>NC_044556.1:80750338-81381051 GCF_007565055.1 Rhinopithecus roxellana | reverse complement strand
CTTTTATTAGAATGGAATATTATATAGCTAACCATAAGTTCATATGATCCCTCTAATTTATATCCAACTGGATCATATTTATTCTAACCTGTTTTTTCCTTTCCACATTTGCAATTCTGTTCTACAATATTGAGAATCCTGGCTCTCATATCCAAAAAGTATTTATTTACTTTCTTAATTTTAGAATATACACAAAATAGCTTCAGAATTTTTAGCCCATTGACAGATGAACTGTATGTAATGCAGTCTAGTCCATTTAACCTACATTTAGAAATTGCACTCTGAAAAATTATTTCAAAACTTTGGGTAAAATTTAGTCCCTCTCACCCTTCACAACAATATCCTTAAGAACTTCTAACTAGTGTTATCTCCCTTCCTAATTTTCTTTAAACTTTTTATATACACCTTTGTGTCTTAACTGTATGAGTACACCATGTTTTTCTACCTGTGGAACAATCTGATTCACCTCCTAAACTTATTCTTCCCTAAGAAACACAACTGACTGGTGACTATTTTCTTCACCATTGATAAAGCCATCGTATTTAGCAAGTAAAATGAGATATACGATAATATTTACCTGTAACCAAGTAATCTTCTGAAATAAACTTTGAAAACATAAGTGGGCACAATTAATTATTCATATCTTCCTAGAATATAATGACATCTCTCCAAAAACAAGCTTTTAAAAATCATTAGCATTAGCTATTATAATAATGTGTAAAGTTACATATTTCCAAAACTGGTTAACGTGTATTGATCAATTATTCTACCTTTGAGTTGGCAATGTTAGTCACAGCAAAGCTCACTACAAAATAAAGCAAAACATCAGTATTTTTAGTGTCGTGATTCTCCTTTTTCTTTAGTGTTGTGCTATATATTAAATCTTTGGAAAGGTGATAATCTCCATAGCAAATTCTTCCCACTCCTCTGCCCAGATATCAGCTAAACAGTTGCTAAATGCTCTTCATTTTTTGCCCCACAGATTGAAAGGACCACTGCCTAGCTCCTGCATTTTAATGTGGAGCTCTGGAGTTTCTGAACACAAAAACAGAACCCCTAACCTAAGCCAAAGTCATATTGTTTTTTCTTCTGTGCTCTTCAATTAAAGGATTGAATCTTTATTGTTTAAATAGTAAAACTGATGAATATATGATAAACTAAAATTCCATTTGATTTAATGAAGATACTGAAATATCAGATTACACTGAAAATAATTGGGTGAACTATTCGCCATCGGATTGGTATGTTCTTATAATAGTTTTGTGAGATTGAATTTGATTCAAAGTACTTATAAACCTAAATTGCAATACACATATTTCCTTTACTGACCACACGGTATGGGAAATACATTAAACTAAGTTAATATCCAGAGATAAAATTACATTTTACAGGCATGAGTGCCATTTAGAGGCATTGGATTCAGCGAATCTTTAAGAATGTTATCTTAACTGAAATGGATGATAATATAGTACTCTAAGCAAACACTAAGATGAGTCAGTCAGTTCTACCTTGGTTGGATTGCAGAGAAATTATCTAAATTTTCTCTCACTTCAATTTGAAGCATTAGGACAGTCTTCCTCTTTACAGAGTATATAGACACTGCATTTTCTTAAGGTAATCTACCTTCATTGAAAGCTGCCCTCAGGTGCCTTTAGCACTTATTGCTGTTAACAAGAATGTGGGCTACCTTAATCCACTGTCAAAAAAGATCAGAGAGAGATGGTACAGAGGACAAAGAGAAAATTCATAAATATAGAAGAGGTAATCATTAAAATGAAAATTACAAAGAGTGGATACAATTTTGTGTAAATGAACTTACAAATGAAAAACAAATATACCATTTCAAATAGAACATTTCAGGAAGCCAGTCACACAAAACATGTCACGGAAAGATAATAACTTTCTAAAATTTTTCTATTTCCTTATCTAGAATACTGGTTATTGACTAAGAAGTCTGAGTTATTATGCATCAAGAGAGTTGAGCATGCTCTTGGCCTAAATAGATGGGCTCAGGTGAATTAGTATTATCTACTGAGATTGACGTTTGTGGGATATTAGTTGACAGGCTGGCTTTATTATCAGATTGTTTTTAAAAACTGAGATAGAAAAAATTGGCAAGCATAATATTCTTGGTCACTTCAGAACTCGTTTTAACACCTCCAGTCTTACTCATTAGTGCTGACTTTGACCTTCAATCTAAAATTCTATGAGTCTATGAATCTTTCTCTTCATGATAAAATATAAAACTGACCCTGTACTTCATCTTCTATGAAATATGTTACTGCACACTGTGAAATGAAATTATTTTCACCTTATGATCATGATGATGATTTTTCTGATGTTAGTTAAGTTGCAAATTCTGGAGCAGACACATTTGGGGCAGGAGTTTATGAGCAAAGCTATTGATAAGTTTTAAAAATCAGCAGAATAATTCAGATTAATAAAAAGCATTCTTTTTCACTTCATTTATTCCCTTATACTTCCATCATCCTTTGTTTCTAACCATACCACTATGCTTTACAATTTGTTTCACAATTTGAGTTGGATTTTTATGAAAAAAAAATTTACAATTTTTCTTCTTTTATTCTAGTATGTTTTTCAAAATAAGTCACTTATGATTTAAGCAAGAAGAATACATTAATTGGAAACAATAAATGTCATGATGAAGGCATTACTCTTTCCACTTTTTTAAAGGTTTAACGATGCTATAGTGTTAAGCAATTCCTAAAATGTTTCATGCCTTGAATTACAAGCAGCAAGTTCCTGAGTTGGAATACTTTCTTGCCAGACTTTCATCTTTGGTGAGTATTTCCCAGTTGTTTCTGAAATTACTCCCTCTGAGGATATTGTTGAAATGTTGTACGCATTGCTGCTTGTCGAAGCCAAGAAATGATGCAGAGCTGCTCACATGAGCTCCTCTAATTGTTCTTGTACTAGCAACTGAGGAATTCCCACAGATGGGTTTATCATAACACTTTGTTAGCATTTTTGTATAACAACTGCCTTTTCATCCTAAGGAAACCCTGGAGGAAAACACAACATTCAGGAATAGGGTTTGAATATTAATTAATTGATGCTTCAAGTGGGAAGCTTTCTTTTTTAATCTTCTAAATGTACATAGTGAAATTAGTTTATAAAATTTAATTTAGCCTTCTTTAAACTATACACAGTATGTAGACTTTTAGTGAAGCATTTCATTTGTATTTAATAATTTCACTTCAGGATTTTTTAGTTTGTATCTGCTAAACTATAAGTTTGGTGTTATCATTAATATTTCTAATCAGTGTCTTCAAGGTGAGTTTTGATTAGTTTTAGGTTTTTCAGTAAAGGATTTACCAGTCCCAGCAGTATAAATTAAATTAGAAAATAACCTATTAACTAGGATTTTGGTTTGTTGGTTTTTTTGACTGAAAGTGTGGTGATTTATTTAGCGGAATTTTTTGTATAATTTGTTGTCAAAATTAATACTAAAGTTACTAAGGACCTAAAAAATGGTGTTGAATAGTGAGTTATTTTCACAACCTTGGCATGTTCCTTGTTATGATTTGTAATAAAAAATACAATATATCATTAATATTGATTTCACTTGGTGCATACTTTCATAAAGGAACATTTCAAGTTTCAAGCAGGTGTCCCTGACAAGGTGATCCACAGTCCATTTTTACCTGTCATTGATTGAATTCTGTTTTTAAAACTAAACTGTTTTTGAGATAATAGAGAAAATAGTTTTAACATTGACTGGATCCTTTGTTTTTTTGTTTTCTTAAGGTTTACTGAAATTATTCTGACCCTATGTTTCATATTTAAGATGTTAATAAATGGACTACTTTGTTTAATATGAAAAATGAATGCTATAACTTACCTGATATTATTATTCTCTTTGTGGAAAATATTGATTTATTAACACATTTTCTAATAACCTTTATGTTTAACCCTACTAATTTTAAATTCTGCCAATTAATTTATTCATATTGCATGTGCGTTTTATTTGTTTAGTTAATAATATTACTTACTTTGGGAGGCCGAGGCGGGCGGATCACGAGTTCAGGAGATCAAAACCATTCTGGCTAACACGGTGAAACCCCGTCTCTACTTAAAATATACAAACAATTAGCCGGGCGTGGTGGCAGGCGCCTGTAGTCCCAGCTACTGGTGAGGCTGAGGCAGGAGAATGGCGTGAACCTGGGAGGTGGAGGTTGTAGTGAGTCGAGATCCCTCCACTGCACTCCAGCCTGGGCGACAGAGTGAGACTCCATCTCAAAAAAAAATAATAATAAAAATAAAATAATAATAATAATAATACTTAATCAGTTATATGATTTTATTACTTGTGTTAGCAATACAACTGTTAATGCACGACTTTAAAGAAGTGATAAATTTTCTCATATCATCAGTCCTTACTTGTGATATTTATCTTTCTTGTCTTCTATGGACATAAACAGATGTTCAAAGTAAAAAACAAAACAAAACAACCCGAATTGTTCTGAAAACTATTAGCACTTCCATTGTGTTTCATTACAATAATCCATATTCTTCAGTGTGGAAATTATAACTAATGGGGAAATATTACTTTTCAGATGAAACTCAAAACTTAAAACCAACTAACTTCAATACAAAAAAAAAAAGTAAAAATAAGAATGCAATAAATTACCAATTTCCAGCTATAATGTTACAATGGTTAGATTGTTGCCAAGTTTTAAAACATTTATATCCCAGATTGGTTCATTTCAATGTAACATGTTTGTTTTCTAGAAGACTCTTTGATATGTAGGCTTAAGAATCTTTCATAGAGTAGTATCAGAGAGAGGCTGGCTAGAAATGGTGGATAAAATGGCAACCAGGGGGCACTGCAGCTTTATGAAATTACCTCAAAGATTCAGATAAAATCTGTTTTGAGATTTCTTAAGAGTTTAAATATAATTTATAATTTACTATAGTGTAATTTTGAGAGAACTTGGAATGAAGGTTCCGGTAGGAGTTTATTCTTAAAATCCAAGTCAGACTTTTCTTAATTGTGTAGTCTTAAAACATAAGTATTATTTTAAAATGCTTACATAATTTTAAAAGGAATGATCTGTTTTATTTCTTATTGTTTAGGAGCTGATTCTCAGGAAACTGGGGATTGGCAAATAAGATTAGAATTTTAATGTTCTATTGTATTTAAAACTATTTGCAAAAGCAAAGACTAAAGCTAAAATTTTTCTTTGAAACATGTTATTTAGGACATTTAATATGTTCAACTCAATTTAGATTACATCATTATGTTCAATTGTATAGAAAATATTTTATATTTTTCTTTCATTAGTCTGTATTAGAAGACATAAAAATCTAAGTAGTCATCTTTTTCAATGCGAAATAAATAAATAATTATTTAAAACATTTTCCCAGAACAAGCATAAATCACAAATTCCAAGGGTAATGTTCCCGTATTATTTGTGATTTTAAACTTCATTAAAGTATCAAGTTAATGCATATATGTGTGTGTGTGTTATGATAACCATATTAGTTTAAAATTCTGAATAAATAAAAAGTACTATGGGGCAACATAAATAACTGTTGGTTTCTTTAAGTGATGAGAAATCAAGAATCTCAATTTGCAAGTTTAATTAGTTGGGCAGTTGGATATGGACTTTAGTTACCTCAGCAGTGATATCAAAGTAACTACTCACCTTTGCTTTTGAACTCTGAGCAAAGTCTCCATACCACTGGTCAGTCATGGATTGATCAACCTACCATTTTCTTTCTGATGTCTCCACCTTCACTTTTCTACAAACCTCCAGAGAAGTCAAAGCAACGACTGTGCTCATCCTATCCTCCTTCAGCACTGTTTACATACAAGATCTGTAATTCTTATGTATGTATGTATATATAAATGCTGTAATCTCATTCTCATAATATTCTGTGTTTCATCTTACCTGCACCTTACTTCCATCTTTTAGGAGAGACAAACCATATTAACAGAACATGTTAATGTTGTTAAATTTACTATTACAGTTTTGCAATTTGTATCCTACAGATAAGAATCCTTAATTCTCATGTTCAACTGAAGAGCCTAAAAGTCTCTTTAGTTAGAAAACATGAGCTCTATCTTCGTATATCTGTATATATTTGATAATGTACTTTATATATAGATGTATGTAATAATAAAATAAGCAGAGTAGACATTATTGGTGCCAGATGCACTCAGATGCTTTTATTGCTTCTGTAAGCCATACTCCCTACTTCTGTGTGCTTTCTTTGTGGGCTTGCATCTGTAACTTTCTTCAGGGGAATGTTCTTGTGCTACTGAGAGCTGGTAGTATTTGGGAGTTTGAGAGCTTATGTCCCTCTGGGTGGCCCTTAATCAATGACTGACTTGTGAGTGAATTTGAAAACCCAACTCTCTTGCTTTGGGAAGGTCAAACAATATTACGTATTTCACTCTTCACCAATTTTCTCTGGGACTATAGCTTTAATAAATCACTTGCACATATATCCTGCCACAGGATCTGCTTCTAGGGTATCTGTCTTGAAACAAAGAGATGTTCTATAGCTATTCAAAATAGTATTAATAAAAATTACAATCATACAGAAAAATATGTTCATATAAATAATCTATTGAGTAGTTGGTGTGTATGTGTGTGTGTGTGTGCATCTTCTTGCATAGAAAATAGACTGGGGAGGAATGTACTAGTATTTGGGACTTCTGATTTGAGAAACAGGATCGACTGAAATAATGAAGTATCTTGTGTCCTAATATAAAAATACAGAATGCAATATTATTGAAATAAATTAAATATATACTTGTCATGAAAAAGGAAATAGAAAATTCCCATGTGTCAGAAATATGTGTATCTTAAGCCTATGAGTGGCAGGAGGCAAATATTGAGTCCCTTTCATTAATTCCTATTGATTTCATGTGAAAACTCACAACCTCAGAACTTCTCCTTGACAGAAAAATGAGTCTAACTTTAGTTTGCTAGTATCGTTCAAGAATCATCAAGGAGCTTATACGATAAAATAAAAAAAAATAAGAGGAGATGTATTTAAGAAACTATAAATAAATGAGAAGCAAATAATCTGATAAAGAATATTTTTGCAATTTGACTTCTTTTTTAGGAAGCAGTCTCTGTCATGATGAGCATACTGTTGGTTTATTGGGGAAGACACACAGAGTCAACTCTTGTGGAAGCGTGTTGGGGGTGGGGTAAGCAAGATTAAGGCAGAGGGAAATGTTGATCTGTAACACCATCTGAAAAGAAGCCTCCACTGATTATATGAGGAGATCAGAAGTTGCCCCGGCTCAATGAACAAGCCTAGCCTCTACATCCTTTGATGATTAGTCATTTATGCTGGATGTCCCAGGAAGAAATAGCTTTAGATCAGGTGGCTGTCTTCAGCCAGGCAATCCAGATAGGAGTTCAACAGCTAAAACCTGTCTACTTGCAACACTTCTAGTAGCTGGAGGAAAAAAGTCTAACATTTCTAAAGTGGAATCTAAATAGGGTATGATATGATAACATTTCTATCAAAAACTCAAAGACAATTTCCAGCTAAATGATGAAAACTTACAAGTAGTCTTTTCGTAGTAAAGGAGAGGTCAAAATATGTCGATATCACTACTTTACTATCCTGAAGGTAGTAGTTAGTAGAACAAGAAATATTAATTATAAGAATTAGAAATAAAGAATAAAAAGTGACATTACTCCAAAGAGACAGAATCAACCACGTCTCTCTACTTTTTGGTCTTCCATTCAATCGTCAACCCTCTTGAATCTTTATCTTTCTTCAAACAAAATATGTTTTCCCTATACTTTCTATTTTCTCAGATCCAGTAGATTTTTCTTGGCCCTTGGGCTACTCGATTTTTCTGGCAAGTTTAAAACTGCCAACTACTCCTTTCTAGAAAGGTTCTTCTCTCTTGCCTTAGGTGACCCAACTCTCCTTGTTCTCTCTTACTCATTCAGATATTCCTTTATGGACATATCCTCATCTTACAACTCCAGGATGCCATCCTTGGCCAATTGCTTTTTCAACTTTGCAGTGTTTGTATAGCAGCAATCCTTCTCATCTATATGCTAATGACTATCAAATCTCTGTGGTAGTCTTTGTCCTCACTCCAGGCTTTAGATCTGTTTAGTCAATTGCCTCCTTATCACCTTCAACATCCTGTAGTCACATAGAACTCAGAATGTATAGGACTAAATTCATATTTTTTCCCTCTCAAATCTACTTTTTCTACACTACAAAATTAATTATTGGAATATAAATTTGGACCAAACTACAGAGAAAGTATCTACTTAATGGCACATTCCCTCAATGTATTCAGAACTGTTTTTAAAGTTCAGGAAATTAAATTTAACATAAGAGCTCTATTTGTTTCTGTTTGAAAGCCGATCTTAATTTCATATATGAAGAAGCTAAATTAATAAATGTCTCTCCTATTGTCTTTGAGGTTCAAATGAGATAATAGACTTTGTATAAACAGTTTTTAAAATAAGATTTGATGATTGACATTCCCCAGTGAATTTTACATTAGGTATAAATAAAAGACAGACAGCGCGTGGTGGCCCACGCCTGTAATCCCAGCACTTTGGGAGGCCAAGGCGAGTGGATCACTTGAGGTCAGGAGTTTAAGACCAGCCTGGTCAACATGATGAAACCCCATCTCTGTTAAAAATATTGGAAACATTAGCTGATCATCGTGGTGTGTGCCTGTAATCCCATCTACTCAGGAGGCTGAGGCAGGAGAATCACTTGAACCTGGGAGGCAGAGATTAAATTGAGCAGAGATCGTGCCACCACACTCCAGCCTGGGCAAGAGAGTGAGACTCTCTATCAATTAAAAATAAATATATAAATAAAGAAATGTCTTAAGTCTTTATTCCTTTTTCACATGTTGTATAATAAAGATAGATTTATGCTTTTGAAACAGCACACAGAGTTGAGAGGTCTTTGAATCAAAGGTTGCACACATCATGTTTCAAGGTTCTTAAAAATGTCGGCTGACTTCTTTATACTCACAAATTGAATATATTTTTGCATATAAAATTGAGAAAGTGAATTATGGCCTACATCAGTAGCTACTAGTTCTATAAAAACACTTATTTTCTTCTAGTAAATACCTTATGTGTAAGATATTCCTGGAGGCAATCAATTCAAGTTCTCTGAGTAGCAATCTCAGAACTGTATTAATAGTGACTTAAATATGCATTGTTTTGCAGTGGCTTAGACATACAAGATTTTATTCTTTTAAAATAATCCTGAATGTAAGCATTCCCTTGCTGATGTGGCAATTCAAGAAAGTCATCAGATACCTAGGGCTAGCTCCTATCCTCAGGATAAACTCATAGTCTAAGAAGGTTTGACATTACTCAAGAGCTTCAGGCTCCTCCCATTAAATGTTTTTCCTAAAGCCTGATACAACACTCCTAATTATATCTCTTTATCCACAGCTTAATAATGTGGCCATTTTTGTTGCAAGAGAGTCTGGAAAGTTTTGTCTGTAAGTTGAATGCATTGTTTGTCAAAATGAATTATTTTTCTAAAGCAAGAAGAGAGAAAGGGAACTGAGAGGCAGATAGCATTCAAATACATGACTGAATAATTACACTATTTAGGTCTGTTAAAATTGAGCCATACATTTCAATTTCCTCTCTAGTAAAGTGTTCAACATTACCTTTGGATAGTGGCAGACCATTACATTTAGCCAGAAGTAATATGTGGGGAAGGAAATGATCTGACAATCCTAAAAGACTTCACACTTTAATTTGTATACTTTCTAGTAGATAATTTACAGATAAAATAGTACAAAGCAAATGAGCTAGAAGTAATGCTACTCAGAAGAAATCCAAAATACGTTTAAAATGATTTACTGCAAAAGCTACAAAAACATTTTAAAGCTACAAAAAAATTTTGATGAGATAACGATCAAATTGTCTTCAAATCAGGAGAAATAAAATAAATACTAATATGGTTTGACTGTGTCCTCACCCAAATCTCATCTGGAATTGTAATTCCCGTAATCCCCATGTGTTGTGGGAGGGACCCAGTGGGAGGTAATTGAATCGTGGGAGTGATTTCTCCCATGCTATTCTCGAGAGAGTGAGTAAGTTTTCATGAGATCTGATGGTTTTATATAAGGGACTTCCCCCTTCACTTGGCTTTCATTTTTCTCTCCTTGCTGCCACCATGTGAAGAAGAACATGTTTGCTTCCCCATCTGCCATGATTAGAAGTTTCCTGAGACCTCCCCAGCCCCATGGAACTGTGAGTCAATCAAACCTTTTTCCTTTATAAATTACCCAGTCTTTGGTATGTCTTTATTAGCAGCATGGAACAGACTAATACAGTAATCTTATACTACAGAGAGTGGAGGTGCTTCTATAAAGATACCTGAAAATGTGGAAGTGACTTTAGAACTGGGTAACAGGCAGAGAGTGGAACAGTTTGGAGGACTTAGAAGAAGGAAGAAAAACATGGGAAAGTTTGGAACTCCCTAGAGACTTGGAGGGCTCAGAAGATGGGAGGATGTGGGAAAGTTTGGAATTTCTTAGAGATCTGTTGAATAGTTTTGACCAAAATGCTGATAATGAAATCAAGGCTGAGGTGATCTCAGATGGAGATAAGAAACTTGGAAACTGGAGTAAAGGTTGCTCTTGCTATCCAAAGAGACTGACAAGATTTTGCCCTTGCCCCAGAAATCCATGGATATTTGAACTTGATAGAGATTAACTATCTGGGGGAAGAAATTTCTAAGTGGCAAAGCATTCAAGAGGAAGGAGAGCATAAAAATTTGGAAAATTTGCAGCCTGATGATGCCATAGAAAAGAAAACTTCATTTCCTGGGGACAAATTCAAGCAGGCTGCACACATTTGTTTAAGTAACAAGGAGCCAAATGTTAATCACCAGTAAAATGGGAGAAATATATCTGACATGTTTCCAGTGCATTTCAGAGACCTTCACTGTAGCACTTCCCGTCACAGGCCTGGAGGCCTAGGAGAGAAAAATAATTTCCTGAGCTGGGCCTAGGTCCCCTTGCTGTATGCAACCTTGCAACATGATGCCTTGCATCTTAGCTGCTTCAATGCCAGCTGTGGCTTGAAGGGATCATTGTATAGCTCAGGCCTTTGTTTCAGAGGGTGCAAATCCCAAGCCTTAGTGGCTTACATGTGGTGTTGGGCCTGAGGGTGCACAGAAGTCAAGAATTGAGATTTGGGAACCTCTGTCTAGGTTTAAGAGGATGTATGGAAACACCTGGTTGTCCAGGCAGGAGTTTGCTGTAGGGGCAGAGCCCTCATGGAGAACCTCTACTAGCAAAGTGTGGAAGGAAAACGTGAGGCTGAAGTCCCCACACAGAGTTCCCACTAGGGCACCGCCTTGTGGAGCTATGAGAAGAGGGCCACCATCCTCCAGAACCCAGAATGGTATATCCACCAGCAGCTTGCATTGTGTACCTGCAAAATCCACAGATACTCAATGCCAGCCCATGAAAGCAGCTTGGAGAGGGGCTGTACACTGCAAAGCCACAAGGGTGGAGCTGTCCAAGGCTGAGGTAGCCCACCTCCTGTATCAGGATGACCTGAATATGAGACATAGAGTCAAAGGAGATTGTTTCAGAGGTTTAAGATTTAATTAGTGCCTCCTTGGATTTCAGATTCGCATCAGCCCTGTAGCCCCTTTGTTTTTACTGGTTTCTCCCACTTGAAATGGTGTCTTTACCCAATGCCTTTACCCCCATTGTATCTAGGAATTAACTAACTTGTTTTTGATTTTACAGTCTCATAGATGGAAGGAACTTTTCTTGTCTCAGATGAGACTTTGGATTCTGGACTTTTGAGTTAATGCTAGGATGAGTTAAGACTTTGAAGGACTGTTGGAAGGACATGATTGTATTTTGAAATGTGAGGACATGAGATTTGGGAGGGGCCAAGGTCGTGAGATGTGTCCCCACTCAAATCTCATCTCAAATTCTAGTTCCCATAATCACTATGTGTCGTGGGAGGAACCCAGTGGGCGGTGATTGAATCATGTAGGCAATTTCCCCCATGCTATTCTCATGATAGTAAGTTGTCATGAGATCTGATGGTTTTAAAAGGGTCTTACCTCTTCACTAAGCTCTCGTTTATCTCTCCTTGCAGCCGTCATGTGAAGAAGGACGTATTCCTCCCCTTCTGTCATGATTGTAAGTTTCTTGAAGCCTCCCAAGCCCTGTGGAACTGTGAGTCAATTAAAGCTCTTTCCTTTAAGTTATATCCAGTCTTGGGTGTATCTATTAGCAGCACAGGAATGGACTAAAACAAATACTCAGACAAGCATTCTTTTCATTTGTTTTGAGTTTTGTGTTTATACAAGATTTAATTATGATCAGGCAAAATTTTTATAAAATACAAATGCTTAATAGACCTTCCAGGCTACATAGTGATTACTTCTTATATAATGCTTCATAATTTCAATGACAAAGTAGGCTGAACAAGAATCAGTCACATGGAGATTCAATACTGGGATGTATAACTTAATGTCATTGGTACATCTGAGTGGTATATTTTCTACTTTTTTTCTATAGCACTTTTTAAAATTTCTATCTCTATCATTCCTTCATTATCTACCTCTCTTGACCTTTTCCTCATTTCCTAAACTAGGGCCCTCTTATTTCTTGTCTTGGTTTTGGCTAATTTTTCAGAGAATTTTGAAAAAAATGCACAACTTTTCAGATGAAAGTTCAAGCAGAAATGATTCACAAATTACCATAAGTGCAGACTCCCACCTCTCAATTAGATATTCTTTTTCTCTTGTTAAGAATAAACAATTCTGGGATTGTTAAATGATGACTCACAGTCTACTTTCATCATTATTCTGCCTATAAATTTGTAAGAAAAATGAATGCTTATCATTAAGACAGCTAAACCACTTCCTCATCAAAAAGACAGAAAAGCCCAGGGCAAGTAGATTTTTATTTATTTATTGACAAATAAACTAAATATACCATGTAGGTAGACTTTTTTATTTGGGAAAGTAATTTTTTATTTCTTTTTTTCTGTATTCATTAGGCATCTTTTATGACTGTTTTAATTGGATAAAATTGACTATATGATTAAAGACAAGAGTTACTTTGTTGTTCTTAACACCCACTGCACGTTAATGTTTTTCTATGGATTTACATAGATGGAAGAAATAATGTCAAAACATTCTTACAATTCTCTTAACAAAAAGATGATGCAACTTTAAAGGAAAAATCTATTAAAAAACCATTTGTTCTCTACTAATTTCTGACATAGAGTTATTAGTAAGCTGTACCTATCATTTGTAAATGTCATGTATAAATTCAAAGTATTGAAAAATTCTATAATAAATAACAAATTTCAGTTTTGAAGTTCAGAATGACCTTGTAAAATCTGTAAATCATAATTTCTTTCTATGATATAAATGATAAATGCCACCCAAAATACAGAAATCTGTATTCATAGTGAAACAATAAAACTAAATGAATGTTTTACACAGAAAAATATTTAAATTTTATTTATTTTTGTCTGTCCTTGTTTGCTACATAAACTCAGTTTTACAAAAGTAATAAGGATGACATAAGACTGTATGCTAGGAGAAATAAAATCCTTTACAGATAAGCAAATGCTTAGAGATTTTGCCACCACCAGGCCTGCCTTACAAGAGACCCTGAAGGAAGCCCTAAACATGGAAAGGAACAACCGGTACCAGCCATTGCAAAAACATGCCAAAATGTAAAGACCATCGAGGCTAGGAAGAAATTGCATCAACTAACGAGCAAAATAACCAGTTAATATCATAATGGCAGGATCAAGTTCACACATAACAATATTAACCTTCAATGTAAATGGACTAAATGCTCCAATTAAAAGACACAGACTGGCAAACTGGATAAAGATCAAGACCCATCAGTCTGCTGTATTCAGGAGACCCATCTCACATGCAGAGACATACATAGGCACAAAATAAAGGGATGGAGGAAGATCTACCAAGCAAATGGAGAACAAAAAAAAGCAGGGGTTGCAATCCTAGTCTCTGATAAAACAGACTTTAAACTATCAAAGATCAAAAGAGACAAAGAAGGCCATTACATAATGGTAAAGGGATCAATTCAACAGGAAGAGCTAACTCTCCTAAATATATATGCACCCAATACAGGAGCACCCAGATTCATAAAGCAAGTCCTTAGAGACTTACAAAGAGACTTAGACTCCCATATAATAATAATGGGAGACTTCAACACTCCACTGTCAACATTAGACAGATCAACGAGACAGAAAGTTAACAAGGATATCCAGGAATTGAACTCATCTCTGCACCAAGCGGATCTAATAGACATCTACAGAACTCTCCACCCCAAATCAACAGAATATACATTCTTCTCAGCACCACATCACACTTATTCCAAAATTGACCACATAATTGGATGTTAAGCACTGCTCAGCAAATGTACAAGAACAGAAATTATAACAAACTGTCTCTCAGACCACAGTGCAATCAAACTAGAACTCAGGACTAAGAAACTCAATCAAAACCGCTCAACTACATGGAAACTGAATAACCTGCTCCTGAATGACTACTGGGTACATAATGAAATGAAAGCAGAAATAAAGATGTTCTTTGAAACCAATGAGAACAAAGATACAACATACCAGAATCTCTGGGACACATTTAAAGCAGTGTGTAGAGGGAAATTTATAGCACTAAATGCCCACAAGAGAAAGCAGGAAAGATCTAAAATTGACACTCTAACATCACAATTAAAAGAACTAGAGAGGCAAGAGCAAACACATTCAAAAGCTAGCAGAAGGCAAGAAATAACTAAGATCAGAGCAGAACTGAAGGAGATAGAGACACAAAAAACCCTCCAAAAAATCAATGAATCCAGGAGTTGGTTTTTTGAAAAGATCAACAACATTGACAGACCGCTAGCAAGACTATTAAAGAAGAAAAGAGAGAGGAATCAAATAGATGCAATAAAAAGTGATAAAAGGGATATCACCACCGACCCCACAGAAATACAAACTACCATCAGAGAATACTATAAACACCTCTACGCAAATCAACTAGAAAATCTAGAAGAAATGGATAATTTCCTGGACACTTACACTCTCCCAAGACTAAACCAGGAAGAAGTTGAATCCCTGAATAGACCAATAGCAGGCTCTGAAATTGAGGCAACAATTAATAGCCTACCCACCAGAAAAAGTCCAGGACCAGATGGATTCACAGCTGAATTCTACCAGAGGTACAAGGAGGAGCTGGTACCATTCCTTCTGAAACTATTCCAATCAATAGAAAAAGAGGGGATCCTCCCTAACTCATTTTATGAGGCCAACATCATCCTGATACCAAAGCCTGGCAGAGACACAACAAAAAAAGAGAATTTTAGACCAATATCCCTGATGAACATCGATGCAAAAATCCTCAATAAAATACTGCCAAACCGGATTCAGCAGCACATCAAAAAGCTTATCCACCATGACCAAGTGGGCTTCATCCCTGGGATGCAAGGCTGGTTCAACATTCACAAATCAATAAACGTAATCCAGCATATAAACAGAACCAAAGTCAAGAACCACATGATTATCTCAGTAGATGCAGAAAAGGCTTTTGACAAAATTCAACAGCCCTTCATGCTAAAAACGCTCAATAAATTCAGTATTGATGGAACGTACCTCAAAATAATAAGAGCTATTTATGACAAACCCACAGCTAATATCATACTGAATGGGCAAAAACTGGAAAAATTCCCTTCGAGAACTGGCACAAGACAAGGATGCCCTCTCTCACCACTCCTATTCAACATAGTGTTGGAAGTTCTGGCTAGGGCAATCAAGCAAGAGAAAGAAATCAAGGGTATTGAGTTAGGAAAAGAAAAAGTCAAATTGTCCCTGTTTGCAGATGACATGATTGTATATTTAGAAAACCCCATCATCTCAGCCCAAAAGCTCCTTAAGCTGATAAGCCACTTCAGCAAAGTCTCAGGATACAAAACTAATGTGCAAAAATCACAAGCATTCTTATACATCAGTAACAGACAAGCAGAGAGCCAAATCAGGAATGAACTTCCATTCACAGTTGCTTCAAAGAGAATAAAATACCTAGGAATCCAACTTACAAGGGATGTCAAGGACCTCTTCAAGGAGAACTACAAACCACTGCTCAGTGAAATCAAAGAGGACACAAACAAATGGAAGAACATACCATGCTCATGGATAGGAAGAATCAATATCGTGAAAATGGCCATACTGCCCAAGTTTATTTATAGATTCAATGCCATCCCCATCAAGCTACCAATGAGTTTCTTCACAGAATTGGAAAAAACGGCTTTAAAGTTCATATGGAACCAAAAAAGAGCCCACATTGCCAAGACAATCCTAAGTCAAAAGAACAAAGCTGGAGGCATCACTCTACCTGACTTCACACTATACTACAAGGCTACAGTAACCAAAACAGTATGGTACTAGTACCAAAACAGAGATATAGACCAATGGAACAGAACAGAGTCCTCAGAAATAATACCACACATCTACAGCCATCTGATCTTTGACAAACCTGAGAGAAACAAGAAATGGGGAAAGGATTCCCTATTTAATAAATGGTGCTGGGAAAATTGGCTAGCCATAAGTAGAGAGCTGAAACTGGATCCTTTCCTTACTCCTTATATGAAGATTAATTCAAGATGGATTAGAGACTTAAATGTTAGACCTAATACCATAAAAACCCTAGAAGAAAATCTAGGTAGTACCATTCAGGACGTAGGCATGGGCAAGGACTTCATGTCTAAAACACCAAAAGTAACGGCAGCAAAAGCCAAAATTGACAAATGGGATCTAATTAAACTAAAGAGCTTCTGCACAGCAAAAGAAACTACCATCAGAGTGAACAGGCAACCTACAGAATGAGAGAAAATTTTTGCAATCTACTCATCTGACAAAGGGCTAATATCCAGAATCTACAAAGAACTCAAACAAATATACAAGAAAAAACAAACAACCCCATCAAAAAGTGGGGAAAGGATATGAACAGACATTTCTCAAAAGAAGACATTCATACAGCCAACAAACACATGAAAAAATGCTCATCATCACTCGCCATCAGAGAAATGCAAATCAAAACCACAAAGAGATACCATCTCACACCAGTTAGAATGGCAATCATTAAAAAATCGGGAAACAACAGTTGTTGGAGAGGATGTGGAGAAATAGGAACACTTTTACACTGTTGGTAGGATTGTAAACTAGTTCAACCATTAGGGAAAACAGTATGGCAATTCCTCAAGGATCTAGAACTAGATGTACCATATGACCCTGCCATCCCACTACTGGGTATATACCCAAAGGATTATAAATTATTCTACTACAAAGACACATGCACACGTATGTTTATTGCAGCACTATTCACAATAGCAAAGACTTGGAATCAACCCAAATGTCCATCTGTGACAGACTGGATTAAGAAAATGTGGCACATATACACCATGGAATACTATGCAGCCATAAAAAAGGATGAGTTTGCGTCCTTTGTAGGGACATGGATGCAGCTGGAAACCATTATTCTTAGCAAACTATTACAAGAAGAGAAAACCAAACACTGCATGTTCTCACTCATAGGTGGGAACTGAACAATGAGATCACTTGGACTCGGGAAGGGGAACATCACACACTGGGGCCTATCATGGGGAGGGGGGAGGGGGGAGGGATTGCATTGGGGAGTTATACATGATATAAATGATGAATTGATGGGTGCTGACGAGTTGATGGGTGCAGCACACCAACATGGCACAAATAAACATATGTAACAAACCTGCACGTTATGCACACGTACCCTAGAACTTAAAGTATATATAAAAAAAAAAAAAAAAAAAAAAAAAAAAAAAAAAGACTGTATGCTTAGGGTTATGGCCTCTAGCTGCATCCATGTTGCTGCAATGGGCATGATTTCATTTTTTATGGCTGTGTGGTATTCCATGGTGTATATGGCACCTAGGTTTATTCCATTTCCTTGCTACTATAAATAGTGCTGCAGTGAACACACAAGTGCATGTATCTTTTTAGTAGAACAGTTTATTTTCTTTTGGGTATATATCCAGTAATGAGATTGATGAGTTACCTAAGATATTGATTTTGTTATATAACACAACTACCAGTTTCCTTTCTATTCATACATACCACACATATTTGGGAACATGGTCCATAGGTGGAATTGTATTGCAAACTTGAATGAGATTTAAATTGCAATTGTTGAAATGGTAACAAAAATAAATAAATAAAAAGCTAAGGTGTTTTGATATCTAACTTAAGTTGTGCTTGTACGTGGCAAATTTATAGTGATCCTTCTATCCCACTGAAACATTTCATCCTATGAAAACAGATAAGATTATTAGTTTTACTTTAGTCACTGTCTAAAAGTCATTCTTTTAACAAATACTTATTTGTTAAATATATGCTTCTGAGGGCCAGAAGGATCTCCACGTGCTCTGGATACAGTGAAAACACGAACACACACACGTGCATGCATGCACACATACACATATTACTGGCTTCAAATAGCCAACTCTAAAAGGAAGAATAAAACATAAAATATGTTTTGTTAAATATTAGGAAATGATAAGTGTGACTGAAAAAAGAAAACATAGAGCAGTATAAGGGAATCAAGAGCTCCAGGATGAGGGAAGATATAGGCAAATTAGAACTATTAGCAACTCACTAAATTAAGGGAAAAAATCAAATTTTAAAATTCTAAGATAATAAAATTTGGGAACAATGCATGAAAGAATATACTCCATTTCTATGTAGTATATTGACCTATAGCAAGAGAAAATTATAAAAACCCTTATTTATTAAGACAAATATCTTGTTTTTTAAATGTCTGATATCACCCTAAGTCCTCCAAATCAAGTTAAATTTGAACATTAAAATTTTGCGAACATTAAAATCCTGTGAAGTAGAATTTTCTGGAAAATCTTCTTTAACGAGTCAACTTTTATCTTTTTTATTGCAGAAAAATCTATTTTGACAATAGACTATACTAAACATAATTTATATAACTGAATGATTCCATAAATATTAATCCATTTCTTGGCTCTTAATTGTATTTTCAAAATAACATGTCAAAATATTTCATGTAGGCAATTTTTATATGTCCTTAGAGAAAAGCACCTTGGAAGAAAACACTACTGGAATTTTAAGTAATGAAAATCAGTTACAAACAAGAAGTAAAATGAAGGTTAAAAAGCAAGTCGTGATTAATGTACCTGATAACATCTTTAAGAGGTGACTCAATCTCTCCTTAAGTAGTCAGTATGTATTTATGAAATGAGAGAAAGGCAATCAAATATGTATCACATAAAAAATAAGGAACATCATCCTTATTACAATTAATTTTTAAAAACTAAATGATGTGAATATTGAGTTAAAATTAAATAAAGAGGTTACATTGTTTTTCCCTAAGAAATGAGGTTCAGCAGGCTGGGCACAGTGGCTCATGCCTTTCATCCCAGCACTTTGAGAGGCCAAGGTGGATGGATCACCTGAGGTCAGGAATTTGAGACCAGCCTGGCCAACATGATTAAACCCCATCTCTATTAAAAATACAAAAATTAGCCAGGCATGGTGGTGTGTACCTGTAATCCCAGCTACTCCAGAGGCTGAGGCAGGAGAATGGCTTGAACCTGGGAGGCAGAGGGTGCAGTGATCATGCCATTGCCCTCCAGCCTGGGCAGCAAGAGCAAAACTCCATCTCAAAAAAATAAAAACCAAATAAATAAATAAAAAGAAACGAAGTTAAGCAAATAAAGACCATTAAATACTCAAACAAGAGGAAATACAAATAGAAAATATACAACTTATAATAATAATAATTATAATAATGTTTAACAATAATTAGTAACAAAAAACAACAGAGAGCTGAGGGACAGACTCTGGAAAAAACTCAAGGTCAGTATCAATCATTCCTTTACTCATATCTTAGTACTCATCAGGTACTGTCAGGTAATAGTCTAGATTCTGTGGCTAAAGTATGATCAGTGCATAGAGAGCTACTGACACAATGAAGATTGTGATCGTGGATTTCATTCACTAAATCCAACAGCCATAAGCAATCACTTTCAGTTGCCTAAGGTTGAGTATTTCATACAGTCTAGACCCTTTGCTTTTGTTCTGGAATTACTGGAACATGAATTCCTTTAGCTGGAAAACAGCTGTGCTGGCTGCTCTTGGATAACAACTTGACACTAATTATAGACAGTGGATTTTGGGATCCATGTTGGCATCATCTCATATTTATCTGGAACATTCAGGAATAGCTATCTTTAGGCCAGCATCCTTGGATGATGGTCCAACAGGAGTTTTAAATCAGTGACTGGATCAATAAGGAAGCTGAAATTTGCCTCTGCATGCACCTCAACTATTTATTTATTTATTTATTTATTTATTTATTTGTTTGTTTGTTTGTTTGTTTATTTCAGCTCTGTTTCCAGACCGGAGTGCAGTGGCACAAACTCAGCTCACTGAAAGCTCCGACTCCCTAGTTAAAGTGACTCTCCTTCTTCAACTTCCTGAGTATCTGGACTTACAAGCACACACCAACACGCCCAGCTGATATTTGTATTTTTAGTAGAGAGAGGGTTTCCCCACGTTAGGCCAGATAGTCTCGATCTCCTGACCTCATGATCCACCTGCCTCGGCCTCCCAAAGTTCTGAGATTACAGGCATGAGCCACCAGGTCCAGCCCATCTCAACATTTTAAAGCTCTTGTCTCTTGTTCTTTTTATTTAGTGAACACCTAGTTACTACACCTGCCTCCACCTGCCCCAAGGAAACTGGAAATAAAAGGATATTTAACTATATCCCTGAAGACTTTCTTTTTGAATCTGTTTTTCCCTCTCTGGCATTTGTAATCAAAAGTTTGGCAGAAAGCTGACAAGGTTGGCCAGATGCCTAGCTCCTGTTGAGATCTCCTCTGGTGCTCTGACAGATCAAAGAAAGACACTTCGAAGGCAAATGCGCGCTGCAGAGCACCCCTACAGTGACTGATGGGCTCTGGCACCTGTTCTTACCTTGTGTCCCAGACAACTGAGAACTAGTGGCTGGCAGAAGGGTGTGAGCTCTTTTTTGGCCAATGGTTCAGGAGAGCTAAAATTTACCTGAGGCCCATGTCTACTGAACACTTCATAATACATTTCTGAATCAAATATGCAGCTTTGATAGAACTTTGCACTGTTTGATCAAAAGCAAGGGGTTTGGGAGCTTTTACAAAAGTGTATCCCACCTTTTTCTATGCAATAGTGTGTTGGTTATATAATAAAATGATGCTACTTTGGGTTTTACAAAAGAAACGTTTGACCTAAATGGCCACTATATTTAACAGAGAATAGATTTTAGGAAAATAAGAGAATATAGGGTAAAAATCAAAACAAAAACTGATACTATGATGTTATATGAAAATAATAGCTTATAAAGTTATAATGGAAATAATAACTACACTCCCCCATCTCCCTCCACACATACAAACAGGAATGTGCGAGTGCAAAAATACATGATCAGCCTGGGCTTTACCCAAGTGAAAACTGTGATTGTGAAATTGATAAAGTTTGGAACCATTTTTTTCTCCATTTTCTAAAACTTTTTAATGTTATTATATTGCTTTGGATTCTGCAAACAAGTATTGACTTCAAAAGAAGGTATGTGATTTATACATTTTGAGGTTTATTTTTTTAAATCTTTTATTTTGAAAGATTTCAAATTTAAAAAAATTTAAATTAAAAAATAAAATAGTTATAAAAGTAATGCAAAGACATTAATAAAATGTTGCAAATATATACAACAAACACTTAACATTGGTAATCTCAGCAAAAAGAATAGAAGAGGCAATTAACATTTGTGAATTTATTTTTTCTCCTATAATATATCCAAATAATTGTTATTTCTATTTGCTTATTATTTACCGTATCGTTCATCCCCAGTTTGGATATGACAAGAATACTATTAGATTAAGGATATGTCAGAGGCAAGTGAACCAGAACAACTCCATCTTAAATAGGAGCTGGGTAAAATGAAGCTGAAACCTACTGAGCTGCGATCCCAGATGGTTAAGACATTCTAAGTCACAGGATAAGATAAGAGGTCAACACAAAATACAGGTCATAAAGACCTTGCTGATAAAACAGTTTATAGTAAAGGAGCCTGCCAAGCACCACCAAAATCAAAATGGCGACGAGAGTGACTTCTGGTCATCCTCAGTGCTACACTCTCACCAGCGCCATGACAGTTTACAAATGTCATGGCAACATCAGGAAGTTAACTTACATGGTTTATAAAAAGGAGAGGCATGAAAAATCCACCCCTTGTTTAGCATATCACCGAGAAATAACCATAAAAACGGGCAACCAGCAGCCCTCAGGGATGCTCTATGAAGTAGTCATTCTTTTATTCCTTTACTTTCTTAATAAACTTACTTTGACTTTGCACCGTGAACTCGCCCTGAATTCCTTCTTGTACGAGATCCAAGAACCCTCTCTTGAGGTCTGAATCAGGACCTGTTTCCTGTAACAGTTCTAGCATAATCAAAAACTCTCGGAAATTAAGTATGCAAGATGGAGAAAATAGTGCTTCAATTTCCTCACTACCTCATATATATTTTTCATGAAACTAATTTAGAAAAGGAAATAAAATATACTGTATCATAAACACATACAAAATGAAAATCTATTATATGTCAAAATTTAAAGATAGTAGTATATGAAGGACCTAAAATAGCAACTGGCAAAAAGTAGATATTTTAGATTTCTTCTCTTTTTCTTGTATAATTATATAGCAAAATAAAATAATATATATTTTTGTATCTCTCTGTAATGTTTTTAAAATGGAAATATCTCCATAGGCATATATATATACACTTCCTAGGTGAAATCTATGACTTGACATTATTGGCATCATGATTTAGCAAAATTCACCCACATATCTATGTAGTTTCTGAACATTTAGTTGTATATTCATTAGATTTCATTATGTAAAATTATTTGAATTATTCAGTGGACAGATAAATATTAACTGCAAATGTTACAGTTTGGTGTTGAGTATATGTGATGGAGATTGTGCATCTGATCATGATGGCTCTGTGATTAACCTAATCAAGAAAAGGGTAGTGTATAAAACAAAGGAAGTAGGCTACCAGTGTGTCACTAATTCAAGTTTTCAAATGTTTGCATGATGCTCTTCCAATTTCCTGTCTGGCACGTAAAAAGCTAGAAGTCACCACTCCATCTTTACATCAAGTAAAATGACAAACCACTTAAAAATTAACAACTCGGGTGGGACGCAGTGTCTCACTCCTGTAATCCCAGCACTTTGGGAGGCCGAGGCAGGTGGATCATGAGGTCAGGAGTTCGAGAGCAGCCTGGGTGAAACCCTGTGTATATTAAAAACACAAAAAGTTAGCCAGATATGGTGGCGGGCACCTGTAATTCCATCTACTCAGGAGGCTGAGGCAGGAGAATGGCTTGAACCCGGGAGGTGGAGGTTGCAGTGAGCCAAGATCGTGGCATTGCACTCCAACATGAGCAACAAGATTGAAACTCCGTCTCAAAACAAAACAAACAAACAAACAAAAAACAAATGTTGGCCAGGCACGGTGCCTCACGCCTGTAATTCCAGCACTTTGGGAGGCCAGGGCGGGTGGATCATCTGAAGTCGGGAATTCTAGACCAGCCTGACCAACATGGAGAAACCCCGTCTCTACTGAAAATACAAAAAATTAGCCGAATGTGGTGCTGCATGCCTGTAATCCCAGTTACTTGGGAGGCTGAGGCAGGAGAATCGCTTGAAGCAGGGAGGCAGAGGTTGTGATGAGTGGAGATGCTGCCATTGCACTCCACCCTGGGCAACAAGAGTGAAGCTCCGTCTCAAAATAATAATAATAATAATAATAATAATAATAATAATAATAATAATAATTAATAGAGTAACTCTTCTTAGATCCAACAAAAAGGTGGAGTCACAGGGCTATCTGCTGCTCCTAATATTGAAGAGTCCAAAAGGTGAATGCAGAAAACTGCAGCTTGCTGGAGGGGAAACCCGCAAGCAAAAGCAACACTGGGAACCACCACTGAGGTAAGAAAACCTGAACTATGATGGATTAATTGCTGGAGGCTTAGCAAAAACAAACCTGAGAGATAATAATTCAAAGGACACCCAGCTATTTTGAGGCTCCACAATTTTGTGAGACTTATGAACAAGTGGTAAGCCAGATTCTCACAATTAATATTGAAAAAATATCCCCTGCTGCTTCTAGAAGGGGAGAAGAAAAGAAATAATTTTGAAACATGCCAGAGCATTCTGTTCTTCTTAACAAGGTCTGACCTCAGTAGAAGCTATTTAACCAGACCCTAAACTGCTGAGGTTTTAACAAAGTCTAACACAAAGGGAAAGAAAATATCCAACTCCACTTATCTCTAGCACGTGAAGAAAAGGAAATATCCAAATCCAGGCCACTCTAGCTATCTTGTCCCACTGAAGGGAGAAAAAAAAAAAATGAGATTTACATGTGAATTTCACAGTTCAGTGGTATAGGCTTAATAAAAAACTGAGACCTATTAGTAGGATTGTAAAATGCTTCTCCTCTCTTCACGTCTAACAATCACATCTTACCACTAGGTTATTAAAGATCTATTGACAGAAATTCCTTTAAACCAATAAATCATGTCAAACTATCCAAAAAAAAAAAAAAAAAATACAAGCAGTACTAAAAAGCAAAATTAAAAAAAAGAAAAGAGGCTCAAAGATGGGGACACTGATTACATCAACATTAGTAGATAAGCAAAGATTAAAATGTAAGAACGCATAGCTCCAACTTTTCTGCATAGATACTTTCACAATAATGTTTTCTAACTTTAAACTTCCTTTGCAAATACTTATTTGAATGGTAAATTATAATTTTAGTAAGACTCTACATGGTTATTCAAACATTAATATTCTTCTAAATTAAGCCTACCTAATCTACTTGCTCTCAAAATGCATCAATATTCTATCATATTTTCTCAATCATCTCATGGAGATAAATGCCTCCAAAATAAAATAAATAAAATTAAGTCTCCACCTTTTCCCTCACCTACTTCCTACTCTAGGGTTGTGAGATTCTCCCTTAAAGTCAGTTGATGAGCATGTGCGGGTACAGTGTTGAATACAAATTATATCTTTTTCCCATAGGCTATTGGGGTACAGGTAGTATTTGGTCACATGAGTAAGTTATTTAGTGGTGCTTTTTGAGATTTTGGCACACCCATCACCCGAGTAGTATACACTGCACACTATTTGTAGTATTTCCCCCCCACCCACCTTTCCCCCAAGTCCCCGAAGTCCATTGTATCATTGTTATGCCTTTGTGTCCTCATAGCTTAGCTCCTACGTATCAGTGAGAATATACAGTTTTGGCTTTCCATTCCTGGGTTGCTTCACTAAGAATAATAGTCTCCAATGTAATCCAGGTCGCTGCAAATGATGTTAATTCATTCCTTCTTATGGCTGAGTAATATTTCATTTTGTGTGTGTGTGTGTGTGTGTGTGTGTGTATCTCAGAGTTTCCTTATCCACTCGTTGATTGATGAGCATTAGCAATTTTGCACAATTTTGCAATTGCAAACTGTGCTGCTATACACATGCATGTGTAAGTATCATTTTTGTACAATGACTTCTTTTCCTCTGGGTAGATACCCAGTAGTGCGATTGCTGGATCAAATGGTAGTTCTACTTTTAGTTCTTTAAGGAATCTCCACACTGTTGTGGAGAATAACCTCACTGTTTTCCATAGTGTCTATACTAATTTACATTCTCACCAGTAGTGTAGAAGTGTTCTCTGATCACCACATCCACACCAACATCTATTTTTTTTTTTTTTTTTTTTGACTATGGCCATTCTTGTAGGAGTAAGGTAATATCCCATTGTGGTTCTGATTTGCATTTCCCTGATCATGAGTGATGTGGAGCATTTTTTCATATGTTTGTTGACCATTTGTATATCTTCTTTTGAGAATTGTCTATTCATATCCTTAGCCCACTTTTTGATGGAATTGTTTGTTTCCTTCTTACTGATTTGCTTGAGTTCATTGTACATTCTGGATATTAGTCCTTTGTTGGATGTATACATTGTAAAGATTTTCTCCCTCTCTGTTGATTGTCTGTTTACTCAGCTGACTGTTCCTTTTGCCATGCAAAAAGCTCTTTAGTTGAATTAAGTCTTAGATATTTATCTTTGTTTTAATTGCATTTGTTTTTGGGTTCTTGGTCATGAAATTCTCCTCTATGCCAATGTCTAGAAGGGTTTTTCCAATGTTGTCTTCCAGAATATTTATAGTTTCGGGTCTTAGATTTAAGTCCTTGATCCATTGAGTTGATTTGTGCGTAAGATGAGAGGTGAGGATTCAGTTTCACAAAACACTGCTAAAAGAAATCATAGACCACACAAACAAGTGGAAACACATCCCATGCTCATAGATGGGTAAAATCAATATTGTGAAAATGACCATACTGCCAAAAGCAATCTATAAATTTAATGCAATCCCCATCAAAATAACACCATCATTCTTCACAGATTTAAAAAAAAAAATTATAAAATTCATATGGAACCAAAAAAGAGTTGCATAGCCAAAGCAAGACTAAGCAAAAGTAACAAATCTGGAGGCATCATATTACATGATTTCAAACTATACTATAAGGCCATAGTCACCAAAGTAGCATGGTACTGGTATAAGGATAGGCACATAGACCAATGTAACATAATAGAGAACACAGAAATAAACCCAAATACTCACACCCAACTGATCTTCCACAAAGCAAACAAAAACATAAAATGGGGAAAGGACACCCTTTTCAACAAACGTTGCTGAAGTAATTGGCTAGCCACGTGTAAGAGAATGAAACTGGATACAAATTCTAATGGCTACACTGCTCATTAATGCCACCACAGGAAGGTTGAATAGTGGTGAAATCTACATTTATGGCACCTGTGTATCTCTTAGCACTTTGTCCTTTGTCCTTGTCTCTTCTTATTAGCGTGAGCTGGCTACATTCTGATAGTTTGATTGCCAAGTGAATAGTTATTAGCACATCTTACGAAGCATTTCAGGGCGTTTCTTTCTGCATAGGTACGTCCCCCTTGCTCTGGTCATATCTAGCATGAATGTTTTGGGTGGTCTGTGGGGTGTGAGGTTTTCCAGACCTCCTCTTTTCAGGTGTTTCCCCTCCTGCTCATGTCTAGCTCTCTGTCTACTCTAATACATTCATGTTAGAATAAAAAGTAAGAATACTCAGGTGTCCTTCTAGATGACAATGCTGTAAGAATAATGTATTTTATTAAATATTGCATCAGAAAATAATTTTAAATTATTTTTATATATTCCTTTCATAGCTTTCAATTAAAATGAAAAAAAATTTTATTAACATAATTAAAGACCAGTTGAATATCTCATTAAATTGAGTATTCAAGTATATAATTAATATTGATAAATAATAAGTCAATTGTTTAGCAGGTAGACATAAATGATAAAATTTATGGGTCCTTTAATTGTCTGGAAAATTCTATCAGTCAAGTTTTACTTACATTCCTTTATATTCATTCCAAAGAAATATTATGGAAAAAGACAAAGTAATACAATAAATGTGTGATTCCCAGTATGCCATACAGGTATTTCTGAAGAAAAACAAGTATTTTAGTTGAAGAAGTGAAGAGACCAACATCTTTTCTAATTTTACAAAAACTGTTTTTAAGAATTCTTTTGCATGAAAAATTTAAAAATATTTGCATTAAAAATTCAGAATAAATAAATCATTAAAATTGTGTGCATATCAACTACAAAGCACTGGCTTTATAGCTCTAAAACCTCTCTTCTCTCTGAATGGATATAAAACATCTTGATTTTTTGAGAAACTATAGCAATGCAATGTATCCATTATGAAACTTAAATTCTGAAACTGTGTATGTTTATGCTTTGATACATAAACATCGTCAAAATGATTGATATTGCACAATTATGATGATTTATTAAGACCCTCACAAAAGAAATTTAAACGTCAATTTATTAGCAGAATAAAATTTGAATCTTGGTGAAAGAACTTTATTGCTTGTATTTTCTAGTATCTTTAAAGTATAATAAAAATTTTTCTCTCATTTGTTTTTTTAAAAACTGCTTCTAATTTAAAATTCACTTTTCTATTAACCATCTACCATACAGTTGCATCTGACGATCACATCTTTTGCTGACAATTTTGCCTCATATATGTTTCTATACAATTCTTTATTTTCCAGCACCTCTATCATTTTCTTTTCGGACTGCCAATTTACAACATGAATGTTGATGAATATTAATATTATGAATATTCTGATGTTTCTTTATTGCTGTATTTGATAATGCTCCTATATTTACTTGTTTATTTTGGCCACTTATTGGGAAATTTTATTCTGTAAATTATTCTTTTTATTTTGATTGCCACAATCCTCTGTTTATCTAGGTATGTTAATTAGTATCTCATTGTTTGCCATAGATCATTTTTCAATGCTTCACTGAGTCTGCTCTTTATGCCTCTGAGAACTCTTATTCAGCTCACAATTTTCTCTCCTTTATTTCATACTTCATAGTAATATTTAACAGTTGGTTGCTGTTATAAAACTTGTCCGACTTGAATTTCTAAAGTAAAATAATTGAGGTATTCTGTTTACTTATTAACTGAGTGGATCTTAACCTTTCAAATTTCCATAGTTTCTGAGATCCTGGCTTCCTATAAGTGATTTTATCACTTATAGGAAAGATGAATTATCACTCTGATCATGTAAATACTTCCCAGGAAGTCAGCTCAATGTGACAGAGAATGACCATTCTGCTTTTTTGCATCCCTGGGAATTCATGGTTTTCTAAGTCCACTCTAGGCTCCAGTTAATAGATACAGCGAATAGTGTTTGCCTATCTTTTGGCATCACTGCCCTTACAGGAAAAGAAAAAGAACCTTGTAATGCTATATAACCCATATTTGCCTGGCTGGCTTATGTCAGTCAGGCATATGAGTAATATATCTATAATTACCATATCAAACCAAATATATTTGCTTTCTCAGGAACGGAAGTCCTGAATTTTATCACTTTATTGGAATTTTCAATTCAACTATAATAAATCAGCCTGGGCAACATAGTGAGACCCCTGTCTCTACAAAAAATAAAAATTTAGCCAGGCTTGGTGGCATACGTCTATGGTTCCAGTTACTTGAGAGGTTGAGGTGGGAGGATAGCCTGAGTCTGGGAGGTTGAGGCTGCAGTGAGCTTTGATTGTGCCACTATGCTCCAGCCTAGTTGTCAGAGGAGACACTGTTTGAAAAAAAAATATATGTACATATATATGTAATGTAAAATACATTATACATCTATTATGCAATATATGTCATTATTGTATACATTATAAAATATAAGACAATTATAAAAATAAAATCATCAATGATTTTCTACATAACTTTTCAGGCTGAAATTAGATTAGAAAGAATTGTCAATTACATGAATTCATACTTCCAGAAATGTTAAAAGTTTGATAGAATACATTGTTTCCTCTTATTTTCTTATTAAAATGTAGAAATACTGATTTTATTCAAACCTATATGAACAGGTAAATTGCCTGAGCGAAAACATTTTTGTATATATTAATAATCTAATATTTTGTTCTCCAGCTTCCTTTCAAGATTATCATCCGAATTTACTATGCTTTGAAGCCAAATGTGAATTGTAACTCTTAGAATGGATGATAGTGAAATAACAACTTTATTATATATATATATATTTGAGACGGAGTCTCGCTGTGTCACCCAGGCTGCAGTGCAGTGGTGCGATCTGGGCTCACTGCTAGCTCCGCCTTCCGGGTTCACGCCATTCTCCTGCCTCAGCCTCCGAGTAGCTGGGACTACAGGCGCCCGCCACCTCGCCTGGCTAGTTTTGTATTTTTTAGTAGAGATGGGGTGTCACCATGTTAGCCAGGATGGTCTTGATCTCCTGACCTCGTGATCCACCCGCCTCAGCCTCCCAAAGTGCTGGGATTACAGGCTTGAACCACCGCGCCCGGCTTTATTATATTTTTATAACAATGCTTAAACAGAATATACTGATGAGCAATGAGTATAAATGCTTTTAGACCATGATGGTGAAAAATGCTTTAGATCATTGTCATGATGATGGTAATGAAGATAGTAATGAAGATAAAATATTCTCCTGATGTGTCCTTTTCTGACAAAAGTAGCATCAAAATTCAGTGAAAGGTCATCGTGAAAATAAGATCTACCTTCCATACAAAGGCTTTGACGTATCATTTATAAAGCAGCTTTAAATATCATTTTGCTTAATTAGTAATCACTTGTTCAGACAAGATAGATAATGTTTATTTCTGTCTTTTTTTCTACAACAAAGGATTATTGAAAGGTAATGCCCAAGATAAAAAAAAAAAAAAAAAAACCTCTCACGAGTTTGACATTAGCAGACTAGACTAAGTGCAAGTCAGGCCTTGACAGATATCTATGATCTGATTTACTGATGATATAGAAAATTTTAAAAAGCTTAAGTATTTCCCTAAAACAGTTTTATAGGCCAGGAATGGTGGCTTATGCCTGTAATACCAGCACTCTGGCAGACCAAAGCAGGAGGATCACTTGAGCCCGGGAGTTGGAGACCAGCCTAGGCAACAAGGTGAGATCTCGTCTCTACAAAAAAAAAAAAAAGAAAAAAAAAGAAAAGCCAGTCGGTCATGGTGGCACACACCTGTAGTCCCAGCTACTCAGGAGGCTGAGGTAGGAAGGATCGCTTAAGTTCAGGAGTTCAAGGCTGCAGTGAACTAATGATAGCACCACTGCATTCCAGCCTGGGTGACAGAGTAAGCCTCTGCCTCTAAAACAAACAAACAAAATAAAATAAAACCAAAACCCCAGCTTTATATATCAGATGCAATTCAATTTACTGAGTAATGCAATCTTTAACTATTTGAATTGAATGTAAGAAGCTAAAATATTCTCTTTTTTCTCTAGGCATTCATGGTTAGGAAGTTTATTTGTGTAATATAGTCAAATGATCACTCTGTTGAATGTCATATTCTAGCTTGTCCATAACTTACAAGGAAGTTTGTTTTTCTACTGCATCTCCTGTTCCTCCCATGTGAACAAATTTTGAATCAGCTATAATAAAACAAAGCCTTTTTCCATGACCACACTGGTAATTTCTTATACCACATTTGTCATTACTATCTTGAAAATTTAATTGTAAGGCAAAATGTAGTTTCTTAGTTCCCCATAAAAGATAATAAGAGAGAGAATCTGTGATTGTACTAATTAAAAGCTCTTTCCTTTGAAAGTTAAAACAACTGTAGCTTAACATCATCATCCCTTTAAACACATTAACTCATTAGAAAAAAAAAAAGGAATGGTAGTCTTGAGCCTGCATTACAATTACATATGTAATGTATCTGTAATCATTCACAATGGATTCCCTGATTAACTAATATTGCTAAATACTTGGCATCACATACATACATCATTAACAAGATGAAAAAACTAAGCTTAATTCCATTTTATAGTTACATCAACAGCTGCCAAGTGTCTTCCACCAATCAACCTTGACCTACAATTAGAACTCTTTAGATTTGCAGTGGAAAAGTAAGGACATTCAAATTTCAGGTGAGTGAACTTAGATGAGTCTAAACTAAAATAACTCTGATGTATTCTGTACCCTTCAAATTAATTTTTATACTAGGTGAGGATTCATTATTTTCCTTCAATTTGAGTGTTCTGGTTAACCAGTCAGTATGCTGACTACAATCTCTACCATCGGATATGGTTTTATTTAACTTTGTGTTTGCCAGTGTACTACTATCCTGATGACATAACCAAATATCTTCTTTAAGACTTTTAGTAAATATAGGGAAGCAAATATTGAGTCAATTCAATTTAATTTCTTTCCCTTGCCTTCTTTTGGCTTTATAATTGTATGAGATTTATTTTTTAGTTTTATTTTTTTGTTTTCACACACCACTCAACATTCAGTACAAGAAAGAACATTTCACTTCTCATAACAGATGGGTAGGGAGTTTTTCCCACGCACTAAGCAATTCTTCAGAAGATGACAACTGGGTATCCTATAATTCAAATCAATTCTGACACTACTACTTGAAGTTAGATTCAAATCGACCCCACAGGTTAAGCTCAGTTCTACAAGATTGCCCCTACTTCAGATGCCAATCATAAGTAGTAGGCGGCTATCTGTTCTTCTAACTGCCAGCTATAAATCAGGGTTCCCATGACCCTCTCCTCAGGTTCTATTAATTTGGTAGAATGGCTCACGAATTCAGAAAACACATATGTTAATGTTTATTGTATTAACAGGATATGATAAATGCTATAGTTGAACAACCAAATGAATAGATACATAGCAGGAAGTCTGGAAGGAACCTGAGTATAGGAGCTTTCATCCCTATGGAGTTGGAGTATGTCCACTGTCCTGGCATTTGCCAACCTGGAAGCTCCCCAAAACAGTTCAGGAATTTTTATAGCGGCTTAATTACATAAATATAATTAATTAACTCCATTTCTAGCCCCTCTCCTCTCTTCAGAGAATGGGGAGTGGGGCTAAAATTTCCAAGCTTCTAAACATGGGTTGGTCTTTCTGATGACCAGTCCCCATCCAGGAACCCACTATGAGTTGTTTCATTAGAACAAAAGATGCTTCTATTGCCCAATAAATTCTAGTAGATTTAGGAGCTCTGTGTCAGATGTTCCTATCATTTGGGAAATTACAAGTTCTTAGGAGCTCTGTATCAAGAACCAGGGTCAAACACTAAATATATTTTTTAAAAGTTGATCCAAGAATCCTTATTGCTTATATATATATAGAAAGGGAGAGAGAGAGATATTGAGAGAGAGGGGAGGTGTAAAATAATGTTGTATAGTAGTTATTTTATATGCTTAGCCCATTATGGATTATATACCACTTGTGACATGTGTACTTCAAAAATAGTTTAAATACTCAAATTTATATTCAGAATCCTTTCTCAGCTTGTGAGAGTAGAGTGAATTGATTAGTATTTAGGCTCTTAGTTTCCACAAATGGTGAAAAAGTGTTATAAGGTTAATACTTGTTCATATGCAATTTATGAACCAAGAAATACTAATTAAATTGTTTGATGGTCAATATTGAATAGGCCTACAAAGCTAGAAAAATTAACTTATTAATGGCAACATAATGTGTATAATTATATATGGGGAAATAATGAGCTAACTATTTAAAATAACTACATAACCTGTGAAAGCTAAAAAAAAGTTTAAAAGTGAATTACTATGTCTAACTTATTCATGTCCTGTTATAGATTATCTAGAATAGACTTCTGCCACAGTCAATGAGGTTATGACCCTGTACGTAATGGGCTCTTCACAAAGAAGTATTGACTGGCTGACAAAATATTCTTGTTAATTTTTCTTCTCTATTTCTATTTCATATTCTGTTCCATAAGCCCAAATATAGCCCAAATTCACAGGATCATATGCAATAATTTTTCTACAATAGCTGCAACTTGAAAATTAGGTTATATTCCCGAAGAAACATATAATTTAAAATAATATAAAATACAAGTTTTAAAATAGGCAAACAGTTGCCCCTGAATCAACACCATCTTACTAACAGTATGTCATACTTATTCATTTGTTGACCATGCCTGAGTGTTCTTTACTGGAGAATTGCTTGGAATTGCCCACTCTGCTTCTCTGAAGTTTGTTTACCCATTGGCTTTGCTGACTGTACCTTTCTACATCATGACTGCTTGTATAATTGAAATCTGTTGTATAGTTTATCTCTGGTATATGCATATATTTTGTTTTCGACTGCTTGTGTATAAACTAAAAATCACTCCCTCTTTAATTTTTTGCCTATTCATTTTTCTCTCTATCTTGGTGGATCAATCGTCTATTATCTAATGCTATAGGTGCCGCGGGGCTGACAGAGCTTCTTAGTATGGTTTCACAAACTCCATCCACCATCAAACACAAATGATGTACTTTCATTGGATCCATAGTATAATGAGATGAAAGTTTACTTAAAAACGTATTACTGTACATGTTTATGTATGGTTTAACAAATATCATGGAGAAAGAATAAACAAGTCTAAAATTAATAAAAAAAGAAATATTTATTTTCCAAATATATATGTGTTTGTAACAACATACAAAATATGGATTACACACCACTTGTGACATATGTACTTTAAGTATAATTTAAATACTGAAATTAAGAAATACTGGTAAGCATTTATCAACACCACACCAATTCCAATGAAGTGTTACTCAGCATTTCATGGACATCTTAGTAAAATGGAAAAATCAAATAATCACTAATATGTTCCATATCAAATTGCTTTGCCTCTGCTACCAAGAACACTATGAAAGTGTATCTAATGTCTGTGTAAACCAGTGATGGTTTTCTGCTATTCTGTTGGCGTAAAAGTAATTGTGTTTTGCCATTGAAAGTAGTGGCAAAAACTGCACTCACTTTTGCACCAACCTATTACTTGATGCAATAATGTGGGTGTCAGAAATTTAACATCACTTATAGGGAAGGAAAAATGCTAACTTGTTTCTTTGACATCTAAGTAGAGTGTTACAACATATAATCATCTTATTTAAATATTCGAGTTGCCTTTTAATTACCACTGTTATTTGTTCAAGAGCATTGTCAAAAGTGTATTTTATGTCACAGAATACGTCCTTTGAAGAGTAGGATGTGCCAGGATAAATTGCTAAGCTGAAAAGCCAGCTATGACCAAAGAACACCAACAAAGAAACTCAGTCTCTAAAAGAGAAAAGTCATTCTGATATAACAGCTAAAGAACTGACAAGTGTTAGGGACAAATGTACTAAAATTTTTATGATATCAGAGTCTATGATACTTATTAACTGAATAATTGTTTTGTTTAGAGAAGAATAAGTACTATCTTCTTATGCATGAGGGGACATGAAGTGAGGGGGCTAATTTGCCTTTTTTCATATAACTTTAATTAATAATGAATCTACAAATTAATTTTATTGGTTCTTTTTTTTTTTTTTCTGTGTAATACACCACCCCAAAACTTAGTAGCTTAAAATTATCTTTTATTTACCTCACGATTCTGTGGTTCTGAAGTTTGGACTGGACTCAGACATGAAGACTTCTGCTAAAGTTGGCTTGACTCACTTGCCAACCTGTGGTCAGATGACAGGTTGGCTTGGGGCTGGTTGGCCTGAGGTTCTGAGGCATCTCATTTCTGCTTTTTGCAGTCTCTCATATCTCAAAAGCATAGTCTGAACATTTCACATGCTTCTCAGCAGGCTGCAAGAGCTTGAAAAGAGGAAAAACGCCATTCACAATTATTAAAAGCATGTCATATGGTCAAGGCATAGGTGAGTATGGGAGCCCACACAATGTTACACAGTAAAGGAATGTGGACACAGGAAAGAGAAAAATTGGGGGACCATTGTTGCATTTCACCATATACTTCATGAATGGTGCTTACTTTGAAATAAACTATTCAGGTAACTGTAGCTTGCCAGTTTTTTTGTTTGTTTGTTTGGTTTGGTTTATTTATTTATTTATTTATTTATTTATTTATTTATTGTCTGTGTAAGATCAATTAAAAGTGGATCTTATAGGTCTTGGCCCAGACACATACTCCTGGATGTACTACCAACCAGTTATGTGATATTAGGTAAGTAAATTACATGTTCAATTCATCAGTTTACAATTTAAATTCTATGACCCCTACGGCCCCTTGAAAGTCTATTTTGATTTCATAAATTATTTCATCAATACTTCCCATAGGCAAAACTCCTGTATGTAAAATGGGGACACTACAAAGAAACATAATAACTGGATACTGATATAAAGGAATTTGTACTCTAATATTAATCATAATAGCTGCACATTAAAAACCTCTATTACCATATATACATATATACTCTCACTTAATACTTGTAAAGATCCTGCCAACCAGTTACTTATTTGCATTTTACATATGAGGAAAGAGGAACATAGATGATAAGTGATTAGCTTTAAATCACATGTCTATTAAGTGATCTTGGCTAAGATATGGACCCCAGATTCTTAATCACTACATTGTATTTACTCTGAGACTATTGAACAAAACAAAACATAAAGACAGGGTAGAATAAATTCACAGCAGTTAATGCACTTCAGAGCTCAGGTAAGGGAGTATGAATCAGGAAATGCTTGCTATGTCATTTCAGTTATGAAGTAGGATTTAAGGAAACTGAGGCTTAGAGAACTTAGATTGATTGTCCTTTGTAGGAAAGAGAGAACATATTTAACTTTAGTTTAATATGAGGAAGATTTTCTTTGAGGAAATAGTCGAATTTTTTCTCTAGAAAAATAGGTTGGTAAAGATAGCATTTGACTTTATATATTACCCTGAGTAGTTTGAACTGATTTTTGTTCAAGAAGCAGTGAAGATGCATAGAATGTTTTCAAACATAGCACTTATGTCACAAAAGGTATTGATTAATTTGGCATGACTGCCTTTGAGGCTGGGATAGTTAAAAACTCATTAAAGTATCTTAGAAAAGCATTTCTCAAAGTGCATTTCACAGAACACTAGTTTCTAGTGGTTATAAGAGCTTTTTTAAAGTTGCTATGTTGAGATAAGACTGGGAATTTTGGATTAAACAAATCAAAGAGTTTTCTTTATTGGAAGATATCTCTGCTAATGAGCATATTAAATCTCTAAAATGGGGCAAGACATGTGGCATTTCTAAAATATATTTAATCACAGGAAGCCCTCATTTCTTTGAAGAGACTCTAAAAGTGCAATGTTCCTCAGAATACTTTTGGAAATGCTGACTTGATTGTAAGTGATGGAGAAAGTAGCGATGGGGAGAGAAAAGAAATTAGAAATGTTTCTTTTGGTAAAAGTAGGTATGATAGGATTACTGATTAGTTTAGAAAGGACAAGATAAAACAACATTAAAAATAGATCCACAATTTTGAATTTAAATAAAGAGGAAATAAAATTTAAAAAATGATGACTGCTTGATTAGATGAGGCAGGCAGAAAAGGAGACTAATTCAGTTTTCATCGAGGAATCTAGGTACCAACTAATTTTATGAATATTGTCTTTATTCATTCTTTTCTATGAACTAGCCTATACTCTACTCCTGATATATCCCTCCTTGTGACGTACACCTGATTAGAGTAATATTCTTGCACTTTTTCTTATTACTTATCTGTGGTAAGTACAGAAGTGTGGGACAATGACTCCTTGATGAGTTTGAAAGTTTTGGTCAGAGGCATGAGGATCTGCCTGTGTAAAGTAAAAGGGCTCTGTTTTCATGGAGAGATCTTTGGTTTTCAGTGCTGTACTGTGAATCATTAGAAAACCTCTTGCAGCAGTGTGTCATATTGAAAACACTATAGTTGTGCCAAGACAAGGTCTTGTTCTCTAATCTAGAGTTTTATAATAATTTGTATTTTGATTTCCACTTTACTATCTCTATTATCCATCTCTCAACTGGTTAGAAGCTGAGCAGAGGAAGTAGGGGAATGATTCACTGGCCTTCTGGAAAAACAGATGATGCCTATGCCATGGCTTCTGAGTTTTATACCTCCTCCATTCAAGAGACTAGTTTAACCTGAGACCTAAAAATTTAAACTGCAGATTCACAGGCACCACTTGATATATCACTTAGGTCAAGTGTCTTTCTCTAGTTCGAAAGGCAGAGTCACTTGGTACAACTATAGCTACTCTGGGTTATTATAAAAATATTGATTAATTTAGCATGATTAGATTTAAGGCTAGTTTATCGTGAGCTCAAAAGGAACTCTATGAGGTTGGAATAACCCAGGGGAAACCGGTAAATAGATTTGGATATTAGGAAAAAGTGAGGGCAGATTAGCATTAGTATATATCAACTTACTTGTACTGTACCCTTAAGATTTCCTCGTATGTTGTGAAAGTCTGAGATAGAAGTGAGGCAATATGAATTACCACAGATTTATCGTTTTACAGTGACAATCACTAGCTCATTGGAAAACAGGAAAGCTATAAAATATTCAAAACTATCTTGATATGCAGGCTCAGTCAAATCCCTTTGTGTAAAAACCAAGATCTCACTCTTTGCTACATACGCCTTTTCAAAAGTTCCTTAGGTCTTTTACCCAATGTAAAACTAGCTATACCATCTTTAGTTCTGCCTCTAATTACTATTTACATATAGCTTTTCACTTTAAAACTGTATAAATAGCTCCTAAATTGAGAAAACCAGCAGTAGTACATGTTCTCAGCTAACTCATAGCTAGCTTCAAACTGTGCCTTAGCTCACCCAACTATTGTCGTTGGAAGAAGACAAATTTTGAGCAGTCCTCATTCTCTCATTTGCATTTTTACAGTGTTGCCTGAGATCACTGATCTAATGTACTTTACTTCCCATCTACCAAAATTAATCCATTTCCTTCTATTCTTCAACGCTTCTGAAAAGTTAACATGTATGTTTTATGATTTATTTCTTCCTTTTAAAAAAGCCTACTCTGTATATTTTTTTATATTCCATTTTCTTAATTGGTATTCATCATCAATATAACATAATATTACATTATCAATGCTAAGTTGTAGTGTCATAATACCCTTTTGGACATGCTATTGTTAGCATACCCAACTGCTTTGCCAGTAGAGCAGACTTGTATCAGTATAGAGGAAGGCTAGACCCTCCCTAACATTAAGCAATCATTTTGTACAAAGTAGGTTTTCAAGGTGCATTTAAAAAAATTTTTTATGTTCTGGAAAAAGTCATCTTATCTTGCTTTTGAAGATGGATGTTAATGAAGATATTAACGGATAAAACAAAAAGTACTTGATATCTGGAAAAATATTTTGTTACTGTGATATGATCTGTTAAATAAGGAAACTATAGAAGCCTTCCTAAGGATATTTGTTTTCATACTACAACCAGAAAATATGATGTGCATTTGACATTATTCTTCCTGCCAGTCTGTCTTCGAGACTGTTCTAGTGCTTCAAGCCTGGGGGTAATATGTGAAGTAATAGTGTTAGAAAATTTGCATCATGATTCTAACTCTAAATTATGGAAAAATAAATGGTAAATATGAAATTTTACAAGCTGTCACATCAATTGGCCATTCTCTATCTTATAAGCATGCTTTTCAGCTTGAAAAAAGCAAACAGTATTTTGAGGAAAAATTTGATGAACTCTGCCTTACAATATGAGAATTAGAGGGTAAAATGACTATTATTAAATGGTCTTACATCTGGGGAAAATGTACCTTTCTAAAAATTGATCAGTTGAATAGGTTGGGTGAATTAGTATCCAGAAATTTATTATGTATACAGTGACAAGGATTGAGTAGTTCCGTTCATTTTTGCCTTATGAAAACATCCCAGAAATTGAAACTTAATATCAAGGGAGAACAATGCAATAATTCAGGTATATTTGTGATAAACCTCTCAGAAACACCCCTAAAACTATGGATGGTTCAGTTCTTCAGTTCTCTAAATCTTGCCTAAAATTGTGTCTCAAATAACTTCATGCAAATTAATGTAGTTCTGATAAACTCAGGCATTGACATCTCCAAGAATGATTCCTTTCCTTTTCCGTGGATTGTATTAATGACAACAGACAAGTTGTCATAAAAGATTTTCCTGATGTCTTCTGGTGCATCCAGTGTGGGGACATATGCACTAATCAGTGTCAACGTTTGAACTCCCTCCAGCCTCAATTTTAATGTCTCAAGCCTGAGGCTGACCATATGGCTCAAAAATAAGTCTTTTCACCATCAAAAAGGTCATAGTCTATGTTTAGCTACATTTTTAAAACTGCTTTGAGCTTTTGACTTAATACCTGGGTGACTTTCAGAAATGATAAATCTTTGCTAAGAAAAAAATGTGACTTGTTTACGGAGAAACAAAAAAAGGAAGCCAATATATTCAAATACATTTACTGTGTTGGAGAAACATGTAAGTGGTAGAAACCCATGATTTGTGGATATAATTCTATTGCCACATGTAATAAGAAAGAACCCCAATTATCAGTGATGATTTCTGACTCAGAGAACTTAAACAAAGGCACTGTGGCATTTACTTTTCAGTCAGCTTGCTTTTGTCATTAATAATCAATTAGAAAATCTAATACAGCCCACATTTTTAAAACTCAACATTCCAATGGGAACTACCACAACCATAGATTTTTTAAAAGTTGGATGATTATATTCTCATTTCAAGGTCTACTAGAAAATAAAACATTCATTTTTTTCATATTCTGGGAACTATTTATTTAACCAAAGAAACATTGCAAGCATTGCAAAGAACAATGTTTTACTCTCAATTTATTTATGCTTCAAGAACTTAGGAAAGGAAAATAAAATAATTTTTTTTCTAAAAATTAATATGTGTAAGGCCTTAATCACACAAATTAGATTAATACTTGACTAAATGCCCGACTTGTCTCCAGGATTTGAAAGTCTTTAACCTAATATTTCAGATACTCCCAATCCTTGGTTCACTTCAGAGTAAAGAAAGCAGCAACAGTAGACATACTTTCTTAAATCTGTAGGTTGATATGATTTACACAAAATGTCTATCCTGGGTATCTACAGATCTGCAGCTTCTTAATTTCCTTACCGTCTTTTTGCATCGTTTTCCTGATTCTCTGACATACTCTGTTCTCCTTGTAAAATGTTCACAGTGATCCACGTCAAGGGTGGAGACACCGAACGTTGTCTGGTTCTTGTCACTAATTCCCACAGGAGCTGATTCTCAAACACCTAAGACTGCTTCAGTAAAATCTAAATTTAGTTCACTCCTCTGGATGCTGATTTTATTTCTAGCTTCAGACACATAGTTCTTGGTTGCCTTACTTTTAGGTTTAAACATATTTATTCATTTTTATTGTTTTTAAGTTGTACAACATGATGTTCTGATGTATATGCATATGTATATGTATGTGTGTGTTTATATGTATATGCAAAAGATGCAGCCATCATGGAAAACAATATGAAGGTTTAACAAAAAATTATAAATAGAACTACCATATGACCCAGCAATCTCTCTACTGAGTTTATACTCAAAGAAAATATAATCAGCACCTTTGAGAGATATCCGCACTCCCATGTTTATTGCAGCATTATTCACAGTAGTCAAGATACAGAAACATTAGGTGTCCACCGAAGGATAAATGGATTTTAAAAATATGGTACATATACACATTGGAATATTATTCAGTCTTAAAAGATATTGTCACTAGGCTGGGCGCCGTGGCTCACGCCTGTAATCCCAGCACTTTGGGAGGCTGAGGCGGGTGGATCACGAGGTCAGAAGATCGAAACCATCCTGGCTAACATGGTGAAACTCCATCTCTACTAAAAATACAAAAAATTAGCTAGGTGTGGTGGCAGGCGCCTGTAGTCCCAGCTACTTGGGAGGCTGAGGCAGGAGAATCGCTGGAACCTGGGAGTCTGAGGTTGCAGTGAGCCGAGACCGCGCCACTGCACAGCCTGGGCGACGGAGAGAGATGCGGTCTCAAAAAAAAAGAGAAGATGTTGCCGTTTGCAACATGAATGAACTTAGAGAACATTAACTAAGTGCAATAAGTCAAATACAGAAAGAAAAATACTGCATGACCTCACTTACACGTGGAATGTAAAAAAGTCTTACTTTTCTATTGACCAGTTGTTTTCACCCTACCATGCATAGTGGTCATGTCTGCAAACAGACCATAAATCCAGTACAAAGATGCCTTTAAGAATACATTTTAGGGTTATTTCCCCAATTCTCTGAATATATAAATGTAATTTTAACAATACATATGTTTTCATAGGTAGATGAAAGGATGTTCCACCTCATGAAAAACAAATAGGTTTTATCAACTATCAGTATTCCCCGTTTATCTTAAACAAATCAGGGCAAGATCTACGTGAGGGACAGCGTATTGTATCTGTTGTATCAGTAAACCCTTTGTTAATGTTTAATGGTTAAAAACACTTTTTTTTTTTTTTGCTGTTGCTATTTATATAAAAACAAGTGTCTACCAGCATTTCAAGTAAATTAACATACAAACAAAACATTTCACCTGTTGCTGAATATTTATTTTCTGCAAATTTTCATACCTTGTGAATTTAAGCATGATTGTAGTCTGAGACATAGAAAACAACTTTGAATGTTGTTTTACAAATAAGTATTTTTATTAAAGTATTCATACTTACAGAAAGTCATACAAATTATAATATAAAAGTTTGATTAATTATTACTAAATTAACACAACTGTTCATCTGCATCCAGAGCAATAAATATGAAATTAATGCCAGAAAACCCCTATGAGCTGTCCTAATCACTTCTCTCCCTTTCCCAAAAGCTAACCCATTCAAATTGCTAATATATCGGATTAATTTTGCCTATTTTTAAACTTTACATAAATAGAATTGTATGACATGTAGTCTTTTGTGTTTCTGTGTTTTGCTTAACATTATGTTTGTAAGATTCATCCACGCTGTTTCATGCAGCAGAAGTTTGTATATTTTCATTGCTTCAGAGTATTTCATTATATAAATAAAACAGTTTGTGTTTTGTAGCATACATGAATTATTTGGTTGTTTCTAGATTTTTAGCAATTAAACTAAAGCTGCTATGAGGATTCTATACATATATCTTGGTCCATAAGTATTAATCTGTTTTCACAGTGCTGATAATGACATAATCAAGACTGGGCAATTTACAAAAGAAAGAGGTTTAATTGGACTTACAGTTCCATGTGGCCGGGGAAGCCTCACAATCATGGCAGAAGGCAAGGAACAACAAGTCACATCTCATGTGGATGGCAGCAGGTAGAGAGAGAGAATTTGTGCAGGGGAACTCTTCTTTGTAAAACCATCAGATCTTGTGAGACTTATTCACTATCACGAGAATGGCATGGGAACACCTGCCCCTATGATTCAATTAACTCTCACTGAGTTCCTCCCACAACACATGGGAATTTAATACGAGATTTGGGTGAGGACATACCCAAACCATATCACCATATATATTTAAATTTCTATTGAGTATGTTTTTAGAATTAGCGTTTCTACGTCATACGATTTGCATTTATTTACTTTATGAAATAATGCCAAATATTATTTGAAAGTGCTTTTACAATTTTAAATTCACAACAGTAGCGACGAGATTTCCAGTTGCTTAATGGTATCCTTGACACTTGGTGTTTTTATTCTTTTTAATGTTAGCGATTCTTTGGTCAGTAGAGTTAATAACATTTTTATTGTAATTTACTCCTTGCTGGACAACTTTGCTGTGACTTGCTCAGTTAAGGAGCTGTGCAATAACCTTCCAAATACCTGAGTGTGTAACTTATTGGGTTGACCAAGCCTGGTAGTGCTGTTGGAATGAATATTGATTCTAAGTGTTAAAATAAAAAATTTTGTATAGACTTATATTTTTTCTCTCATGGCGTTCCCTTAGAAATTCTCTGTGTCTGTCCAGCACCCCGGTAGGCCTGGTTGGGTTTCTAATCCTCCTTAACCACTTATCTCTCATATGAGAGTGTGTAAAATAGGAGCACATGCTCTACCTCCATTTAGGGACTGCTTGGGATACAGAAGAGACCATCTCAGAGCTGCTAATGACTTAATATTTTTTATTATGCTGAAGTCATGACATGTGTGTAAACTTTAAATATGTAAATAAATTTTAAAAATGTCTCTGTGCATTTAAAAAAAATACTGAGTTATCCTCTTTTGTATAGAGTGCTTGTTAAAGTCCATTGTGCATTTTTCCATTTGGTTGTTTATTAAGTGTTTGAGTTTGCTTTATGTTCTAGATTTGAGAGCTTGGTAGTTATATGCATTACTAGTATCTCCTCCTTTGTCTTTTATTATCGTAATTGTTTCTATTATTGGTGGGTAGTCTATAGTTTTAATATAATCTAGTTTAGCCTTTATTTACTTTATAATGCATGCTTTTTTTTAATTACTTGTAGAGGAAACTTTTTTTCCCATATCATAAACTTATTATTTCACATTCTTGTTTAGAAGCTTGTTTTGGTAATGATTTAAATAGATGTTAGGTAGGGATTAAGATGCCTTTTCCCCATTTTATTCAATTGTTTCCTTATGTTTTAAAAGTATGTACTTTCTAATTCTAGAGTACCTTACGTGTAAGCAGTTATCCATGTATGTGGGACCCTTTTCTGGACTCTCTAGTGTGTTCTATTTGCCACTCTTTTAAATAATATTATGCTGTATTAATTACTATATTATGATAGCCTTGATATGTGGTTGAAAAAAATTTCCTAATTTGCCCTTATTCAGGATTATTTTTCCTACTTTTGACTATATATATATATATATATATATATATATATATACACACACACACATATATATGCATTCCAACTTGTTTTTTTGGGAAAATTTGTGTGTGTGTGTGTATATATATATATATATATATATATATATACACACTTTTTTTTTGCCTGAAAAAAAAGTTGGAATTTTGAGGGGTGGTGAAACAAATCTATTGGTCAATTTAGAGAGTGTTATCTTTGAAATACCAATCACTTCAATTAATTAACATTTTATATCTCTCATTTAATTTAGGTCTTTTTGATGTTCTTCCTTAAGTTACCCACCTTTTTTTTTTCTTCTTTTCCTGGTTACAATGATCAATGTAATAATCAAAAGAAGTGCAAAAGTTGTCATTATTCTATTATTGTCTTAAGATAGAGGAAAGCTTCCAACATTTGACCATTAATTATGATTTTTCCTGTAGCTGTTATTTTTTAAAATACCTTTTAGCAGGTTAGGAAATATGTTTTTTTTTTTTCCTAGGTGGCTGAGTTTTATTACATTGATGGTGATGATGACACAGTTGTTAAGTTTTTTTGATTTTTTAATGAGAATCTCTTGAAGATAAATCAATTTTTCTTCTTTATTCTAATTGTACACTCTTTTACTTTTGTTTTCTTTATCTTTTGTTTTCAAAAGACTTTCACAACACTAAATATTATCTTAAAATATTATATGTCATTTTTTATCCTAGTTTATAAATATGCCATTTCTTGTTTAACTAGCTTTTTGAAGTTTAGATTGACTGTTTTTTTAAATAACACACGCAAGAAAACACTGCTATTGGTATGCTGTCTTATATAGTTTTGTTCAACTTAATGTTTTCCTTCAAATATTTTTTTGACATATTCAATCTTAACGTATTTATTCGTAATTCTTTAGGTACATATTACCAAATTTTTCTTTATAATAATTACATGAACTTAATGTATTAGTCTACTTTACATTACCATAAATAAATATTTGAGACTGTGTAATTTATAAAGAAAAGAGGCTTATTTTACTCACAGTTCTGCAGGCTGTACAAGAAGCATGGTGCCAGCATCTGCCCCTTCGGAGGGCCTCAGGAAGCACTTACTCATGGTGGGAGGCAAGGGGAGCCGGCATGTCACATGGTAACAGAGCGAACAAGAGAGAAAGGGGAGATGCCACACTCTTTTTAACAACTAGCTCTCATGTGAACTAATGGAGTGAGAACTCATTACTCTAAAGATTATACCAAGCCATTCATGAGGGATCCTCCCGCATCACCCAAACAACACCCAACAGACCCCACCTTCAACACCAAGGATCAGTTTTCAACGTGAGATTTGGAGGGAACAAACATCTAAACTATATCACTTACCTTTCAACCAGAAGTGTCTGACAGCACCTATTTGTTCTTTTTTTCACTAGTTATTGCATTTAAAAATACTGTTTCAGCATGCTATATGAAATTGGTATCTCATTTTAATTTTCATTTTACAATGTACTTTTTAATTGGAAAAAAGATAGATGTATAACTATTATTCACAGGTCTATTAATATTAAAGGTTGGTTTATGAAAGTAATATATCAATAAAATAGGAGATAGAACAGTTTATTGTCTTAAGCTAGTGGGGTGATGACCTCACTACAAAAAGCTTCTAAGCACGAAACACTTTCAGTATAATTCCAAATAATGAATTGTTTTTGTTTTGTAAACAATTATATAATATGTAAATTACATAAGCAAAATTGTGTTTCCATCTTAACTTACCTGCAAATAGAATTACATCATAAAATTATGTCTAATATATACATGTCAAACCCAAAATACCTGAGGATATAGTCTCTTACTTGTTATAGAGTACTTTTAAGATTTTATATGAAAGACCTTTTAGTGATGTATTCTTTGAATTTCTATTAATAATAATGAATTGTTTACATCATTTGCAATAGTCAATCTTGTCCTTGTATCATGAAATGCTTCAATTTAGTCCTTTTATTATTCTCAATTTTCTGGTCACTTTTGCTATTACTTCATAGACGATTTCACAGCAGAAAAGCTGAATACACAAATTTATCTTTCATTGGTCTCTAACCACAGATAATATCCATGTATTATGTTGCATTTTGTGTTAAATATGATTTTATGTGAAATGTGAAATGTGAAAATATGCATTTTGTGTTAAAATTTCTTAAGTACAGTGTTATCCTCTATCTGCCTCCACCAAGATGCAGCAGAATAAAGTTAACAATTTATAACTGCATCCAATTTAGAAAAATATTTTAGGAATGGTCCCAGGGGCTAGCTTCACAGTGATTTATATATAATGTTGATTTCTTGCCTTGTGTTTTAGTGGAGGTAAATAGGGTGAGATGGGTTTGCCACTATTGTATTTAATGGACTACTTTAAATAGTAAAAGATATCTGTTGGTTGCTACATGAGGTGCATAGAGAGTGAAATTTTTATTATTTTTAGGTACTCAGTTCAAAGAGTTTTTTCCTCCTCCAAGATGCAAGTCCTCAACTATATGATCATAATTTTAAGCGATACACTTTATAAAAGCAAGTCAATGAAATCATAGCAAATAAAATACATTTTTTTGCCTTTACTTCAATGAAGTGAAGGTCATTGTGATGAAGGATCATTTCCTAGTTGTTAGGATTGTGCCCACCTAGCCTGGTATTTTCTCTAATCACATTTTTGGTTTTCTCCTGAGATCTATTTATCAGAATTGAAGAACCTGCCTACCAATCATTTGATGTATAACCTTTGGAACCTCATAAGAATAAAGTATTAACTTGCCTCTAGGCATGCTTGGAAAATATATTACACAAAACCAAACTGATTACTACTTGTGGCCTTAGGAAAGAGCCTAGTAAAACCTCCATATGATTCACAAACTGTTGAGACAATTTCTTTGTTTTATGTATGGATAACACATGGATGTCTCTAACTCTGCAGTGTCAACCAAAGTATTTTAAGTTATTGCCAGAAGAGCCAATTGGCAGAATAATTTTATTAGCTTTCAGTTTGGTTATATGATTGAAGATTCTTAAAGATGAATTTCTACTAAAGAGTAAATTTTACAGAAGTAGCTAGCAATATACAGGGGTTTGTTTTTACTAACAAAATATATGTATATTTAATACTTTTTAGGGTTTTTGGCCAAATCAGTGTGTATACAACTTCTAGATATATTTTTAGTTACTTTTACTTATATGAGCTGTTGTAGTCAGATAAATGTATTAGACACTTTAAGCAATACTTATCCTAATATTTTTTTCTGCTAAATTAAAATAGAGTTGTACCATTTTTGATTTCCTTGATATTTGAGTCTTCTTGTTATTAATAGCAATAAGAGATACAAATTGTGTGCACCAATTTATATGCCCACCAGCAAATTATAAGAATTCTAGTTGCCCTATATTATTGCTAATGCTTGGTGCAGTGTTTCTAATTTAATTCAGGTTGGTAAATTTCTTTCATCACTTTTGGATTATAATATACATTCTGTAAACCAGTAATGATGCTCAGCAATATTTTATATCCTTTTTCACCCTTATTTGGATTTTCCATTACCAGTTGATTTGTTTGTATTTTTTTCATTTATTTATGGAATTTATGCATGCAAATCTTCTGTGTCTTGCCTTTTTACTTTCTTAATGCTGCTTTTTAATGAATAGAGCATCATACTTTTTATGATTTTTAATTTGTCAATGTGCTTGCTGTTTGTGCTTATTACAGCATTTTGAAGAATCTGTATATATAGATAAAGATATTTTCCAGTGTTTTCTTATGGAGGCACTTGGTTTTAACTTTCTCATTAGATCTCTAAACCATCTTGAGATTATCTGTTGTATTGTGTGAGGTAGTGGTCAAGATGGATTTTTTTTTTCATATGTATATACATACCCATTGAGCCAGTATTTGTTTGCTGAAAGAACCATAATTTCCCAAATACATTGTACTTACATCTGTTTTATAGTCAGTTGACCGCATAAGAATGGGCATTTCCTTGATTCTCAATTTTTTAAAAAGTATTCTATATATTCTAGCATGAAGAGAATACTGTGATTTAGTTCAGACATATAATAATTCTTAATATTTGCAAATGCAATTTCCCCTGAATTGTCCTTTATTGTCTTCAGAAATTTACAGGCTTCTTAAATTTCTCATTTTCTTACAAATTTTAGAATCACCTTGTGAATCCACCTACCATTTCCCCCCACACACAGAAAAACAAAACAATAAATAACTTGCTTGGATTTCAACAGGGATTATACTGGATTGAGATCAGCTTGAGAAGAATTAACAATGTATTAGCTGTAAACCATGCACATTGTCATTAGGTGTTCCTTAATTTCCTTTCTGTCACATATTTTACGGTCTGCACTACCTTTATGAGCTGTAAGAGTCACTGCAAAGGTCTGCGGCTTCACTCCTGAAGTCAGCGAGACCACGAACCCACCAGAAGGAAGAAACTCTAGATATATCTGAACATCTGAAGGAACAAACTCCAGACACACCATCTTTAAGAGCTGTAACACTCACCATGAAGGTCCATGGCTTCCTTCTTGAAGTCATCGAGACCAAGAATCCACTGGAAGGAATAAATTCTGGGCACATCTTGGTGACCATGAAGGGACTATCACCTATAGCCAAGTAGTGAGTACCATCAGACCCCTTTCCCTTGCTGTTCTGTCCTATTTTTCCTTAGAATTTGGGAGCTAAATACCACAGCTGTCAGCCAGTTAAAAGTGACTAGTATGGCCACTGGACTAAAGACACGGGTGTCAGGCTTTCTGGGAAAGGGCTCTCTAATGACCCCCAACTCTTCGGAGTTGGGAGCGTTGGTTTGCCTGGAACCAGCTTCAGCCTTTTCTGTACTTCTGGGCTGAGTGGAGGGTTGACAGAGAGGAAAGCCATTCAGCTCTGGGGTCCTGACAACAAGTTAGTCGTCCTGCGACCATGAGAGGAACTCTCAAAGTCATGTCACCCAAGCGAGACTCACCTATCTATCCTATCTATCCTGACCCTTGCCTCCTGGGTTCTAACACCTGTCAGACAAACGTCCTCTCACCTCTCTTCTCTGAGGCTAGTCCCGCTTCTAAAAACCACTCCCTGTCTCTGGTGCTTTTCTAGTTTCTTCTATAAGAATGATTTCTAGTATAAACTTCAGGACTCTATTCCCTTCTTTAGTCGCCTGACCTCACTAATCAGAAAGACATAATTTTTGCCCAAAGCCCTATCAGGTGGGGAGACCAACTATCCTTCTAGTATCCCTCCTCAGAAAAGCAGACCTAACAAAGGCTATTCCTGAAGCTAGGATATGGAAAACTTCAGAAATGATATCCTTCCTATTCAAGTGAGGACAAAAGGTGTCACTCTTCCCACCCTGGAGATACCCTCCCTCCCTCAGGGTATGTCCCTCCACTTCATTTTTGGGGCACAACATATCTATAGGGCAGGGGTAAAGTCCCAATACTAACAGGAGAAGGCTTAGGACTCTTAAGAGGTTTTTGAGAATGCGTCAGTAAGGGCCACTAAATCCGATTTTTCTTGGTTCTCTTGGTGTTCTAGGAGGACAGGCAAATGTGCAGGTTTTCGAGAATGTATTGGTAAGGGCCACTAAATCTGACCTTCCTTGGTCCTCCTTGTGGTCTAGGAGGAAAACTAGTGTTTCTGATGTTGCGTCAGTGAGTGCAACTATTCCAATCAGCAGGGTCCAGGGACCACTGTGGGTTATTGGGCAAAGGTATTTATGCTGCTGTGTCAGTGAGCACAACTCTTCGGATCAACAGGGCACAGGGACTGTTGCAGGTTCTTGGGTTGGTTTGGAGGAGAACAAGCAAATCAAAACTGTGAGCGGTTTTGTCTTTCATATGGGGAACATTCAGGCATCAACAGGTTCACCCTTGAAATGCACCCTAAGCCATTGGGAACAATTTGACCCACAAACCCTGAAAAAGAAGTGGGTTATTATTTTTCTGCACTATGGCCTGGCCCCAGTAATCTCTCTCTCTGATGGGGAAAAATGGTCACCTGAAGGAAGTATAAATTATAATACTATCCTGCAGCTTGACCTTTTCTGTAAGAAGAAAGTCAAATGGAATGAAATACCTTATGTCCAAGCTTCTTTTTCATTGAAGGAGAACCGATAACTTTGCAAAGCTTGAAATTTACATCCCACAGGAGGACATCTCAGCTTACCTCCATATCCTAGCCTCTCTATAGCTCTCCTTCCTATTAATGAGAAGCCTCCTCTAAACTCCCCCCACCAGAAGGAAACAAACAAAGAAATCTCCAAAGGACCACAACCTCTCTCCTCGGCTATCAGTTATGTCCCCTTCAAGCTGTAGGGGGAGGGGAATTTGGCCCAACCCGGGTACAGGTCCCCTTCTCCCTCTCTGATTTAAAGCAGATCAAGGCAGACCTGGGGAAGCTTTCAAATGATCCTGGTAAGTATATAGATGTCCTACAGGGTCTAGGGTAAACATTCTATTTCATGTGGAGAGATGTCATGAAATTGTTAGATCAAACCCTGGCCTTTAATGAAAGGAAAGTGGCTTTAGCTTCAGTCTGAGAGTTTGGAGATACCTAGTATCTTAGTCAAGTCAATGATAGAATGACAGCTGAAGAAAGGGACAAATTCCCTACCGGTCAGCAAGCCTTCCCCACTATGGATCCCCACTGGGACCTCAACTCAGATCATGGGGACTGGAGTCACAAACATCTGTTGATCTGCGTTATAGAAAGACTAAGGAGAATTAAGAAAAAGCCCATGAACTATTCAATGATGTTCACCATAACTCAGGGAAAGGAAGAAACTCCTTCTTCCTTCCTTGTGCATCTATGGGAGGACTTAAGAAAATATACTCCCTTGTCACCTGACTCCCTGGAGGGTCAATTGATGCTAAAAGATAAATTTATTACCCAATCAGCTGCAGATATCAGGAAAGAGCTCCAAAAGCGAGCTGGGACACTGAACAAAATCTGGAGGCATTGTTAAACCTGGCAACCTTGGTGTTCTGTAATAGGGACCAAGAGTAACAGGCTGAAAAGGAAAAGTGAGATCAGAGAAAGGCTTCAGACTTAGTTATGGCCCTCAGACAAGCAAACCTTGGTAGTTCAGAGAGGACAGAAAATGGAGAAGGCCAGTCAGCCGGTAGGGCTTGTTATCAGTGTGGTTTGCAAGGACACTTTAAAAAAGATTGTCCAGTGAGAAACAAGCTTTCCCCTTGCCCATGTTCACCATGCCAAGGCAATCACTGGAAGGTGCACTGCCCCAGAGGACAAAATTTCTCTGGGCCAGAAGCCCCCAACCAGATGATGCAACAACAGGATTGAGGGTGCCCAGGGCAAACACCAGCTCATGTCATCACCCTCACTGAGTCCCAGGTACGTTTAACCATTGAGGGCCAGGAAATTGACTTCCTCCTGGACACTGGTACAGTTTTCTCAGTGTTAATCTCCTGTCCCTGATAGCTGTCCTCAAGGTCTGTCACCATCAGAGGAATCCTGGGATAGCCTGTAACCAGGTATTTATCCCATCTCCTCAGTTGTAATCGAGAAACTGCTCTTTTCACATGCCTTTCTTGTTATGACTGAAAGTCCTATACCATTATTAGGGAGAGACATATTAGCCAAAGCTGGAGCTATTATCTACATGAATATGGGGAACAAGTTACCCATTTGTTGTCCCCTGCTTAAGGAGGGAATCAACCCTGAAGTCTGGACATTGAAGGGAACAGACTCAAGCTCCAGACTTAAGCCTCCCCACGGGACAAAATTTCTCTTTATACATCACAGAGAGAGCAAGAATAGCTCTTGGGGTCCTTACTCAGATTCCTGGGACAACCCCACAACCAGTGGCATATGTAAGTAAGGAAACTGATATAGTAGCAAAAGGCTGGCCTCACTGTTTGCAGGTATTTGTAGCAGTGACTGTCTTAGTGTCAGAGGCTATCAAAATAATACAAGGAAATGATTTCACTGTCTGAACTACTCATGATGTAAATGGCATACTAGGTGACAAAGGAAGTTTATGGCTATCAGACAACTGCCTGCTTAGATAACAGGTGCTACTCCTTGAGGGACTGGTGCTTCATATATGCACATGTGTAGCCCTCAACCCTGCCACTTTTCTCCCAGAGGATGGGGAACCAATCGAGCATGACTGCCAACAAATTATAGTCCAGACTTATGCTGCCCAAGAGGATCTCTTAGAAGTCCCCCTAGCTAATCCTGACCTTAACCTATATACCGATGAAAGTTCATTTGTGGAGAATGGGATATGAAGGACTAGTTATGCCATAGTTAGTAACAGTACTTGAAAGCAAGCCTCTTCCCCCAGGGACCAGCACCCAGTTAGCAGAACTAGTGGCACTTACCTGAGTCTTAGAACTGGGAAAGAGAAGAATAAATGTGTATACAGATAGCAAGTATGCTTATCTGACCCTACATGCCCATGCTGCAATATGGAAAGAAAGAGTTCCTAACCTCTGGGGAACCCCCATTAAATATCACAAGGAAACCATGGAGCTATTGCATGCAGTGCAAAATATCCAAAGAGGTGGCAGTCTTACACTGCCAAAGCCATCAAAAGGGGAAGGAGAGGGGAGAACAGCAGCATAAGCAGCTGGCAGAGGTAGGGAAAGACCAGCAGAAAGGAAAGAGAGAATGAGACAGAAAGTCAGAGAGAGAGAGAGAGAGAGAGGGGAAGAGTTAAAGACAAAGAGGGAGTCAGAGGGAAAGAGAGAAAATATATATGTGTATATATATATATATAATTTTCCATGAATAAACATAACCTATTAGTTTAGTGCTGGGATTACAGGCATGAGCCACTGTGACCGGCCTAGAGTAATATTCTTTAAACGTTCATTCCCCTTGACATATCCTAGATAGAGGTATTACACCCCAAGAAATTTAAAGACATATGCTTAGTTACAATAAAGTTTGAATATCAGATAGACCTTTTGCAGCATAAGTATGTCCTTTGCATTGTTGAGAGATACTACTCTGAGATCTTCTCAATTTCACACACACTGTCTTATAGCTGTTCCTTAAATACCACAGGCATATTCACATTAGGGCCTTGTCACTTTCTGTTTTCTCTATGTTGAAGCTTCTTTACCAGAATGCACTCATTTACCTTCTAGTTCACAGTGTGAAACCTGCTCTGACCACTCTATTTGAAATTGCAGCGCCCCTCTGACCTTGCTCTATGATACACTTTGAGTACTTGTCCATGCTCAAATAACATGTTGAATCGTAATCCCCAAAGCTGGAGATGGGGCGTGATGGGAGTTGTTTGAATCATGGGAGCTAATCCCTCACAGTTTGGTGCTGTCTTTGAGATAGTGAATTCTTGCAATATCTGGTCGTTTAAAAGTGTGGTAACTCCTCCCCCACTCTTGGCCATGTGACATGCTGGCTCCTCTTTCGCCTTCTGCCATGATTGTAAGCTTCCTGAGGTCTCTCTAGAAGCCCAATAGATGTGAGCAAAATGCTCCCTATAAAGCCTGCAGAACTATGAGCCAATTAAACTTCTTTTCTTTATAAATTACTCAATTTCAGGTATTTCTTTAAAGCAATGCAATAATGGCCTGACACAGTTTTTCTGGCTTTTTTTCATAGTACTCATAAAAAATGTTCACACGCTTGTAATTATTTTACTTATTGTTTATTAACTATTTCCCCTTGCTAGAATGTAAGATCCATGGGGGTTGAGAAATTTATCTGTTTTGTCCATGGTTATATTCCAAGCACTAAGAACAGTGACTCTCACTTAGCAAACACTCAGAAACATTTATAAAATGAATGAATGAATGAATGTACAAATAATGATCTAAACATTTACATGGAAAAATTTTGGCCTCTTGGGTGGAAGATATGTGGATTTGCACAGTGCATAGAAAAATTAATATTGCTAATCTATTACAGTAAGATCAACAATATTTGCATATGCATTTATTTGAGTCCCATGTAATATTTTTATGATTGAAATTAATCATAATTCAGTTTATTTTCCATAGCTGCTATTTTTAAAAATAAGGGAAAAATATAGTGACAAAGCTTATTTCCCTTTAGTGACTATATGCCTAGTAAAACTTTGTAGTGAGTTGGGCGTATTTTCTGAACTATGTGCTATTGAATTGCCTACCAACTATTTTAGATGATGCTTTCTTAAACATTAGTATCAGACCACCTATGTGAGCAATCTACTGATATGCCTTTATCGATTAACCTCTTTTATTGAAACTGTAAGGATTTTGAGAATCTTCACTACATTTCATAGTGTTTTTCTCATATGAGAAATATGCATATCAAGTACTAGTGTAAGGAATGTTTTCACTACTCCTGATAAAAATAGCATTAAGATATTATTAAAATGTTGCAATACATAAGTAAACATATTCTTTGCACCGAGTGCCAAAAACTCAGAACCAAATTTGTGCCATAACGTAGCCATGGGCTAACATATTAACTTCCCTGATCCTAACTTCTAATTCTTTAAAATATTCTTATTTTCTCTTGATTATTCATTTATTTTAAAAAATCCTTCTGATGTAAATGCATGCGTTTACAGTATTTTAAGTGTTTTCTGAAAAAAAAAAAGTAGAAGGGAATTAAACCATTAAAACAAATGAAAAAGAGTATTGTTTCATCTAGCATTTCCCCAGCAAATGCTTGCACACTCCCATCATAAGCAGGTATCAGTGCTGCCAGGCCCACTGTTCACCCCATGCACTCCTAGTGTTGTCTTACAAATTAACCAGAGGATTTGGTGCAACCCCGTGGAATATAACAATGACCACAAATCAGTCTGTATAATTCTAAAATTGCTTAGGAAGTGAGAATCTCATAAATGTGCCTACCAGTTACATAATTTATATAATTTCAAACCTATTGTGAGCTATGTAACTGTCATTCCAACAAGGTGGTTGAATTAAAATTACATCCAGTAAGACTAGTGCCTTGAGAGACCTGACATCTCAATGGTTTTTGATGCACACCTAGTCTTCTTACATTGTTTTGAGTGGGATGTTTATCTATTCAAGAAATAGCTACTGTAAATTTTACTTGTAGTTAAAATTGAATGTAATGGGCACCTCTAAACAATTTTTGACATAAATTGGTTAAATCCTTATTTTTCTAATTTTCTCTTCCATTTGATGTTTTCCCTTACAGATAATAATGCCTTATATTTTATGCAATCTCCTTTTGCTAGCTAGAACTGGTAAAACTAAACCAAACTAAAAATCAGCTATTTTAAGGATTTTATAAACCTTCAAATTATTATTATTATTTTATTGTTAATTATATATTAACTATTATAAATTAATAACACTTTATTAGTGGTATTTTTGTTACTAAGGTGAATTTCTACCCTGAGATTTAGAATGTATGATTTAGATAAATAGAAACCTTTCTTTGCTTATTCATAAAAAATTGTAACCCCCAAACCATAATCCATGTTCATAAGTCTTAACTTAAAAAGCATCATCATCTGTCCTTAACATTTTCCTTAACTTTTAGAAATCATATTCAACAAAGAGGCTGAAATATTACAGCTAAACATGAATTTATTAAGGGTTTATGTGTATTATTATAAACTATGGATAAGCACAAGTACATATTAAATATTTCAAAACCTAAACTTTTAAAAATGTCAAACCACAGACAAAGTGATTAATTTTCTACTCAACTTGCTACAAAATAGCAACTATAGTGTTTTATTCTGAGCATCTTTACTCAATTTTCTCTAAACCACTGCAATATCATATCAAAAATCTAATCAATTGTTGAGTGTCAGAGATCACTAGGTCATCTTTCATTAGTTAAGAATGGGCTTACCGGCTGGCCAAGATTCTTCTCATGTTGTCTGATAGGTACCATATTTGTGGCATAATGTTAAAATTGCTGCCTTGAAGTGTCATTTGATCTAGTAACTTAGGATACACCTGTGCTCTCAACCCAGCATTTCGTTATTTCCCCATGTGCAGAATTATTGTTTTACATGTCTCTTCATCTCTCAATTTTAATGTGAAAACTATCCTGAAACTCGTAGGCAATTCATTGGTTCCTCTTTAGTGCTCCAATAATGTTGAGTATGTATTTCTATTTCAGCAGCATGAAGCTATATTTTTAATTAAATATATTTATTGAATAACGAATGGGATACAAAGCACTTCTGTGAATTGGCTAAACATAAATTAGATGAAACCCTTATCACTGAGATAGCCACAGTGACATAAAATTATTTTTATGTTTATTTACATAATTAAATTCTGATTTCATTGTAGCTAGGTAGCATTACTTTTTTTTCATGCTTGTGGCATTAACAGGCTGCCAGACACATTCAGTAAATAAAGATATGTATGATTGGAAATGGAGAAAGAAAACTGGCTGAAATCATTTCACAGGGGTTAAAGTTGATGAAGACAGCTTTACGTCGGAGAGCATTTAAACAAACAAAGTCATACTTGGAGGAAAAGTGGTCGTATATACAGTCTATCGCATAGACACCCATGACACTGTATATGAGCACAGCTTCTCCCCAGTTACTCAACAAAACACCCATCAAACTGCAGTTTTCAAATACAAAATGTATATTTAAACAACCAACTTTCTTCTCTGCAAGGCCTGACATGAAATTCATGTTTGTCCTTCTTACTTCTATTGGCACTGGATGGGGCAGGGAAAATCTCAAGAGCATCCACAATCCAAGCAAGCTAGAAACAGTCCCACATCTAGTAGGCTGAATAGTTAAGATGAGACTTTCATTCATAGGTAGGGCAGAGTATAATCCTCCCCACAGATATTCTGGTTTACGTTTTTTGTTTGTTTCTTTAGGTCTAATTGGAATCTGGTTTTTCACCAAGTCTAATCAGAAAACGAGAGCAATAAAATACCTTTCACAGTTTCTGTTGACTCTGGGAGCAACTCCTTAAGCTTGCTAAAGCTGTTTTCTGCGTCTTTCATCCCAAGAACCCTAGATTGATAGCATGTAACAATAAAAGAGGGAGGTGACCAACCTCTTAGAGATTGTTTGAGGGAGGGAATGCCTCCACAGAAACATGTTAAAATTTCTCAAAAATTATCAAGCCTTTTTCACAAAACGTTATCAGGGTTCTGCTTGCTCAAACCAAAGTGGAATAAGAAAGGGAGCATATGATGAGAGACATCCAGAACAGATTAGATTAGAAGCCGTTGTGAGAGGAGAAACTAAATATTTAAATTAGAATTGTGCTGTGTACATGTTATAGTTATTCTTAGACAAGTGTATAAAGTTGCACTGAAAACACCCTTTACACATAAAACCCCTTCCTACTGTTATATTGGTTTGATAATTCAGAATGATGACTCTGCTCTTTTCATAAAAAAACTTGAGAAACCCTCATGAATACTGGTAGAGGTAGATTTCTGGATTGGGTTGATGCTACTCAACTATTTCAATCAATATTTTTCTAAGGCATCAAAAACCAAACCAACCACTCTATATTTTGCAACAGATTTTGCATAATTTCTGACTGGATATGCTACAGAATCTATTCTGAAAAAAAAAAAAACGAGTGTGAGAGACAGGTCCTATTGAGGAATGTTTCCTGTCAACCTTAGTGGTCAATTTGGTGCTATAGCCTCACTAACAAAACAGCATTTTGAAGCACAAGGCAGATCACAGTTCACTGAATGTGCCAGGGGAGAAATGGGTATAATGCCTGTGATGCAGGCTTGTACAACATTGTGATCACCATCCCGTAAAAACTTTTGCTTTATCTTGCTGTTCTACAACTTCTCTACTGTTCATCAGCCCCAGAAAGTGTCTTTCGAATTTGATACAATAAAATTGTTTAAATGTACTGCTGCTAACAGGAGGACTAAAGGATACAGCCACAATGTTTGTGCACGAACACAGAAATCTGACACTGTTTTGTTTTCCTTACAAATGTTGTTACAAATGCAGGAGACAACATACATTAAAGCGATTTATACGACTTGCGAATATGTATTTCATGCAGTTCTCACCAGAGACTCCTTTAAAAGAAAGCAAAGCAAAAGATAAAGCTAAAATATGCCCCCAAATCTACTATGTACCCTTCTACATTCAAGTTTGTAGGGTCTGGTTTAAGGCAAAGTGTCAATACCTAATGAGTCATGTAGGATTTCATAGACGGTTAGAAAAAACAGAGAGGTGAAAAGAGAATAAGTGAACTGGATTGTGTAGAAAAACTAAGAAGAGCATACAGATCCAGATTGCTGCACTTCATAGGCTTCCATGTACATTCTATGCAGTGAATTTTACAAGTTTGTGTTTTAAACTTAATTACAGTCAACACAATATATTATTTACAGTTGAGATTGAACATAGAAGTGAAAGAAAATTGTCTTGTTTACAGGCATTTCATTACTGGGGACTAGTTCTCTTCATTTATTTATCCTGACTGAGTAAATAATTGAAATGATTTACTGTATTTAGAAATTATCCCAAGAAAAAACTGGAAAAAATCTGTCCAATCACAATTGATGTGATTTATGCAATGAATGTCTACCTATAATAAGATAAACAAGAAGCACTGTTTTTTATTATAATAAAATAAACATTTAGAAATATATCTGAACTCATTGAGTTGGACCATTTTGACCTATTTATTCTCAGTATTAATAATATTTTAACCACTAATCGTGACACAACAAACACCAAAACTTTAAAGATAATTCTAATTTACAAATAACATAAACTATTTTATATATGGGTTAAAAAACAAATGTTTATTATTTATAATTTTACTCCACCAATAGGAATTACTTACTATTGGTGAGTTCAGGACAATTTTCAAATTACTGAATATTTAATCAAGTAAAATAATATTCTAAAAGAATGTAAAGAACAATGCAAATTCATAATTTTCCAGAAATAAACATAACCTATTAGTTTAAAGGAAAAAATTTGGACTCTCTCTCTCTCTCTTTCTCTCTCTCTCTCTCTCTATATATATATTTTTTTTATTTTTTATTTTCTTAAGACAAGAGTTTTGCTCTGTTGCCCAGGCTGGAGTACAGTGGCAAGATCTTGGCTCATTGTAACCTCCACCTTCCAGGTTTAAGCAATTCTCTTGCATCAGTCTCCCTAGTAGCTGGGACTACAGGTGCACACCACCCAACCTGGCTAATTTTTATATTTTTAGCACAGACGGTTTTTGACCATGTTGGCTAGGCTGCTCTCGAACTCCTGACCTCAGGTATCAGCCGGCATTTGCCTCCCAAAATGCTGGCATTACAAGTGTAAGCCACCATGCCTGGCCTGTACTATATCATTCTCACTAGGAAGCATTAACTAAGAAAAAATAGAGAATTATAAGTAAGAACATTATTGATGTTATGATAAAATATGCCCACACTATCCTTAATGGAATTCAATTTTACCTTATATGAAACAAGAAAGATAATGAGCTTTCTTATCCTCTGTAATCTTCGTCCTCTGGGATAAACATATCATTGCGTGAAACATAGGGTTCATTAAATTTCTTCTGCCCTTAGGTATAGAATGACTGAGCAGTGAGGTGCATACACATGTAGGAAGTGTGTGTGTGTGTGTGTGTGTGTATGTGTGTATTTATGGTTGCATTTATTTTTCGGAGTTTACCCTAACTGCTAGTGATCTCTAAAAAATTAAATAGGCTTTTTGTTTTGTTTTGTTTTTCAGAGCACATATACCACAACTATAGGATTCTGCAGTTCTATACCTTTGCCTCAATCAATACTGTAGGTGTTTCCCAAAATCTCATCAAAAACCACAAAACATTTTGAAAGAAAGCTATCTTGTTCAGCTTCCCTTGAGTGTGATTTGAGTCCTTCAGGCTTGCCACATCTGCATATCTGTCTGGCAGCAGCCATCCCCTTCAAAGAAGATAGAAACATCAGAGTCCAAAAGCTTCAAAATAATCAGGAGGAAGGTGATTTTTAGGTCTTTGAATAGCAGTAACTCACTTCTCTAAGAAATGCCACCGGTAGCATCTCTAGAGTCTTACCTAACTTGAAAATTATACCTACTTGAGGAAGGAAAACAGGACGGTGATTGCTGAATTTATTAGAGTGGTCTTCTTAACCTCAGAACACTTTTAAATAATTTTTCGTGAATGCTAAAGGAAAAAATCTAGGGCATTGAGTAAATACAAATAACTCCATTATTCTGCCAAATCTTGTTCAGAAATTAGAAAAGCTGAAGCATTCTTCTGGAAAATAACATTGGATTAATTTGGAAGACTATAGTATATTTTCATTAATTTTAATTTCTAATGATTCTTAAAGTTCCCCTCAAATTTGAAGTTATTATATAATTGTAGTTTTGTGTTCTAAATATTTGCTTTAATTGGTATTGTGCTTCACAATGTAGATTTTTCATTCAGACTTTTCAACTGTTGCTAAAAAATTATTGACGTCTGATGAAGATCTTGATTATTTTACAGTTCTATATGACACAATCAGTATAGAATTTGTAATTGTTGGTAAGGTACACTTAATAGAATTTTTAAAGCACTCTAGATTGTTCAGTGCATTTGAAATCACTACGTCATAGGCGAAAATTTTTATAAATTGGAGAATGTACTTCATTACTAGAAATATCATCTTTGAAATATCAAATTGAAATCTTTGGATAAATCATCATTTCTCTCTAACTCCCGCCCTCTCAACCAATTTTCTGCTTATCCATCCTACCCTCCCATCCTAATTTTTTCTTCAGAGGCAAGTGGTTATCGGTGTCTCCTTGAGACTTACTAACTTGACTTTAAAGTCAAGTCTTCCCACATGTACCTTTTTATTAATTTTTTAATTTCCTTAAGCTTTGTTTTCCTCTCATAAGAAAATAAGAATGAGAACCTGATCATTGCTATGAGGATTAAGTAAGGCATTTGAAGCATGCAGCATGATATCTAACTCCTAGTATTTGGTCGACAAATAAGCTAGTTATCCAATCAACCAAGGAGTGTTACATTTTTCTTGTATTTGTGTCTTGGTTCTGATGCTTTGTTTCTAATTCTATTGAAATCAAATTATTTTAAGCCCTTACTAGATCTCTTGCATTATTCTACTAGTCTGCACCAATCTATCTTTCTCTGTCCTTAATTGTTTATCGGCTTTCTGATGCAAATATCTGACTTTATCACTTTCCTCTTTTGTGTGGCTCTCCACCATCCACAACCATGGTCTTCACTTCCTCTCAAGATATTCGGATTCACTTCTTTATAAATTATATACATGGCTTACTATGTTGTAGAAGTTATAAAACATATACAAAATAGAAAATAAGATGAGATAAAAATAATTAGAATCATTTTTCTATAGGCATTCCAGTGAATAATCTTGAATAATCCTTGCTGGTCACATTCAAATTTAGAGACTCCTGATTGCTAGTGATTCAAAGTTCCTTAGTAAGCACTTATATCTTTATACTATATTCTCTTTGTCTTTCTCTACCTTTCCTTTAAACATTATTATCCAGCAATTTGGGATGATTCATCATCTGTACATGCCCATCTGTTTCTATTCTGGGTAATTTTCCTACTTACTTTTCTGGAACTCCCTCTCCTTGCTATAGGGGAGATCCATCTTCATCCTTCAGTAACCTTCTGTTGCCCCTGCCATATGAATAATTTATTATTCTTTCTTCAGTATTATATCTTTATGTTATACATACTCCTAGGGCTGTAAGTTTTCCACATTATTATTTTTTTTTTTTTTTGAGGCGGAGTCTCGCTCTGCCGCCCAGGCTGGAGTGCAGTGGCCGGATCTCGGCTCACTGCAAGCTCCGCCTCCCGGGTTCCCGCCATTCTCCTGCCTCAGCCTCCCGAGTAGCTGGGACTACAGGCGCCCGCCACCTCGCCCGGCTAGTTTTTTGTATTTTTTAGTAGAGACGGGGTTTCACCGTGTTAGCCAGGATGGTCTCGATCTCCTGACCTCGTGATCCGCCCGTCTCGGCCTCCCAAAGTGCTGGGATTACAGGCTTGAGCCACCGCGCCCGGCCTGTTTTCCACATTATTTTAAACTATGTGTTTACTCATTTGGTCAACTTTCTAGATTGAATTTGTTAAAGGTAAGAACTTTTTTTCTCTTAATTCTCTGATAATTATAATTCAATAAATATTTATAAAATTAAATCATTCAATGTATATTTTTTAAACTAAATGGAACCATTTGTGAGATTTCCTACAATTATTTGCATGCTATTATACACTTATACTCGACTGAGTGCTGAACTCCTGTTCATTATTTAATCCTCAGATCAAGTATTGACTCTATGATACCTCCTTTGAACTTCCAAGGTACAAGATGGAGTTGATTTTTCTTTCTTTGAATCATCCCCTTTTTTAGTATTTACATATATAAGTACTTATCTTATTTGATTGAAAATATTTAATTTAGATATCTGGCTTATACCACCCTCTCAAAACAAAACAAAACAAAACCAAACAAAACAAAACAAAACAAAACAAAACCAAAAAACAACTAACTTTATTCAGGTCAAAGGCAGCACACCTAGTTTCTGTTTGTTTCAGTGATGATCTCTTGATTGGATCAATAATAATAAAAAAAAGAAACGGAAACAAATGATTAAATGAAAAAGCCACTAAGTGATAACTGAATAATTCAAAATTCATTGTTTCAAATGGTCTGATTTCTCTGTTCAAAATTCTAAGAGTGTTTCAAATGTCCCACAGAATTTACTTAGAAAAGGAAAGTATTTTGTTCTTCTGGAGTCAGGAGAACCTAAATTCTTAAACCCTGGTATTATAACACGTGTGTATAATACATTTTCAACATTTATTTCCTTAACATGTGAATGGAACTCAGAACATACACATATTTTATTTAGAAAACTGAACTAAGCAAATAAACAAAATTATGCAAAATTTGTTCTGTTAAAATATTAGCTTCAAATAAAATCATCATTAGTGAAATTCATTATCACTAATTATGTAATATTCTTTTTCACTTAATCTAAATATGTTTGTAGTGGATACATCCATCCTATTGCCCATTACAATTTTTAAAAGGCATATGAAGAAATGAGATTGGCCGGGCGCGGTGGCTCAAGCCTGTAATCCCAGCACTTTGGGAGGCCGAGACGGGCGGATCACGAGGTCAGGAGATCGAGACCATCCTGGCTAACATGGTGAAACCCCGTCTCTACTAAAAAATACAAAAAAAAAAAAAAAAAAAAAAAAAACTAGCCGGGCGAGGTGGCGGGCGCCTGTAGTCCCAGCTACTCGGGAGGCTGAGGCAGGAGAATGGCGTAAACCCGGGAGGCGGAGCTTGCAGTGAGCTGAGATCTGGCCACCGCACTCCAGCCTGGGTGACAGAGTGAGACCCTGTCTCAAAAAAAAAAGAAAAAATATATGAGATTAATATATAACCCAAAGAGAAATATATTACAACATAATGCTGTTCAACCTTTTTTTCTCAAGTAGCTATAAAAGTGACCACTGTGGCTGAATGCCATGTTTCTTAACTCGCTATTGGTCATGTCTCATATAATATTATTGTTCCTGGTGGGCACTTTAAACTTAATTAAAATGTACAGTTTTCTACAACTTGGGAAATGAATCTGACATGCTATAATTCAAATATAAGCACCCTCTTGGTGGCCATCAATAATTGATAAAGCAGAGATAAAGGTCTTTTTTACAAATTGCACCTGGTGAAGGACTATTATCTGGTAAAAACTGATGATTTACTAAATTCAGCTACCTCATTATTTTATACTCAATATACAAGAACTTAGTGCTAGTATTCTAATATCTGAACATATGCTGATGTATCAGGTTGCTGCCTTGGGGTGCATCAAGTTTAAAACCACTCTTTGGCCAACTGACTTAACTCTTCAGTTCCTCAATTTGCTAATCTGTAAAAGAGGATAATAAGCAAAACTTTTCTCATAGATTTTTGTGGAAATTAATGATGAATTTATAGAAAAGGACATATTTATTAATTTTTATATATTGACAGCACTGGATTCAAATAACCATGCTTGTTTGTATTAAGTAGCAAGTGAATAGAAGAGAATGTAATTCTAGGTTGTTTATATCAGATACATGTTTAATGTATTTCTCTACTAATGAACAGTCAGATCTTGAATCTTAGACTCTGATTAATGACTTTTGAAAATTGCAATTAACATAGTTAAAACTTTGATGAATGGGTCTACAGTTAATTTCCTCTGGATTGATTTATTGTTAGATTTTTGAAGATGCTGGCCTCCTAAAACCTCATAGTCTAGGGTGATAGGTGAAATTTGTCAAATCATGATTTCCTTCCCCATGGAAGAAGATTAGAGATGCCCAAGACAAAAGGACATTGTGTCCAGGCTTTGAGCTACTGTTAGCACAAAGGAGCACAAATCAAAACGGAAGGTAAGAAAGCAAATGGAAAGAAACAGTGACTGGATATTGGAACAGAAAGTTTGACTGTCCATGGATTGCTGCCAAACTTGGTGGGTAAATTGCACATTTTTCTTTAAAACCAGTAAAATATCATGGTTTTTATAGATGCGGATCATGAATATAGCCAGGAGTGTATGATAATGAATTGACCATACAAAATATAGTTACATGTCCCTGATATCAGAGAGAAGGTATACAGCTCTATTTAATTTTCCAGTGAGAAACAAGTCACTCCTTAAAGGAGTTTCATTGCTGAATGGATGTCTGACAGGCAAAACAGATGCTATTCCATGATTTATATTCTCACTTCTGAATCTACACTCATGCATCCATTAGCACCCATTCATTTTGCCTACTATCAATGACTTAATGCTTCATTTTCCTAAAGACAAGCCCCTCCAACATGTAGGCTTAATCCTATCTCCTCCTACCTTTGCAAAAGTCCTTTCAGGTAAGAATAACTGCATCAAAAGTTGCTGATACATTTAAGAAAATATATAAGAAATGTTTCTTTCTATGAAATTATACTTTCCTAGTTTTCATCCTGGTTCTTAGATTGGGCCTTCCTAAAATATTTTTTGTCTCTTTCTTGCCCAAGTTTATGGAACTTTCTCTGTTTAGTCTTGAGTCTCTTTACCATACACCATCAATTCCTACAATTCTTTATACATTGGCACGTCTTGCCAAGCATGTGCACCTTACCACCTACTGAATATTACTATATTGATTGCTTTCCTTGTAACTTAAATAGTCAGACCATCGTGATCAATCTTCAACAACTCTCCCTACTCCAAAACACGTTTTCTTTGTTCCTAAGTGGCAAAAACATCCTTGCTTGCTCAATCTAGAGAGCCAGGAGTCATTCTCAAGTTTTTCTTCTCTTCCCTCACAAATCCATAACAAATCCTTGTCACTCTGCTAGAAAAAAATCTTATTTCATTCACTTTGGTTCTACACCACTGACATTAAATGTTAAAAGTTGCCATCATCTTATATAAGTGCAGTCTTGAATTGTTCTACTTACTTTCACTCTTGCTTCCATCTAATTCTTTCTCCAACTGGAAGTAAGAATTAATGGAAGACATGAATTGAACATGGCAGTTTTCTGCTAAAAATCTCTAAGGGGATACTTATTATATTTAGGAAAAAGAAGTGTCCAATAATTTACGTTACTATTAAGATTTTCATAAATTGGCACTCTATTTCCCAAATTTCAGTATATTCCCCTATACACTCTCACCCAATAATACTTGTCTTTGCCTCATTGTTTCCTCTTATTGGCATTTTTTGAGGACCCTCCAAAAGTTAGATCCTCTGTAATCTTCTCTCATAATACCTGTGCTTTTGTTTCATAGTTCAATCATAGTTTGCTATTATGTATTTGTATAATTATTTGATTTACTTAAAAGTCTTTTAATGTGTATTATATTTGTTTTCTACTCTACTGACATTTTCTTCAAGGTGGTATTTGGCTTGGTTTTCAGTTGCAACGTAATTGTCATTAATAAATATTTTTTGAATGAATAAGTAAAACAGATTATAAGGACGAAACTAAAATACACTATTCAACTACCCACTCCCACAGTTTTCTTTATCGCAGGACTTCCTTTGCTATTTCTCCTTGGTTTTAGCAATCCTCTTGTCTGTGTCTTATTATTGATTGCTCCCTCTAAGACTACATTTTTGAATAATAGGACATTTTAATGACTATATTTACGTGATGCTAAGTGTTTGAATTTGACGTTTGTCAATAGCTGTTTTAAGCATCAATCTCTATGTAATTGCATCAAAGTTTTGTCAACTGATTTCTACAGAGATTTGTTACTTTCTATTTATTCTATAAAATGTTTTCTGTCATTTTACTTACTAAATGCATCTCGTTCATCTGAGTGCTATGTTCTGTGCATTTCAAGACACTATGGAAATACAGAAGGCAATAATATTATTTATGTTTGCTGTCTAAGCTCAAGATGACTCTCCCCACCGTGGAGTAAAATAGGAATAGAATACAATGTCCTTAAGCTGAAACAGCTGAGGATTATAACAGAGATCAAGGATACCTTAACTATTTTGCACTTATTATCATTATACTATTAAAAACCATGACAATGGGACTTTTCAAAATGACTTCTCAATTATTATCTTTTGTTGATTTTCTGTTCTGTGTCCTCTTACATCTGTCTTAGTTTTGCTTGTGCTGCTATAATAAAAAGTATCATGGACTGGGTAGTTTACAAAAAAGAGAAATTTATTTCTCACAGTTCTAGAGGCTGAAAAGTTCAAGGTCAAGGCACTATCAGGTTTGGTGTCTGACGAAGGCCTTATCTGTGCTTCCAGGGTGGTACCTTGTTGCTGTGTCATCTGCAGGGAGTATCGGGGGAGAACACTGTGTCTTCACATGGTAGAAGTGCAAAAGGGAGAAAAGAGTTAAACACTGTATGAAGCCTCTTTTATAAGGACCTTAATCTCATTCATGAGGAAGGAGCCCTTACGACCTCCCAGAGGACCTAACTCTTATTACTATTGCATTGGGGATTCAGTTTCAATATGAATTTGGTAGGGGACACAAACATTCAAAAACATGGCAATGTCTTTATCTGAGCTTTATAAAATATATCCATTAGTTAGACTCCAATATGCCTTTGGTTAGAAATTCCATATTCTGGTGGATACACAGACATGAAATATGACTTTAGAATAATGTTGAAGGTCCAGTAGTTACTTTTCTAGGTAGATTTGTCATCAGATGAATGTCTGAACATTTACCTTTCATATTATCTCAACTTTTTGCTTTTACACAATATTATTTAAAATTATTTCTACCTCCCTAAAATAAATACTTACATGTTTTTAATTTACTCTTACCGTTATCACAATTACAAATTCTAATGCAATTGCGTTTTAACATTTCCTAAAGTAATTACAATGTCACAATATACTTGATAAACTGCATAATATAAATAGAAATTTTCACAGATAAGAAACAATGATTACTTACTTTACAGTCGCAAGCATCAGTCTTAGTACCTATCATAAAAGATGAGCTCAATAAACATTGATTGAGTGAACAAGAAAAAGCCAATTTTAAGCAGTTATTCAGATAATTTTTTATTCTCACAAACAACTTTATTTTTATATTTATTTTTGACAATGGAAATTGCTATCTTGCTGAGTGTAACATATCCATAGTTACCACTGAAGTATTGATTTTTATATCATTTCTAATGAGACATTCTTTATAATATCAAATTACTCAGGAAAGGTAATGCTACTGTAGTTTTCACAAAGCAAATGTACTTGGCAAACATTTCCCTTTTTTTTTTTATTTCAGTGACTCATGGATTGAATAAAATAAAATGTTCTATTACTCTCCCAATTATATCAAAATCTCCCTTTTAGTTTATAATGCAAGCTTTCTTTGAAAGATAACACATTTTGAAAAAATAATCTTTATTTTCCAAGTTAATAATTCTGTTAAAAAATGTTTAATTTTGACATTTGGGCCACTCTTGGTGGTATAAGGGTTGAGGAACGTCTGACAGTGCTATGAAAAGAATGCAGTTCACACTAAAATCACTAAAATTCAGATTTGTCTGTATATACATCATGACATTGCTCATCTTGAATCATAATGATAAGTTCTGAAACTTACAGTTCAGAACCTATGAAAGAACAATTCTTTTCATTTTTTGATATCCCTTCCCTATGAAGGGAATTCAATTAATGTAGCATGACTGTCCTCTCTTCTCTTTATCCCTTAGGAGGAATACAATATCCACCAGAGGTTATGTTTGTTAATTCACAATTTCTGAAACAATCAGAATTTACAAAGCAGGCTTAAACTAAATAAATGACCCAAAAAAGAAGAGAAAACAATTAAAATGCAAAAGTAAAGATTTTTCAGAGTGAAAAGTAAAATGACTGGAGGTATGTATGGTGCTTGTGAACGTATATGGGAGGAATTGCTTTGGAAGCCAGACTTCAAGTTTGAAGGAAAATACAAAGAAAAGGTTTGGTTGGAAAAGAAATAAAATGATTTGAGACAAATAAAGTTTGAGATATTCATGAGACATCTGGTAAATATGTTTTACAGGTGATGTGAGTCCAACATTCAGGGATAAAGTTCTAGGCTGGAATATATAGTTTTGCAATAACCAACAAATAAATAGTAGTGAAAATTATGTCACTGGATGAGAATGCCAAGGTAGAAGTTATTGAGAATAATAAGGGGAGTTGAGGAGGAGCCTTGCAAAAGTGTGGGAAAGATAGAGAAGGAAGAATCAGAAAAGGAAACAGAGAATGTAATGGTAAAGGAAAAATAGGAGAGAATAATGCAATTAAAGAATCTATACTTTTTGCACAAATACAGAGGGCATGAACAAATGTACTCAAGTCCATCCCAGATCATTAATTATATGATTCTACAGTAAGACATAATCCCGTAGACATATTCGTATCTCCATGGTGTCATTTTTAAATGTAATTCAGAATTTAGAGAGAATGTATACATAAGCCATCCTGAAACTTTGTAAGTTCAAAATAACTTTTATATCTATCCTAAATAATACCCAAAAAAGAATTTTAAATAAAGAAAGTTCTACTTAGTTTATAAAGTCTATTAGTGTATTTGAAAGCAAACTCATAGAGGATGTGACCTACAAGAATTATTTCCTTGAATTATGATTTTTTTCCTGTTACATAATTTTTAAATATATTTATTTATTCTTTCAATTCATTCACTTATTTTTTAGAGACAAGGCCTCACTCTGTCATCCAGGCTGGAGTGCAGTGGCGCAGTCACAGCTCACTTCATTCTCCACTTCCTGGGCTCAGATGATCCTCCTACCTCAGCCTCACAAGTAGCCAGGACTACAGGCATGTGCCACCACACCTGGTTAATCTTTTCAATTTTTTGTAGTGAAGAGGACTTGCTATGTGGCTCAGGCTAATCTCTAACTCTTGGCCTCAAGCAATCATCCCATCTTGGCTTCTCAAAATGCTGATATTACAGGCATGAGCCATCACGCCTGGCCTTGCTACCTAATTTTTGAAGTCCCTTTACCATACACTGGAGAGCCTTGGGGATATGTTGGGAGTGTTCTGTGTCAATACATCATTTAAGAAGAAGAATTTAGCTATATATAAAGTTTATTTCTGCCACAGTTAAATATTAAGCAACTCATTTGGATGTGAGAGCATGGATTCCTAAAGTAAGTTTATGTCATGCAATGAACTTTTTACTCAGTGTGTGTATTTTGTCAAATGGCTCATGGGAATGTTTTCATGACTTCCTCTCAAAATGAAGGTATAATGGTGAAAATATTAGATTGGAAGTCAAAAAAACTAGAGTCAAATCCATACTGTATCACTGTCACTATCTATAATATGGTAGAGAGATCACTTCCAATGGTGAACTCTCTTTAAAGTGGAAATAATGCAATGATCTATGTATTTTATATATCATATTCATTAAAAAATAAATACACTTCTTTCAAGAACTCCGATGATTCAAGTATGTTATATTGTTAAAAGATGTACTATATTGCTTAAATATGTGTAGAGAGGAATACCTTCACAGTTATGTAATATTAATGTGGAGGAAAGCTCATATATTCAGTTGATTGGTAGTTTTAGGTAGTTCAAATAGAGAATTGTATCCATTATTTATATAGTTAATGCAAAACACAGACTTTCCTCAATCCTTGTGAAGTTTTAAAACCAAATTCTACATATTGTATTATTATCTGTAAAGGTAGCTATGATACATTTTGTTACTTTGTTGACTTGACTTTGCCTGTCATTGAGTAAATACATATGAATATACATATTGTATATTTACATTGTTTGCTTGTTTGCTTGCTTTTTTTTTTTTTTTTTTTTTTTTTTTTAAGTGTCCTAGCCTGTTTACAAAGATTCTGGAGTGCTAAAGCTTTAACTGCTGCCTGGCAACGAAACAGAATATAGAACGATCACTATTACTTTTACCTTGCTTATTAGGATTAAGAGCAATACATTCTGCTAATTTATCAGTATTAAAGTATACCTTTTTTGCATTCTGTGAATTGACTTACTGAACAATACATCTCAAGTAATTTTATGGAAGTAAACTGTCATTGTTGAATAAGAATGGACATTGCTATTTATCTGTGATTTTTGCTAAGGATATTTGCTAGTCTGATAAAATATAAGGCACTCTACACAATTCTTTTGGGGGTATTAGAATTATGGAAAGAACCAAGGTATATGGAAATGAATATCTGAATTATTAAAGGTACAGTAATAGTTTTTTTACTTTGCCAGTTTATTTCTACTTTTAGTCATGATGACAGATTCTTATCATCCTAAATTAATCATTGTTAGTTGTTTAAAATATTAACTTGAGAATTGAACTAGATTTCTACCCTTCTTAAAATGTAAACTTACAGCAGTTTCAACATATTTTTAAGTGTTCTATTTGTCCTTTCTTAGCACTAGTCTGTAGAAATCCTATTTTCTGGCCCAAATTGTTCCACACATTAAGATGCCACATGACTCATAATAAAAATTACCTTACTCAAAGCTGGAAAAGTTTGCAGCAAAGGCTTCAGGGTTTACCCTTGGGAAAAAGAATAAAAATGTAGAAGAAATTTTTCACTACATAATAGTCTGTGAACATGGTTGTAATTAACCAAGTTTGAATATTTTAAGATACTGTGCTATACTAATCTATAGTCACAAAATATTAAAATTAATGACACAAATGCTGTGAAACAAATTTTTCTAATGCATGCAGTATTTGTCAATCTATTCTTTGTCATTATTCTGAATGTTGAAAACATCTCATATAAAATATCAAATGATAATTATAAATATAAAGAAAATTCTTTCAACCAATGATTATGTTTGTCAATACATGTCTTGGAGACAGAGACCCAAAACCATAACCAATGCTTTTGGTATGGGTTGACAAAAGATGTGCAGTTGACCATGAGGTACTTTACAGAGACAATAAAGAATAAAAATGTAATGATCAATGTAAAGAAGACGAGATGCACTGACAGCAAGGAAATCATTCAACTTGACAGTTTTTCACAGATAAAGCAGCTTAAAAACACTCTTAGTAAATCTTGTTGGGTAAGCAGTTCAATATCTATCAATCTTTAGAAAAGGGTTATATAAGACCTCCTGATATACATATATATATATATGTATGAGCTGGGCACACAGTGGCTTATAACTGTACTTCTAGCTACTGGGGAGGCTGAGACAGGGGGATCTCTTGAGGCTAGGCATTCAAGACTAGGCTGGGCAACATAGTGAGATCCTATTTTTATTAAAAAAAAAAAAAGAAACAAAACAAAACAGAAATCTGCTATATTAAAAGAAAACTGCAGACCAGTAACCTTCATGAACATAGACCAAAACTGTTTAATAAAATATTAGAAAATTAATCACATGTATGTATAAAATGGGTGCTACTTCATAACTAAGTGCTACATAGTAAAGGGATTTGAATGGTTCAAACTTCAGAAACAATTAGTGTAATTCACCATAGTAACAGACTAAATAAAAAAAAAAATCCACAATTACCTCAATAGATGAAAAAAAGCTATTTGACAAAATTTAACATCCATTCTGGATAATCCTATATTACACTGGGAATAGAAGGGAACTTGAAACTGGTAAAGGGAATATAGGAAACTTGTGTTTAACATTATTCTTTATTGTAAATGACAATGATTTCTTTATAAAATCACAAACAATTCAAGAATGTATACAACTTGCCACTTTCATTCAACTTTTACCAAACAAGTATAATATGGCAGTGTAATAGGGCAAACACATAGTTTATATGACACTATTACACTAGAAAGTGTAATATGGCAAAGCAAAGAACAATAGATTTTTCATAGAATTAAAAGGAAAAAAACAAACAAAGTTGTCTTCATGTATTGACTACATGAATTGTCTATAGGAAAACCTAAAGAACTAATGTAAAAAGTCATCAGAACAATTATATGAGTTTAGCTAGGTCTCAGAATAAAAGGTGAATATATTAAAATTAAAAGTTTTGTTACAGGCTAGCAATGAACAGTTAGAAATTTAAGTTAGAATTAAATGTGTATCAAATGATGACCAGATCAATTCATATGGTGAGATACTATTCAGCAGTAAACATATCATACAACTGATTTATGCAACAATATCAATGAATATAATAATAGCATTATGCTACGTGATGATAGAGGTCAGACAGAAAATGAATAGAGTTTATTTTAAAATATGATGTCTAGAAAAGCAAAACTACAGGGACAGAATCAGATCAGTGGTTGATAAGGGCTGGGTGAGGAAAGGAGATTCACTACAAAGTAACAAGAAGGAATATTTTCAGGTTGATGGAAATGTTTTCTATCTTGATTACTTTGGTGGCTCCTCACTGTATACATTTCCCAAAACTTATCAATTTGCAAATAAAAAATTGATAAATTTTCACTTATTTAAGTTATTTCTTAATAAAATCTGACAAAAAATAATTAGAAAAAAGTAAAAAAAAAAAATTAGCAACTTGAAATAACTTTACTACTTAGTACATGGACTATACATTCTACTTTATCTGTTATAGAATTTTTGTCAGATTCATAGTACAGCGTTTTATGTGCTCCTTGGCTATTTTCTTATGTTTTCTGTGAACCCATAGTCTTCTAAGATGGTGTTTGCAACGTGTAGGGGAAGGAGGAAGGGTGGTGGTAAACCTTAGCTCACGATTGGATTGTATCTCCCACACTGAGTTTAGGAATCTTCATATTCCTCCTCATTGGATATTGCTTTTATGTAAGAACTATGATGTGTTTTTGTAATCATCAAGCAGACAAACTGTGAATGGAGAGTTAAGGGAGAGATTTGTTGTGGAATCTACTTGTTATCTGCTCTCTGGTTCCAGCTGATTAGTGCTGCTGTCCTGCTTGTCCAGAACAGTTTCTCTCTCTCTCTCTCTCTCTCTCTCTTTCTCTCTCCCCGCCCCTTCCCCCTTCCTGTCTTTTATTGGTAGGTGGTTAGGTAATGATCTGCCAACGGCAGTGCAAGAAAGATAAATGAATCACCAGTATACAATTCTCCCCCAAATATTGCCGAACTTTCTATGGCATCTCCAGAATTATATTATGAGAAACAGCTAGTGGATCATACAACTTCACTTTTTTCTTGAAAAGAAATTGTACAAGCCCTTGATTGGAAAAAAATCACTCTTGAAATTGGGTTAAACTCCTACTGTAGAGAGATTTGCTCTTATTATAAGAAGATTGTTGAAGCATTGTGTATTGGTATGACAAGGTAAATAGTCTCAAAGTTATTTACCTATCTTAATTATTTAATATTCCTAATATTACTTTCTGTGGTTCAGAATATTTGAGAAGGACTTAAAGAAGCTAATAGGATTTAAAGATAAAACTCAAACTATATTGCAAAGATAGTGTTATTAGAATTTTGTGACTGATTTGACGTACAATGAGGAAAGTGTGGAATTCCCGAAAGAAGTCTAAGCACATATATTCTAAAGTCTGGAGTCCTTTGTTATATAAAATGGTTGTTAATTAATTAAAACATCTGCCTGACAGTGACCTCTGTTTCTCTTAAGTCAGATCTCTTAGCCAAGCAAAATTTATCATTCCCTAGACTCCTGACTGGTTTTAAAATATACTCGTGTACTACCACAACCACATCTTTTTACCTGGCTTTAAGTCAGAATATAAAATACCATACTTAATAATTTAACAAATTCCAACACATTTTTCTTTTTTTCTTTTTAAGGCTTTCAATATTGCTATGACCTTTGCTAAAATAACTTAACCTTTCCTCTAAACAGAGTATCTAAATGAGTTCATGCTACCTTTCTTATGTATAAATTCTTCTTTGTCCCAGACCTGAAACTATACTATTGAAATAATACACTAAGCAACCTCAGTGTTCTTTTTCATTATTAACAGATAAAATGCAGCACATTGAAATATATACTTTTTTCTTTCTTTCTTTCTTTCTTTCTTTTTTTTTTTTTTTTTTTTTTTTGAGGTGGAGTCTTGCTCTGTCTTCCAGGGTAGAGAGCAATGGCACAATCTTGGCTCACTGCAAACTCCACCTCCCAGGTTCAAGCGATTCTCCTGCATCAGCCCCCCAAGTAGTGGGATTACAGGCACCTGTCCTCACGCTCAGCTAATTTTTATATTTTTTAGTAGAGATGGAGTTTCACCATGTTGGTCAGACTGGTCTCAAACTCTTGACCTCAGGTGATCCACCCACCTCGGCCTCCCAAAGTGCTGGGATTACAGGCGTGAGCCACCACGCCCATCTATATTCTTCTTTTTACAGTGTGATGCTTTGATATTTGTTTTTTCAAAGCTCAAAAGCATCATTTGAAAAGTTGCTTCTTTACTCACCTAATTGTGACTAGTATGCCTTCCTTCCAGTCTACAATAGAGGCAGATTTTTTACATTCTTGTGATTGAAGCCACATAAGATTTTAATTTCAGGACTAAGGTTATGTCTACATGTGTCCTGTAGATTTTAGATTATGATTAAATTATTTCTGCCACCGTAAATGATTCTATAGTATCATTAAAGTGTGACTAAATTTCAGAATTAGAGAAATACACAGTGAGGAAACAATATTTATAATTTTAAATCTTTGAAATCATCTTAACAATTTTCAATTTTTCAATCTTAACAAAGTTTCGATAAATCCTCTGCTAACAAAGATGATACTTTCTTATGTAGTGACTTATAATTGAAAACACTGTCAGTGATATTATAGGAGAAGGTCGGGTGAATTATAAAGTAGATTTACTTCTACCAAATTTAATTTTACTAAAATGTCTTAAGTATACAAGAAAACATTAAACATGTATGAATGATTACTGGGGTAGAGATAGAAAATTAATTTAATGTTATATTTTTATATTTCCAAGGACAAGCCTCTAGGATGCCAAGACACAAGAGATTTAGGTCAGATAAGACTATCATCTTTCATCACTGGGAAATCCCAATGTGAGATTTTAAACATGTCTGCATGGTTATTGGGATATCCCTTAGATCAAACACATTGAATCACCCTTAGTGATTAGCTGGCAAATTAAGACTCTGAAATGATTTCTGAATTTTCTTTAACAACAACAAAATAAAGGCCTGTCATTTTAGAATATCAGTTGTTTGTTCAATTAGAATGCAACATGAATAAATCTCATGATCTTGGATTGTCAATGCCATTGAGATGGTGTCTATTTTAAAAATGACTATTATAAAAGATTACATATAGAACAGTGCAAATCAAAATTAGACCTTGAGATACTTGAAGGTGGACTGGGAAGCAGAGAACTCTGAAATTAAATTGCCGGAATTTGAAGTCATATTATCTCAAATTGTTATGTGAACTTGTGAAAATTACTTAATCTCTCTGTGTTTCAATTTAAAGTATTATTAATTTTAAGGTCTATACCTGGTCAAAAGTAAGATGATAAGGAATCTTCTATTATTTAGGTGAATAGAATTTAGGGATTGTGTTTGAGTCATTTGTATAGTTATCATGTCACTTACTGTTTCTTACACATAATAGAGTTTAATATAATTTCAAAACAAAAATTAAAATGAGCTCTGTAAGAAATATTTTCTAAAATTAATAATAATTTGATTTACATGTAAGATTTTTTGCTTGTAGTCAGCAATTTAAATGCTTTTCAAAAATACCTCAAAATAAGTAGTGTACAGTCAATTGGCCAAGCTACAGATAGCTTATTAATCAAATTCTAGTTCTTATGCACTGGTCGGGAGTTTGGAATAATAGTGTCATACACACACACACACTCACCACATGCATATGTATATTATGTGTATGTGTATATATGTGTGTGTATGTAAATATTTATTTAGTCCTCACAAGAATTTCTCAATTCAACTCTGTCTGATTGATGAGACCACTTGAACCCTGCAAATGTTAAGTACTTTCCTAATGTTTCATAGCAGTTAGTGAAATAATGTGAATTTAAAATAAATGCAATCTAACTCTAAAGTCCTGACTATCAAATATTTTTAAATATTACACTTTCCAAGTCATAGATAATTTACACAAATGGAAGTTTCGAGTAAAGAAAACTGGCACAGGTTTTGAGTAAAGTAAGTTACTGAAAGGAGGGAAAAAATAAATCTTATCCAAAGTTTAAGTTTTTCAGAAGTTGGTAGTGGAGCCAGAATGCAAACTCAAATTCCATGTCCTTCCATTCAATCCTTATACTTTATTTACCTCATACATATATACACAGACACATATATATAATATACATACATATATACACATATATACATATATGTGTATTTACATATATACACACACACATACATACACATATTATCTCTCATAGATTTCAACATTACCTTGGGAGGAAAATTCTAGTATAATCTCCTTTTTATTAGTTGAGGTAAATAATGCATAAGGATTGAATGGAAAGGACATGGAATTTGAGTTTGCGTTCTGGCTCCACTACCAGCTTGTAGAAAACTTAAACTTTGGATAAAATTTATTTTTTCCTACCTTTCAGTAACTTACTTTAGTCAAAACCTGTGCCAGTTTTCTTTACTCAAAACCTCCATTTGTGTAAATGATCTATGAGGTGGAAAAGTGAATATTTAAAAATATTTGATAGCAGGAACTTTCAAGTTAGATTGCACTGATTTTAAATTTACGTTATTTCACTAACTGCTGTGAAACGTTAGAAAAATAGTTAATATTTGAAGGACTCAAGTGGCTTCATATATATGTATATATATTTATATATATGTATGTGTAGATGTGTATACATATGTGTGTGTGTGCATACACATATATATGTGTATACATTAAAAACTATGCCTGGCACATAATAAGTATTCAATAAATGACTACTGATACATCTTTAAATTGTAATTATACCCTGATTTATAAATTGACTTTGCTATAAAATAGCTAATTTTTAAATTCAGAAGTTATTCTGAAAGATGTCATTTTTGCATTGAAACATATTTATGTATTGATTTGAGATGCATATGATAAGCTGCATTGAGGGAGGGAAGCAAAGGAGGACATACATTCTGGATAGCAATCTGTGTGTCAGTAGCATCAGGAACAATAGAGATATTTGAAGAAAAAAAAGTAGCATCTCATCCCCAAAAGAGTCCAGATACACTGCTCAGTACAGTCCAGAAACATATGCTCTTGAAGGATGTGTACTGGACTGGAAAGAACAAGGGTAACATTGCTTTAGTACATTTAAGGTATGCTAAAAATATGTGGTAGGGAAGATGAGAGCCAGCTGAAACCAGTCATGGAGTTGTCAAGCATATCTGGGAGCTATTAGGGTGAAGGTGGTTGGGAAGGCAGAACAGGACCAAGTAACAGGGTGTGGACAGAATATTGATATTTGTGATAGCAGGAACTGACACAGAGGCAGACAAGTGGATCCAGCATTTGAAATGGCTCGGTTTTCATTCAATATAGAATGACCAGCTTCAATGGTGGTACCAGGTTTTAGGGTCTCATAGCCAATTTGAACAAGAGCTGATGTTTCCTAAGTCAGAATTGGAAATGAATGAGTGAGGAGGAGTGGCAAGACAATGGCTTAGAAAATGGTAAGTAGCATAAAATGCTAACTACAAACTATGTGGAGAAAGTGTAACTTGAAGAATGCGCACTACAATCATTAGTCAGGAACAGGAAATAAAATATAATCAGATACAGTTTCTAGAAAGACTTGAGACAAGGAATCCAGAACCATGGCTATGAATGGTCAGCTTCCAATTTGAACAAATTAAGGTGAACAAATGTCCCTGTCTTCCTAGAAATTTCAGGTTTTAGAATTAGAAGTCCTATGTCCAGGAAAAGTCTTCAGGCTCAAGCAAACTATGTTGATTCATCATCCTAAAATTATGACTAATAGACAGTACAGAAGCATTTATGGTAGCATAAAGACAAAGGCATACCCTGGCCAAAGCCAAAGAACATCTGGTACAAAAGTGCCAGTGATAGAAATATTTCCTCTGTAAAAGAAATTATGCCAGAAATTGGGTCTGAAATTGATTCCCGTTGTGAATAGAAGTACTTGTCTGTGCAAGAGTTTATTTACTTGCTCATTCATTCATTTATATTCCAAAGATTAAGAAGGCATAGGAATGAATGTCTCATGAACATTCAAGTGAAGGGTAAGCAAGTGAGAAAAAACTGAGTGAGACACCAGATTGAAAAGCCAGAAACAAGTATAAAAATAGATATCTGAATTTAAGTTCAGAGATGTTTTTAAAATTAGTGTTTGGACAAATCTATAGAACTATGTAACCACAATCATAATCAAGATGTAGAATATTTCTAACATCTTAAGATAATTCCTTGAGTTTGCTCACATCAGTCCCTACAAACTTTTCTAGAATTAATGTAAGTAGAAATATACATTCTGATATCTATTTTTGCGTTACAAACCATCTCAAATGTCAATAACATATAACAATAACAATTGTTTATATCGCTAAATAATTTGGGCGGAGCTGTATTTGACCACATCTGGGAAGACGTGAAGATTGTCTGGAATCTGGAATCATCTGAATGTTCTCTTCCTCCCTTGTCTGGTAGTTGAGGCTGGCAGATGGCTAAAATTTGACTCTAACCTTGTGATAGGAGTGTCAAAGGTTTTGCATGTATGTTTTAAGAGACACAGAACTCTTTTGGGTCTGGCTTTCTTTTGTTCAGCAGAATATATCAGAAATTCATCTTTTTTTCTGCGTGTACATAATTGGCTCCTTTTAGTATTTTATTGTACAGATATGACACAATCTGTTTATGCACTCATTTGTTGATGAACATCCAAATTGTTTCTAGACTAGGGTTTTTATGAATATAGCCAATATAAGATTTACACAAATATTTTGTCTGACTTTTTTTTATTAAATAAATATAGTAAATGTATGTGGTAAATGTCACCTGAGTCACATATTAAATGTGTTTTTAACCTTATAAGAACTGCCAAATTGTTTTCCCAAATGGTTTACCATTTTACGGTTTCATCAACAATGTATGTGAGTTACAGTTCCTGCACGTACTTCCCAGCACTCAGTATTGTGGATGTTTAACAGTATCTAATTGTGATTTTCAGTTTTATTTTCCTGAAAACTCATGATGGTGACTGTTTTTCACTTACTTATTGGCTATCTTCTCTTTTTAAATGTTTGTTTAAACCTTTTGCTAAAGTTTTAATGCTCAATTTCTCTTATTATGAAATTTTAAGGTCTTTGCATATTTTGGATACTAAATATTTGTCAAATAGAAAATGAAAATGAAAATATTAAAATGGAAAACATTTTCTTCCAGTCTGTGGATTGTCTACATATTTCAATGTTATCTTTGATGATTAGAAGTTTTTCAATATTGATATTCTCATTAATTTTTTATTTTGAATTTTGCTGAACTGTGATCTGAAAAATCCCTTATAAAACCAAGATGGCAATAATTTCCCTTTATATTTTCTTCTAGAAAACCTATAGCTTGAGCTTTTTACTTAGGTGTAATATTCATTTCAAAATAATCTGTGTATATGGTGTGAAGTTGGTCAGTTTCAGGTTCATTTTTCTCATATGGATATCCAGTTCAGTCATCATCATTGACAGAAAATATCATTATTTTACATTGAATTTCCTTGGCACTGTGAAAACCACACACACACACACACACACATGCACAAACACACATCATTATTTTTTGATTCTCTAGTGTATTGTATTTCATTGATTTGTACATGTCGTTATATGTCTACCCTTACACCAGTACCACACTGTACAAGTTAAAGTAACTCAAAATTAACTATTAAATAGTATTTAAAATTGTTTTGGCTGTTCTAGATCATTTCCATTTCCAAATAAATTTTAAAATCAACTTGTCAATTTCTACCAAAAAAGAAAAAAAATTCAATCAGCTTTTTATTGGGCTTGTGTTGAATGTCTAAACCAATTTAGAGAGAAAAGAGATAATGTCCCATTAATGTATTGCTACTTTTCAGATATTTGGGGATTTTCCAAGTGTTTTATTATTTATTTATTTATTTATTTATTTATTTATTTATTTATTTATTAAGACGGAGTTTTGCTCTTTTTGCCCAGGCTGGAGTGCAATGGCGCGATCTCGGCTCACCACAACCTCTGCCTCCCGGGTTCAAGCGATTCTCCTGCCTCAGCCTCCCGAGTAGCTGGGATTACAGGCATGCTCCACCAAGCCTGGCTAATTTTGTATTTTTAGTAGAGATGGGGTTTCTCCATGTTGGTCAGGCTGGCCGTGAACTCCCGACCTCAGGTGATCCACCTGCCTCCACCTCCCAAAGTGCTGGGATTACAGGCGTGAGTCACCGCGACCGGCCCAAGTGTTTTATTTTGCTTATTTATAATTTAGTTCCATTTCGGCTAGAATATATATTCTATATGATGTTAAAGTTTTAAACTTTCTATTGAGAGTCATTTTATGTCCCATCTTTGTGAATGTGCCACATGTACTTGAAAATAACATAGAAGTGTCACTGTGGAGTATAGTCTTATATAAATGTCAAATAGATTAAGTTTGTTGAATGCACTGTTCAATTCTTCTGTATCCATATTGATCTTCTGTCTACCCATGATCTCGTTTTTCTGACAAGAGTGTTGAAATTCAAACCAAACTGTCAATTTGTGAGTTCTATCACTTTTTGTTTCATGTATTTTGAATTTGTTGGTACATAAACATTTAGTATTGTTATATTTTCTTTATACATAAGCTCTTTTTTCATTAAAAAGTCCATCTTTATTTCTAATAATATTTTTTGTTCTGAAATCTATTATGTCTGCTATCATAATTACCACTCTAGTTTTCTTTTTATTAGTATTTGTGTAATACATATTTTTCGTCTTTTCACTTTCCATCTACCTGAGTGTTTTTATTTAAAGAGCATTTCTTATAGGAAGCATTTGCTTTTGTCTTATGCTTTTATTCATTCTGACAATCTATGTTTTATTTGGAATAATCATGTATATTTACTCTATTATCAATGTATTTTAGACACTGTCTACAATAATGTTATTTATTTTTCCTTTCTGTCATATTTTATTTCTCTTGTTTATTCCCATTTACTACCTTCTATATTTAGATAAATTGAATATTTTAATTGAATCTATTTACATTTCATTTCCTCTAATTATTAGTTAGACCTTATTTGTGTGTGTGTGTGTGTGTGTGTGTGTGTGTGTGTTTAACCTAGGTTTAAAATATTTATGTCTAGCCTATCAAAATTGACTTTTACACAATGATATAGCACTTTACCCATACTGTGAAAAATTTTCAAAAGTATACATTCACTTACCTTCTCTCGTCTTCTCTTGTTGTCGTCACTTTACTACTATTTGTGTTACATACCTCACAACACTTCATTATTACTTTTGTTTTAAACATTCAATTTTTTAAATAATTTGAATAATATATATTTTTCATTTTTATCATTTGTTGTCCTTTGTTTCATGTAAATTCATGTTTCCATTTGATTTATTCTTTGTTTCAGTTTTTGAAAAATTGCTTTAATTTTTTTATAGTTTGCAGTGGGGTAAATTCTGATAACTTTTGCTTTTCAAAAAAAAAGTTTTACTTTTTTTTAAAAATATTTTATCTATATGCAGAAGTGCAGGCTGATGATTTTTTTCTTTCCTCAATTTTAAAATTTCATTCTATTGTTGTTTTGTTTGCGTTGTTTCTAACAAGAAGTCTGTATTTGTACTACATTATGCCTTACATTTCTTCTCTTTAAAAATTCTTATTGCTTTCAATGTTGTCTATCATTGGTTTTGAATAATTAGATTTTGTTATACTTGTTAGGGCTTTGATTTTGTTTCTCTTGCTCAAACTTTGTTTTTCTTTTTTGGTGCTGTTTATTTATTGGATCTGTGAAAGTATGCTTCTGATAAAAACTGGAAAACATTTGATAATTATTTCCTCAAGTATTTCTACAATACTCTTATTTTGCTGTTCCATTATATTTATGTGTATATATATTACTACACTTGATATAGTCTTACAGGTCAATTAGAGCGTGTTTGTTGTTTTAGGATTATTTTTATCTCTATTTTGGATAATTTCTATTGCTGTGTCTTCATGTTCACTCATCTTTAGTTTGTTGTTATGATATGCTTTTTTTTCAGCTCTTACAATTTCATTTATTCTTTTTTTTCCTATTTTTAACTCGGCTCATTTTGTCTATGTTTACTTTTACATTCGCTAGCATAAGCAATTTCTACTGATTTCATCATAATCATTTCTGTGTCAATTTTTATTGACTGATTTTTCTTGCAGTTATGATTTACATTATTTTACTTCTTTGGATATCTAGTACTTTTATGGGATACTGGACTTGATAAATGTTACATTGTTGATGATCTAAATGTCATTGTTTCCCTTTAAAAAGTGCAGAATTCTGTTTCAGAAGACAGTTCAGTTGCTTGTGCATCAGCTGGATCTTTTAGTATTAATTTATTTATTTGTGATAGCCTCACTTTGTTACCCAGGCTGAAGTGAAGTGTTGCAATTATGGCTCATTGCAGCCTCCACTTCCTAGGCTCGAGCAATCCTCCTACCTCAACCTCTCTAGTCACTGGGACAACAGGTATGCACCACTATGCCCAGCTAATTTTTATTTCATTTTTTGAGGAGATGGGGTTTCACAGTGTTGCCCAGGTTGGTCTCAAACTCCGGGACTCAAGAGATCCTTATGCCTAGGCCTACCAAAGTGCTGGGATTACAGTTGTGAGCCACTGCTCCTGGCCTCTTTTAGTATTTTAAAGCTGTATTATGGCAAATATTGGTTAGCTTTACTACAGGACTACTTTTTCTCTATTGTGTGTGTTATTTTCTGTGTTGATCCTGATAGATGTAAAAGAACAACGATGATGCTATTGAACTAGAGCTTCAACCCATCTCAATTCATTGATTCTTAGGTAAAAAAACACTGAGAAATATGGACATTTGGGCTCCAGAGGGAATCATTGAACCCACAAGGGAAGGGATAAAACTGTTTAAAAGAGAAAGACCAAATGAGTGTGAGCCTCAGGAAGTGTGACTTACCAATGTCGTGTGTGAGGGAGATCCTTGGCTATGTAAGTAGATTTGTGGATTTTTTTTTTTTTTTTTTTTTTTTTTTCTTGAGACAAGATCTCACTCTCCCCCAAGCTGGAGTGCAGTGGCACAATCTTAGCTATCTGCAACCTCTGCCTCATAGGTTCAAGTGAATTTTGTGCCTCAGCCTCCCAAGTGGCTGGAACTACAGGTGTGCACCAAAACGCCTGGCTAATTTTTGTATTTTTAGTACAGACGAGTTTCACCATGTTAGCCGGACAGGTCTCAAACTTCTGACTTAATAAATCCACACGCCTTGGCCTCCCAAAGTGCTTGAATTATAGTCATGAGTCACCACGCCCAGCCAATTTGTGGATTTAATCAATGACTCTTTTGATATAGAATCCTTTCTCAGTGGCAACTCTGATATTTCAAATTGTAGCATCTCTTCTGGTAAAAGACTGGAGATTGGAAGAACTGAGATGAACAGGTTAAGCTTGCTCAGAGCGAGGACAATGGCTTTGCAAGTCATATCTATTTTCTTCTTCACCTTTACATTAATTATGCTTCTAGAAAAACAAGGCAAAAGGTAACTTCAGAAGTAGCAATTCCCTTGCTTTTGCTTGCTCTTAACAGTAATTTCCATCTCTATTTCAGCAGGTAAAATTATGATCCCATACTAGCATCTCATTACTTCATTTCTAAAGCTCACACATTGGAAAATATTCTGTAATAAAACTATTTTAAAGAGAAGGCACATGTGTCCCTTTATGATATATGCCTCCAAAGAATGCAAGAAGCTTATTGACCCAAATCGCATTTTATTTTCCCAGGAATAGGTGCTATAAAAATCAGTGCCAGTTGGGAGGTCAGTAGCTATGGTTAGCTTATCAAATATGCTTTTTTATTCAGTATTCTGCTCTTTCTTGCTCATATAATTTGCCAATAAATAAGAACTACTCTTAATTATTTATTTCACTGAACAGTTTGAAATAGCTTTTCCCAAATTTTGAGTTGTATTGGAAATTCACAAATCCGTTAGCTGACTATATTTTCATTAAATAAGCAAAAATTATGAGATTACATACTGAGTGTTTAGAACCTATAGATCCAAGTAAAATAATCATCTTACAACTTAAGGCATCTGTGGTCATTTGAGAAGGCTTTACAATATAAGCCAAAATGATAGGTAGAAACGATGCTACGGAGATACAAAGATAGACAGCTATCAAGATGCTGCAGATTGAAGGGTGTTAATAAAGAAAATCGGATTTAGTTTTTATTCACAAGAATTTAAATTTTTAAAGTTTCTTTTGAGCATAACACATTATTTCCAAAAGACTCCAATCCAATCCATGTAAACTAGGACAATTAATGTAATTGTACATTAGAACTAATTTAAGTAGAAATTGAAAGTGAGATTTGTGGTTGAAAATCAACAAAAAGAAAGAAAGAGAGAGAGAGAGGAAGGGGAGAGAGGAAGAAAAGAAAAAGAAAAAAAAGTAAGCTTAAAGGTGGCTATCCAAAAAATACAGCCAAACACTGCCAAATTCAGAGTTATTTATTCTTGTTTTTGACAGTGCTGACAAATTTAATTACTGTAGTACTCATTTCATCAAATGTCACTCCATGTAGAAAGAATGCAATATAATATAATTATGCTCATATAATTATTTCATCCATATTAGTTTTAAAAACTAATTTGCATGCCAAACTCTTCTATTTTCTGATGTTATTGATCTCCTTAGTCACACACACAAATATACTATGGAAGATTATCTTAAAAATTGTAGTCTGTAGTGAGACAAAAACCTTTTCTGTTGTTGTTTTAAGATAAATGCATAATTTGTTTTTGCAGAGGTTTTCAGATAATGTGGTTTCAGATAAATGAGGTTTTTAGACCAATGACTGTCTTAATATCATATATTTTCAATGTTTTTCTCATTTAGCCGCCACCAGCGATTTGTAGTTTAAATGTTACTGACAGGAAAAAAATCTAGCAGAGATCTTTGAAAAGCAATTCTCTGTCTTATTTATTTGAGAAACTTTCCAGAAGAGGTTAACCTATAAGAATCTGAGACTTGGGTCAATTTTGTCTGTCTTAAATGTAATCAAAGAATCACAGCCTTCAAGTCCAAGGTTAGTCATTCAGATGGTTTAGAGGGCAAGCTTTCATTTAGTTTTCTAGTCCAATGCTCTTTCCATTTCTTTGGGAAGAAAACTGTGTGAAAAGAAATAGGGAGAAATATTATGAAGTCAATTCATTTGAGAAAGATTGAAATTAAAAAGTCTTACTCTTTATCTGAGCTCCATCAAGAGATTTCCTATTAAAAACAAGATAAGGTAGTTATCAATAATAGTAATAATAGATATTTAAAATATTGAATATGCACAAATTATTTTATTTAACTCTCTCAGCAACCCCTTGAGGCATGACAGAGAAGTTAATTAAGTCACCCAGGAGTCAGAATTCAAACTCTGAATGTCTCACTTCAGAACCTATTGTTTCAATCACTAATCTCTACTTCAGATAGAGATGCTCTTGGCCATTATCTCAAAGAGCAAAACTTACATCATGTCTCTAAATAACTAACTTTTTCATCATCTATTTGACTTCCTGATTTGGGGTTTTTATTTTCTTTATCCTGTTGTTTAACCTCTCCTCTATGTCTTGGAGAGTTTCATTTATTACTCATTTTATATGCCCCAAATTCTGACTCCTATAGTTGCAGATCTTTCACTCATAACTTGTATTCTCCAGATTACATAACACAGTCTCAATACTTTTCTTATTTTTTTAACTTTTATTTTAAGTTAAGGGATACATGTGCAGTTTGTTATATAAGTAAACTTGTATAATGGGGATTTATAGTACAGATGATTTCATTACCCAGTATTATGCTTAGTACCCATTAGTTATTTTTCTAGATCCTCTCCCTCCTCCCACATTTGACCCTCCAGTAGGCCCTAGTGTATATTGTTCCCCTCTTTGTGTTTTTGTGTTCTCATCATTTAGCTCCCACTTATAAATGAGAACATGTGGTATTTGGTTTTCTGTTCCTGTGTTAGTCTGTTAAGAATAATGGCCTCCACCTCCATCTACATCACTGCAACGAACTTGATCTCATTCTTTTCGTGGATCCATAGTATTCCATGGTGTATATATACCACTGTTTTCTTTATACAATCTATCATTGATGAGTGTTTAGGTTGATTCCATGTCTTTACTATTGTGAATAGTACTGCAATGAACATACATGTGCATTTGTCTTTATAATAGAATGATTTCTATTCCTTTGAGTACATAGCCAGTACTGGGATTGCTGGGTCAAATGGTTATTTCTCTCTCTAGGTCTTTGAGGAATCACCACACTGTCTTCCACAATAGCTGAGCTGATATACATTCTCACCAAAAGAAGTGTTCCCTTTTCTTTATAACCTCACCAGCAACTGTTATTTTTTGATATTTCAGTAGTAGCCATTGTGACTAGTGCACGATGGTGTCTCATTGTGGTTTTGACTTGTGTTTCTTTAATGATCAGTGATGTTGTTGAGCTTTTCTTCATATGATTATTGGCCTCATGTATGTCTTTTTTAAAAAGTGTCTCTTCATCTCCTTTGTCCACTTTGTAACAAGGTTGTTTGCTTTTATTCCTGTAACTTTAAGTTCTTTATAGACGTTGGATCTTAGACCTTTGATGCATAGTTTGCAGAAATTTTCTCCCATTCTGCAAGTTGTTTACTCTGAAAAAATAAAGGGCATCCAAACAGGAAGACAGAAAGTCAAAATATCCCTGTTTGCAGATGACAGGATCTTCTATCTAGAAAACCCCCTAGTCTCAGTCCAAAAGCTTCTTAAGCTAATAAACAACTTAAGCAGTCTCAGGATACAAAATCAATGTGCAAAAATCACTAGCTAACATTCCTATACACCAAGAACAAGCAATCTCAGAGTCAAATAAGGAATGAAATACAATTCACAATTGCTTCACAAAGAATAAAAATATCTAGGAATACAGTTAGGGAGGTAAATGACCTATATAAGGAGAACTACAAAACAAATGAGAACACATTCCATGCTCATGGATAGGAAGATTCAATATTATTAAAAAGGCCATAATGCCCAAAGCAATGTATAGATTTCTTGCTGTTCCTATTAAACTACCTTGAGATTCTTAACAGAACTAGAAAATCCTGTTTTAAAATCCATGCAGAACCTTTTCTGAGCCCAAATAGCCAAGACAATCTTAAGCGAACAGAACAAAGCTGGAGGCATCACACTACTCAACTTCAAACTATACTGCAGGGTTAAAGTAACCAAAACAACATGGTAGTGGTAAAAAAACAGATATATAGACCAATGGACAGAAGAGAGAATGCAGAAATAAGATCACACATCTATAATTATCTGGTCTTTGACAAAACTGACCAAAAAAAAAAAAAAAAAAAAACCAGTGGGGAAAGGACTCCCTATTGAATAAATGGTGTGGGATAACTGAAGATTACAACTGGTCTCCTTCCTTACACGATGTCCAAAAATTAATTCAAGATGGATTAAAGAGTTAAACGTAAAACTCAAATCTGTAAGAACCTTCAAAGACAACCTAGACAATATTATTTAGGACAAAGGCACTGGTAAAAATTTCATGGCAAAGATGCCAAAAGCAATTGCAACAAAAGCAAAAATTGACAAATGAGATCTAATTAAACTTAAGAGCTTCTGCACAGGTAAATACCTTTCTAGTTGAAAATGTAATTCAGTGTGTTCACCTGAAGGAACTTCTGTTCCAACCATTCATAAATGTTCTTGTGCCAACCAGGAATCTGTGTGTCAATAGTCCCCCATTCAGTATGGTATACTTTCACCTAATGAACCCACTTCCATGTTGAAAGCTGCAAAAATTGATTTTATTTCTACTCTTCTTATTGTAGTGAAACATTATGACATGAATTTCTAGATAGGATAAATAAAAAAACTGACAAATACATATACACATATATCTTTATCTACATTTCTCATATATACATAATTTTCAAGAAATATATTAGTTTAAAGATAACCATCATACAGTGCAACCTAAGGAAACATGTTGCTTTCAATGAATGACATCTATCATTTTAAAACTAATAAAAATATTTTTAAATGATGGTAAAGTTCCAGAATCTTTTTAAGTAATGTGCAAAAAAATGAAGAGCCTTAAAATCAGATACTGTTAAAATGTAGTAATAAATGCTAGTTTTCTTCTACATAAATCTTTGCATATTTTCTCTTTCTTCTGTTTCTCTGTGATTATTTAAGTATTATAATCTCAATTCCTTTGGTAAAAGGAACGGTAATATAAAATTTTTACTATAAATATTCATTAAATGTTGATTATGGATATTCTGGTTCAATGAATAGTAATTATTCCAGTTGGGATAAAAATCCCAATGAAGAGGCCAAATCTGGATGATTTATTTAAGGTTTCACGACATGATAACAATCTAATAAGCAACTCTGGTTCAATTGCTATTTATTATTAGCACCTCCCTTAATCTACCTAGGTAGAATGATTTATAATAATTTCTAATAATCATTCTACATTGTGACTTTATAGATCTGTCATCAGCGCAATGTCTGACATTGGGCAAGTCTTTATATTTTATTCTTAGCCTTAAATAAAAAAAATGATTACTAGTTAAAATTATTTTGGCTGCAAGTAGCAAAACCAAAACTGACTTTATCAGCAGGTATTCAAAGCCTTTCTCTCTCGAGTATGTTTTCAGATTTTTTAGTGTTGTATACCACTCGATCTCTGTATCTGTTCTACCATTAAAGACTTAAATTCTTAGGAGGTTGTCTCTGTCCTTCTTCAGTCAGGGACTTCTATTTCCCCAGGTCCATGAGTTATGCCCTCCTTGGAAGGAAATTTGTACCCTCTGACCTCTGGAAAAGTCTATGAATAAGAGGTCAATCTGATTTGTATGTATGGCTAAGTAATATTTAAAATAATTTTTATCTCTGATAAAATATCCTATTTACCAAAATAGATTAAAAAGGTAAAAGAGTAGTTGACCACAAGAATTGTGATTTTCTGTGATTTGATGTATGATGCTATACCATTAATTTCTTGGCCTCTTAACTCTTGGACCTCAATTCCAGATTCCTTCCAATTAAGTCAGTTAATATTATAACACGTTTGAATCTGTTCCACATCCAACATTTCAAATCAGGATACTTTCTCCATGTCTGAAATGTTTTCAAATAAGTACTTCCGTCTAACTCTTATCTTTTCTCTTGGTCTGTTACATATTTTGTTGTCATATACAGTCAGGCACCATATATTAATGACAGTGGTTCTATATTATAATGGAACTGAAAACTTTCCATCGTTTAGTGACATTGTAGCCATTATAAGATCTAGCAAAATTATTTAATTTTGTAATAAATTTTGTGTAGCCTCAGTACAGTGTTTATAAAGTTGATAGTAGTGTACAGTGATGTCCCAGGCCTTCGGGTTCATTCCCCACTCAATTCCTGATTGTGATAGTTAATATTCGGTGTCAACTTGACTGGATTGAGGGATACCTAGGTGGCTGGTGATACACTGTTTCTGAGTGTGTCTATGAGGGTGCTGCCCGAGGAGATTGACATTTGATTCAGTGTACTGGGACAGGAAGAAGACTCATCCCCAAGATTGGTGGGCACCATCCAATCAGTTGCCAGCATGAGTAGTAAAAAGCAAGCAGAAGAAGAAGAAGCAGTTTACTGAGTTTCTCACTCATTCTCTTTTTTCTCTTGCTGGACACCTTGCTTCTCTTTCTCCCATCCTTGAACATCAGACTCCAGGTTCTTCGACCTTTAGACTCTGGGACTTGCACCAGCAACCTCCCGAGGGCTCTCAGGCCTTCAGCTTCAGACTGAGGGCTGCATCGTTTGCTTCCTTGTTTTTGAGGCTTTTCGACTCAGACCGAGCAACTCCAGGCTTTTCTCTTTCCCTAGCTTGCAGATGACCTAACATAGGAATTTGACTTGTGGGTTATGAGCCAATTCTCCCTAATAAATGCACATATATATATATTCTACTGGTTGCATCTCTCTGGATACCTTGACTAATACACTGATTCACGCAGAGCAACTTTTAGTCTTGCAAGCTCCATTTTCATTAAATGATCTATACAAGTGTTCCATTTTTTATCTTTTGTAACATATTTTTGCTGTAGCTTTTTTAATGTTTAGATATGTTTAGATACAAAAACACTTGCCATTGTGTTGCAATTGCCTACATTATTTAGTATACAGTAACATGCTATACAGGTTTCTAGCCTAGGAACAATAATACCATATAGCCCAGGTGTGTAGTAGGCTACACTATCTAGGTGTTAAGTACAATCCATGATGTTTGCATAGTGACAAAATTGCATAAAAACGTATTTCTCTGCATATAGTGCTCGTCATTAAGCAATGCATGGCCACAATTACTTATTTAATTATTTCAATATAAGACACCCAATGCTATTAAGAGTGCCTTAGGCCAGGTACGGTGGCTTATACCTGTAATCTCAGCACTTTGGGAGCCTGAGGTCAGTGGATCACCTGAGGTCAGGAGTTTGAGAACAGCCTGGACAACATGGTGAAACCCTGTCCCTACTAAAAATACAAAAATTAGCTAGGTATGGTAGAGGGTGCCTGTAATCCCAGCTACTCCAGAAGTGAGGCAGGAGAATCACTTGAACCCAGGAGGCAGAGGTTGCAGCGGGCTGAGATCGTGTCATTACACTCCAGCCTGGACAAGAGCGAAACTCTGTCAAGAAAATAAATAAATAAATAAATAAATAAATAAATAAATAAATAAGGCCTCAATTCCTCTCATATGAAAGAAAGAAAAAATCATTTTCCTTGTTAAAACTCATTCATTTGCTTCTGCAACTATCTGCTCTCATCTCCTCTAGAGTGGAGGGGTGTCATAGAACTTATCTACCTTATTTTTAATTCACATCTTTAGTCTCTTCGTGAACTGTAACTTCTTTCACACATTTATCTATACACTTTATAACTCTTGGTATATGAACAAAGCAGACAGCCCCTCTACCCGCTCTGAAAGTATTCACATTCTTTCTAAAATAAACAATTGCATGATATTCAAATTCATCAACTTAAAAAGGTAAAATGAAAACCTTATTTTTTACTTTACTTGATGTCAACTTCTCAAGACTATGAGTGATTATTACCTTTCTTTCTCCTTAAATAACATACTTTAACAAGTTTTTTCCATGTTTTCATAATTATTGTGCATAAAGCAAAGAGTGAAAATAATCCTAATATTACTGTTTAATAGTTCCAGTCCTTCAAGAGCCTTCATGTATTATTTTTTAAATTTGCAAATTAACCATAATTTTTCTTCTTTTCATTCTTTAGAAGTTGATAGTATTTTATTTCATGTGCTCTTTTGATGTATATACTTTTGGCCCCAAGAGTTTAGAAAATATATGAGAATAAAATTTTGTAGCCATGATCTAAATGCTATTATCTTATATTAAAATAAGTTTTCAGGCCGGGCGCGGTGGCTCAAGCCTGTAATCCCAGCACTTTGGGAGGCCGAGACGGGCGGATCACGAGGTCAGGAGATCGAGACCATCCTGGCTAACACGGTGAAACCCCGTCTCTGCTAAAAATACAAAAACTAGCCGGGCGAGGTGGCGGGCGCCTGTAGTCCCAGCTACTTGGGAGGCTGAGGCAGGAGAATGGCGTGAACCCGGGAGGCGGAGCTTGCAGTGAGCTGAGATCCGGCCGCTGCACTCCAGTCCGGGCGACAGAGCGAGACTCCGCCTCAAAAAATAAATAAATAAATAAATAAATAAATAAATAAATAAATAAATAAAAATAAGTTTTCAAACAGAAAAGATGATTAATTTAAAAATAATTTTAAATTGTTTCTGCAACTGATGTACCTCTTCAAAATATACTTGTATTTGGTACATGTAAAGTTTACAGACATACTTTATCTCTAAATATAACTGTACACATGGAATAAACAACACCAGAGTTGATAATATCACTGTTCTGTCATCCCTTTATTCCTTGGTATGACAATGGCTTCCAACAGTTTTCTTTACTATCCAATTAAACCCACACTACCGTGCTATATATATTTTGCCATATGAGATTTTTTATAATATTATTTTCCACCTGTTATTTTCCCTTCAATAAATATTAATAGTTTCTTTTTGTATAAGTTGAAGTTAAAATTCTTCAGATTTGCATTCAAAGCTCTTCCCAATCTCACCTAACACTGGTTATCATTCCAAGCATATTTTCCCCTATTCTTCCAACAGAGATTTACTAATAGAATATAATGGGTTTTACTTGTAACATCATAAATATACTATTCTCATTACAATTTCTGCAATATTTTGGTACTGTTACCCTCAAATTTCTAGTCATTCTTTACACATTCATATTTGTGTAAGTTTATTCTACCTTTCACCAGGCCTTCTTTGTATCATACTATGTGTTGCCTATTCTTCAAATAGTCCTATGTGAATAAAATGGTTTATTCCCTCAAATATTTCATATTCCACTCGAGAAACCATATTTATATAGATAAGTGCAGTACAGTTGACATTGCATACATAAAGGGCAGTGGAAACCTGGAGTAAAAAAAGATTAAATCTCTATGGGGATGTACAAAAGTTCAGAGGAAACTAGCTGAATTGCAGATTCTTGGGCCCGTCCTGAAGTATTGTGATGTTCCATGCTGGAAATTCATAATTCTTGCAATAAACTTAGAAAAGTTTCCTGTTTTCTTAGATAAGAAATAGATGGCCTTGTACCTGGGATGTATTGCACACCATCTCAAGTTCATCCTGTAATGGCAATCATACAAAGAGTTACATGCAAAATGCAATATATAGATGAGCCATGTATCAGCAATGTATAATGATATTTTGTCTGGAGTAGGATGAATCTCGAGGATGGGTTGTAATAAAAAATGAACTAATGAATAGTGTTCTCAATACCAGCTTGTTAACTATTTAAATAAATTTATATTTATAAAAACCTAATGACAAACTGGCAAAACTCCAATAAATTTTTTTATTTTATCCAAAATAAATTTATAAAGTTGTTAAAATTTAAAAAATATTCTTGAAATCTTTGTTATTTGCTTTAATTTTCTAGATTTAGAGTGCTACTCTGTATCTTACAGGGGATGGTAGCATTACATTTTAGGATAGACTTTAAATCGAGATAAAACCTAATGACAAACTGGCAAAACTCCAATAGATTTTAGATAAAAACCTCTAATTAACTTTTCCTAGAATAAGCATAATTTATTGCAGATTAACAACAACAACAAAAAAAACTCCCTACAGATTTCTACTGTCCTTAGAAATACAGCCTGAGTTGTAAGTTGATTCAATAATTTCCAAGTCAAGCAATTACAATCTGCCAATTGTTATAGATACCCATTATGTTCTACTTTTTATTGCTCCATTAAAATTATGTCTATAATCTATTATCTCTATATTTGCTTTACTATTTTTCTCTTAAAATATGTTATCTATATTTGGCAAAGGCTATCTGGAAATGTTTTGGAAAAATTCACTATGCTAATGCACGCAAAGAAATAACTTGACTCTACTTTTTATAGTACAATGTCTACCATGGCAAATGGCTACCATGCCACAGTGAGAAAAGACTGGCAGTAACTTTATTTTAAATTTTTCCATAATGTCAAAACATAACATATTGTATTTCTCTATCTTAGGAGGCAATTAAATACTTTTGTGATAGGAATAATGGCTTCATCATATTGATGATACTAACATCTGCCATGCTTTAAAACATTTCAAAGTTTTGACAAATATTATTTTACTACGTTTGTCCAGCAATATTGCCAAAAATGTTTCGTTTTTTGTAAATCTCATCTTCAAAATTAAAGATACACACATGGAAGTTCAGCATCACAAATACAGATGCATATGCCCAATGACCAGTGAAGAAGCTCAGATCATTGCATATCTATTAAAAGTCAATTTGGTAATGCCTGGCTTCACTTGCTTGCATGTAGATGTAGCAATAAGGTCATTTCAGGGAGAAGATTCATAAGAAACTAAGGCCAGTTTTTTCCTACAAATGCACAAAGACCACCGCTTATGTTTCTGTTGGAAATAGGGGCATGATTTAAATTAATGAAGGCATGCAGTTATTAATCCCTGAATTTCAGAGTTTGCCATTTTCAGTGCTATTCATTGTACATCAAGTTTGCTTACTTATAATATTTTTCTCTTATGTTTTCCTATCCTCTGTTCAAAATATAAATGAAATCAAATTATATCTATAATTTTCACTAGCGTCTAGTCTTTCACTGCACCATTCTCTTAGACTATGATTGCCTATGTGATACACTTTCTTGAATAAATATCACCTTCTCAATTTTACTGATATGAATAATTACACTATAAAACTTTCTCCCATAATAGATCATGTAACATTTCCAAGTTCACCGCTTGAAATACGGACTGAGGAAAATATGATTTTGGTAGACAATAGCTATTATAATTGTTCATACTGCTAATTACCTAAAGATAAGTTTGAAAAGATAAGTAAAGGCTTGAAAATGTAAATCGTTGTTTGGCTTGCTAAAAAGTTTGAACTTCATACTATTAACACTGAAGATCAATGAACAGGTTTAACAAAAGCAGCAGAATATGACATAATCAGATTAATACAATTGTATCCATCCAATTGGTTCAGCTATCTTTGACACGATTTGGACAACAATGAACACTAATTTAGAGAAGGTGAGAGTGGAAAGCAGAAAAAAACATTATACATATTAGTTAATTTTAAAGATAATAATATTTTGATATGGGATAACAACAGTATGAGTAAAGATGGAGAAACAGTGTTGGAAAGGCAAAACCTTTCTTCTAGCCTCTTAGGGTCTCTGGCTGGGCTTGAGAATTAAATTGACATAAAACAAGCTAACAGGAAAAAACACACAATTGAAATATTTACATGTAAATAAGAGCCTTCACAGGAAAAAAAAAAAAAAAAAAAAAAAGAAGATCTAAAAAGCACTTTGACTTATGTGCTTATGTACTAGGATGAGCAAAGATTAATAACTGTAAAAGTACCTAAAATATACGGGGAGACTAAAGGAAGATAAAGGTTATTTTAGCAGTATTTGTTTGTACAGATTTCTCTCAGCCTTGGCTTTTCCATTCTGGGGGTAATATTATTTTCCTCTTGGCAGAGGGAGAGTGCTTTCAAAGGGGAGTCTTATTTCTTGCTTTCAGGAAGAAAGGGAGTAGTCAGAGCACCCTTCTTGAGTCTGATGTTTTTCAGCTCCCTTTAGCTCAAAATAATTATTATGCCAAAGTGGCAGACTTTAAGGTGCATATTCTATCCTTCCACAGTTTCCTGAGACCTTATAGAAGATGAATGGATTATTGGGATTGAGGGTTGAGAGACTGTGTGGAGTGCAGCATGGCACAGTTTGGAGTTTCACTGTTCTGGTTATAGCATATGTTGAGTTTGGGATACCAGTAAAATGTCTAATGAAGATGCCCAGTGAAGAGACAGATATATGTGTTTAAGGTCAAGTCAGAGATCAGAGCTAGGATTTTAGAAGGACCAATAATTAACATATGGCTTCTAGCTCTCTTGTTGAGATCAAGGAATTGCTGTTTGCTACAGACAAAATATAAACAATAAAAATTGTAAATATAAGTACAGTATAGTATAAGCATAACTACAAATAGCCATTTGCCTTAGGCAATTCTGTTACTTAAGCTATTTAATTTCATATTAAATAAATCAAAATTATGAAAGGAAAAAAGTACCTACTTATAAATTAAATTAGATTAGCAAATATCCATTTAACTGGCAATTTTGTTTTACAAAGTAGGTTTGGTTGGTGCTCTTGGAGCCACATGAGTATTTCCTGGTGTTGCATGTATTTATACATCTGTGTATTTGATTTATTCATTTACTGCTGTAATTATAGCTCTCTTTTAAATGAACCTGTCCATGGGTTTTAATTTTTTCAGGTTTGAATGATGGAGGTAAAATTTAACAAACAGTTTGTAACAAACTAGACTCAAAATCGCTATTTCTTTTAATAATAATTATTCCGTCTTAACCAATATAATGCTCCTCACTGTTCTCTTAGACTAGGATGAGTTTCAACCAAAGATACTATTCAGTCACTCCTACATAACAGGGCACACTCAGGTTTTCGGCAACAATTTTCAATACTTTTAAGTGGGTAATGAGTATGTAGTGCTCCATCCATGATTTATGTTCCTTTTCCACAGAGTAAAGTTGTTGCTTGGCAATGGCTTCCGTGATGTGACTACATTTCCCATCCATCTTTGCTTCTGATTTGGGCAGAGGAGTATGGGCATATGTTATGATAAACACTTCCAGGCTGAATAAACCTTTAACTCTGTCATTCACACACTTTATCTTTCCCATCTACTGGCTGGATATTGATCATTGGGTGGGTGAGCTTAGAAGCCAGAGATTGAATATGACAGAGATTCCATTTGCCTGAGTCATGGATGGCTGCACAGAGCAGAGCTTTCATGGACTTTCCCAGGGTGATAGATAAATTTCTACTTTCTTTAACTACTGACATTTTAATATTAACTTGTTGCGGCAGCTATTTGGTTAATTAAACTTACATAATACAACAGAGCACTCTGAATCACAGGCTGTAGCTAGCTTAGGCCCTTAAGTTCAGTCTTGTACTGAAAACAACCCCAGAGCCAGCCATTGAGAAAACACCAGTCTACTTCTGTTTGCATATCAGGATTCTTCAGCATCAGAGTTAAAAGTTTCTTTTAAAGAAATACGGAGGGAGAAGAAAAGAGGTTCTTTGGGAGCAGATTCTGCAGTTAGTTTTCTAAAGGTCATATCACTTATCTCTTGTAGAAACTGAGATATTCCTCAGTGACTCAAATAAAATAAAGCTATTTTAAAGATAAAGAACCTGAACATCAGGAAGATTTGATGAAAGTCACATAGCTATTGTCAGAGTTGAATTTTGTACCTAGAATTGTACAACCCATGGATGTTCTTTCAATTATATCACACTGATTTCTAACAGATGTAACTCTATATTTCTGTTTCTCTGGATGACTCTACTACTTCTTAAAGAGACAAATAAAAGTAACTGTAGAAATTCATTCTTCAACAAATATAAACTCAGAGCAAATATTTTCATGTAGAAATGATGACCATTCAAGGAGACTATAACCCATAGGAGCAACCATATATGGCAGTGTCATTTATTTGAAACATGTGTGTTTCTGTAAGATGCAGCCATGCCTGCAATTTTGCTATTATGTATATTTGTTGGCTACAAGTTTCAAAGGTTTAGAAAAGAGCAATCCCATTTGTATTACTGTACTGCACATATCAATAAAAAGTCTCCCTGAAGATAATATAAAACTAGTGAAGATTGAAAAACCCTCTCAGAAATACAGATAGAGTCATTTCGGGTCACCTGTATTGTCAGGGAAAATATAAATTTATTTGAATGCACTGAATCTGAGAGCACTTATAAAATAAATGGTGGGAATATACATTTAGGGCAAAAGGGTCATTGTATCACTGAAATAGATAATCTAGGCCGGCTTTTTGTTATAACCTTTTGTGATATTATAGTGGTTGAGAATAATTTGAAAGTATCCTTATTTGGTATTGAAGATGGTTAGTGGAGCACATTTTATTTCACAACAAAGCAGACATACAGACTTAAAAATTCACCCCTGTCTCTACTAAAAATACTAAAAAAAAAAATACAAAAATAATATCTGGGCATGGTGGCGTGTGTCTGTAGTCCCAGCTACTCAGGAGGCTGAGACAGGAGAATGGCATGAACCTGGGAGGTGGAGCTTACAATGAGCTAAGATTGTTCCACTGCACTCCAGCCTGGGCAAAAGTGCGAGACTCCATCTCAAAAAAAAAAAAAAAAAAAAAAAAAAAAAAAAAAGTCACATATCTGAAACTGAGCTATTCAATAACATACTGGTATGTCCCATAAGAGGAAAGAAAAATATAAGAGATGGCCTCTGGGTCCCTGAGGAAGACAGTCCTGGGTTTTAATTTGGGTAAAAGACTTAAAATAAATATATATTATTTCAAAGGGGCAGAAACAGAATTTACAAACCAAGTTTTCAAAAGACAATGCTCTATGAAAAGGGTGGTCAGGGTGTAGAGTCAGAAAGGAATCTATCTAAAGTTTATCTAAAGTTGAGTCAAGCTGAGTTAACATTAAATCTATTTTTGTCACCTCAATCCTACCCTTGCTTCTAAATTCAGATTAAGTCGACTTGTTCATGACACTAGAATATTATTATGGTGTTTCTTCTTCAAAATGTAAAAGCCATAATAAATATCTTTACCTGTTAAACACAAAATTCATTTGATTTAGAAAATCTAGTAAAATGGACAGAAAACATTATATGTATTTTTTTAATAAGTCTGGATTTAGGTTAGGAGAAATTTATTCCAAAAGATGATTACAATAAAGATGAACTATTGTAACAGTGAGAATACTCTGATAGCAAGATTTATAAGTATCTCAAGGGGTAGACAGAAAAGATAAAGTAAATAACGCTGGAAAAACAGGGTATAGGGGAATAGGATGAAGAGATGGCCAGCAAAAAATGGTGTTTGTTCTATACTCCAAAGGCTGCTGAAGCTCCTGATGCCTCCTTAAAATTAAGAGTGGGCACATTTTATTATTTAAATAGGGACATTCAGTTTTTCCAACACTATTTATTGAAGAGACTATCTTTACTCTATTGTGTCTTGTTAGTGGCTCTTTTGAATATTAGTTGACCATATATGCTTGGATTTATTTCTAGGTTCTGTATCCTGTCCCACTTGTCTGTGTGTCTGTTTTTATCCTAATTCCATATTGTTTTGACTTAGCTTTGTAATATAATTTGAAGTCAGGAAGTATGATGCCTCCTATTTTTTTCTTTCTCAAGATTATTTAAGCTACTTGGACTCTTTTACGTATATGTATATCAAAATGTCATATTGTAAACCTTAAATATATGCAATTAAAAACAACAACAAGAGCCAAAGGTGGCTAAAGTTCAGTGTGGAGGAAGGAGAGAAATCTGCATGAAACTTGGTCAAGTCACAATTAGAGGATGTTTTGTCCAGATTTATCAGGATGGACAAAGAATTCAGCCAATAATATATGGCACAGAACATCAAGTGTCTATTATGGCTTTTTTTATAGGTAAATAAGTCAGTCATTTGAAAGTATTATCTAAATCAAATAGAGAAAACTGGTTCTTTGCAATAACTTATTTCTTGGGACACAAAATGGTGGCAAGGTGCATTAGTCCATTCTCTTGCTGCTATGAAGAAATACTGGAGACTGGGTAACTTATAAAGGAAAAACTTTAATTGACTGACAGTTTCACAAGAGCAGGGAGGCCTCAGGAAACTTACAATTATGGCAGAAGGGGAAGCAAACATGTCCTTCTTCACATGGCAGCAGGAAGGAGAAGAATGTGAGTCAAGCAAAATGGGAAGCCCCTGATAAGACCATCAGATCTCACTAGAACTTATTCACTATCATGAGAATAGTAAAGGGAACCACCCCCATGATTCAATTAGCTGCCACCAGGCCCCTCCCATGACACATGGGGATTATGGGAACTGCAATTCAAGATGAGATTTGGGTGGGGACACAGTCAAACCATGTCACAAGGTTTTTCAACCACAGTTGTTTTCCAGGGGCACAGGTTCTGATAGATTTCAGCATTTTCATATTAAAGGCCTAGCCGTAAGAATATAATAAAATTTTCCATTTGGTATTTGAATTCATAAATTAATCAAGAAAATTAAATCAATAAAAAATTTTCCCGCTTCCATACATGTTAAAAGTAAATAAACCAATAAATATAGTTCCTACTTCTAATATTACAACCTTAGAGAAACATAAAAAGAAAATGAGCATTAGGACTCCTTCCAAAGAACAATATCTGTATTGGAACCTAAACATGTCTAAGTCCTAGAACATTTGGAGGTGGAATTGCATTGATCCAGTTTAAGTGAGGCTCTGAATTCCAAACAATTTTCAAATTTTCCTCTACCTTAAAAGCAGCTGTGGGACCTGAGAGGGATAGGAAAACTGAATTATAATGCGAAGTGGAGACTTTAAGATCACTTCTGATAACATCCATATTCAAATGCTTAAACTTTCATAAAATATTATTTCTATTTATGTTTTTCATGCTATCTAGCATTCCCCTAAACATTCTTCTTTATCTCTAACCCATGGTAAAACTGTCTTTATCCCAAATCATAGCACCAAAAAACATTTTATTTCATTATCTGGTAAGGAATGCTTATTGTTAGTTGTGCAATTGTTCTTAAATATCTTTAATTCTTGCTCCTTCATATTAATTTTTATATGTTTGTGCAATGCTTTGCTTATTAGATTTGAAATTCCTTGAATACAAGGGTTTTCTTTTTAACTCTTTTTCGAAGGCCAATATAGTGATTTGACAATTGTAAATTGGGAATGTATTTATTTTCTAGTTCTTACATATTTATTTTTTGTAAATTTGCTTCATCAGTATTACATGTTTAGATTTTCTGATATTTTATCAATTTGTAAACTATATTATTTATAAGCATGAATTAGTCAAAAGAATAGGACACTAAATTTTATTTAATTCAATTATCTCATTTTATTGATGAGGAATTTGAGGTGCAGAGATCAAGCCTTTACCTAAGTAACTAGCTTGTTGGAATACAATAAAAAACATTTTATGGTTACTTAATATAAATAATAGGTTTCATCACTTCTTCAGATACTCAAAGAAATTTATGACTCCCCTGATGGTTAAGGAGAATTGACCTAGGTAATTTCTGAGGACTTTCATAATAACATGATTAACCACAAGTGCTATATTTCTCTATTATACTCATGTAAGTGAAGTAAAAAGATAACTTTAAGTAATTCAAAATTTAAATATTCAGGTAACCTAGTTCAAAGCCTCTGGAAACATTGAATTTTAAAATTTATATTTATATTCTACCTTTAATGAAATCATTGTTGCATAATATTTATTTCTGCACAGACCAAAGTGCTTTAAAATGATAAAACATAGAGGAATTTTTGCAGGATCCAGTCCTTTGTGCCACAGATAACCTGCTGTAATGTTAGTCACAAGAGATGCCAGACAAATGCTTTTGCATCAGTAGGATTCAGGAATAATTTGAGAACTCATGCAAGCACAGGAAGACATACTTCCTTTCAGAGGAGCATAGAGAGACATAATTAGATATTTGCACGTAACATTTAACCCTTAAGTATGTTTTTAAGCCAATTACTTAAAATTATATAAACTGCTTATTCCACCACGAACTAAAAGTAAGTATAGACTTTGTTTTCAAAGAGCTTACAATTTAATCTTAGAATCAAATATGTGAATAAATAATTATATTACTGGGTAAAATAAAATGAATTAAGAAATATAAGTATATACACACAATTTGTAGATTAAACAAACAGTTCCATGGAATAAGCAGTTCAGAAAATATTACAAAACTTAAAATAAAAATGGCAAGGTTTGGTATTATTTGCTTCTATCCAGAGACATTCTTTGTCAACATGAAACATTTGAGAAAAAAAAAAGAAACTAAGAAACAAAAACAGCAAATATCTCTATAGCAGAGAATCTCTTAATCAACAGGCTAAACTTTTAATTATAAACTTGTAAGGATAACACTGATTAATGGTTCTTTAAGCATTCTGAGTTTTTAGATTGTGTGTGTGTGTCTGTGTGTGTGTGTGTGTGTGTGTAGACTTTCATTAGAAAAAATATATATATTAAGAATTTGCACACAATTATTGCTATTCTTCATTAATTTCAATTAATGTTAGATTAATAACCATTCAAATAGCCTGGATAAGTTATTTAAATTTTCTGAGATCAGTTCAGTTTTCTATAAACATTGGACTAGATTAAGAAAGTCTAATTTGGAATGCAGGACAAAAACCCACTTTTCTTTTGTGCTTTAATAACAAACTTCCTTGTGATCTTTATTCTTTAAGAACAAGGTTCTAGTGAGACTTTAGTACAGGGTTAAAAGAAAATTATCTTTAATTCCACTCTTTGAGTCTAAGTCACCATTAATTTTTTCAGCTGAGTATTGTGAGATATAAAGTTGAAAATTTGCAGTCTTTGTTTTCAAAGAGCTTAGATATAATCTTAGAATCAAATATGTGAATAAATAATTATATTGCTGGATAAAATGAAATTAAGTAAGAAAAATAAGTATATTCCATATTATATGGAATCTTAAAAGAGTGAATGCTTTTGCTAGATATTTTGTAAATAATTAATAATGAAGGTAGTAAGAACATTAGTTATTGAAATATGTTCATAATATATCATTGGGTGAAAAGGCAAGTTAAAACACTGTATGGGATGCAGAGTATACTATTTATAAAGTATTAGTATATGACTTAGTACTTTAAAAAAAAAAAAGACAGCCCAAAATAAAATGCTCACAATAGTTATTCTCTAATCAAATAATGGATTTTTTAAATCTTATTTCTTGTTATGTGTATTTGTAATTGCCTAGAATGTACATTTTTATTTGTGTACATGTGTATATAACTTTATTTTAAAAATTCATAAATCCCATATTTTAAAAAATAGACTCCTATATTCAGCACTAAAGAAAAACAGTTCCAAGATTGTGTTTAAGGATGTGAAGAAGATTAGAAAATGCCAACCTAAAATATGCCACTTTAGCTTAAGGATTATTTTGAGCTGAAGGCAAATGAGAAGCAGTAGATACAGGAAGAACTCACTGCCCTTCCTCTTTTTACCTAAAAATGTGGTATAATTTTCTCTTGGTAAAGTTGATTTGAATTTCCATTTGTAAATGTGTTACCCTCTTCGTTAACAGAAAAGCAGCAACCTTGTTAAACATCCTTTATGTATCATGTTTCCTAGTCATCTCTACACAGTTTGTTAACTTAAAGAAAAGGCCCTTTTCTTTGTCTAGTCATGTCTACACATATAATTGCTCTTTCTTTGATAGCTCTTTTCATTGATCACCAATTTATCACCCTTTTGGGTTTTCACTTATTTTCTATGAAGCCCCCATGCATGAAAAATATTAAATCAAATAAAATTTGTATGCTTTTTGTCCTGTTAATCTATGTTTTATCAGTTTAATTAATAGGACTGAGCTACAGAATCTAAGAGAGTAGAGAAAAAGTTTTCCCCTCCCCTACAAGTGCTTTCAGAAATGAACCTTAATCCATAACTTGCACTATATACAAAAATTCACTTAAGATATGCCATAGACTGGGCGCAATGTTTCATGCCTGTAATCCTAGCACTTTGGTAGGCCAAGGCGGGCCTGAGGTCAGGAGTTAGAGACCAGTCTGACCAATATGGTGAAAACCCATCTCTGGTAAAAATACAAAAATTAGCCGAGCATGGTCGTGGGTGTCTGTAGTCCTAGCTACTCAGGAGACTGAGACAGTAGAATTGCTTAAATTTGGGAGGTGTAGGTTGCAGTGAGCCAAGATCACACCACTGCACTCTAGGCTGGGTGACAGAGCAAGATTCCATATCAAAAAAAAAAAAAGAAAAAAGAAAAAAAAATGTGCCATAGATATTCATGTAAAACAGAGAACTTGAATATTTCTAGTAGAAAACATAGAAGAAAATCCTTATGACCTTACGTTAGGAAATAATTCCTACATATTACATCAAAAACATTATTCATTATAAAAGTTAAATCAAATTTTTCCAATATTAAAAAAATCCTGTCCTCAAAAACATTGGTTAAAAGAATGAAAATACATGCAACAGACTGGGGTAAAATATTGGCAAAAAAACATATTTTGTATGAATTTTTATCTAAAATATATAAAGACATCTTAAAAATCAAATTTTTAAAAATTAAAACATCAATTTAAAAAATAGACAAAAAATTTAAACAGACACTTTACCAACGAATATATGCTGGTGGTAAGTTAGCACAGAAAAAAGTACTCAGCGCTATTTGTTGCTAGGTAAATGGAAATTAAAAACACAATAAGCTATATTCTACATCTATTGGAATGGTAAACTGTCAACACCAGATTCCGGGGAGGATGTGAAGCAAGTAAGCCTACTATAGATTTCTGGTGGGAATATAACATGGTAGAACTACTTTGAAGATATTTTGGTAATTTTCTATAAAGTTAGATATAGAGTTACTATATAATAAAACACTGTGCTCCTAGGTATTTATCCAAGATGTGTAATTGTTCAACCAGGCTCCTATTGCCTGTTACCCTGAAAAAATCCTATACACCGAGAAGAGCAGGTGTTGCAGCAGGGAAAGAGTTTACAGGGTCAGGTAAGCAAGGAGAGCAGGAGACGGTTCTCAAATCCTCCTCTCCAAGAATTTGAAGGCTAGATTTTTTTAAGAGTGATTTGGTGGGCAAGGGGCTAGGGAATGAGAAATGCAGATTGGTTGGGTCAGGGATAAAATCACAGGTGTATCAGAACTGTCTTCACACAACTGAGTCACTTCCTAAGGGAAGGAAATCACAAGTCTAAGGGGTATCTCTCGGTCTGCTCAAATGCTAAATCTGAAAAAACCTTAAAGACCAGTTATTTACATGTCACAATAGTGACGTTATCTATAGGAGCAGTTAGGGAAGTTATAAATCTTGTGATCTTTCTTTTTTTTTTTTTTTTTTTTTTTTTTTTTTTTTTTTTGAGGCGGAGTCTCGCTCTGTTGCCCGGACTGGAGTGCAGTGGCCTGATCTCAGCTCACTGCAAGCTCCGCCTCCCGGGTTTGCGCCATTCTCCTGCCTCAGCCTCCCGAGTAGCTGGGACTACAGGCGCCCGCCACCTCGCCCGGCTAGTTTTTGTATTTTTAGTAGAGATGGGGTTTCACCGTGTTAGCCAGGATGGTCTCGATCTGCTGACCTCGTGATCCGCCCGTCTCGGCCTCCCAAAGTGCTGGGATTACAGGCTTGAGCCACCGCGCCCGGCCTGATCTTGTGATCTTTCATTACGTGATGCTCGAGTGGTGGGCACTAGAGAAAGGCAAGCTAAGCAAGTAAAGGCAGGTTATTGTTTATGCCTGTTTTCAGCAAAGTTCAGATCCCTATCATAATTCTAACCTTGTTTTATGAATGAGGCTCCAATCTCCAAGCAAGGATGGGAGTCAGTTTTCCTTGCCTCAAATTTTAACTATAAACTAAATTCCTTTCATAGTTATCTTGGCCTCTGGTCTAGAATAAGAAACAAAACAAAACAAAACAAAACAAAACAAACAATAATGTAGCCTGTGAGGGTGGAAGCAAGATGGAGTCAATCGTATTAGATTTCCCTCATTACCAAGAATTTTGCAAAGGCGGTTTTAGAAGGATAAAACTTAGAATGCTAATGTTTATAGCAACTTTGCTAATAATTACCTAAACCAACAATTAAGTCATATGTCCTTCTACTGGAGAATGAACAAACAATATCTAGTATATCTATTCAATGGAATAGTACTATCCAATGCAAGTAATGAACTGTTCATACAAGCAATAACATGAATAAATCTCGATTGCATTTGCTAGCTAAAATACCCAGATTTAGAAGACTGAATATTATATAATTCAATTTATAGAACTCTCTGTAACAGTCAAAACTGTAGAAACAAATTATCAGTGCTTACAGTTAAAAAATTCAATATTTGTTAAATGGTAAGGAAGACTACTTGGGATTATTGCAACAGGTGTCAAGACTATCGCAATGCGAGACAGCGACAGGGCTCAACTCCAAAAACAGAAAGGAAAAGGGAATGTTTGTAGACAAGGAGTAGATTGACAGTGGTGATTGGCGGGGGGAGGGTTGTCAGTGGAAAATTACTTAAAAAAGAAATCAAGGGTAGAGAAATTATTTTAAAATGACTTATCAGAACTCTTGTGTAAGGCAATGCAGGTTGATCAGATGTAAAGGGCAAGAGGCTTTTTTCTAAAGTGACTTAGCAAGAGTCTTGCTAAAAATGGAAAACAAACACTTTTTTCTGTCTGAGAACTCATCAGGATGGCCTTTACCATCCCTGTTTCTACCAACATTCTGGTCACTGCTTAAGCAATGTCTAAATGTTCTAGACTTTTCCTGTATTTCTTCTCTTTTTCTGAACTCTCACCAGAAGTGCTCCATTCATGGCAATCTAGACTTTCTCTAGCCTGCTCCTCCAAATTCTTCCAGTCTCTACCCATTACCCAGTTCCAAAGCTGCTTCCACATTTTCAGGTATTTGTTATAGCAACATCCCCACTCCTTGTTACCAATTAGTTATCATATTCCACTTTCTTGTGTTCTAACAGAATACTACAGGCAGGGTAATGTATAAATAAATGCATTTCTTCTGGTTCTAGAGGTTGAGAAGTCCAATATCAAGGTGCTAGCATTTGGCAAGGGCCTTCATGCTGTATCACCCCATGGTGAAAAGGGCAAGAGAGCATGTGTGAGAACAAGAGAGGATAATGGAAAAACTTTTTTCATTCAAAATTCACTCCTGTGATAAGTAACCCACTCTCTCCATGAAGGCATTAATCAAGGCATGCAGGCAGAATTCGAATGACCTTCTCACCTTTTAAAATTATCACCTTATAATAGTCACAATGGCAAGTACATTTTTAGATGAGCTTTGGAGGAGACATTCTAACCAAAGCAGTTAAATTTTGTATGAGCCCAACTATACGACATTCTGGAAAAGACAAAGCTATATAAACAGTAAAAAGTACAGTGGTCGCCAAGGATTTTGAGATGGAAGAGTGTTGAGTAGGCAGAGCACAGAGGATTTTGGGGACAGTGAAAATACTCTGTATAATACTATACTTATGGATATATGTCATTAACTATTTGTTCAAATCCATGAAATGTACAACATTAACAGTGAGCCATAAAACTATGAATTTTTGGTGATTCCAATGTACAAATGTAGGTTTAGCAGTTGCAACAAATGGACCACTCTGGTGGGGAATGTTTTTAATGAAGTGGGTGTCCTAGTCCATTTCAATTGTTAAAACACAGTGTCATAGACTAGATGACTTAAAAACAGAAATGTATTTCTCACTTCTTGATTCATAGATGACCATCTTTTTGCTCACCTGGTGGAAGAAGCAGGGGACCTCTCTGTGGTTTATTTTATAAGGGCACTAATTCCATCAGTGAGAGCTCAGCTCTCACAACCTAACCATCTTCCAAAGGCCCAGTCTCCTAACACCATCCCTTTGGGGGTTACCATTCTAACATATGAGTTCAGGAGGTGGACAGAAAGATTCAGTAGATTGCAGGAAGCTATGCATGTGTAGGAAGAGGGACTAAATGGGAAGTATTTGTACCTTTTGCTCAATTTTACTTTAAATCGAAAATTGCTTTAAAAATTAATCTTGAAAGAACAAAAAAATACTGAAAATTAAAGTACCATGTAAATTGAGTATAACTAGTGGTTGGATGACAAATTTGAAATTTTGAAAATGCTTCTGGAAATTGTACTGGATAACATGAGTCTCTTCTATACTCAAGTTTCAAGATTTTAAAATCTTTCAATCAAAGTAAAGAAATGAATACACGCTGCTGGTTTATCAAGTCCTCTCCAGTGGAGAGGAAACACAGCAGATAGAAAATCATGGAAGAGAAAAGAGAATAAAAATAAGCTCAGATAATATTCCATTGCATGATACCGCATTTTCTTTATTCATTTAACTGTCAGTGAACATTTAGGTTGTTTCCACATGTTGGCTATGGTTAATACTGTTGCAATGTACGTGGGAGTGCTACTATCTCCTTGAGATACTGATTTCAATTGTTTTAAATACCCAGAAGTAAGATTGCTGGATCATATGGTAATTCAATTTGTTAATTTTTTGAGAACCTTTTCTTTTATTTTGGTTCAAAAATGTTACGTGAACTGGGAAAGAAGAAAGGAGAAACATAAAATTTAAGCATTTTAGTGCCCTATTTCCTGGGAGAAGTTTGCCAAAACCATCTTTTTTACTGGGAGAAGAGTATAAGAGTCACACATTTCTTTTACCCTGGAGTTTTTGCTTATCATTCGATTCACTTATTTTGAATGTTATAATAAACAAAAAGCTATGAATACATGGTAATACATGGTAAAATATCAATGAAATGATTATAATAACAAATTTAGGTTTAACATTTTTGTCCTCAACAAGTTAGCCCATTATCTGAATAAGAAATATTCAATAAGTGAATTTGATTCATAAATTGAGTTTAAAATATTTAACTCAATTGTGAACAAAATATAATTCAGTGGAGTATTATCAGAAGCTTTACTCTTATGATTCCTAAACATAATGATGAATTATCACTTATCATCTAAACTTGTGATGTTTTTTGTATCATACCAACACTTTTTAATGTAAATAGATATTGATGTAATCTCCCTTCTTAACGACCTTTTATAATTAGAGGCATATTATTCCTGACAACTATTTCTTCCACTGAGGCATACATAATTGGGAATTTTTTCTTCTGGAAGTCAGTGTTGATTTTCTGCCCTATCCTTTCATTATAGTTCACTGAATTGTGCTCTCAGTACTTCCTTCTCTATTTTCAATAGTATACAACCCTCTCGACACACACTTTAAGGAGATAACACACTTGAGTTTTTAGTCAATCAAAAGGTATGTCATGTATCTAGCACAGTGCGTAACATAGAATACAATGCAATTTTAATAATGATATTTTTATCTTGACAAAAAGTATTCTGAATGACAGCTCATGAAAAAAAAGAAGTTATCCTCAAAGAGGAGGTTGGTGTTCTATTCTCGCTGGTCACTGGTCTCTAACTTCAGTCTATACCTCCCCAGAATCATGTTACAACTCCCTAAAACTTACCGGCCTATAAGGGACATCAATAATTTAAAAAAACGAAACTCTTTTTATTTGGCATTGAGAACCAGATGGAGATATACTAGAAATCAATTTCAAAACAACTTATTTAATGTAAATTTAACATCACAAAATATTCACTATTCTTTAATGTAGCTAGATTGTATTAATATATGGATATTAAAGTTTATAGATTGAATTTAAACCTTTGTCATTATCTTGAATGATGAAAAATAATAACATATTTCCAAATTTCTTAAGACCCAAAATATTTTTAAATTATTTATTAATTTAAAGTAATCTAGCTTAGACTATGATAGAGAACACTTTCAACCAAAAAGATGTCTGGGTGCAGTGACTCATGCCTGTAATCCCAATACTTTGGGAGGCCAAGGCGGGTGAATCACTTGAGGTCAGGTGTTCGAGACCAGCCTGGCCAACATGCTCAAATCCCGTCTCTACCAAAAAATACAAAAATTATCTGGGCATCATGGCACACGCCTGTAATCCCAGATACTTAGGAGGCTGAGACGGGAGAATCACTTGAATCCAGGAGGCAAGGTTGTAGTGAGCAGAGATGACACCACTGCACTCCAGCCTGGGTGACAGGCTGGAGTGAAACGCCAACTCAAAAAGAAAAACAAAAACAAAAACAAAAAAAACTATTTAATTCCAGTTAGTTGAGGAGATACATCTAGATCCTTAAATTCTGATTCTTAGTCTCTTATTCTTTATACTTGTCAAGTGCTTTTCTACATATTTTCAGGATAATTCTGAGTGTACCGATATGCTATTATTAAACTAATTTTATCGAGAGAAACTTGAGACTTAGAACAACCCTGTGATTTTGGCAGAATCACACAGAAGGCACTGATTATGTGGATTTACCTCAGAAAATCTTCTGAGACATTTCTGTATTCATGAAACTTAACACTGAAGATAATAAGCTCAGTGGCTGCTTTTGAGAGACTGAAGTGGGAGGATTGCCTGAGGTCAGAAGTTTGAGACTAACCTGGGCGACACAGTGAGACCTTGTCAATACTAAAAATTAGCCAGGCATGGCAGTGTTTGCAAGGTATTCAAGAGGCAGAGGCACGAGGATTGCTCAAGCCCAGGAGTTTAAGGCTGCAGTGAGCTATAATCATGCCACCACGCTCCAGCCTGGGCAACAGAATAAGACCCTATCTCTAAAAATAAATAAATAAATAAAAATAAATACATTTTTATTTATTTTGGTCTCATATTTTAGTCTCATCTTTGTCTCTATATCAGTTTGAATTGGGTCCATCTTTAATTTGCTAAAGAAGAAAAACTCTTCCTTTCCCCTCCTAGGCTTCCAGGGAACTAAACTGACAAAAGACTGGTCAATAGAAGAAAAGTCCCACCGTTTTTATTAATATTTGCATGCATAGGAGTTCACAGAAAATAAGTAAAATTCAAAGAAGTGGTTACACCAAGGGGCCTTATCTGCCTTTTTAACAAAGGAAAGAAGGTACAGTAAATTTTGAGGAAGTGATTAGGAAACATATGAGGGAACTAATGGAAGATAAGGGCTGGTTTATCTTAGGTTGGTGCAAAAGTAATTGCAGTTTCACCATTACTTTTAGTAGCAGCCATTATTTTTAATGGCAAAACCGCAATTACTTTTGTACCAACCTGATAGTTTTATGCAAACTCATTGTGATGTTGATTCCTTGTTTTTGATGACTAGAGTTGTTCTTCTCTCCCTAGTATTGAGGGAGCACCTTCCTCAGCAGAAAATTGTGCTCTGCCTTTATGCAGAGAAGAAGACAGAGAGCTCTTTTTGCATCTGTTGGTTCTCAGTTGCTTTCAGTTCAAAATAATCTTTCTGCTAAGGTAACATATTTGGAGGTGGCATATTATGGACTTCTTCAATATAATAAAAAACACAAAGTCACAGTGACTTAAATACATAAAATTCATTATATAGTTACTGCTTGGATTTTATGGTGTTTCACAGTTCAAAGATCCAGTCCTTTCCATGTATCTGCCCTTAGCACTGACTTCCAACTGCAAGGGCACTCCAGGATCCAGGATGGCTCTCAGAACGTCAGACTTCACACCTGCGTTACAGTCATCAGCAAGAAGGGAGGCAGAGTGAGCAAAAAACACCTTTCAGCCAGCTATACCTCTTTTAGGGAGCACGTCTTGAAGTCTCACTCAACAATTTCAGTTCATATTGAAAAAGAGAAGTTGATGTGCTGTCACTTACAGATAGACAAAGATGCAACAGGCATTAGGAAAGCAGTCTTGTAGCTGCAGGTATTGCTACTCTAAAAATGAGGAACAGTTACCAAAAAGGAAAAGAAGGAAAGAAAGACAAGTAACTCTGGTGAACAATTTCTATTTGTCATTCCAATCTACTCCCCATCATTGTCCATTCTATTTTTTGTGTCCCCCTGGAAGGCTGACTTACACAAACTGCATCATGAGCATACACTTACCCTCTGGCTGCCAATTAGATTTAGCCAGCAGGAGAAACTAGAAAATTGAAAGACGGAAGTAGCAAGTAGTAAGTGCTCTGGGTATTTATTCTCCATGCTCCCTTCCTGCCAGCCTGCTATTTATTGGTAACTGCATTCAACTTTTTAAGATGACAGCTTCTACAGGGGCACTTTTCTTGTAGTTACAACTGCCTTCAGGCCTAGAATTGATAATAGCTCTCTGTACCACAGACTGAGTGTCTCAAACAAGATAAATTTATTTTCTCACAATTTGAGAGGATAAACGTCTGAGATTAAGGTAGTAGCAGTGTTAGCTGGTTTATTCTGAAACCTCTCCTTGGCTGTCTTCTCCCTGTGTCTTTACATGCTCTTCCCTCTGTAACCACTGGTGTCCAGATTTCTTCTTCCTATATGGTTACCAGTTATATTGGAATAAGACCCACCCTGATAACCTCATTTTAATTTAATTACCTTTTTTTTTTTTTTTTTTTTTTTTTTTTTTTTTAGGTGTAAATAATCTTTGTTAAAGATGTTTTGGAGCCTGTAGTAATAGTACAATATCTTCATACAACTATATAAAAATGGTAATTTTTTCAAATGTTGTGCATTCTGGTTTGTACATTTTGTGGAGAAGTTTATTTTCTTTTTTTTTTTTTTTTTTTTTTTTTTTTTTATTTTTTATTATACTTTAAGTTCTAGGGTACATGTGCATAACGTGCAGGTTTGTTACATATGTATACTTATGCCATGTTGGTGTGCTGCACCCATCAACTCGTCAGCACCCATCAATTCATCATTTATATCATGTATAACTCCCCAATGCAATCCCTCCCTCCTCCCCCCTCCCCCCTCCCCATGATAGACCCCAGTGTGTGATGTTCCCCTTCCCGAGTCCAAGTGATCTCATTGTTCAGTTCCCACCTATGAGTGAGAACATGCGGTGTTTGGTTTTCTCTTCTTGTGATAGTTTGCTAAGAATGATGGTTTCCAGCTGCATCCATGTCCCTACAAAGGACGCAAACTCATCCTTTTTTATGGCTGCATAGTATTCCATGGTGTATATGTGCCACATTTTCTTAATCCAGTCTGTCACAGATGGACATTTGGGTTGATTCCAAGTCTTTGCTATTGTGAATAGTGCCGCAATAAACATACGTGTACATGTGTCTTTGTAGTAGACTAATTTATAATCCTTTGGGTATATACCCAGTAGTGGGATGGCTGGGTCATATGGTACATCTAGTTCTAGATCCTTGAGGAATTGCCATACTCTTTTCCATAATGGTTGAACTAGTTTACAATCCCACCAACAGTGTAAAAGTGTTCCTATTTCTCCACATCCTCTCCAACACCTGTTGTTTCCTGACTTCTTAATGATTGCCATTCTAACTGGTGTGAGATGGTATCTCATTGTGGTTTTGATTTGCATTTCTCTGATGGCCAGTGATGATGAGCATTTTTTCATGTGTCTGTTGGCTGTATGAATATCTTCTTTTGAGAAATGTCTGTTCATATCCTTTCCCCACTTTTTGATGGGGTTGTTTGTTTTTTTCTCGTATATTTGTTTGAGTTCTTTGTAGATTCTGGATATTAGCCCTTTGTCAGATGAGTAGGTTGCAAAAATTTTCTCCCATTCTGTAGGTTGCCTGTTCACTCTGATGGTAGTTTCTTTTGCTGTGCAAAAGCTCTTTAGTTTAATTAGATCCCATTTGTCAATTATGGCTTTTGCTGCCGTTGCTTTTGGTGTTTTAGACATGAAGTCCTTGCCCATGCCTATGTCCTGAATGGTACTACCTAGATTTTCTTCTAGGGTTTTTATGGTATTAGGTCTAACATTTAAGTCTCTAATCCATCTTGAATTAATCTTCGTATAAGGGGTAAGGAAAGGATCCAGTTTCAGCTTTCTACTTATGGCTAGCCAATTTTCCCAGCACCATTTATTAAATAGGGAATCCTTTCCCCATTTCTTGTTTCTCTCAGGTTTGTCAAAGATCAGATGGCTGTAGATGTGCGGTATTATTTCTGAGGACTCTGTTCTGTTCCATTGGTCTATATCTCTGTTTTGGTACCAGTACCATGCTGTTTTGGTTACTGTAGCCTTGTAGTATAGTTTGAAGTCAGGTAGCGTGACGCCTCCAGCTTTGTCCTTTTGACTTAGGATTGTCTTGGCAATGCGGGCTCTTTTTTGGTTCCATATGAACTTTAAAGCAGTTTTTTTCCAATTCTGTGAAGAAACTCATTGGTAGCTTGATGGGGATGGCATTGAATCTATAAATAACCTTGGGGAGTATGGCCATTTTCACGATATTGATTCTTCCTATCCATGAGCATGGTATGTTCTTCCATTTGTTTGTGTCCTCTTTGATTTCACTGAGCAGTGGTTTGTAGTTCTCCTTGAAGAGGTCCTTTACATCCCTTGTAAGCTGGATTCCTAGGTATTTTATTCTCTTTGAAGCAATTGTGAATGGAAGTTCATTCCTGATTTGGCTCTCTGCTTGTCTGTTGCTGGTGTATAAGAATGCTTGTGATTTTTGCACATTAATTTTGTATCCTGAGACTTTGCTGAAGTTGCTTATCAGCTTAAGGAGATTTTGGGCTGAGACGATGGGGTTTTCTAAATATACAATCATGTCATCTGCAAACAGGGACAATTTGACTTCTTCTTTTCCTAACTGGATACCCTTGATTTCTTTCTCTTGCCTGATTGCCCTAGCCAGAACTTCCAACACTATGTTGAATAGGAGTGGTGAGAGAGGGCATCCCTGTCTTGTGCCAGTTTTCAAAGGGAATTTTTCCAGTTTTTGCCCATTCAGTATGATATTAGCTGTGGGTTTGTCATAAATAGCTCTTATTATTTTGAGGTACGTTCCATCAATACCGAATTTATTGAGCGTTTTTAGCATGAAGGGCTGTTGAATTTTGTCAAAAGCCTTTTCTGCATCTATTGAGACAATCATGTGGTTCTTGTCTTTGGTTCTGTTTATATGCTGGATTACGTTTATTGATTTGCGAATGTTGAACCAGCCTTGCATCCCAGGGATGAAGCCCACTTGATCATGGTGGATAAGCTTTTTGATGTGCTGCTGAATCCGGTTTGCCAGTATTTTATTGAGGATTTTTGCATCAATGTTCATCAGGGATATTGGTCTAAAATTCTCTTTTTTTGTTGTGTCTCTGCCAGGCTTTGGTATCAGGATGATGTTGGCCTCATAAAATGAGTTAGGGAGGATTCCCTCTTTTTCTATTGATTGGAATAGTTTCAGAAGGAATGGTACCAGCTCCTCCTTGTACCTCTGGTAGAATTCAGCTGTGAATCCATCTGGTCCTGGACTTTTTTTGGTGGGTAGGCTATTAATTGTTGCCTCAATTTCAGAGCCTGCTATTGGTCTATTCAGGGATTCAACTTCTTCCTGGTTTAGCCTTGGGAGAGTGTAAGTGTCCAGGAAATTATCCATTTCTTCTAGATTTTCTAGTTGATTTGCGTAGAGGCGTTTATAGTATTCTCTGATGGTAGTTTGTATTTCTGTGGGGTCAGTGGTGATATCCCCTTTATCATTTTTATTGCATCTATTTGATTCCTCTCTCTTTTTTTCTTTATTAGCCTTGCTAGCGGTCTGTCAATTTGTTGATCTTTTCAAAAAACCAACTCCTGGATTCATTGATTTTTTGGAGGGTTTTTTGTGTCTCTATCTCCTTCAGTTCTGCTCTGATCTTAGTTATTTCTTGCCTTCTGCTAGCTTTTGAATGTGATTGCTCTTGCCTCTCTAGTTCTTTTAATTGTGATGTTAGAGTGTCAATTTTAGATCTTTCCTGCTTTCTCTTGTGGGCATTTAGTGCTATAAATTTCCCTCTACACACTGCTTTAAATGTGTCCCAGAGATTCTGGTATGTTGTATCTTTGTTCTCATTGGTTTCAAAGAACATCTTTATTTCCGCTTTCATTTCGTTATGTACCCAGTAGTCATTCAGGAGCAGGTTGTTCAGTTTCCATGTAGTTGAGCGGTTTTGATTGAGTTTCTTAGTCCTGAGTTCTAGTTTGATTGCACTGTGGTCTGAGAGACAGTTTGTTATAATTTCTGTTCTTTTACATTTGCTGAGGAGTGCTTTACTTCCAATTATGTGGTCAATTTTGGAATAAGTGCGATGTGGTGCTGAGAAGAATGTATATTCTGTTGATTTGGGGTGGAGAGTTCTATAGATGTCTATTAGGTCCGCTTGGTGCAGAGATGAGTTCAATTCCTGGATATCCTTGTTAACTTTCTGTCTCGTTGATCTGTCTAATGTTGACAGCGGAGTGTTGAAGTCCCCCATTATTATTGTATGGGAGTCTAAGTCTCTTTGTAAGTCTCTAAGGACTTGCTTTATGAATCTGGGTGCTCCTGTATTGGGTGCATATATATTTAGGAGAGTTAGCTCTTCCTGTTGAATTGATCCCTTTACCATTATGTAATGGCCTTCTTTGTCTCTTTTGATCTTTGATGGTTTAAAGTCTGTTTTATCAGAGACTAGGATTGCAACCCCTGCTTTTTTTTGTTCTCCATTTGCTTGGTAGATCTTCCTCCATCCCTTTATTTTGAGCCTATGTATGTCTCTGCATGTGAGATGGGTCTCCTGAATACAGCAGACTGATGGGTCTTGACTCTTTATCCAGTTTGCCAGTCTGTGTCTTTTAATTGGAGCATTTAGTCCATTAACATTTAAGGTTAATATTGTTATGTGTGAACTTGATCCTGCCATTATGATATTAACTGGTTATTTTGCTCGTTAGTTGATGCAGTTTCTTCCTAGCCTCGATGGTCTTTACATTTTGCCAAGTTTTTGCGATGGCTGGTACCGGTTGTTCCTTTCCATGTTTAGGGCTTCCTTCAGGGTCTCTTGTAAGGCAGGCCTGGTGGTGACAAAATCTCTAAGCATTTGCTTATCTGTAAAGGATTTTATTTCTCCTTCACTTATGAAACTTAGTTTGGCTGGATATGAAATTCTGGGTTGAAAATTCTTTTCTTTAAGAATGTTGAATATTGGCCCCCACTCTCTTCTGGCTTGGAGAGTTTCTGCCGAGAGATCTGCTGTTAGTCTGATGGGCTTCCCTTTGTGGGTGACCCGACCTTTCTCTCTGGCTGCCCTTAAGATTTTTTCCTTCATTTCAACTTTGGTGAATCTGGCAATTATGTGTCTTGGAGTTGCTCTTCTCGAGGAGTATCTTTGTGGCGTTCTCTGTATTTCCTGAATTTGAATGTTGGCCTGCCCTACTAGGTTGGGGAAGTTCTCCTGGATGATATCCTGAAGAGTGTTTTCCAATTTGGTTCCATTTTCCCCCTCACTTTCAGGCACCCCAATCAGACGTAGATTTGGTCTTTTTACGTAATCCCATACTTCTTGCAGGCTTTGCTCATTTCTTTTTCTTCTTTTTTCTTTTGGTTTCTCTTCTCGCTTCATTTCATTCATTTGATCTTCAATCGCTGATACTCTTTCTTCCAGTTGATCGAGTCGGTTACTGAAGCTTGTGCATTTGTCACGTATTTCTCTTGTCATGGTTTTCATCTCTGTCATTTCGTTTATGATCTTCTCTGCATTAATGAGTCTAGCTGTCAATTCTTCCACTCTTTTTTCAAGATTTTTAGTTTCTTTGCGCTGGGTACGTAATTCCTCCTTTAGCTCTGATAAGTTTGATGGACTGAAGCCTTCTTCTCTCCTCTCGTCCAAGTCATTCTCTGACCAGCTTTGATCCGTTGCTGGTGATGGGCTGCGCTCCTTTGCAGGGGGAGATGCGCTCTTATTTTTTGAATTTCCAGCTTTTCTGCCCTGCTTCTTCCCCATCTTTGTGGTTTTATCTGTCTCTGGTCTTTGATGGTGGTGACGAACTGATGGGGTTTTGGTATAGGTGTCCTTCCTGTTTGATAGTTTTCCTTCTGACAGTCAGAAGGACTCTCTGTTGGTCTGTTGGAGATTGCTTGAGGTCCACTCCAGACCCTGTTTGCCTGGGTATCAGCAGCAGAGGTTGCCGAAGATAGAATATTGCTGAACAGCGAGTGTACCTGTCTGATTCTTCCTTTGGAAGTGTCCTCTCAGGGGTGTACTCCACCCTGTGAGGTGTGGGGTGTCAGACTGCCCCTAGTGGGGGATTTCTCCCAGCTAGGCTACTCAGGGGTCAGGGACACACCTGAGCAGGCAGTCTGTCCGTTCTCAGATCTCAACCTCCGCGTTGGGAGATCCGCGGCTCTCCCCAAAGCTGTCAGACAGAGTCGTTCGCGTCTGCACCGGCTCCCGCTACTTCCCCTGTTGGTCTTCAGCTGTGCGCTGTCCCCAGAGGTGGAGACTACAGAGACAGGCAGGCTTCCTTGAGCTGCTGTGAGCTCCACCCAGTTCGAGCTTCCCAGCGGCTTTGTTTACCTACTTAAGCCTCAGCAATGGCGGGCGCCCCTCCCCCAGCCTCGCTGCTGCCTTGCGGATAGATCTCGGCAGACTGCTGTGTTAGCAGTGAGGGAGGCTTCGTGGGCGTGGGACCCTCCCGGCCAGGTGTGGGATATATTCTCCTGGAATGCCTGTATGCTTACAGCGCAGTATTGGGGTGGGAGTTACCCGATTTTCCAGGTGTTGTGTGTCTCAGTTCCCCTGGCTAGGAAACCGGATCCCCTTCCCCCTTGTGCTTCCAGGTGAGGCGATGCCTCGCCCTGCTTCAGCTCTCGCTGGTCAAGCTGCAGCAGCTGACCAGCACCGATTGTCCGGCACTCCCTAGTGAGATGACCCCAGTACCTCAGTTGAAAATGCAGAAATCACCGGTCTTCTGTGTCGCTCGCGCTGGGAGTTGGAGACTGGAGTTGTTCCTATTCGGCCATCTTGCTCCGCCCCCCAATTTAATTACCTTTTAAAGACTCTGTTGCAAATACAGCTACCTTCTGAGGGCCTGGGAATTAGAGCATCGACATGTGAATCTGGAAGAGGGATATCACACTTACGACAAGGCCCTTTAATAATGCTTCCCCAATTACTTTTTGTGAGTGTTCCACCTGTTCTTGCTGGGATGCTAACAATCTCTGTCTTAATAACGGCATTTCTCAAACTTTAATGTGCATGCAAATTGCTTGGGAATTCTGATAAAAATTCATTCTGATTTAGTGGGGAGAAGAAGTGTTTGTAATATTTTGCATGCTTTGAAATGATGTCATTGTAATGTAGCACATTATGAGTTGCAAAGCACTATGCTACTTTTTAACATTTTCTAGCTATTTCTATGAGTGATTACTCTGCTCAGTTTGTCCTTTCTTACTTTGAACTAATCTGGCCTATTACTTTGAGGCTAATTGATGTTTTGCATTTTTCCAAGTTTTTTCTAAATATCTCAACATGAAGATTTTTACATCTTCATATAATGGAACAGTATTGCCTAACCTGGTGGAAAGGTGAGTTCTGGTTATCACTGTAGTTCAATATAACATAGATAATATTTAGTTATTAGTGTCTTCCAGAATAACATTTTAATGAATTTTCACTTCAATTTTTCTTAAGTTATTTATACTAAAATGCATTCTTAGTCACAACACTATAAAATCTTTACGAATTAAACACATTGACATTTCCTGGGCTCTTCCTTTACTATAGTTCATTAGCACAAAAAGAAAATTAATTTAATTTGGGCTTTGAGATTACTATCAGTCAGTCCTCTGTTTCTTTCTAAATAACAACCAAGAAAAGGAATGCTGCTGCAAACCTTTATATATAGATGCTATATATTACATATAGCTGGATGTTATATATAATGTCAGCAGAAAATACCTTTATATATAGATATGGGTACATTATTTCTACTCATTATCTTATAAATTTAATAATTATTGATTAAATAAATGCATGAATAAAGGACTGATTCATGGATTAAATGAGCAAGATATATTTACAAGGTAGCTAAAAATAAAGGTGAACAAATACTTAAGAAACATCTAATTACATTGTTAAGGGTACTAAGAGATTTTCTAAAGAGTTTATGTTTGACGGTATAATAAATGAAGTCATTTGATTTTTAGGTTAGAAGCACACACTTTCTGCGGGAAACCCTTTCCTCAGGCCATACCAACTTGTATTAAAACATTGACAGAAAAATGGTAAAAATGTGGTCAACTTGGCTTCAGCTATACCAGCAGAATGCAGGGCCAGCATTCCCTGTACTCTCTGGCTAAAAGAAGCCGGAGTGTTTCTGCATGCTCATGAGAGTCAGAATCATAGTGTTTGCCAATCCCCCTATTATTTATTTACTCTTTAGACTCCTGATACAACCTTTGCTATTTATCAAATGTTTGATAAATTCTATATTGACATCTCAGAGCTTTATTCTCATGGTTTTGAAGTGGTAGAATAGCACAGTTACTGCAGAATTTACTGCTGCCTTAGGCTCTGACTCAAAGAAGAAAATTATGATTAAAGAAAAATGAGTAGAAAAAGATAAAGCTTCAGGGCAATACCACTGTACAATATATACTGTCATTTTTCACACTTGCCAGGGATAGGTTACATCGTCCAAAATGTGAAACAAAATTAGCTATATTAATCAGATAATGTTCTGATTAAACTTACCATTGACTCTATGTAGGAATATATTTCAGGTCCTGAAAACTGAGAAAAATCCATGTCCCTGAAGCTTCTTACAATATGTAATTATATAAGGTGGTGAGTAGCATTATCATCTGTCCAAAAGAAGTTATTCAATGAATGCACATTTATTTACATAAGTTATTTACTTAGAGTAAATATAAAAATATCTTTTAAATAATTTCTGTAGCCTAAAGATTTGTAAATGGTTCTGTAAAATCTATTTCACAAAGAAATAAAACATCTTAATTTTAAATATTTAGTGATCTTGCGCAACTGAAATTTAAAATTTAGAAGGTCTAGGGAAGTAAATGTGTTGTAGTTCTTTCAGGCTTAATATCTCATTACTGTGGGCTAAGGATATGGCTTCACAATTGCCAATATTTCCCCTATTGAGAGAAGCAGCTATTGTGAAAGTCACTAGTCTTAAGTGATACTGATAGATAAAAAACAATTTGAATGCAAATTAGTAGCATTCTGGCCAGGTGCGGTGGGGCAAGCCTGTAATCCCAGGACTTTGGGAGGCCGAGGCGGGTAGATCACGAGGTCAGGAGATCAAGACCATCCTGGCTAACACGGTGAAACCCCGTCTCTACTAAAAAGACAAGAAAATTGGCCAGGTGTGGTGGTGGGCACCTGTAGTCCCAGTTACTTGGGAGGCTGAGGCAGGAGAATGGCATGAACCTGTGGGGCGGAGCTTGCAGTGAGTCGAGATTGCACCACCACACTCCAGCCTGGGCTACAGAGCGAGACTCCATCTCAAAAAAAAAAAAAAAAAAAAAAAATTAGTAGCATTTTTTTACGGTGGGAGGGGAAGACCCACCCTGACAATTTTTACTGAAGTTTCATTTATTGAGAAAGACAATGTCTTAGTTGTCGAGGGGGAACACAACTATGAACACGCCGTATCTAGAGGTTACATTAAGGTAAATATTTAATAGACATGATGAAGCATTTGTTCCCCTGAACTCCACCATTTATTTTAAATTAAGTTACTTGGACTTTATAACATTATTATATTCATATTAAAAACTATCCTCACTCCTTGATGTGGTTTGGCTCTGTGTCCCCTGCCAAATCTCTTGTAGCTCCCATAATTCCCAAGTGTTGTGGGAGGGACCCAGTGAGAGATTATTGAATTATGGAAGCAAGTCTTTCCCATGCTTTTCTCATGATAGTGAATGGATCTCAGGGGATCTGACAGTTTTAAAAACAGAAGTTGCCCTGCATAAGCTCTCTTTTAGCCTGCTGCCGTCCTCATAAGATGTGACTTGCTCCTCTTTGCATTCCACCATGATCCTGAGTCTTCCCTAGCCACATAGAACTGTAAATCCAATTACACTTATTTATTTATTTATTTATTTTTGTAAATTGCCTAGTCTTGGGTATGTCTTTGTCAGCATTGTTAAAACAGACTTATACAGTAAATTGGTACGGGTAGTGGGACACTGCTGAAAAGATATCAGAAAATGTGGAAGCTATTTTGCAACTGGGTAACAGGCAGAGGTTGGAACAGTTTACAGGGCTCAGAAGAAAAGAAAATGTGGGAAAGATTGGAACTCCCTAGAGACTCGTTGAATGGCAACATTTTGCCCTTGACCTAGATATTTGTGGAACTTTGAACTTGAGAGAGATGATTAAGGGTATCTGGTGGAAGAAATTTCTAACCAGCAAAGCATTCAAGATGTCACTTGGGTGCTGTTAAAAACATTCAGTTTTAAAAGAGAAGCAGTGCATAAAAGTTCAGAAAATTTGCAGACATTTGCATAAATAATGAGGACCCAAATGGTACATCCCCATTTTGGGGATTACCATTCATAAACCCCATTTTCCCCAATCCCTAATGGGGAAAATGTATCCAGACATGTCAGAGGTCTTCAGAGCCACCCCTCCCATAACAGACCCAGAGGCTAAGGAAGAAAAATTGGTTCGTGGGCCAGGCCCTGTGTCCCTGTCTTGTGTGCAATCTAGGGACTTAGTGCCCTGTATCCCAGTTCCTCCACCCATGACTAAAAGGGGCCAAGGTACAGCCTGGGCTGTTGCTTCAAAGGGTAGAAGCCCCAAGCCTTGGCAGCTTCCACATGGTGTTGAGCTTGCAGGTACACAGAAGTCAATAATTGAGGTTTGGGAACCTCCCCCTAGATTTCAGAAGATGTGTGGAAATGCCTGAATGCCCACATATTTGCTGCAAGGGCAGGGGCCTCATGGAGAACCTCTGCTACAGCAGTGCAGAATCGAAAGGTGGAGTCAGAGCCCCAAACACAGTCCTTACTGGGGTACCACCTAGTGGAGCTGTGAGAAGAAGGCCACTGTACTGCAGAACCCAGAATGGTGGCTCCACCAACACCTTGCACCGTGAGCCTGGAAAAGCCACAGACCCTCAATGTCAACCTGTGAAAGCAGCCAAGAGGGAGGCTTTACCCTACAAAGCCACAGGGGTGGAGTTGCCCAAGACTGTGGGAACCCACTTCTTGCATCAGCGTGACCCAGATGCAAGACATGGTGTCAAAGGAGATCATTTTTGAACTTTAAGATTTGACTGCCCTGATGGATTTTGGACTTGCATAAGGCCTGTAGCCCCTTTGTTGTGGCAAATTTCTCCCATTTGGAATGACTGTATTTACCCAATGCCTATACCCACATTATATCTAGGAAGTAACTAACCTGCTTTCAATTTTACAGGATCCTAGGCAGAAGGGACTTGCCTTGTCTCACATGAGACTATGGAGTGTGCACTTTCAGGTTAACGTTGAAATGGGTTGAGATTTTGGGGGACTATTGGGAAGGCATCACTGGTTTTGAAATGTGAAGACACAAGATTTGGGAGGGGCCGGGGGCAGGATGATGATATGGTTTGGCTCTGTGTTCCCACCCAAATCTCCTATTGTAGCTTCCATAATTCCCACATGTTGTGGGAGGGACCTGGTGGGAGATTATTGAATTATGGGGTTGGTCTTTCCTGTGCTGTTCTCATGATAGTGAATGGGTCTCATGAGATTTGGGAGTTTTAAAAATGGGAGTTTCCCTGAACAAGCTCTCTTTTTGCCAGTCACCATCGATGTAAGATGTGACTTGTTGTTCCTTGCCTTCTGCCATGATTGTGAGGTTTCCCCAGCCACCTGGAACTGTAAGTCCAATTATACCTCTTTTTTTGTTTGTTTTGTTTTGTTTTTGGTTAATTGCCTACTCTCGGGTATATCTTTATCAGCAGCATTAAAACAGACTGATACACTCCTCTAAGTGGTTATGTTTAAAGAGAGAAATTGATCCTGACCACTTTAGGAAACAGTATCCTAATGATTTCAGTGTTCTTAAAGGAAGTGGTTTATGCAGTAGACATTAGGAAGCTGATTGCATTATGGGATTGAATTTAAACAGCCCAGTCAGTGAAAGACATTTGAATTCTCACACATTTCAGTGCAATTAGGAAGGGATAATCCTTTGTTTCAGGCTTATTTATTTTGTGCTGATATGTGGCCATATATTCAGCTACTTTAAAAAAAAATTACGTTTCTATGTATCACTAGAAAGTTCAAAGGGCCCTAGAGTAACTATTGAGCAAAAATATTTGAAGGAGTAGTATTGAGTAAGTAAATGCAATGTGTTAAGTAAATGTAAATATTATTTACTTATTTCCTTAGTTTCTCTTGATAAATGTAGACTTTTACAAACTAACATTATTGGTGAGAAAAGTAAACAATGTCTATTTAAAATACCCGTTACAAAAACAATACTAAAATTAATATCCTATTGGTTTATATTTGAGTAATTTGAGCATTCATTAAATGCAAACCTGATTTTTTAGCTACTTTGTATTTTAAAGTGAATACTGGTGGCAAGTTTTACTAAAGATTAGAGCACTGAACATAATACACTACCAGTGAATCAGGGCAAATAGACAAATCATACTGAAACATTTACAATAGGTACTGTGCAAGTAATGTAAGTAGTAGACAAGTCAAAATAAAAACTACTTAAAAATGAATATGAAAATACTAAAATCAGTGACAAGAAAACTAGGAAGCAAAATTAGGATTATTCTTAAAAAGGAAATATTACATTTAAATAAAATTGTGTATTAAGGAAGAATTAAAATGTAATTAAGAATTCTTCTTTTAAATGCTTGCCTGCATAGTTTGGTACTTCCTTTACTTTGATATTAGGCTCACTGTATAGAAAATTAGTATACTTCTAGAAAGAAATCATGCAATTTTAATGATTGTTGAAAGACTTCTGGAATCTATAAGACAAAAAATATGTACGAATGCCTTCATGATAAAATAATAGTATTTGTTTTTAGAAGATATCTTTTAATATTTTAGAAGTCATTGTCAAATATTCCATACAGTAATTTAATGTGTTTTGTTAACTTGCATTTTTCAAAAAAAAGTTTGTTGAGGTATTATTGACATTAAATGAATTGCATATATTTAAAGTTTTAGGAGTCTTTTTAGGTTGTGATTACCTAGGTAGACAATCCTGTCTTCTGCAAATGCAGTTATATTTCTTTTTTTCTAATCTGCATTCCTGTTATCTCTTTTCTTTGCCTAATACACATCTGTCTTACTTGCATGTCTAATAAGATGCTGAATACTAGTGGCAAGAGAGAGGATACCCTTGCCTTATTTGGGATCTTAGGCAAAAAGTAGTCACTGACCCTTAAGTATGATTCTAGCTGTAGGATTTTGTAGATGTCCTTTATTAGATTAATGAAGAGATTATTTTTTAATCAGATAGTGAAAGATTTAGTGACAAATTATAATAGTTATGTAATTTTTAAAATAGAAATGTTCATTAATCAAAGTGCAGAAACAAGGAATTCAGGTTCTTGGTTTGAAGTGAGTTGGATTCAGCTAGATTGAGTTGGAAGGAAATCACTGAAAGAGTAAAAGTAATAACGGTAATAATGAGAGGGTAAAGGCAAAATGATTTTCTTAATTATAAGGCAAAACTGTGTTGGCAATTCTAACACATGTTACAAAAACAAATAGGCCAGTATGCTGGTTATCTATTGGTGTGTAACAAACAATCCAAACTTGAGTGACATAAAACAACAACTTCATTATTTTTGCAAATTCTATGAGTCAGGAATTTAGACAGGAATATGTAGTCTCAGGCTCGTAATATCTGGGACTTCAACTGGAAAGACTTGAACAGTAGGGTGGCTTTTTGGCATTCATTTCGCCTTTTTTATGTAGCATTGGGACATCTTTACATGATCTTTTGTATACTTTTTCCATGGGTCTTTTTCAGCATGGCCTTCTTGGCCTTGACAGACTTTATTTTTTTTCTCAAAAATATCAATATTTTTAATTAATTTTTTTTTAATTTTACTTTAAGTTCTGGGATACATGTGCAGAACATGCAGATTTGTTACATAGGTATACATGTGCCATGGTGGTTTGACCCATTAAGTAGGTTTTAAGCCCCACATGCATTAGGTATTAGTCCTAATACTTTCCCTCCCTCCCGTTGCCCCCAACACTGCCGACAGGCCCCAGTGTGTGTTGTTCCCCTCCCTGTGTCCATGTGTTCTCATTGTTCAACTCCTACTTAAGAGTGAGAACATGCAGTGTTTGGTTTTCTGTTCCTGTGCTAGTCTGCTGAGAATGATGGCTTCTAGCTTCATCCATGTTCCTGAAAAGGACATAATCTCATTCTTTTTTGTGGCTGCATAGTATTCCATGGTGTATATGTACCACATTTTCTTTATTCAGTCTATCATTGATGAGCATTTGGGTTGGTTCCATATCTTTGCTATTGTAAATAGTGCTTCAATAAACATGTGTGTTCATATGTATTTATAGTAGAATGATATATATTCCTTTGGGTATTTATCTAGTAATGGGATTGCTAGATCAAATGGTATTTCTGGTTCTGGATCCTTATGGAATCCCCACAGTGTCTCGCACAATAATTGAACTAATTTACATTCCCACCAACAGTGTTAAAGCATTCCTGTTTCTCCACAACTTCCCCAGCATCCATTGTTTCTTGACTTTTTAATAATCACCATTCTAACTGGTGTGAGATAGTATCTCATTATGATTTTGATTTGCATTTCTCAGCATTCTTCACAATATTAGAGAAAACTACTTTAAATTTCACATGGAACCAAAAAAGAGCCTGTATAGCTAAGACAATCCTGAGCAAAAAGAACAAAGCTGAAGGCATCACGCTACCTGACTTCAGACTACACTACAAAGCTACAGTAACCAAAACCACAAGGTACTGGTATCAAAGCAGACATAGAGATCAATGGAACAGAACAGATACCTCAGAAATAACACCATATATCTACAATCTTCTGATCTTTGACAAACCTGACAAAAACAAGCAATGGGGAAAGGATTCCCTATTTAATAAACGATGCTAGGAAAACTGGCTAGCCATATGCAGGAACCTGAAACTGGACCCCTTCCTTATGCCTTATACAAAAATTAACTCAAGATGGATCAAAGACTTAAACGTATAACCTAAAACCATAGAAACTCTAAAAGAAAACCTAGGCAATACCATTCAGGACCTAGGCATGGGCAAAGACTTCATGGCTAAAACTCCAAAACATTGGCAACAAAAGTCAAAATCGGCAAACGGAACCTAATTAAACTAAAGAGCTTCTGCACAGCAAAAGAAACTATCATCAGAGTGAACAGTCAACCTATAGAATGGGAGAAACTTTTTGCAATCTATTCATCTGACAAAGGTCTAATATCCAGGATCTACCAGGAACTTAAACAAATTTATAAGAAAAAATAAACAACCCCGTCAAAAAGTAGGCAAAGATATGAACAGACATTTCTCAAAAACAGACATTTATGAGGCCAGCAAACATATAACAGCCTTTTTTTTTTTTTTTTTTTTTTGAGATGGAGTCTCGCTCTTTGGCCCAGGCTGGAGTGCAGTGGCATGATCTCGGCTCACAGCAACCTCTGCATCCTGGGTTCACGCCATTTTCCTGCCTCAGCCTCCTGAGTAGCTGGGACTACAGGCACCAGCCACCACACTCGGCTAATTTTTTGTATTTTTAGTAGAGACAGGGTTTCTCCATGTTAGCCAGGATGGTATCAATCTCCTGACCTCGTGATCCACCCTCCTCGGCCTCCCAAAGTGCTGGGATTACAGGCATGAGCCACCGTGCCTGGCCATGACAGACTTTTTATAAGGGTTTTATATGGGGTTGTAAGAGAGCTTCCGGAAAGAAAATAGAGGCTGCATGGTCATTGATGACTTAATTTACAAAGTCACATCATGTTGTGTTAACTTGACAATACACAAACCCACATAAATACACAGGTTACCTTGACAATACACACCCACATAGATACACAAGGCATGGACTTAGACCACTCTATTCCATAAGGAGTATCAAATAATAAGAAATCACATTTAAAAATTGCCATAGCTGGCTAGATAATAAAAACTAGTGACACTTAGTGGAGTGTTCACTATGTGTCAGGCCCTGTTGTAGGAATTTTTCATATATTAACTTGTCTAGCCCTCCCAACACTTTCTATGAGTGATGCTATCATGACCCCTATTTGCATAATGAAATGTTTCAGGTAATCCCAGGTACTTGGGAAGCTGAATTTGGAGAATTGCTTGAGTCTAGGAGCTGGAGTCCAGCCTGGGAATCATAGGGAGACCCTGTCTCAAACAAACAAACAAACAAGCAAGCAAACAAACAAACAAACTCTACTAATTTGCTCATAATCAGACATTCAGTGACAGACTGAGGACAAACCCAGTCACAGAGCCTGGTCTGAGAGCCTTCAACCTAAATTATTATACAATGCTATCTGTAAGGCAGATGTGACCAAGTAGATTATATAGTAATAAATAAATACATTGAAAATAAGCTCTCATCTACTCATATATATAGCAATAGAACAGATACTCTTTTCTTGCTCCAAAGATCTGTTCATCGAAATGATTTTCTTCAGAAGTCCTTCCCAGTTCTCTACAAACAGTCCTTGTTTGTAAAAATCTCTAGCTCCATCATCTACATCATGTTACAGGGGAGTAATAAAAAATAGTATTTCTAAAGGAAATAAAATATCAGTGTAAGCCAAGCTATATATTATCTAGCTGAAACTTTTTTCAATTCATGGTCACAATTAAATGTGAGAGCTAGGGGAAAACCATCTGAATTGGAAAAAGAACAGACTAAGAAAAGTGAGGTTGGGAATTAAGGCATCAAGAGAAATCCTGGGACAATGAAGGCCACAGAGCAAAACCTTTAGGGTTGCATGTGTCTGTCTAAGTTTGAATTCCGACTTACTTAGACATGTAAAGAACTGTGTGATATGGGTTCATTTAACATTATAGGTCCAGTTCTCCCATCTACAAAATGAGGATATTCATATCCAACTGGGTATGTGTAAGGATTAACACAGAGTAGATGTGATCATATCAGCAAATAAACGCTTAAGTTCATGAATTAGACATGACATAAGTTTTAGTAACACGACTGTCAAAGGTTAACAGCCAGTTTATCTGGAGAGACAGAGACATTATGATACAAAGCAACAGACAATATCAGATCAATCGAGTAGGACAAGGTAAAGTGATTCCAACTGAGCTAACAAAATTGTGTGACTATCTTATCACAGGCCATGATGAAAGTCCTGGGAATTCTAAACATTAAACTGTTTGAAAATCCTTGTGAAAAGAAGATTGACAATTGAAACTATAACTGCATATGTTTATGTATAGCTCCAGATAAAATAAAAACATATGTAACTTTACATATTCATTAGGTAATGATAATTGTTAGTATCTATTTTTTGCTTACTGCACCCTAGGCAGTTTGAGGATTTTATTTACATTGACTTATCTAATCAACTCCCTTCTAACAAACTAGTGAGGTAAATATGATAAAATTCCCATTTTATGACTGAAGAAATTGAGGCACAGGGCCAGGTGTGGTGGCTAACACCTGTAATCCCAGCACTTTGGGAGGCTGAGGTGGGCAGATCACGATGTCATGAGTTCGAGACCAGCCTGGCCTACACAGTGAAACCCCGTCTCTACCTAAGATACAAAAAATTAGCCGGGAATGGTGGCATGTGCCTGTAATCCCACCAACTTGGGATGCTGAGGCAGGAGAATCGCTTGAACCTGGGAGGTGGAGGTTGCAGTGAGCAGAGAGAGTGCCATTGCACTCCAGCCCAGGTGACAGGGGAAGGCTGTGTCTCAAAAACAAAAAAAAAAAAGAAAAAGAAATTGAGGCACAGATAAGTGACATGCTTAAAGTCAATGACTAATTAATGACTGGGCCAGTATTTGAAGCTAGGAACTTTATAACCTTGGGCCCACTTTTTTGATTAAATCACTATTTCACTTCTCAAGAAAATTTTGCGTATCAGTATCTCTAAACTCAGCTCATATTAATTTTATTTTCATGCAATTACTTTTGTTGCTAGGTTCTATATTAAGAAGACTGATAAAATATTGTTTTTAATATGTGGACTTAAATCTAGTTATTCCTTATAATATATCTTGGTACTAAATGTGTGGTCTGAAAGAGATTAACTTTGTCTATTTGATTTCAATGAATAGCCATCTATTGGGGGAAAAAAAACACAAACAGGGTCAAACACAAACAGGGTCAAGTTCTACATAAGTTGAACAATATAATTATACTTGTTAGTATGATCAAGTCTCATTATTTGTATATTTGAAAAAAACAGTATCCACAGTTATGTGAAACATAAAAGAATGCAAAATGTGTGATACCTAACAGACATTCGAGAAGTATTGTTTTATACAACAAAACATTTTTCTTGGTGAAAGCAATTTGATGAATTTGGAATTGGCAGGAAAAAAAAATTGTCTTATCTTACAGAAAATTGCCTTAAATATATGAAACCCTGTGGTATCCTTCTCTTATTTCAAGTATGTAATTTCTATATATATATATGTATATATATGTATTAGAATACAGTTAATGGCCAACCTCTCCTTAGCACTAGGAGAAACATACTATTAAGTTAATTATATCCATACCTCCTTTTCTAATCATTCTTAGCTGTGAGCAAAAACCTCTGTCATTATATCATTTATCAACAATTCCCCTTAAAAGACACAATCATTCTTCCTGACATGTATTACTTAACTTTTAAAATATAGTCTTTCTAATGACTGTTAAATTGACATCATAAAATTCCACTTTGTATAATGGAATACCTTTAAGAAACTTCTGTAAAAAACATTCATTTGTTTTTATAATTTATTTTTCTTTAATGGGAGTGACACTTTCTATTCATTTCTCCAAATTCAGGGGTCATTTTTTTTGAGGATGCATAATTCTATCAACCTAATGAATTGAATAGCATTTATTTAAACTATTATCAGGTAGTATGTCTGACTTTTCTAGCATTGACATCTTATACATTTATATGACTATTTTAAAATGTCTTATTTTTCTACAAAAAGCAGAAAAGAAAAAGGAGACTATGTATTTTGCGTAACTTTATCCACCACAGTGCTATTCATGGAACAGGCAATCAAAAATCATTTAAAATAAAGCAGTAATATAGTTTTAAAATAGCCATAGTCACAAGTACAGACTCTTTATTACATTACCTTAATTCTCAGTTACTTACCTCCCTGTGATATTCCACTTAACTATTCTCACCTCATTTTTATCCTACAATCTCCTTCCATTTCTTCATGGTTTTGTGTCAATAATGGAAACAGGATAACTAGCTCCTATTAAAACCATTCTTATGAAGAACTACTTAAGGAATGTTCAATGCCCAAAAGAGTTAAGGTATTTCTGTATAGGTCTATTGGAACTAAAATTCCTATTATATTCACCATTCATGCTTCAGGGTGTGTTAAATAGCAGGTTATAAAGCAAATTCATTCATTAGAAAGAGAGCACACATTAAATCACTTTCAACCATCAGTGCTTTATTATGAATTGAGGTATGTAATTAGCAGGCCAATAATTTAATGAGGTTTTGAAAATATAGAACAAATTAGGAGTGACGTTTAGCAGCCAGAAATCAGTAAGGCAACGTGCAGATTATGTCGTGTTCCAAATGAAGAGAATTTAGGTTTCAGTAACAGGATGGTGGGAAAATGAGAGGGCATATGAGACTTCTGGTTGACTTTATTAGGGATTCTCTAGCTGGTTTCCCATTAAAACCACCTAGGGGTCTTTGGAACAATACAGATGTTTGCTCCTCTTCCTTATCAGATGTAAATTGAATTCATCTCAGGCAAAGCCTCATCTCAAGGGGGCTTTCTGTGCTAGTCCTTCCCAGTAGGTTGCAATGTGCTACCAAAGCTGGGAATCCTTTTAGATGAAGATTTTCTGGGGGGCGCAGCAAGAAGGCCCCAAGAGGAACAGCTCCAGTCTCCAGCTCCCAGGGCAAGGGACACAGAAGACAGGTGATTTCTGCATTTTCAACTGAGGTATTGGGTTCATCTCACTAGGGAGTGCCGGAAAATCAGTGCTGGTCAGCTGCTGCAGCCCGCCCAGCGAGAGCTGAGGCAGGGCGAGGCATCGCCTCACCTGGGAAGTGCAAGGGGGAAGGCAATCCCTTTTCCTAGCCAGGGGAATTGAGACACACAACACCTGGAAAATCGGGTAACTCCCACTCCAATACTGCACTTTACCAAGGGTCTTAGCAAACCAGCACACCAGGAGATTATATCCCACACCTGGCTGGGAGGGTCCCACACCCACAGAGCCTCCCTCATTGCTAGCACAGCAGTCTGTGCTCTAATGGCAAGGCAGCAGCCAGGCTGGGGAAGGGGTGCCCACCATTGCTGAGGCTTAAGTAGGTAAACAAAGCCGCTGGGAGGCTTGAACTGGGTGGAGCTCACAGCAGCTCAAGGAGGCCTGCCTGTCTCTATAGACTCCACCTCTGGGGACAGGGCACAACTAAACAACAACAACAACAACAAAGGAGCAGAAACCTCTGCAGACGCAAACGACTCTGTCTGACAGCTTTGAAGAGAGCAGTGGATCTCCCAACACGGAGGTTGAGATCTGAGAACGGACAGACTGCCTGCTCAAGTGGGTCCCTGACCCCTGAGTAGCCTAACTGGGAGACATCCCCCACTAGGGGCAGACCGACACTCCACACCTCACACGGTGGAGTACACCCCTGAGAGGAAGATTCAAAAGCAAGAATCAGAAAGTTACATGCGCTATTCAGCAATATTTTATCTTCTGCAGCCTCTGCTGCTGATACCCAGGCAAACAGGGTCTGGAGTGGACCTCAAGCAATCGCCAACAGACCTACAGCTGAGGGTCCTGACTGTTAGAAGGAAAACTAACAAACAGGAAGGACATCCACACCAAAACCCCATCAGTACGTCACCATCACCAAAGACCAGAGGCAGATAAAACCACAAAGATGGGGAAAAAGCAGGGCAGAAAAGCTGGAAATTGAAAAATAAGAGCGCATCTCCCCCTGCAAAGGAATGCAGCTCATCACCAGCAACGGACAAAGCTGGATGGAGAATGACTTTGACGAGATGAGAGAAGAAGGCTTCAGTCCATCAAACTTCTCAGAGCTAAAGGAGGAATTACGTACCCAGTGCAAAGAAACTAAAGATCTTGAAAAAAGAGTGGAAGAATTGATAACTAGAATAATTAATGCAGAGAAAGCCATAAACGAACTGACAGGGATGAAAACCATGACACGAGAAATACGTGACAAATGCAAAAGCTTCAGTAACCTACTCGATCAACTGGAGGAAAGAGTATCAGCGATTGAGGATCAAATGAATGATCAAATGAATGAAATGAATGAAATGAAGCAAGAAGAGAAATCTAAAGAAAAAAGAAGAAAAAGAAATGAACAAAGCCTGCAAGAAGTAAGGGATTATGTAAAAAGATGAAATCTACGTCTGATTGGGGTGCCTGAAAGTGAGGGGGAAAATGGAACCGAGTTGGAAAACATTCTTCAGGATATCATCCAGGATCCAACCTAGTAGAGCAGGCCAACATTCAAATTCAGGAAATACAGAGAACGCCACAAAGATACTCCTCGAGAAGAGCAACTCCAAGACATATAATTGCCAGACTCACCAAAGTTGAAATTAAGGAAAAAATCTTAAAGGCAGCCAGAGAGAAAGGTCGGGTTACCCACAAAGGGAAGCCCATCAGACTAACAGCAGACCTCTCGGCAGAAACTCTACAAGCCAGAAGAGAGTGGGGGCCAATATTCAACATTCTTAAAGAAAAGAATTTTAAACCCAGACTTTCATGTCCAGCCAAACTAAGTTTCATAAGTGAAGGAGAAATAAAATCCTTTACAGATAAGCAAATGCTTAGAGATTTTGTCACCACCAGGCCTGCCTTACAAGAGACCCTGAAGGAAGCCCTAAACATGGAAAGGAACAACCGGTACCAGCCATTGCAAAAACATGCAAAAATGTAAAGACCATCGAGGCTAGGAAGAAACTGCATCATCTAACGAGCAAAATAACCAGTTAATATCATAATGGCAGGATCAAGTTCACACATAACAATATTAACCTTAAATGTAAATGGACTAAATGCTCCAATTAAAAGACACAGACTGGCAAACTGGATAAAGAGTCAAGACCCATCAGTCTGCTGTATTCAGGAGACCCATCTCACATGTAGAGACATACATAGGCTCAAAATAAAGGGAAGGAGGAAGATCTACCAAGCAAATGGAGAACAAAAAAAAAGCAGGAGTTGCAATCCTAGTCTCTGATAAAACAGACTTTAAACCATCAAAGATCCAAAGAGACAAAGAAGACCATTATGTAATTGTAAAGGGATCAATTCAACAGGAAGACCTAACTATCTTAAATATATATGCACCCAATACAGGAGCACCCAGATTCATAAAGCAAGTCCTTAGAGACTTACAAAGAGACTTAGACTCCCATACAATAATAATGGGAGATTCAACACTCCACTGTCAACATTAGACAGATCAACGAGACAGAAAGTTAACAAGGATATCCAGGAATTGAACTCATCTCTGCACCAAGCAGACCTAATAGACATCTACAGAACTCTCCACCCCAAATCAACAGAATATATATTCTTCTCAGCACCACATCACACTTATTCCAAAATTGATCACATAATTGGAAGTAAAGCACTCCTCAGCAAATGTACAAGAACAGAAATTATAACAAACTGTCTCTCAGACCACAGTGCAATCAAACTAGAACTCAGGACTAAGAAACTCAATCAAAACCGCTCAACCACATGGAAACTGAATAACCTGCTCCTGAATGACTACTGGGTACATAACGAAATGAAGGCAGAAATAAAGATGTTCTTTGAAACGAATGAGAACAAGGATACAACATACCAGAATCTCTGGGACACATTTAAAGCAGTGTGTAGAGGGAAATTCATAGCACTAAATGCCCACAAGAGAAAGCTGGAAAGATCTAAAATGGATACTCTAACATCACATTTAAAAGAACTAGAGAAGCAAGAGCAAACACATTCAAAAGCTAGCAGAAGGCAAGAAATAACTAAGATCAGAGCGGAACTGAAGGAGATAGAGACACAAAAAACCTTCCAAAAAATCAATGAATCCAGAAGTTGGTTTTTGGAAAAGATCAACAAAATTGATAGACAGCTAGCAAGACTAATAAAGAAGAAAAGAGAGAAGAATCAAATAGACGCAGTAAAAAATGATAAAGGGGATATCACCACCGACCCCACAGAACTACAAACTACCATCAGAGAATACTATAAACACCTCTACACAAATAAACTAGAAAATCTACAAGAAATGGATACTTTCCTGGACACTTACACTCTCCCAAGACTAAACCAGGAAGAAGCTGAATCCCTGAATAGAACAATAGCAGGCTCTCAAATTGAGGCAATAATTAATAGCCTACCAACCAAAAAAAGTCCAGGACCAGATGAATTCACAGCTGAATTCTACCAGAGGAACAAGGAGGAGCTGGTACCATTCCTTCTGAAACTATTCCAATCAATAGAAAAAGAGGGAATTCTCCCTAACTCATTTTATGAGGCCAACATCATCCTGATACCAAAGCCTGGCAGAGACACAACAAAAAAAAAAGAGAATTTTAGACCAATATCCCTCATAAACATCGATGAAAAATCCTCAATAAAATACTGGCAAAGCAGATCCAGCAGCACATCAAAAAGCTTATCCACCATGATCAAGTGGGCTTCATCCCTGGGATGCAAGGCTGGTTCAACATACGCAAATCAACAAACGTAATCCAGCATATAAACAGAACCAAAGACAAATACCACATGATTTTCTTAATAGATGCAGAAAAGGCCTTTGACAAAATTCAACAGCCCTTCATGCTAAAAACGCTCAATAAATTCGTTATTTATGGCACGTATCTCAAAATAATTAGAGCTATTTATGACAATCTCACAGCCAATATCATACTGAATGGGCAACAACTGGAAAAATTCCCTTTGAAAACTGGCACAAGACAGCGATGCCCTCTCTCACCACTCCTGTTCAACATAGTGTTGGAAGTTCTGGCTAGGGCAATCAGGCAAGAGAAAGAAATCAAGGGTATTCAGTTAGGAAAAGAAGAAGTCAAATTGTCCCTGTTTGCAGATGACATGATTGTATATTTAGAAAACCCCATTGTCTCAGCCCAAAATATCCTTAAGCTGATAAGAAACTTCAGCAAAGTCTCAGGATACAAAATTAATGTGCAAAAATCACAAGCATTCTTATACACCAGTAACAGACAAACAGAGAGCCAAATCATGAATGGACTTCCATTCACAATTGCTTCAAAGAGAATAAAATACCTAGGAATTCAACTTACAAGGGATGTGAAGGACTTCTTCAAGGAGAACTACAAACCACTGCTCAGTGAAATAAAAGAGGACACAAACAAATGAAAGAACATACCATGCTTATGGATAGAAAGAACCAATATCGTGAAAATGGCCATACTGCCCAAGGTAATTTATAGATTCAATGCCATCCCCATCAAGCTACCAATGACTTTCTTCACGGAATTGGAAAAAACTGCTTTAAAGTTCATATGGAACCAAAAAAGAGCCCTCATTGCCAAGATAACCCTAAGTCAAAAGAACAAAACTGGAGGCATCATGCTACATGACTTCAAACTATACTACAAGGCTACAGTAACCAAAACAGCATGGTACTGGTACCAAAACAAAGATATAGACCAATGGAACAGAACAGAGTCCTCAGAAATAATACCACACATCTACAGCCATCTGATCTTTGACAAACCTGAGAGAAACAAGAAATGGGGAAAGGATTCCCTATTTAATAAATGGTGCTGGGAAAATTGGCTAGCCATAAGTAGAAAGCTGAAACTGGATCCTTTCCTTACTCCTTATACAAAAGTTAATTCAAGATGGATTAGAGACTTAAATGTTAGACCTAATACAATAAAAACTCTAGAAGAAAACCTAAGTAATACCATTCAGGACATAGGCATGGGCAAGGACTTCATGTCTAAAACACCAAAAGCAATGGCAACAAAAGCCAAAATTGACAAATGGGATCTAATTAAACTAAAGAGTTTCTGCACAGCAAAAGAAACTACCATCTGAGTGAACAGGCACCCTACAGAATGGGAGAAAATGTTTGCAATCTACTCATCTGACAAAGGGCTAATATCCAGAACCTACAAAGAACTCAAACAAATTTACAAGAAAAAAACAAACGACCCCATCAAAAAGTGGGCAAAGGATATGAACAGACATATCTCAAAAGAAGACATTCATACAGCCAACAGACACATGAAAAAATGCTCATCATCACTCGCCATCAGAGAAATGCAAATCAAAACCACAGTGAGATACCATCTCACACCAGTTAGAATGGCAATCATTCAAAAGTCAGTAAACAACATGTGCTGGAGAGGATGTGGAGAAATAGGAACACTTTTACACTGTTGGTGGGATTCTAAGCTAGTTCAACCATTATGGAAAACAGTATGGCGATTCCTCAAGGATCTAGAACTAGAAGTACCATATGACCCAGCTATCCCATTACTGGGTATATACCCAAATGATTATATATCATGCTGCTATAAAGACACATGCACACGTATGTTTATTGCAGCACTATTCACAATAGCAATGACTTGGAATCAACCCAAATGTCCATCAGTGACAGACTGGATTAAGAAAATGTGGCACATATGCACCGTGGAATAGTATGCAGCCATAAAAAAGGATGAGTTTGTGTCCTTTGTAGGGACATGGATGCAGCTGGAAACCATCATTCTCAGCAAACTATCGCAAGAACAGAAAACCAAACACCGCATGTTCTCACTCATAGGTGGGAACTGAACAATGAGATCACTTGGACTCGGGAAGGGGAACATCACTCACCGGGGCCTATCATGGGAAGGGGGGATGGGGGAGGGATTGCATTGGGAGCTATACCTGATGTAAATGACGAGTTGATGGGTGCTGACGAGTTGATGGGTGCAGCACACCAACATGGCACAAGTATACATATATAACAAACCTGCACGTTATGCACATGTATCCTAGAACTTAAAGCATAATAATAATAAAAATAAAATAGAATAAAGTAAAAAATAAATAAACAAATAAATAAATTACAGCCAAAAGAAAAAAAAAGATTTTCTACAAGAGATCAAAAGAGGTTTAAAGAAAACACGTTTGTTTATTTTACAATTTTCATCTAGGATATGCCTTAGATGAGAAAGTTCACTGCAATTTGTTTCCCTTAAAATGCCTTACAATATTTCTTTTTTCCACCTACTTAGCTGGATAAAACAGTGATTGTGTGATTTAAGACTGGCGTGTGGGACGAGTCGTGGCGACTCACGCCTGTAATCTCAGCAATTTGTGGGGCCAAGCTGGGCCAATTATTTGAGCTCAGGAGTTAAATATCAGCCTCAGCAAAATGACAAAACTCGATCTCTACAAAAAATACAAAAATTAGTCCCATGTAGTGTTACACAACTGTAGTCCCAGCTACTTGAGAGGCTGAGGTGGGAGCATCACTTTAGCCTAAGAAGTAGAGGTTGCAATGAGTTGAGATCATGCCACTGTACCTCAGCCTGAGTGACAGGAGTCAGACCCTGTCTCAAAAGAAAAAAAAAAAGACATGCATGTAATATGCTCTGATAGTTGAATTAGCTAATTTGATAAATTCTAGATATGACAACAAATTATTTTTTAAAACTCTTAATTCATAACTTGTCATTCTACTAATAATCATATTCTTGATAATTGGATAATAAATATTTACAGTTTATTATCTTTAATGACTATGTATATTATGTTACATTGTGAATGCTATTGTGTTCAATCCTATAAAATACAATAGTTTTTAAAGAAGTATTTTTAGAATACTGTATTATGAAAAAATTTAGGTTTTTATTATTTAGTTTTAAATTTTTAAGTAAGAAATGAAAGTACAGAAATAAGAACATATACAAATTTTACTTGGGGTCAACAAACTGAATTAATATGGCTAATTTCATCCTGCCACAAACAACTGACAATACAACATTCAATATATGTCTTAAGTCTGGATATGAAAATATATGATAGAGCTTGAAAATTAGAAACAGAACACTCAGTATGCCATAAATTCTCATTACAACCACATATATAAACAGATATGGGAAAATAGCCTGGAAATAAGGAATGTGTGAAAAACAAAGATAACAGTTCTCACTATTCATCTGTTCTTAATCTGTATCTCATTTCCTGACACTTTTTAGAGGCAGAATATTAATGAATTCTACAATCAATTTATCAACATAATTTGGCCATAAAGAATGCTTATTTATTTTAGAAGCTCGGTTTTCATAATAAGTTTAGAAACTTGTACACAAAAGCAGTATGTTAGCACAAGGGAGAATTCCACAGCCTGGATACATGGCTTTATTTGAAATAGTTTCCCCTGTTAAATGTGCCTGTCACTTTTATTTTATCGCAAATAACAGTATCAAATAACTCCCTTAGGTCTAATCTTAAGGTAGCTTTCACACAGTGGATATCATTTAAAGGCACAGATTTAATATGTCTTTTACTAATTCTCCTCCATTTTTCTTTGAAATTTACCTGCCCCATCTACATGAATTTCAAACACTCTAACTCAAAGTTGTTCAGTATAAACGTAATGTGAGTAACACAGAGACCTAAGTTTTCTAGTAGTCAAAGTTTTAAAAAATGTAAAATTACTTTTTTTTTTTTTTTTTTTTTGAGACAGAGTCTGGCTCTGTCGCCCAGGCTGGAGTGCAGTGGCAGGATCTCAGCTCACTGCAAGCTCCGCCTCCCGGGTCCACGCCATTCTCCTGCCTCAGCCTCCCGAGTAGCTGGGACTACAGGCACCCACCACCAGGACGGGCTATTTTTTTATATTTTTAGTAGAGACGGGGTTTCACCGTGTTAGTCAGGACAGTCTCGATCTCCAGGTCTCGTGATCCACCCGCCTCGGCCTAATTACTTTTAATAATATGTTTATTTTAATCATTTAGTCAAGTGTTACTATTTTAATAAGTAATCAACATACAATTATTAGGAGCATATTTATGTTCTATTTTTTGTACTAGGTTACAAAATCCAGTGTGCATACACTTACTGCACATTATAAATCAGACCATGCAATTTCAAATGCTCAATAGCCACTTGTGGACTAGTGGCTTTCATATTGTTCAGTGTGGCCCGAACCCCTTCAATAGTCTATTATGTAAATCAGACACTGACATCATAAAAGAGGAATTGTAAATCTTATTACTTACATAGTAATAAGCTCATTTTATTACCTCCAGAACATCTGATTAAAATTTTTAATGTGTGGGTTCCTTAGATTGATATAATTCTCTTTATCATAAAATACCTGAACTTAGATTGCCTAATTAAAAAATAAAAATACAGATGGATGGATAAATAAGTAGATAACCATTGAATGTCTTTCAACGTAGAGATGAAAGTCTAGAATGTACAATTGATAATAATGTTTAACTTTTAACCTAATTATACAACGCCCAGAGCAATAAAGTGGAATATATGTGCTCCCGTTATGATCATGATGATGATGACTATGGTGACAATGATTATAATTTTCTAACAATGAATTGATGTGTCCTCTAGTAATAGGTTTGACATCCTCATAGAATGCAAAAAGGCTACCTCAAACTTCTCCTTCACTCCACAGTGTTATAAGCCAGCCCCTGTTGACTCAGACAAACTGTAGAGTGGATCATCTGAAATAATAGAATTTAAACTGTTTCTTGAGACTGGTACTTTCTGTTTCCCTGAACTTTCACAGTAAGTTGTTCTGTACAACATATGCCAGCATCTAAACAAATACTATTTTATATTGTTACCACTTCAAAGTGTTCAAAAAATCATACCATTAATAAAAATATCTCTCATTTTTATGTGTATTGCCCCACCTATGGGACACTATTCACACCTGAAGGACTAAAATGATGTCTTTCACAGTGCTGGACCTATAGGATATTGATCAACTACACACCTATACTATAAATTTTCTCTAAAGCTATTCTATTATATCCCAAAGTTTCCCTTTAGTTTGCATAAATAAATGAATTATGTATAAAATGGTGAGATTTTCTCATAGGAGAACAAGGTAATTTACAGTTCAGCTGCAGTTCTACAGTTTAAAAACAGCTATTTTAGATAAAATATGTAACCAAAGTCAATACAATAACAATCTTCTAAAAATGTTTTGTTCTAGTACTTCTACAGAAGTTAGAAGTGTATTTTGTGGAAAGCAAATTTGTTGAGACCCCAAAATATAATATTGTAGGCATTTCTAGAAGAAAAATGACTAATTCTTGAAAAATATTTTATCATATTCAACTCAGAGATGGGGAATTTTTCTTCCACTTTATGTGAGAATTCTTGCTTTCCAAAATATTTTTATTAATAGCACTCTGTATAGATATAAAATTCATACATTCAATCATGACTTAAGAAAGCTTTCAGAATTTCATTTTTCCTATTTGTAGTAGGAATAACATTAAAACACACCGCTCAATGTTTTCAAGTTATTACGAAAAAATGTGTTTCTATTGATGAGTTGTAACTAGCACTTTTAACTTTATAGTCCAAGCTCCATGATGATTACTCATTGAACACAGATTTATAGTATCTCCTATTACATGTCAAGCAATGTGCTTCAAATTGTGACCTAGTCAATAGCAGAAAATAGTGTGTTTCTTAAGAAGGTTTAAATAAAACAAAAATAATTATAATACAATTCACAGAACCATTTTTGAGCGTTTACTTGCTGATGGACACTATCTTTACTGTTTATGCATTTTATCTTATTTAATTCGAAAAATAGTCTTTTAGATAGATACCATTACTATAGAATAGCAGAAAATTAAAGTGTTCAGAAAAGTGTTCAAGGGCAAGCACATGATACAGTTAGGATTTACACCCAAATTTGTTCAATTTGAAAGTCCATATTTCTAATAGCTATAGTGAAAATAAGCTTTGATTTTGAAACTGTCTAAATGAGAAATGCATTATACAGATGACATGTGTTAAATCTTCTAAGAATACCATGGAATAAGTAAGTAATTTTGCCCTCTTTTAGGGTTGCTGCACTGATATTAAAAATAAGTTGAATTTTCAGTGATGCGTAGGTGTTCCCCAGAAGGAAAAATGACTAGACATTCCAAAGAGTTATGAATCCTTAAGACACAAACTTGCTTAGGAACGGCAATTATTCAATGATGACTAAAAGGTGTGGTGTACAAGTGTACAACTTTAATGGTAATTAAGAATTAACTGGGGCAATAAGACAAAAGGCTGTCACTCAGTCGGAAAGAAATGTTTATATAATAAACTAAATCACTCTTGGTGGGAACGGAGAGAAATAGAACATGTACAAGTGGAGCAAGACGTAGTGTGTGGGTGACAAAATGAGTCTGATATTGAGTGTGTTCAATTTGACGTTGCTTTAAGACATTCCAGTGAAGATGTATAGGAACCAGCTGGAAATGAAAGTCTGAATATCAGGAGGGAAATGGGAGTTGGAAACCTGATTTGGGAAAAATCACCATGTAGGGCTGATTGTAATAGCTAAGGAAAATAATGGAGAGTGATTCAATGTGCCTAACTTATTATTCACAAGTTGATAACTAGGCTATGGATCAACTCACTAAAAACGTATTGCTTTAGCTTCCAGAGCTTAAGGCACATTTAAAGAAGAATCATATAAAATGAGATGGAGATTAATACTCTAAAAATGTTCCTGAAACTAGACATTTAAGGCATAGAGGAAATGAAAGAATCATTAGCACAACATTGAGTAAAAAATAAGTGTATAAATATTGCCAATCTATAAAACAATATATGTAAACAGCAATATCTTCTGGAATATCCAAAATAAGTTTTAAATGAAAAAATCCAATTGTTTAGTATGAAAATTTCAAGAAGTGTACTTATTCCATAAATAAGACACACTTGTAATTTATTTAAAAACAAAATGCCTGTGCAAAGTACATATATTTAAATTGTTGTATGTTATACAAAACAAAACCAACAACCATCACAATAGCAATATGACCTCTGGAATATTTTTCAACAATGACAGACAATGTAGGTCTCCTGGAATCTGCTTCTCCACTAGGGAATTATTATCAGGTATTTCTAGAAAATGTAGTACAACAAATTCTTAAAGCTTGCTGTAGATAATCTACATAATCTCATCAGTTACTGTTTTCTATAGAATTATATTTTCTAAAGGATTTTTCCTCCTAAGTTTAGCTCTTCATTCTGGAGTTTGTATAAGAACATGGTCTGTCATCATGTCAGGAGAAAGTTTAAAAAATTAATTGCCAAACCTACTCACCTCACCTATTGTAACTGTAGGTGTTTTACCAAAGGTAGATTGCAGTTTACTTTTGACTTGATGAAAATATGACTTTCAACCCTGAATACATGCATAATTATGTCTCCACTTATTTTACTATATTTTATAGAATTATTTCAAAATTAAATAATTATATATCTGAATATGTATCTAATGGAAATTCAGCAATCAGAAATAACAGTTTCACAAATTACATAGAAATAGAAAATTTAAAGCAGATCAAAAGATATGAAAAGTTTGGGTTGGAAATAGCATAGTGACAATGAGCAGTTCTATGGTTTGTATCATTTGTACTTAATCACTTTGACTCATTACAACTGACATTCTGTATATTTTAGTACACGGAAATTCTGATATTCATAGCTTTCCCAGATTTATTTTTCATTTTTTTGCACATTTTATACTTATAAAATTTAAAAAGTAAGTCTGCAAAAGCAATGCCAAGAAAAAATTGTATATTCTTTAAACATGAATAAACAAATACTTCCAATGCTGAAAATATTTTTATATAAAGTATTCAATATTAATTTTGTGCTAAAATGAATAGGACTTGCATATTTTTGAATGTGTTTTCCATATAGAAATTAAAATCAAATGATGAATATTAATTTTCTTTATTGAAGGTCTTATGTAAATAGAACTACAGAATTACGAAGAGTAAGCTATATTTCTAGATACTTATTTCTCAAAACTGTGTCTGTGACGATATTTTGGGCATGAATGATATCATTTAATGAAAATTGCCTTATTATTGAAAAGAAATGCAGAAGCTCATCACAAAATGTGGAAAATATATCTCTGTATGTCAGATAAAATATTTTTGTTTAATTTTTCTTCCTCTGTATTCTTTTTGTCTTACTATACCCTCCAGCGAAACTCAGAGCTTTTTTGCAATTGAAGTCTACAAATGTGAGCACTTGCCATGACTTTGGATATATTACAAACACACCGACAAAAATGAAAAATAAAAATAAGTTTCCTAGTGGATCTTTACTCACCCTTTGTTGTTGTGGGACTATTGTGATATCTCTAATATCAAAGCTGAGTCATTCTGGAGTGACAAAAACAAGAGACCTACTCATCTGACAAAGGGCTAATATCCAGAATCTACAAAGAACTCAAACAAATATACAAGAAAAAAGCAAACAACCCCATCAAAAAGTGGGCAAAGGATATGAACAGACATATCTCAAAAGAAGACATTCATACAGCCAACAGACACATGAAAAAATGCTCATCATCACTCGCCATCAGAGAAATGCAAATCAAAACCACAATGAGATACCATCTCACACCAGTTAGAATGGCAATCATTAAGAAGTCAGGAAACAACAGGTGTTGGAGAGGATGTGGAGAAATAGGAACGCTTTTACACTGTTGGTGGGATTGTAAACTAGTTCAACCATTATGGAAAACAGTATGGCAATTCCTCAAGGATCTAGAACTAGATGTACCATATGACCCAGCCATCCCACTACTGGGTATATACCCAAAGGATTATAAATTATTCTACTACAAAGACACATGCACACGTATGTTTATTGCAGCACTATTCACAATAGCAAAGACTTGGAATCAACCCAAATGTCCATCTGTGACAGACTGGATTAAGAAAATGTGGCACATATACACCATGGAATACTATGCAGCCATAAAAAAGGATGAGTTTGCATCCTTTGTAGGGACATGGATGCAGCTGGAAACCATCATTCTTAGCAAACTATCACAAGAAGAGAAAACCAAACACCGCATGTTCTCACTCATAGGTGGGAACTGAACAATGAGATCACTTGGACTCGGGAAGGGGATCATCACACACTGGGGCCTATCATGGGGAGGGGGGAGGAGGGAGGGATTGCATTGGGGAGTTATACATGATATAAATGATGAATTGATGGGTGCTGACGAGTTGGTGGGTGCAGCACACCAACATGGCATAAGTATACATATGTAACAAACCTGCACGTTATGCACATGTACCCTAGAACTTAAAGTATAATAATAAAAAAAAAGATCCTTTATTAGATTTTTTGAGTAATCAACTCTCCTCTCTCATGCAAAGTAAACTCACTCCAATCTGATTCCTTCAAAAGCATCGTGCTACTATAGTGTCAGCTCAAACTTCCGGTTCAGGATCTCCTTCTTTAGCTAAATCAAGTGCAGTTCATGATACCTCACAATTGTGTACGTCAAGAATTTGGACAGAGCTTAGCTAAAGTGGTTTTTCATCTCCATTTGATTTGGATCAAACTCACTTGCTGGAATTCAATATGCAGATAAGCTAGTCTAGAGGATCCAAAATAGCTTCAATTATTTTCTGAAGCATTACTAGTGGAAACCCTGGGCTCAGTTGGAACTTTTATATGTGTTAAAATTCTAACCTGGGAGGCCATTAGACTGGAGTGGCAAAGGCACATTAAATTCCTACATGATGCCAGGTGCGGTGGCTCACGCCTGTAATCCCAGGACTTTGGGAGGCCGAGGTGGGCGGATCATGAGGTCAGGAAATCAAGATCACCCTGGCTAACACGGTGAAACCCCCGTTTCTACTAAAAAACACAAAAAAATGAGCTGGGCGTGGTGGCGGGCGCCTGTAGTCCCAGCTACTCTGGAGGCTGAGGGAGGAGAATGACGTGAACCCGGGAAGCAGAGCTTGACGTTACCGAGGTGGCGCCACTGCCCTCCAGCCTGGGCGACAGAGTGAGACTCTGTCTCAAAGAAAAAAAAGAAAGAAAGAAAAAAAAAAAAAAATAACCTCCTCCATGAACAAGACAAAGCCCAATCAATGTAAAACGGAATTGAAACTAGAAATTGCGCCAATCAGAGACAAATGAACCTCTAACTAGACACTTTCCACTCTAACCAATAAAAATTGTTTTCTGTGTTGCTTCTGAAAATACTGTATCAATGTTTCCTCTCTTGCCTGTCTCAGTAGAGTGTTAGCCCCTTTTGGTCAGATGCCGACCCAATCACTTAATAAATCACTGAATGCTCAAGAAAACTTTTAAAAATTTAAATGGGCTTGTTTTTCTTTTATCAGATGGCATATCTACTTATGACCTTTCCAGTATGCTGGTCTCCAGGTACCCAGAATTGTTGTACATCAGCCCTCAACTTCCAACGACATATTCCAAAAGATAACCTATGGTACTAGGAACTCGTACAGCATCACTTCTGCTATTTCTCTTGGTTAAAATAAATCCCAGTCAGGTTTGAGATTGAGTGCCAAACAGTTTGATGGACATTTTTAATAGGCCAAAACATTCATATAATAAGATCTGGTATTAATAGGAAGGTATTCAAAAGAATCTTCAGTCTTTTCAATAAATAGGGAAACGATGGCTGCTAAGAACCCTCCGATTAACCATGTTTGATGTAGATGGTAAGATTTCCTTTGGATCTATACAGGTCTGGGTTGGTATCCTGGCTTTGCCATTTGCTAGTACTTTGACTAGATTACCTTACATTTTGCTCTCAGGTTTTTTTTGTCTGCAATATTACGGCAGTAAAACTTATTTTACATAATATTTGTATTAGTCATAATGATCTGTGATAAGGGATAACGTATTACTTGGAGCATAGTTAACATTTAATGGCTTGTCACAGGTATTATAATTGAACTTTTGATATATTGTTAGTAAAATTACAGGCAATTCAATCCAGGAGTGCAGTTATAAGAGAACAAAACACTAACTTATGGTGAAAAGTATGCTGATTATGTAATTCAGTGTAAAATATTATATAGTTAATACATTTAAGAGCTAATAACATGAAATTTTAAAGCTGCTAAAAAATAAGTGAATTTTAGAAACTATTCTTTGGTGATGAAATAATTCTTTCAAATTAATTTGTAAAGATGGATCTATTTTGAAGCTTTTTTTTTCATGAGGCAGATATTGAAGAAGATAAGTTCATTACATCTTCACTTACAACCAAGATAAACAAAAATTTGTAGGTATCTTCCTGGATGCAAATAAAGCATCTTTAAATTACACAGATTAAAAAAAATCACTATAATTTTTTGGACATTGAAACTCTAGTGTCAAACTTTTTTGGAAATTTTAAAGCTACTTTTTAAACTTAATTTACATAAAAACATTTTAAAGTCCTACTTAACCCTAACCTAATGTTATTTCATTCCCCCAATAGCAAATGCGGTGCAGCTCATAGTAATTGGCATGAAAAGCCTCTTACTCTGATTGCACTCTTTAAGTGTTTTCAAAGAAATCTACTTTATTGGAAAACAATATTCTAAGAAATGGCTTAAATGTTCCTTTTGCTAATGGCACTTAAATGCTATTGGACCTGAAGGAAAAACTTAAAGAGTTATAAAAAGTTAATTAGATATGGCACATGCAAATGATTATGATTACTTAATTAGCAGTATCCCTTAAATAGACACAATATGTAATCTAATATGTAGCTTAATGGCTTTGTTATTAATGTAAATAGTTTGAAGCTCTTGTTGGTTTGTAATGTGCATTATAAATAGTCCCTGTGGGAATCACAACTTTATTTCATTAAAACTCTTGCCTGCTGCTAATTGCTGCTAGGAAAACATGAACAAATTAATTGTATTTTAGAAGCCAATGAAGAAATTTATAGGCTGCTGCGTAGATTTTTGGAGACTGCTATGTTGCAGATCATTCTTCCTCACTGTGATAGAAAATATACAGTAGCAGGCAACACTGACCGGTTTTAAGTCAGTAACACTTGGTAAATCTTACCACTACAGATATTAAAAAAAATTAGTAGAGATTAGTTGAAAATGCTGTTTATCATGCCAGCTGTGACACAATATAAATTTATGATATGGGTATTAATTTGTAAATTTTAATGACTTTTCTTATGTGACACAAACATATCTTTAGCAAGAATGATTGATGAACATTAACTTGGTTAATATTTTTAAGGAGATATGTATATATAATTTTTAAAAAATTACACATATAACTATAGTCATGCTTGTTGACAACGCCTCACTAATCTTTAATTCTTACAAGTGGCCTATCCAAAATGTACCCCACGAGATGGATTAAAAACCGTGAATACTAAAACGCTGGACTGAAAGGGAAGTATTTGCTATGAATAAAGAACACTGGCTTCCAAATGTAGATTGATACCAATGAGAAAATATCCATTTATATTTTTAGTTGATTATTGTAGTCTTAACTTATGGTTTCCACAATACTTTAGAATAATAAGATCATCTGTAAAGAGAGAAAATGGCCAGTAACAATATAGGCAGAGAAGTCTTCATACTATTAATAAAATAGTATTTATTTAACATAACTTTATTGTCTTCGATCGTATTTGTACCCAATATTTGTTGATCTTGTTTCTATTTTTCAATTACTTAATAATGGAATAAAATTATGCTTTTTCACAACTTTGCGTTATGACCCTTATGACATTGTTGTTAAATTGGCTGCACACATTACAACAATCTGTGTTAAAAATACTCCTGCAATCTATGAAAAACCCAAATACATACATAAATCAGATTCATAAATGCAACATCTTAGTTAAATGGAGGAGGTGAGAAAATCTTTATTAAATGTCAAATATATAGTGTAAATACTTTAGTAAAATAAGATGTGAGATGCAGTACAAGTAATTGTGTCTATTTGTAAAAGTAAATAAATTCAAATAGAAAAATTTTGTCGTAGTGACAATTAACTTAAAAATTTAAATTTATATATACATATAATTCTAAAAAGTGGTTAAACAAATATGCAACTCAAAAATGAAAAGTGTAAAACAGTTACACTGTGAACAGTTTATCTGTATTTATCATCTCCCCAGTCTTTTCATCCGAACACGATAGGGCTATGTGCACACTGTAGTGTATCATTGACATAGGATTCTTTCGGTGCCACTCTGCCAGCCAGAAATCTCCGTGGCAGGCAGTGACTCTGTCTAAGCTTCACTTGGGCCAGTTGGGCTCGCTTCTCCCACTGGGCCCAGCAGGCTGCTCAGGGCTCATGCTGCTCACCGGGATACTGCACCAGCCGAGGCTCTGTGCTCATCCCATGGCTGGTATGGGGTGTGCCGCGACAGGCTTCCACCTCCGGTGCCAGCGTCTGGACTATCGGGAGACTGCAATACCTGAAAACTTGGAAATGGCAGCAATCGCGGAGCCCCAGGGAGTGTTACAGTTTTTGCTCCGGGAGTCTGGAGGTCTGAGCCCCCGTAAAATGTTACAACTCTCGCTCGTTCTCTCACCTGCAACTTTGGTGAACAAGGGCATGCCACAGCTCATATCTTGCCGCCATCTCCATGAACAGGGGTGTGTGGCGCCCAGTGGTCTTTTCTCCCATAGCTCTGCGAGGAGGAACACAGGTTACAGTTCTTTTCATATGCGCAGTTCCAGGTGTCAGGTTCTTGTCCTGCGACCGAGAGGATTTTTTTACTTATTTTTATTTTTTATTTTATTTTTGAGACCAAGTTTCACTCATCTCGCTCACCGCAACCTCCGCATCCCAGGTTCAAGCGACTCTCCTGCCTCAACCTCCCGAGTAGCTGGATTACAGGCTCCCGGGCTCCCGCCCTCACGCCCTGATAGTGTTTTGTTGTTGTTGTTGTTGTTGTTGTTGTTGTTTTCTTTTTCTTTTTTTATTTTTATTTTTGGTTAGTAGAGGCGGGGTTTCGCCATGTTGGCCAGACGGGTCTCGAACTCCTGACCTGAAGTGATCCGCCCTCCTAGAGCCTCCAAAAGTACTGAGATTACAGGCATGAGCCACCTCTCCTGGCCAAGAATTCTATTGAGTAACAGAAAAGCTCTGGACAAGGAGAGGGGACCCAAAGTGGGTAGCCCTCTGTGGGAAAGGAGGCCAGAAAGCAGGTAGCAGCCATCTGTGAGGCTGAGTCCAGGGTTTATATGTGCTCAGAATGGAGGAGTGCATGCCGATTGGTCCTTGGGCAGACCTCAGAAAAGCACCATTTGATTGGCTAAAAGGCATCCAGGAAGTGAGGAAGTTCTTACTCTGGTGGTGGTCTCCACCCAGAACTGGTAGCTCAGTTTTGAGGTTTCAGACTGTCTTTGGCTTGAAGTTTGGATTTTACCCGGCACAGTCCCTGTCTACAAAGGAATGTATCTGTCTCCTGTTGCTATCATCTTTCTTTTATTCATGTCTTTTAGAAAGAAGTACCTTTTCTAAAAGTACCTTTTAGAAATCTTTTCAGTTTACCATGGGGGTTCCTGATTTCCTTTGAATATCACAAAATATTTACATCCACAAAGATGTTCCAAAATTTACATAGCTAGTGCTTTATTGATGAGTTTTAATTTCATATATTGTGCTCTGATTTATTTTATTTTATTTTATTTTATTTTATTTTATTTTTTTGAGACAAAGTCTCACTCTGTTGCCCAGGCTGGAGTGCAGTGGCAGGATCTCAGCTCATTGCAACCTCCACCTCCTGGGTTTAAGTGATTCTCATACCTCAGCCTCCCAAGTAGGTGGGACTAGAGGCGCAGGCCACCACACCAGGCTAATTTTTCTGTTTTTAGTAGAGACGGGGCTTCACCATTTTGGCCAGGTTGGTCTCGAACTCCTGGACTCAAATGAACCACCTGCTTCAGCCTCCCGAAGTGTTGGGATTACAGGTGTGAGGCACTGTACCTGGCTGTATTGTGACTAATTTCAAGAATAATAATTTTGTACATATTATTTTGCCTGTATGTAGGTATATCTCTAAGAAAAAGTCCTCAAAGCTTAAGTTGTGATTCAAAAGATGTCTCTCTATGTATATTTTAATAGTTTCAAATTGCTACAAGCATGGTGTACCAATTACACTCTCACTAGCAACTTTTTGAGATGACCTGTATGAGATGGTTTTGTTTAACTTGCATTTGTGGTAATTTCATAAATTATAAACAGTACTATATCCAAATTGTTTAAGCATACATTTTTCTAATTATGAGTGAAGATGAACATTTTTAAAATATGTAAAGTATCATCCTAATTTGCCCCCACACCTGTGTGTGTGTGTGTGTGTGTGTGTGTGTGTGAATTATCCATTCACTGTTCTTGACTCACATTTTCTCCTTATTAGATTTTCTCTTTACAACGTTTAGTGAGATTTTATACATTAAAAAATATTAGTCTTTTTTGATATGAGTTACATTTTTCTCATTTTAAAGTCTATATTTTGTTTATGTTTGTTTTTCTATTCTGTGGTTTTCAGGTTTTTAAAAATAAACTACATCTTGGTGGAATTTAGTTACAGTAAAAATGAAGTAACTTTAAGTGTACAGTTGAATGAATTTTTATAAAATGCATAATTGCCACAATAATCAAGATATAGAATAGTTTATTTAATACAGATAGTTCCTTTCTGCCCTTTCCAGAAAATATTTCTGCCTCTTACTCTGGGCAACATTGATCTGTTTTCACTCACTATATATTCGTTTTACCTGTTCTAGAATATCCTATAAATGGAATAGTATTTTATGTACATTTTTATGTACAGCTCCTTTTGATCAGCACAATGCTTTTAAGATTCATTTGCCTTGTATATATTAGTAGACTTTTGTTTTTATTTTTATTTTTGTTTTCACTTTTTATTACGAAGTAGTATTTCGTTCTATGTGTACACCAAATGTGTTTATCTATTCACAGGCTGAGTTTTCCCCAGATTGTAAGTAATATGAATAAAGCTCTTTACATGAACATTTATGTAAAGTTGTAATGTGGGCATGTGTTTTCATTTCTTCCAGGTAAGTATCTAAGGGTATTATTCATGTGTCATATAGTAAGTATATTTTAACTATCTAGGAAAATATCAGCAGTTTCTAAAATAGTTGAACCATATTACACATTGATATATCAGACCCTTTGGGAGGTTAATTTTAGACATTTAAGTAAGTATGTAGTGATATCTTACTTGTTTTAAATTTGCATTTACACAGTGACTTTAATGTTGTTCATCTTTTATGTATTCATTGGTTATTCATATATCTTCTTATGTAACATTGTCATTCAAGTTTTTTGTCTATTTTTAAATTAATTACTTCTTATTGAGATGTAGTAGCTCTTTATTTTTCCTGTATGCAAGTCCTATATCACATGTGTGTATTGCCAATAAATTGGCTTGATTTTTTATTTTCCTGTCAATATTTTTTAAAAGTAGAGATTTCCATTTTGAGAAAGTCTACTTTATTATTATTATTATTATTATTATTATTATTATTATTATTGGCTTTTTATGTCATGTTTAACCTGTCTTTGTTGATTTCTGTAGGAAAGGGAAGACTCTGCTCTCTGAGGGTTTGATAACTGCGGATGAAATAAACAGTCATCAGGCAAATTAACAGGAGAAAAAGTATAAAAACGTATTATGTGCATGAAGGAATCTCAGGAAAGAAAGGCAAATACCCCCAAAACCCAGTAAGATCTTGAAACCCGTACACCCACTTCATAGGAAAGGGGTACTAGAAGTAGGCAATTTAGAAGAGAGACAATGATTTTTTGGAAAGATGAATGAGCCCTCAGAAAATCAAGTAATGATCTATGACAGTCTTTCTGGTCCTGCTGCTGATCTCCAGACTCTGCTTCTGTGACACGAGTTAATCTTCCCTGGTTGATGAGACTCCCAGGGAGGGGACTCATGACAATTGTGCTCCTTTTGGAAAATCTGTCTTTAGGCAAATAAGGAAAATTCAGAGAAGCCTCCCTCTGTTTTCCCAAATTTGCTGTTCTCCAAGTGCTTTCGGTTTGAATTAATCAGCATACCAAAGGGGCACATTTTGGTGTAGCATTTCTTGCACTCCTTCAACTCCAAGTCATGAATAAATTTCTCTTATGTTTATTTCTCTATATTGTTGTTTTGTAGGTATATATTTTTAATTTATAGAAATGTATTATTTATTTATTCTATTACTATTTTCATTAGCTTCTCTAATTTTAGTACTTACTTATGTTATTATGCACATGTATGTCTCATTGCTCTGATTGTTTACCACTTTAGGAAGTGCCTCCACCTGTAAGAAGTATTTACCAGTGAGAGATTGTCTGTGTACTCAGAGTAGACTATAATTTTTTTTTCAGATCTACACCTATCTCTAGTGGACTAGATGGAGCCCCACTTATACTGGTACAGTGTTATTCTCACAGCCTTTGTAAAAGAAGTAAAAAGCCTTAGACTACCTATCCCTTTCTACCTGTAACACTCAGAGCCAGGTCAATACTATCTATTTTAAAAACTAGCATAAATGATTTTATTATCTCCTTCATTCCTAATTCTATCACTCGCCAGAAGAAGCCACACATTCCTAGGGTACTATCTCGTATCTTGCCTTTCAATTTCCACTTGTCTCTTTCCATCCTTTCTTCTGTCCCCATCTTATCTACTCCTCATTTATGGAAATTTCCCTTCTCCCTTTCAAAATAATTATTTTAAGAAAAAAACAGTTGGACAACAGCAGAAAGCCCCATATCCTCATCCTCTTCTCTGAGCATTTACTTTCTTGAACCAGCCAAAATTTTAATATCTTCTTGAGATACTAATTTTCTTGTCCTTTTTAAAGAGTGGACAATTTTTCAACTGTAGTCATGAAGCTAGATGCCAGCAAGGGGTCTTTCTTGTCTCACAGTTCTAGTACCAGAAAGGAAGATCCAGACTCCAAGAGAGGACTCTTGGCTCTTGCACAAGAAGGAATTCGGGACGAGTCCATAGAGTAAAGTGAAAATAAGTTTATTAAGAAAGTAAAGAAATAAAGAATGGCTACTCCATAGGCAGAGCAGACCCAAGGACTCCTTATTCGCTATTTTTATGGTTATTTCTGGATTATATGCTAAACAAGGGGTGGATTGTTCATGAGTCTTCCAGGAAAGGTGTGGGCAATTCAAGGAACTGAGGGTTCCTCCCCTTTTTTAGACCAAATAGGGTAACTTCCAGATGTTGTCATGGCATCTGTAAACTGTCATGGCACTGGTGGGAGTGTCTTTTTGCATGCGAATGTATTATAATTTGCATATAATGAGTAGTGAAGACCACAACAGGTCACTTCCCTCACCATCTTAATTTTGGTGTGATTTGACCAGCTTATTTACCACATGCTGTTTTATCAGCAAGGTCTTTGTGACCTGTGTCTTGTGAGGATCTCTTATCTTATCCTGTGATTTAGAGTGCCTGTCCTCTTGGGAATGCAGCCCAGTAGGTCTCAACCTTATTTTAATCACCACCCATTCAAGAGGGAGTAGCTCTGGTTCAAACATCTCTTACATTTCCACTTCCAAACTGTCTTCTCTTCCTCTTTTACAAATACTCCAAGCACTGAAATTTTGCTCATAAAACTATGTAACTACTGCCAATCCTTTTTAGTTATTTGTGTACATCCAGGTCATCTCTCTTTTCTATCCACAGTTTTAACTTCTGTCTTAGTATCATATTCTACAACATTACAACAATCTGAATTTCTGAGATTCCTGTATTCATATTGAGGGCCTCACCAACATTTTGGCTCATGTTTCTTTGAACTTCTTTCCTCCAATATTCTTGTCCTTATTCTTGTCTTCATACCTATTTTAGCCAGTTACCCACTGAACATATCCCTAGAACCTGCTGTTATCAATATCTATAACTCTTCCATTTACTCAATTTCAATGATCCCCTTACCAGTTTGGCACATTCTTTCTTACAGCTAACCCTTTCAGGTACAAGACTCCAGCAGTCTTTCAACCACAATGGGCTTCCAATCCAATAATCTTAAAGCCTCATCACTGGCTTAACTCCCTCCTTATTGAGAAAAGTTCCATAGTCCAACATCATAGCCACTCCCTAACACATATCTTTAATTCTTTCTCATCTTTCTCACTTTCTTGTAACTTCAACGTGATTAAATTTTATTCTTGCCTTGCCCTGTCCCTAAGTCCTCTAGCTGAGGGTCTTAGAATGCTCTTCCCTTAGATATCTATAAGCATTGCTCTTTTGTTTCTATAAGACTTTGTAAAATGTTATTTCTGTAAGATGTTCTTGTTCCAGTTTTTAAATAAGGCAGTACTCCTTTGTTCTCGAGTTTTCTATTATCTCTGTCTCCTTGTTCTGCTGTATTTTTCTCCATAAAAGTTAATAAGAAAATAAAAGTTATTACTTTCTAAAATGCTACATATCTTACACATTTATATTCTTTATTAGCTATTCTTTGTTTTCTACACTCTCACACACAGGATAGAATGTGAGCTCCAGGTCCCCTCGTGTGTGTGTGTGTATATATATGTGTGTGTGTGTGTGTGTGTGTGTATGTGTGTGTGTGTGTGTATGTATTATATATGTATTTTTTTTTCACTGAGGTATTTACAGTTTCTAGAACAATTCTTAGTTCATAGAAGTAACTTAATGAATTTTTAAAAATGTGTTAAATGAATGAGTGAAGAAAAACAAATTGCCTCCAATAACTGTTGCTTGTAGCATGGGTAGCCATAACACGAACACAATTGTGCCTTTCTGTTTTCCAAGGTTGAAGTAACTCCTAAGTGAAAAAGTTTGTACTAAAATCCCAATGATATATGTAAAATCTATAGTTATTTTCCCTACTTTTTTTTTTTTTTTTTTTTTTTTTTTTTTTTTTTTTGAGACGGAGTCTCCCTCTGTCGCCCGGGCTAGAGTGCAGTGGCCGGATCTCAGCTCACTGCAAGCTCCGCCTCCCGGGTTTACGCCATTCTCCTGCCTCAGCCTCCTGAGTAGCTGGGACTACAAGCGCCCACCACCTCGCCTGGCTAGTTTTTTGAATTTTTTTTAGTAGAGACGGGGTTTCACCATGTTAGCCAGGATGGTCTCGATCTCCTGACCTCATGATCTGCCCGTCTCGGCCTCCCAAAGTGCTGGGATTACAGGCTTGAGCCACTGCGCCCAGCCTTTCCCTACTATTTTGACTTAGGAACAATTTTATTTCATTTGATGATTAGCTGTGAAAATGTATGTTCTCCAGAATTTTCTGTATGTTGGACTTCTATCAAAATGTTATTACCACACATATATTTATTATAAATAGAGTCGACAGAGTGAACAAGAAAACTTGTGACTCCAGATCTCCAATTTTCTATAAAAGGATGGATAATGAGATGAAATAATTCCATCTATTCTCAGATTACTTTAGAAAAGCAGAGATAATTTTGCGAAATAAAGTTTATGTATGTTCCTTCCTAGGTAATATGATTTGCTATTATTGCCCTAGTTGAGATTTTAGTAAGCTCTTGGAAGGAAAGAAAGTTTGTTTTTAAATTGAAAAGAGTGCTATTTGTCTATGTTCTACAGCGAGGTACTTTACTGCAGCAATTCACTTTGTTACACAATGTTCACCACAACACAAAACACTATTACAGATATAATATCCAGATGATGCAAGGCCCAGTAATCCAGGAAGTTTAACGTTCTTGATCCCATGCATGTCAATTTCTGCTTCATATATTCACCTATTATGTGGTGTATCTATGGGTAATTATATAGCTGGTAGTGTTTTGATTTACGTTTAACATAATCTCATATTAATTTTGTAAATTTCTCTCCTGTTTGCTAATCAAAACATACCAGTGACTACTCTGAAGGATATTAAGTCAGCATGAGTTGATCAGATATTTCTTTGGAAACTCAAAATATTCATTTATGCTAACCTAGGTGACTCAGGTACCACCATATTTATTATTTTCTTATCAGTCCTAGAAACATTTATAGAATGTGCAAAAAAATCACATACATTTTCTAAAACTTTTGCAGATGTTCATCTTTCTGGCAGCAGTTTCTTCCTGCACAAATTGAAAATGCGATTTAATTTTAAAAAGCAATATAAAAAGACTCCAAAAATAATGTTCTTTTAGTGATATAGAGGGGAAAGCTAGTAGTGTTTTTTTTCAAGTCTCAGTTTACTCCTTGGTTACTAAATGTAGCTAAGATGTCAAATTGATTTCTATACTGTAAAAACAAAGTATTAACACACTTTTTCCCCATAAAGATGAATTAGTTATAGGTATTAAAAATTTAAGACATCAAATTCAGGATACTTAAGTATGATTTGAGTTAAATAGACATCTTTGGAAAATAGACAAATCAAATTTACAATTTTCTCTGAGTTTCAAGAAAAATTTAATTTTGGTAATCTCAGACTAAATAAATCGATATTGTTACAAGAATTAAAGAATTAGGTCAAATTTAACTTACAGTTGTGTTGATCACTGACTAATAATTCTTAAAATATCCTTAACCATGTGGGAGGCTAAATAGTAACGCACAAAAGTCTCCAGGTCGTAGTCCCTGGAACCTGTGAATGTTACGTTACATGGCAAAGAGAGACTTATCAGATATGATTAAGTTAAGGATCTTGAGATGGGTAGATTTTTCCATATCATACAGGTAGACGTTGAATGCAATCACAGATGTCCTTATAAGACAAAGGCAATGACAGATTTGAAACAGATAAGAAGGTCACATGGCTGCAGTGGATAGAAGCAGATGAGGCAGAGGGGAGCAGAGTCAGAGAGAGGTGAGACTCTGCTCCCTAGGTGTGAGAAGTCATGAGCCGAAGAATGCAAGTGATGCAACTTCAGAATCTGAAAACGAGAAGGATGCATACTTCCTGAGAGCCTCTAGAGAGAGTGCAGCCCTGCTGGCACTTTGATTTTAGCCCAATGCAACCAATCTCAGGTTTCTTATCTCTAGAATATAAGAAAACAAATGTGTGTAATTTTAAGCCACCACATTTGTGGTAATTTGTTACAGAACCCTGTAGATAACTAATGCAAAAAAAGTGCCTGAAACACAAGAGAAAGATACAAAAGGCATTCAAACAGGAAGAGAGGAAGTCAAATTTTCTCTGTTTGCAGATCACATGATTGTATATTTAGAAAACCCAGTCTTCTCAGCCGTAAAACTTCTTAAGCTGATAAGCAACTTCAGTAAAGTATCAGGGCACAAAATCAACATGCAAAAATCACAAGTATTCCTATACACCAATAATAGACAGCCAAATCATAAGTGAACTCTCATTCATAATTTCTACAAAGAGAATAAAATACCTAGGAATACAACTTACAAGGGATGTGAAGGACCTCCTCAAGGAGGACTACAAACCACTACTAACAGAAATAAGAGAGGACACAAATAAATGGAAAAACATTCCATGCTCATGGATAGGAAGAATCAAAAGTAATTTACAGATTCAATGCTATCCCCAACAAGCTACCATTGACTGTCTTCACACAATTAGACAAAACCACTTTAAATTTCATATGGAACCAAAAAAGAACCTGCATAGCCAAGACAATCCTAAGCAAAAAGAACAAAGCTGGAGACATCACACTACCTAACTTCAAACTATACTAAAAGGTTACAGTAACCAAAACCGGATGGTACTATTATCAAAACAGATATATAGGCCAATGGAACAGGATGGAGGCCTCATAAATAGCACCACACATCTACAACCATCTGATCTTCAACAAACCTGACAAAAACAAGCAATGAGGAAAGGACTCCCTATTTAAGAAATGGTCTTGGGAAAAGTGGCTAGCCATATACAGAAAATTGAAACTGGACCCTTTGCTTACACCTTATACAAAAATTAACTCAAGGTGGATTAAAGACTTAAACATAAGGCCTAAAACCATAAAATCCCTAGAAGAAAACTTAGGCAATACCATTCAGGACATAGGTATGGGCAAAGATTTCATGACTAAAACACCAAAAGCAATGGCAACAAAAGCCATACTTGACAAATGGGATCTAATTAAAGAGCTTCTGCACAGCAAAAGAAACTATCATCAGAGTGAACAAGAAACTGACAGAATGGAAGAAAACATTTGTCATCTATCCATTTGACAAAGGGATCATATCCAGAATCTACAAATAACTTAAATTTACAAGAAAAAACCCCTTCAAGAAGTGGGCGAAGGATGTGAACAGACACTTCTCAAAAGAAGGCATTTATGTAGCCAACAAACATACAAAACAATGCACATCATCACTGATCATTAGAGAAATGCAAATCAAAACCACAATGAGATACCATCTCATGACAGTTAGAATGGTGATCATTAAAAAGTCAGGAAACAACAGATGCTAGAGAGGATGTGGAGAAATAGGAATGCTTTTACGCTGTTGGTGGGAGTATAAATTAGTTCAACCACTGTGGAAGACAGTGTGGCAATACCATTTGACACAGTCATCCTGTTACTGGGTATATACCCAAAGGATTATAAATCATTGTACTATAAAGACACATGCACACATATGGTTTTTTGTGGCACTGTTCACAATAGCAGACTTGGAACCAACCCAAATGTTCATCAGTGATGGGCTGGATAAAGAAAATGTGGCACATATACATCATGGAATACTATGCAGCCATAAAAAAAGGATGAGCTCATGTCCTTTGCAGGGATATGGATGAAGCTGGAAACCATTATTCTCAGCAAACTATCATAAGAACAGAAAACCAAACACCACATGTTCTCACTCACAGGTGGAAGTTGGACAATGACAACACATGGACATGGAGGGGAACATCACACACTGGGGCCTGTCGGGGGTGGGGGGCTAGGGGAGGGATAGCATTAGGAGAAATACCTAATGCAGATGATGGGTTGATGGGTGCAGCAAACCACCATGGCACGTGTATACTTATGTAACAAACCTGCACGTTCTTCACATGTATCCCCGAAATCAAATAGATATATTTTTAAAAGTGCCTGAAACAGCAGATTTCAGTGTGTAATCAATTGAAACAGGAAGACTCAGTCTGTAATCATAAACAACAGGTGATATGAATACAGATCCATTTTGAGTCTAAATACATGACTTATAATTTTGAGGAAAAATTTCTTGTTGTTAGGATGTTATGAAATAAAATATAAATATAAAATTTAAACTTTAAAATTTGTGATAATTGTGTATGTTCCTGTAAACTCCTACTTTTGACAAGAAAAAACATGACATGCACCTTTTAAATGCAATTATATTTCAACTCTACATTCTCTTTGCCTGTTAGGGAGACCTCAATTTTCTTTGGAGCCTATTTCCTAAATCAGATAAATATTATTATATAAGAGTGGATACGATTTTAGTGATAACAGAGGTAAAAAAATATGTACTCATTACTTTCCTACACAAGCAGGACACTTTCCATCAAGAAATAGATTTATTTTTAATGCCACTAGTAAAGACAGCAGCTAGACATTACTGAGGTTTCTGAGTTGGGGGCCCTGCTGTCCTTTATTCATAGTGTTCATTCCATACCAACCTCTTGATATTACATATTTTGGTTACCTGCCAATGACTGGGCTTTCCGAAATTTGGTATTTTCTTTTTCTATCTGGTCAGACTTGTGAAGGCAACTCTCATATTCTCTATGATACAAATAATACCAAATATATTTTTTAAAAATCTCTCTATGCAATTGACTTCTTTTAATGTATATTTCTCCATTTTTTGCATGCCTGCGTTAGATTTAGTTGCTGCCAAATATAAGTGATACTTAGTTTTTCTACTGCAGTATGGAGAGTTTTGCAGAAGATTTTCACTTCTCAAAAGCCAAATTTTACTACAGAAGGCATTGTAATGACTTTAATTATAGTTTAAATACTTTAGAATTATTTCTAATGGTTGTGCGTATTTCAGAGTTAATAGCAGGAAGTATGTATAGAATCCTCACGTTGGATAAAGAGCTAGGACTCTCATTTTAAATGCTTAGTAATAGTCAATAAAAATTATATATATATATGTGTGTGTGTGGGTGAACTATCCAGAATTAAAAATAATTTCTTTATCTACCTTATGTTTTCAAGATGATTTTAGTAAATCTTTAATGTTACAAATTATCTTCACTTTCATTCAATATATTTATAATTTTATTGTGAAAAGTTCTGTTTATAAGTCTATTTCGGTATCTAAATGTAAAACTACAAGGCATTTATGACTATTTGTTCAACAGAAGAGAAAAATACACAGAGTAGCTGTTCTCATGATGCTTACACTCTATTCAGGCTACAGAAACAAGAAAGAAAAAAATGCACTTACTAACAAAAGGATTTAGTAAGCGCCAGACTGAAAAATTTAAGGCACAATTTAACAGGAGCTCCAAGACTTAAATTCTCTCCAAAATTAACACCTTTTGCTTGAGAACATAGATTTGAGGCTGTCAAGTCAACCTCTTATGAGGTAAAATATAATCATGTGACAGTTTCATTCAATAAAGAGTGATCAGAAATTATGTATGCAATTTTCTAATCTAGCCCTTAAAAAAGTGAACAAAACTAAAGCCTATCATACTCTTGGTGTTTTCATCCTCTTTTTATCTTTTTACTAGCAAGGGTGGAGAGGACCCCAGTAAGCTTGGAAACCACATATTGAAAATGGTGTCCTGGTTCCACTCAGCCTAATACTCTGAGCAAATATGTGGAGGAGTGTCAAAGTGGCATGATCATCATAGAGTGAACAAAATACAAGTGTCTATTGTGTTTGAGGCACTTACATATCAAGTATGTTTGATGTACCATTGCACTTACCCAAGAGAGAGGGAGTGGTATTTTATACAGGGTAGTTAAAGAATTCTTTCTAATAAAGAGAGACTGAGAGAACTTAATGAAGGGAGAGACTCACTTATGTGTCTATAAAAAGTAGAGTGTTAACTGCTGGAGGGATCAATTATTGCAAAGAAGTGGAGGCAGGAGTATTTTTGAGAAAGCACAAGGAGGCTAACGTTACTGGAAAACTAGCTCCAGGTGGGAGAAAGTGAGGTCAGAAATGTACCACGTGGCCATATCATATTGAGCCTTGAAGGCTGTGATAACCTTTTAGGATTTTATTCTGCATAAGATGGAAAGGCAGAGATATAATACAATCTAGTTCTATTTAGAAAATCATGAGTCTTATGTTGATAATTAAATATAGGCAGGTGGATGAGCAATTTAAAGACCATTATGGTATTCTAATATAAGCACTTAATGTTATAATTTTCTTTCTAAACTCCACTTTAGTTGCATCCCATAAACCTTTATATTTTTATTTTCCATTTAGTATAATCACAAAAGCAATATCCCTTGAGACTTCTTCTTAGGTGTAGGCACTACATAGGGATTTGTTGATTAATTGCTAAATATCTAAGGGGATATGACAGATACCTTTATGTCATCGGTTTTGGTTTAATCCGTTGTTATCAGAGGATGTCCTTTGTATGATATTTATTCCTTTAAATTGCTTAAGATTTGTTCTGTGGCCCAGAATGTGGGGAAAAGAAAGAGAGATCAGACTGTTAATGTGTCTGTGTAGAAAGAAGTAGACATAGTAACTCCATTTTCTTCTGTACTAAGAGAAATTCTTCTGCCTTGAGATGCTGTTAATGTTTAACACTAGCCCCAACCTTGTGCTGGCAGAAACATGTGCTGTGTTGACTCAAGGTTTAATGGATATAGGGCTGTGTAGGATGTGCTTTGTTAAAAAGTGTTTGCAGGCAGTATGCTTGGTAAAAGTCATTGCCATTCTCCAGTCTCGAGTACCCAGGGACACAATGCACTGCAGAAGGCTGCAAGGACCTCTGCATAAGAAAGCCTGGGTATTGTCCAAGGTTTCTCCCCACTAAGACAGCGTGAGATATGGCCTCATGGGAAGGGAAAGACCAGATTGTCCCCCAGCCCAACACCCGTAAAGGGTCTGTGATGAGGAGGATTCGTGAAAGAGGAAGGCCTCTTTGCAGTTGAGATAAGAGGAAGGCATCTGTCTCCTGCTCATCCCTGGGAATGGATAGTCTCAATGTAAAACCCGATCACTCGTTCTATTCACCGAGATAGGAGAAAACCACCTTATGGCTGGAGGCGAGACATGCTGGCGACAATACTGCTCTTTACTATACTGAGATGTTTGTGTAAAGTAAAACATAAATCTGGCCTATGTGCACATCAAGACAAAGCACCTTTCCTTAAACTTTCTTATGACACAGAGCCCTTTGGTCACATGTTTTCTTGCTGACTCTCTCCCCACCATTACCCCTATAGTCCTGCCACATCCCCCTCATGAAGATAGTAGAGATAGTGATCAGTAAATACTGAGGGAACTCAGTGACCATTGCCAGCAGGGGTCCTCCATATGCTGAGCGCAGGTCCCCTGGGCCCACTGTTCTTTCTGTATACTTTTTCTCTGTGTCTTATTTCTTTTCTCAGTCTCTCGTCCCACCTGATGAGAAATACCCAGGTGTGGAGGAGCTGACCCCCTTCAGAGATTATGGTCAATCTTGGTGCATGGTTCATGTACACTTGATAAGAAATCTTATTCTGTTGTTAAGTGTTGTATGAATTAGAGTCAAGCTTATAGATAAGTTTTTCAGGTCTGGTAGTTAGATAGGTAGACATATTTTTCGTATCTTACCAATTTTCTGTCTACTCATTTGATCAATTACTGAAAGATGAAGGTTAAAGTCTCAACTTGATTATGGAGATTTCTTTTTTCCTTTGTGCTCTATTAGATTTGCTTCATGTATTTTTGAAACTCAGCATTTAAGTACATATGTTTTTAGGATTTTTAAGTCTTCTTGGAAAACTACTTTTTTATAACGTAATGTCCCGCTATATTATTAATAAAATTCCATATTCTGAAGTCTACGTCATATTAACAGGGACACTCTAGCTTTCTTTAAATTAGTGTGTGCATGGCATATTCATGAGAGGTTTGAGAAATTTGGGGCTTGATCAAGGAAAAGATATTACTATGACATGGCAGTTTATTTAATCACTCTTTAACAGGTTTGTATTTTATGTGGGGTGGGAGGGGGATCTCTTATGACAGAGCAGAAGTCTATCAGGAGGTTTAAGTGGGGTTGCTATAGAAAGGGAGGCGGGCTGGGGAATTTTCCTCCGGGGAAGGGGCATCAAAGATGGGACTTATGTATCCAGGTGATGTGGCTCAGTCCCATCCATAAGGGCCGCAGTGGTTTGGGGGTCTTTGTGGCCCAGGGCTTATCTATTGCTGGCAGAGGTGGCATGAGGTTTTACAAAGTATTCAAAATAAGCAGGCTCTAAATAGCTAGAAATTAGCTTGCTTGGGTTGTTTTAAAAATACTTAGATGTGTAAATATTTGTATTTGGCACTAGCAGGCTCTCGAGCTAATGAGTTGCAGCCTGCAGTGAAGAAATAAACAACCTAGTGGCCAATGTTCAGAGGCCATTATTTTGCCTCATTTATATAACAATCCATCCCCAGTTCTATGTCGTTTCATAATCTAAATTGTACTGCATTTTGTAGAGCTTAGATGGAGCCAGTGACAAAGCATTTTCGTAACCCAGAATTCCATATGAGATGGGGCAAAAACTAGGATTTCAAAAGTATTCACAGCCAGTCTATTCACCTAATGGAGGTAGAATAAATTAGAAACAGAAATGACTTTTTGATTTGTTCCATCTGTTTAGTCAGCAGACTGATATGATAGTTCTTGTGCATGTCGTTAGCTACCTATAAAACGTGATGATTGCTATGTACCCACATGCAGCAAGATGTGTTAACAAGTACACAGATCCTTTCTCATTTTGTTCTTGGGCTAGATCCTTAAGGACAAGCTGGGCCTCAGGGTGAGAGAGAAGATGCATGTTTTCTCCTCCAAGGGAGAGTTGACTTCTCCTTCTTAATCATTTTGTCTGTTTCGTTTGTGTTGCCTTGTGGTGGATGCCAGGCAAAAAGCTGGTAAATTTTCCCAGTCCCAATTGTGGTGACACCATGTTGCCCTTTTCTCTAGAGGGCATCTATCCTGTTCTCCAGGGTCCTCCCCTCCATTTAATCTTCTCTAGGAGTTTGGTTTTTGTTCTTTTCTCTGGTTGGCATCCTGGTGAAAAGCTTCTGTGAACAGGGCCCAACACGTGTCTCTTGGTTTGTAGCATTTCTTCAGTAGGATAACCACCTCTTTGGAGTATTGAGAAAAGGAAGAATATAAACTTCCTTAATTTCATATTTTAAATAATGCATTTCTCAGCTCAGTCCAAGGCTTTGGGTCTCAATATATTCCCCAGAAAGCAACTAGAATGACAACATTTCCAGTAGTGGATCCAATAAGACAGCAGGATCGGCATGCTACCTGCTTACAAATGTGTGCCACTCCAGCTGCACTTAAGAAGCCAAACTTTATCTGTCATCTCTGCCTTGTAGGTTCATTTACCTACCATCATAGTCCCCAAGGAAAGGACTCCTCTCACTTCAGCCAAATTCAGAAAATTGCCAGCCTAGCCAAAGGAGCACCTCCTGATGTACCTTGTTGCTGTGTCTGAGACATCCCACCCTTTGTCCAGAGGCATGTATTCCTCCTCTTTTTCTCTTCAAGCTCATAAGTGTCTGTTGCCTGCCAAATGAGGAACCCATGAAACAAAGTACACTGTGAGCAGTTTAAATTACCACAAAAAGCAGAGCTAAGAACACTGAGAAAATGAAATGTTGATGAAATTGGATAAATATATGAAATAACATTCTAGTAACAATAGTGATTAACATATAATAAGCTTTCCTTGTAGAAAGTTTGTCAGGAAATTGTAGAAAGATTAATTTTTTATAGTAGTTTAACCAAATTTTACCTTAAAAATTCCCTACAACAGTTACTCTAGCAATGTGCAAATAATTTATATCAAAATTTCAATTATGTCATTAGTTAATAATTAAAAATTAAGCAATTGCAAATAACACACACTGAAAAAGAATGTGATTCTCTCCAATTTATGGATTTCTTAAAAATGTTGGCACTATAGTGCTTCTTTGACCTTTTCTTCTTATGTTTGTATTCCCTTATCATTTTAAAATAAACAAACATTTCTTTTGAGACTGAAAAATTCAGAGAGATACAAAATTTGAAGTAATCACACCTTATTAACTTAAAAATATACTATATAAAAATACAAAAAATTATTAAAACTGATAAACAAATTTAGTAAACTTACAGGATACAAAATAAGTACCAGTTCTATATACTAAGAGTAATATATCTGAAAAAGAATCAAGAAAGAAATCCCAAATGCAATAGTTACAAAAATACTTAGAAATAAGTGTGGCTAAAGAAGTAAAATATATTTATAAGAAAAAAACTAGAAAACACTGATAAAAATAATTTAAGAGGACACACACAAAAAATGGAAAAATATCACATGTTCAAAGATTGAAAGAATTAATATTGTTAAAATGTTTAAACTCCCCAAAGCTACCTCCAGATTCAATGCAATCCCTATCAAAATATCAATGACATTCTTCACAGAAATGTAAAATAATATCTTAAAATTTGTAAAGAACCACATAAGATCTCAAACAGCTAAAGTAATCATGAGCAAAAAGAACACAGCTGGAGCTATAACACCACCAGATTTCAAATTATACTACAAAGCTATAGTAGATAAAATCGCATGGTACTGGCATAAGAAAAAAAAAAAAGAAACACAAACTAATGAAAAAGAATAGAGAACCCAGAAATATATCCATGTACTTAGAGTAAACTCATTTTTGACAAAGGTGCCAACAACATACCTTGGAGAAAGGACAGCCTCTTTAATAAATGGTGATAGCACAACTGGATACCCCTATGCAAAAGAATGAAACTAGATCCATATTTTTCACGATATTAAAAATCAACTAAAATAAACTAAAGATTTTAAAGTGTAAGACATAATCCTAGAAAACTCCTAGAAGTAAACATTGAGAAAACACTACAGGACATTTGTCTGGGCAAAGATTTTTGGAATACAAACCAAAAAAGCAAAAATAGACAAATAGGGTTACATCAAGTTGAAAAGCTTCTGAACAAAAAGGAAACAATTAACAAAGTGAAGAGACAACCCAGAAAATGGGAGAAAATATTAGAAACTACCTGTTTGAAAAGACGTTAATAAACATAATAAAAAAGGAACTCAGACAACTCAATAGCAAAACAATCAAATAACCCAATTAAAAAACAGGCAAGGGATGTAAACAGACATTTCTCAAATGAAGGCATACAAATAGCCAACAGGTAAATGGAAAAATGCTCAACATTATCACCAGGGAAATGCAAATCTAAAGCACAATGTGATATCTTATCTCAGTTAGAATAGCTATATCAAAAAGATTTTTTTTAATGGCAAATGCTGTCAAGGATGTGAAGAAGAAATAGAAATGCTCTTACAGTCTTGGTGGGAATGTAAGTAAAACAGCTACTATGGAAAACCGTATAGAGGCTTCTCAAAAGACTAAAAATAGAACTACCATATGATCCAGAAATCCCATTCCTGGGTATATATCCAAAAGAAAGGAAATCAGTACATTATAGATATTTGCTCTCCCATGTGAATTGCAGCACTCTTCACAATAGTCAAAATATGGAATTGAATTAAGTGTCCATCAACAAATGAATGGATAAAGAACACACAGTATATATACAGAATTTAATTTTATTCAGCTATAAAAAATAATAAAATTCTGTCATTTGCAGCAACATTGATGGAATTGGAGAACATCATGTTAAGCGAAATAAGCTCAGAAAGACAAATATCTCATGCTGTCATTCATATGTGGGAGCTGAAAAAAGTAGATCTCACGGACGCAGAGAGTAGAATGGTGGCTTCCAGAGGCTGCGAGAGGCAGGGAGGATAAAGAGAAGTTGGTTACCGGGTACAAAAATATACTTAGATGGCATAAATACATTCTAGTATTCAACACTACAGTGGGAAAATTATAGTTAATAAAAATTTATTGCATATTTCAAAGCAGCTGGAAGAATTGTAATGTTCCCAACACAAAGAAAAGATCAATGTTTGAGGCGATGTAAATCCTAATTACCCTTATTTCATCATTACACACTGTATACACATAATAAAATAGTACATGTAACCCCCAAATATGTACAACTATGATATATCTATAAAATAAAATAAAATACATATGTATAAATATATAAATAATATATATGAGTATATATATTATATATTGTTTGAGTATTATCCCCAAAGAATGTACTTTTACTTAAAAGGGTAAATAAAGTAAGTTATATATAAGTTCTCTTGAATTTAATAAATCCTTGGCAAATGTGAGTCTTCAACCAAAGTTACTAAAACTTTATACTATACTTGCTTTGTACCAGCAACCATTATAAGTATTTAATATTTACAATAACCCTGTGATGTAGATATTATTTTTTTCCTGTTATGCAGATGATTAAACGGACTCATAGAAAATTAGAATAATTTGTTCAGTCATGCAGTTACTGAACAGTAGTTATGTCTTAGAAGCCAAATTTGAGAATTTATGGTTTTAATCCACTCTTTAAAACTATCTCCATATTACAAACATATCGATTGCAAACATTTCTATTATTATTTATAAACTTATACAATAATTTCCTATAAATGGCATTTTAAAATTCTTACTACTACTTTACTTTATTCACTCAAAAATAAAAATGTGATTTTGAATGTCTACTATTGCTACTTAAGGTGCTGTTGCTCCAGAGTATTAAAATCTACTGGTAATAGCCATGCAACCTTGCAGATATTTGAGGTATTTGCAATATTATAAACCATATTCAGAATATTCTGAAGACAAATAGCATTTTCCTCACTTTATAGATAAGAAGCCTGAGTCTCAGAGTGTTTAGAAAACTTTTCTGAAATCATGCGAACTATTAAGTGGGATTGCTAAGATTTGAACTGAGTGTTTGTGAAACTGGTATCAGTCTTTGCACTGTATCTCAAAATTATCCAAGTGTTTATCCTATTTAAAAGATACTCCATTAAAGGTTTTCATTGTTCATCAGTGTTCTCAGAACTTGCTCAAGGAAAAACCTAACTGTAATCATCAGATATAAATTCCAGGAATAATCATCTCCTTTATATCATCCCCTCTCTTCCCTCCGCCATAAAGGTGTGGTCCAGAATGTCTTACATACACAGCAATTTAAAAATTATTCTATATTTCCTCACTTTTACTCCAATTTCACTTTAAGTTAATACTGATGTGTTCTCCAGGTGCAGATACCATACTACGTATTTAGTAGTGAGGACCGATCTCTACCTAAAGCTAAGTCCTTGAGAAGTTGTTGATAATGTGTTTTTTATTATCATCACATTTGTGCTAAGTATTTGAATCTTGAACATTTTAGAATTTGCTTCCAACTTGGTATTTTATTTATTTATTTGTAAAATTATATGCCACTCAGAGCATAAAAAGAATGATTAAATATCAATTTGAACCAGTTCTAGCCAGTAGTGCATTCTTCCATCACAGTGTGCAACCATGTGCAACTATGTGTCTTAGGTAAGAGCTCCCAGAGAACATTTGATAATTGAATTTGTGCTTATCAGATTGAAGTTTGAAAAATTTAGTGCTACTGGATTGATTTTTTTTTTTTCCAAAAAGCACATGTAGATATACTAGAGGCCAAGTTGGAATCCAACACATTAAAAAATAGCTTTAGAGGCAAAACTCAATATTTGCAGGTCATAAAACACTTGCTTCTTTAAAATCTTAAGCCTTGATATATATGAAATTTGTACAAATGAAATATGTGCATTTATATATGTGTTAATTTTCTTCTCAAAATGCTGTGCTGTTTCACTTTATTAAAAGAAGAAAGAAAGAAAGAGAGAGAAAGAGAAAGAAAAAAGAAAGAAAGAAAAAGAAAGAAAGAAAGAAAGAAAGAAAGAAAGAAAGAAAGAAAGAAAGAAAGAAAGAAAGAAAGAAAGAAAGAAGAAAGAAGAAAGAGAGAAAGAGAGAGGGAGGGAGGGAGGAAGGGAGGGAGGAAGGAAGGAAAGAAGGAAGGAAGGAAGGAAGGAAGGAAGGAAGGAAGGAAGGAAGGAAGGAAGGAAGGAAGGAAAGAAGGAAGGAAGAAAAAAAAAAGAGACAGATAGAAAGAGAAGTCATAGCTAGATGTCCAAAAAATAAAGTCAGGGAAAATCTTTATAATTTGGATTTTCATAGATAAAGAAGAACTGAATTCCTGATTACTTTCTAATGCAACATAATGAAGTTAAAAATACGAATTCAAAAGACAAACTACCCAATTATTAAGCCCTTCTCAACTACTTACTAGCTATATAATTTGAAGAATATTCTCTTTACTATTCTATAAAATGAACCTAATAAATATTTCTACCTTATATTTTAATAAAGATTAATGAAAATATATCTAAAAGGCAGCTTTACACTTCTTGGCATATAATTAACAGTATATAATTATTTTCTTTGGTAACTGTCTTTTGTCATGTGGCCTGAAGCTACAAATTCTACCCTAAATTTTTATGGCTCACAATTATTTGAGAAACAGAAAAATATGCATGATTCTTTAAAATAAACAAGTCAACAATATATGGTACCACTGTTTTTATTCAACATTGTGCAGTAGATAAGATACGAGCCAGTAGAGTAAGACCAAAAAAAAATTAAAGATGTATAAGGACAGCAAAGAGACAAACTGATTCACAGGTCATACAGATTTAAAGTCAATATTAAATATTCAACTCCAAATATATGTATCAATATATGCAGTTAGAAATTTAAATACATTTAAGGTATACAGGAATAAACCTAACATATTTTCCAGACCTACTGCACATAATTAGAAAAAATTTTGAAAGATGTTTATGGAAACCTAAATATTCATGAATGTGAAGAGTAAATACTAAAAATATATCAATTCTATTCAAATATAGTATAAGATGAAAGCATTTCCAAACAAAAATCCAAAGGACACTTTTCAAGTTTATTCTAATATTTGTGTATGTAGAAAAGACCTCAAAACAGCTAACACATTCTTGAAGGGGAAGGATTTCATAGGGTACTTTAGTAAAAATCAACTTATTTAAATGTGTTACTAATTGTTAAAGAGGATCAAAAATGTTTTGCTTTTGATGTGGGAAGAACAGGAATGTACATTCACTTTATTGCCCTGGGGATATCTACGTTCAGCTCTCACGGATTCTTCATCACATTGGTACATTCAAGTAATGAAAATCTGTTAATTGGGGTTGATAAACAGAAATTAGTAGATAGATTAGATCCCTATATATATACCAAAGCGTGGATTGTTTGAAGTGAAACAATCTGAGGCATGTGGCAAGAACAAGGTGGCCACTGTCTATCATAAGAAAGTTTTTGGTGAGCCTTAGATTTTGGAGATAGCTTATGCCAAACTAAGGGATACTCTTTCAACCTACTTATTATGTAACTAAAAAGTGGGACACAGAGTAAAAGAGGCCTCTGTTGAAGGTTTAGGTTTCAGTCAAGATGTCTTCTACCTGTGTCATACATTCCAGGAAACTACTGATGTCAGAGATATCACAATTGTAAAAGACACTGTGTTCATACGTCTCTGGTAATCCCAGTAGCAGAGTTCCAGGAAGGTTATAGAGAAAGGCAATGCCATCTGTGACAGACCCCTGGTGTGCTACTGGGTATTAGTAGACCGAGTTCCTAAACATGGGACCTGCATTTACCATGTTGAGTAGGGTATTACCTTATCCGCTGCAAAAAGCCAGAAGAACAAAGAAGGAATTCATTGTTCAATGAAAATGGCATGATGAGAATTGGACTTGAGTAGATCAAGACGGTGTGTGTAAAATGACATGTTTAGGTGGCCTGGACTTTCATGATGTTTATTCATATTGTACTAACATCTCTCCTTCAACTCATACTTATGATTTATTGGAACTTTTCTCCACCTGACCTGCTTCCCAGATGGGTTCAGCAATATTCTACAGCTAACTAACAATAGATAGCTGCTGAACTCTAGTTAGGAGTGGTCCTAAGAGACAGTGTGAAAAGACACTGCTCCCAGCACAACTGTGAAAAATGTATTTGTTATTAAATTCATAGGGATTGAGAACTGCTCTGGAGTATGGCTAATGTTGAATACATTGACTGGGTTTTTCAGGGGCAAAAAAAAAAAAAAAAAAAGAAAAGGATAAATGGGGGCAAGCAAATTCTGTGAAAGAGACATCTGGAAAGAGGCATCTATAGGTATTGCACAGTTTCACTGTGTTTACCCATCAAATCGCATCCATCAAACCACAGAGGAAGCACTCAAGAGCCAAGTGGAAAGGATGATGCACCCTCCTTCTTTGGCCACACCGGTGATTGCATGATGGGCCTATGAAAGTTGTGGCCATGGCAGTACTGATGGAGGCTTTATATGGGCCCAGCAGTCTCACCTAGACTGTCAAACTACTCCAACTACTCAGTGTCCAACCATCCAGCAGCAGAAACTGATTCTGAGAAGCACCATCATTCAGAATGATTATCCTGCTTCTTTAAGGTAAGGAGATGATTATATCTGATGCCTTCTAGTGATTTTTCCTTCTTACAGTTGTGAGTTTGCCCTCCATTGCCACAGTACTTGTGTTGGCACTTCTATTTAAGGGCTTACACATGCCCCATATATTGCTGTGATATATAATATAAAATTGCCTCAGGTTAAACTTCATATTTCAGCAAAGAAGGTTCAACATAGATGAATGATGATGGAATCCAGAAGAATCAGGAATTGGACCTAGTAACATAGTGGTATAGACTGGTAATGTTCAGCTAAAACTTAATAGCCTATAGGCAGGTGTGCTGACCTCCAGGATGGAGGTATATGAGCTGAACCGATAGCTAATATATGGTCATGTATTGCCAAAATCTATAGTACATTGAGGCAAGAGCCAAAGGGAAATGTATGATTAGGTCCTTTCTCTATCATTCCTGCTAACCCATTTGCAGATTTTTGCTTCAAAACTAGAGTTTCCATTTCATTAAAAATATTAGTCCAGTGGCTCAGTAGGCAAATGAAACCAAAACAATTATTTCATGTGTATAAGGAATTGATAATTGTCCATGATAAGCATGGAAAGTTACTCTTGTGACTATAAAATGGGGCTGGATATATGTCTGAGTTCACTTGGTCTGTTCCCTGGAGTGCTTCCCTGACTGATGATAGCTGCAACAGGACAATTTTAGCAACCACATTGCAACAAGAGCAAGTTAACCAAAGTCTCAAACTCTTTGGAGAGAGTGACATGGGTCATGTCACAAAGCAATCAGCCTTCACTAGTCAAAATTCTAACAGAGCACAAATGAAATCTAGAATTAGTGATAAAGGAGAGAGGCGATGAATAGTAGTTATGTCCTCAAGATGAGTGACTGGAGCATAGAACGTTGCTTGTTTTGCAAACTGTCTTGTATCTTTGTAAACAAATAATGTGCCTTGCCACCCCTGGTGATATATTGGGTTTCACAGAGGGCATGAGTAAATCTGAATGATGCAAAAAGTAAACTGTATTTGATACCTGTTGTGTGTGTGCTGCTTTCTTCAGATTCTTTTCCTTTGTTGTAATTTTAGTCACTGCTATAACAAATAATTTTAAACAGACTTCTGTCACTTTTGCTCAGGTGCGATATATGTGCTTTGCTAAATACTGCTTCAACTATATCTGGCTTCTTACCTTGGGGCTAACCTTTGGGTTCCCCATGGGAACCATTTTGCCATTCCTTCATGTGTAACTTGTGTGGAATGGAAACTCCTATAGGGCAACCCTTGACCAATAATTACAGAAGCTGGGAGACTAGTACTTTCTTTCTTCCCTTTGGCAGACAGTTATTTAAAAGATGTATTTACTAAGGCTTCTCAGAAGTTTCTGGAGATGAAATAGCCAGTTAGGTAGGGGTGGCAAACTCAGTAACTCATTTCTCTATTGGCTTTACTTTTTCTGCTTCATTCCCTCTGTTCTTCATTCTTATTCCCTGAGTTATCTTCTTAAGGAAACTTCTTGAAAAGTAGCCCTGTTCTTAGTTTCTACTCTTATAGACAAGGTAACAACCTAATAAGATAACATTTTGCCAAGCCACCAGTTGAACATAGAGAAAACTAACAATCTATGTTTTTAGTGTCTTAAGTTTAACATTTATTTGGTGATTCAAATATTATTTATTAATTAAATGTACATGTATATGTGTACATATATTTGTATATAAGTCTGTGTACATGTATGTGTACTTGTTCTCTCTCTCTCTCTCTCTCACACACACACACACACACACACACAAGCTTTTAGTTGCTAGTTTAGAGGAAAAGGTTTACAAATAAAATTGGAAGAATTTATGCCCCTAGAAACTTATAAGAACTCTGATCCAATACATAATTTTGTTTTCTTTTTTTTAATTTTTTGAGACAGAATCTCACTCTGTTGCCAGGCTGGAGTGCAGTGGCATGATCTTGGCTCACTGCAGTCTCCACCTCCTGGGTTCAAGCAATTTTCTGCTTCAGCCTCTCGAGTAGCTGGGATTACAGGTGCCTACCACCATGCCCGGCTATTTTTTTTTTTTTTTAATTTTTTGTATTTTTTAGTAGAGATGAGGTTTCACCATGTCGGCCAGGCTGGTCTTGAACTCCTGACCTCGTGATCCACCCGCCTTGGCCTCCCAAAGTGCTGGGATCACAGGAGTGAGCCACCACGCCCAGCCCCCAATACATAAAATTTTGATTTAGGAATAGAAAATTGAGAGTGAGAGTCATTTTCTTAACTTTTAAAAATGTATAATATATTTATATTTCTTTAGGCATGTTCACCTGCAGTCTTTAGTCTACTTAATAATCTATTTTAAGTATTGTTTGCATGTATTTATGTTAGATCTGGTAAACATTTTGTCAACTTAAATCATATATATAATTAGAATTGCATTTTTTCTCCTTCATGATACTTTGATTATGTTCATCATACTGAAGCACATTTAAAGTCCAGAAATTAATCTTCATCACACATTTTTGGTCATAACTTTGTTCATAATTTACAAATGACAAACAAAAAACTCTTATAGTGCATAACTTTAAAATGTCAAATTTAACAGTTAATAGATCAGAAAATATAAAGGGATCTTACTTATTCAGTATCATAGAAAAAATTATGAATTTTACATATTTTTCCAGACAATATAATTTATTTTCAGTACAAAATAATAATCTTAATATATCAATGTCAAATATTTTTTTAAAAATTATTTGATTTGTTTAACATTTATTAAGGAAAGTATTTCAAACACAGTTTAAGCTTTTCAGGTTTTCTTCATTTGAAACATCTGTTTTTCTGTCACCTTCAATCTCATTGTCATCATTTTATTCAGACCATAAATGACTAACTAAAACATCATGTATAATTTTCCTTGTTCATTTCTCTTTGTCTGCCATCTTTAATATTTCTCATCCTCAGCGGCATATAATATATGCATCTCATTAAATTTTGTATTCAATATAATTATGTCTTGCATTGCTTTTGATATTTTATGTATATTAATTTTGACTTTTCAACATACAACCACATCATAAACTGCTTAAAGGCAAAAGTAATATCTTTCATTATTTAATAGGTACTGTATTTTTAAATCTTGGAACAATACCGAATATATCTTTGGAAAAATAAGTGTTTTTATGTTTAACTTAATTACAGTCATAAAAAATAATTTTCTATCTTATACTAGCTTCTTATGAGTAGTTTCAAACTTTCTAAAGCCAGAAAACCCTTCGATCAAATGAAACTTACCTTTAAACAGGATGATTATAAGCATAACTGCTCCAGTTGAAATGGGTTAAGGATAGCAGAGTCATACAAACATCTCCTGCTTTCAGTCAGCTGGCCTGAGATGTGTATTGAGTTTCAAAATGTTTTTTCTATAATATGTAGTCTTATTAAATTCATATACTGGCTTATTATTTTAGAATTGAAAGTAACCATATAAAGTATTTCCTGTGATTAGTCTTTATGACTTACCACTTATAATACATAACAACTGTATTTCAACTATATTTTAAGATATGTTTTGGATAATTACAGGGATCAGAAACAGAAAATCATCAATCCTACCAACATTTATTAAGCACCTTCTACATGTTTTATAGGCAGTGAAATACAGCAGTAAAAAGAACAAAAGGTCCCAGTCTTTATTCTCAGGGATTTTGCATTTTAGAGGAGAAAACAAGCACAACACACATGATATCAGGGGTATTCAGGGCGACGAAGAAAAAATGAAGTGAATTAAAAAAGGTGTAGAGAGATGGAGGAGATCATGCTGTTACTATTTTTAATAGGATAATTGTGAAGATTTTCTGTAAAGATGAATTTATGCAGAAATTTGAAGATACTGAGGTAAAATGCTGCCTGCTTATGTTAGAAGCTGCTTTATTTCTCTGTTTTGCGCATTATCGTCTGCTATGCTACAGGAATAGTGGAGGCAGTTTTATTATAATCGGAGCTTAAATGCTTTCAGAGTTCCCCTCGATTCTAATCTGATATCCATGTTCAAGTGATAAAATGCTCCAGATTCATGAATATCCACTTAACTTGTTTTGGAAAGGTATGTGAAAACTACAAAGCACCAGGGTTCTTACAGAGGGATTACTGTGTGAAGCTACGGGATTGAAATGTAGCATACTTAATTCCTTATTTATTCAATGAAATGAAAAATTGTATGGTAAAGTGGTCCTAACTATGTGTGATGAGTATACATCAAACTCTTTTCTTTTATTATGAAATGAGAGTAAGAACTTAGTGTTTATATGTTGTAGGTCATCCGCTCAAGGGTCTCATGATTTGTCATCATCACGTGATACAGTATGGAAGTTGAACATTACCAGCTTGAAGCCATGCTAAACATAATGACAGTGGTTTCTGTTTATAAATAATCATTCTCTTAGCAATTCAAAGTCTTTCAGAGGTCTCAGTCATTTGTTCATACAACTTTAATGAAAACTTAAGAGACTGCTAACCACTCTCTTTTCTCCCAGAGACTGAAAGTAAGTCACAGCCAGGTTAGCTTCATTGCCTCAGGTAAGTCAATCACTTAGTAGCAGAGCTGAGAATAGAACTCAGCCTTCTCACTTTTTCCAAGGAGCAAGTTTCAAAACCTTGCTTCACTGGTAGAAGAGTGTGCTTTCTGTCATTCCCAGAGGCAGAAAGGCAAAAATAAAAGATTGCCTGTGTCAAAATCTTGCTACCTTTACAACAGTTAACTTTCTCGTGGTTCAAAAAATAGACTTTAATATATTTTCTTTTTTAAAAATGAATCCAGAAACTATAAGAAAGTCTTGGCAAATCATAGAACTAGATTCTTCTTTTTATTTCTAATATATCAATGTCAATATTTTTAATAGAGTTTACATGGTATTACCCTAGCCATTGTTCATTTAAAACTACCAAATCAGTGGCCGAATAGGAACAGCTCCAGTCTCCAGCTCCCAGCCCGAACGACACAGAAGACAGGTGATTTCTGCATTTTCAACTGAGGTACTGGGTTCATCTCACTAGGGAGTGCCGGACAATCGGTGCTGGTCAGCTGCTGCAGCCCAACCAGCCAGAGCTGAAGCAGGGTGAGGCATCACCTCACCTGGGAAGCCCAAGGAAGAAGGGAATCCCTTTTCCTAGCCAGGGGAACTGAGACACACAACACCTGGAAAATTGGGTAACTCCCACTCCAATACTGCTGTTTACCAAGGGTCTTAGCAAATGGGCACACCAGGAGATTATATCCCACACTTGGCCGGGAGGGTCCCATGCCCACGGAGCCTCCCTCATTGCTAGCACAGCAGTCTGTGATCTAAGGGCAAAGCAGCAGCGAGGCTGGGGGAGGGGCGCCCGCAATTGCTGAGGCTTAAGTAGGTAAACAAAGCCACTGGGAAGCTCAAACTGGGTGGAGCTCACAGCAGCTCAAGGAGGCCTACCTGTCTGTCTAGACTCCACCTCTGGGGACAGGGCACAACTAAACAACAACAACAACAACAAAGCAGCAGAAACCTCTGCAGCTGCAAATGACTGTGTCTGACAGCTTTGAAGAGAGCAGTGGATCTCCCAATACGGAGGTTGAGATCTGAGAACGGACAGACTGCCTGCTCAAGTGGGTCCCTGACCCCTGAGTAGCCTAACTGGGAGACATCCCAAACTAGGGGCAGACTGACACCCAATACCTCACACGGTGGAGTACACCCCTGAGAGGAAGCTTCCAAAGCAAGAATCAGACAAGTACACTCCCTGTTCAGCAATATTCTATCATCTGCAGCCTCTGCTGCTGATACCCAGGCAAACAGGGTCTGGAGTGGACCTCAAGCAATCGCCAACAGACCTACAGCTGAGGGTCCGTACTGTTAGAAGGAAAACTAACAAACAGGAAGGACACCCACACCAAAACCCCATCAGTACGTCAGCATCATCAAAGACCAGAGGCAGATAAAACCACAAAGATGGGGAAAAAGCAAGGCAGAAAAGCTGGAAATTGAAAAAATAAGAGTGCATCTACCCCTGCAAAGGAACGCAGCTCATCACTAGCAACAGATCAAAGCTGGACAGAGAATGACTTTGCCGAGATGAGAGAAGAAGGCTTCAGTCCATCAAAGTTCTCAGAACTAAAGGAGGAATTATGTACCCAGCACAAAGAAACTAAAAATCTTGAAAAAAGAGTGGAAGAATTGATAACTAGGATAATTAATGCAGAGAAGGCCATAAACGAACAGACAGAGATGAAAACCATGACACCAGAAATATGTGACAAATGCACAAGCTTCAGTAACCAACTCGATCAACTGGAAGAAAGAGTATCAGTGACTGAGGATCAAATGAATGAAATGAAGTGAAAAGAGAAATCTAAAGAAAAAAGAAGAAAAAGAAATGAACAAAGCCCGCAAGAAGTGTGGGATTATGTAAAAAGACGAAATCTGCATCTGATTGGGGTGCCTGAAAGTGAGGGGGAAAATGGAACCAAGTTGGAAAACACTCTTCAGAATATCATCCAGGAGAACTTCTCTAACGTAGTGGGGCAGGCCAACATTCAAATTCAGGAAATACAGAGAACGCCACAAAAATACTCCTCCAGAAGAGCAACTCCAAGACACATAATTGCCAGATTCACCAAAATTGAAATGAAAGAAAAAATCTTAAGGGCAGCCAGAGAGAAAGGTCGGGTTACCCACAAAGGGAAGCCCATCAGACTAACAGCAGATCTCTCGGCAGAAACTCTCCAAGCCAGAAGAGAGTGGGGGACAATATTCAACATTCTTAAAGAAAAGAATTTTCAACGCAGAATTTCATATCCAACCAAACTAAGTTTCATCAGTGAAGGAGAAATAAAATCCTTTACAGATAACCAAATGTTGAGAGATTTTGTCTCCACCAGGCCTGCCTTACAAGAGATCCTGAAGGAAGCACTAAACATGGAAAGGAACAACCGGTACCAGCCATTGCACAAACATGCCAAAATGTAAAGACCATCGAGGCTAGGAAGAAACTGCATCAACTAACGAGCAAAATAACCAGTTAATCATAATGGCAGGATCAAGTTCACACATAACAATATTAACCTTCAATGTAAATGGACTAAATGTTCCAATTAAAAGACACAGACTGGCAAACTGGATAAAGAGTCAAGACTCATCAGTTTGCTGTATTCAGGAGACCCATCTCACATGCAGAGACATACATAGGCTCAAAATAAAGGGATGGAGGAAGATCTACCAAGCAAATGGAGAACAAAAAAAAAGCAGAAGTTGCAATTCTAGTCTCTGATAAAACAGACTTTAAACCATCAAAGATCAAAAGAGACAAAGAAGGCCATTACATAATGGTAAAGGGATCAATTCAACAGGAAGAGTTAACTATCCTAAATATATATGCACCCAATACAGGAGCACCCAGATTCATAAAGCAAGTCCTTAGAGACTTACAAAGGGACTTAGACTCCCATACAATAATAATGGGATATTCAACACCCCACTGTCAACATTAGACAGATCAACGAGACAGAAAGTTAACAAGGATATCCAGGAATTGAGCTCATCTCTGCAGCAAGCAAACCTAACAGACATCTACAGAACTCTCCACCCCAAATCAACAGAATATACATTCTTCTCAGCACCACATCACACTTATTCCAAAATTGACCACATAATTGGATGTTAAGCACTGCTCAGCAAATATACAAGAACAGAAATTATAACAAACTGTCTCTCAGACCACAGTGCAATCAAACTAGAACTCAGGACTAAGAAACTCAATCAAAACTGCTCAACTATGTGGAAACTGAATAACCTGCTCCTGAATGACTACTGGGTACATAATGAAATGAAGGCAGAAATAAAGATGTTCTTTGAAATGAATGAGAACAAAGATACAACATACCAGAATCTCTGGGACACATTTAAAGCAGTGTGTAGAGGGAAATTTACAGCACTCAATGCCCACAAGAGAAAGCATGAAAGATCTAAAATTGACAGTCTAACATCACAATTAAAAGAACTAGAGAAGCAAGAGCAAACACATTCAAAAGCTCGCAGAAGTCAAGAAATAACTAAGATCAGAGCAGAACTGAAGGAGATAGAGACACAAAATCCCTCCAAAAAATCAATGAATCCAGGAGTTGGTTTTTTGAAAAGACCAACAAAATTGATAGACTGCTAGCAAGACTAATAAAGAAGAAAAGAGAGTAGAATCAAATAGATGCAATAAACAATGATAAAGGGGATATCACCACTGACCCCACAGAAACTTACCAGGGATGTAAAGGACCTCTTCAAGGACAACTACAAACCACTGCTCAGTGAAATAAAAGAGGACACAAACAATGGAAGAACATACCATGCTCATGGATAGGAATAATCAATATTATGAAATGGCCATACTGCCCAAGGTAATTTACAGATTCAATGCCATCCCCATCAAGCTACCAATGAGTTTCTTCACAGAATTGGAAAAAACTGCTTTGAAGTTCATGTGGAACCAAAAAAGAACCCGCATTGCCAAGACAATCCTAAGTCAAAAGAACAAAGCTGGAGGCATCATGCTACCTGACTTCAAACTATACTACAAGGCTACAGTAACCAAAACAGCATGGTACTGGTACCACAACAGAAATATAGACCAATGGAACAGAACAGAGTCCTCAGAAATAATACCACACATCTACAGCCATCTGATCTTTGACAAGCCTGACAAAAACAAGAATTAGGGGAAGGATTCCCTATTTAATAAATGGTGCTGGGAAAATTGGCTAGCCATAAGTAGGAAGCTGAAACTGGATTCTTTCCTTACTCCTTATACAAAAATTAATTCAAGATGGATTAGAGACTTAAATGTTAGACCTAATACCATAAAAACCCTAGAAGAAAACCTAGGTAATACTATTCAGGACATAGGCATGGGCAAGGACTTCATGTCTAAAACACCAAAAGCAATGGCAACAAAAGCCAAAATTGACAAATGGGATCTAATTAAACTAAAGAGCTTCTGCACAGCAAAAGAAACTACCATCAGAGTGAACAGGCAACCTACAGAATGGGAGAAAATGTTTGCAATCTACTCATCTGACAAAGGGCTAATATCCAGAACCTACAAAGGACTCAAACAAATTTACAAGAAAAAAACAAACAATTCCATCAAAAAGTGGGCAAAGGATATGAACAGACATATCTCAAAGGAAGACATTCATACAGCCAACAGACACATGAAAAAATGCTCATCATCACTGACCATCAGAGAAATGCAAATCAAAACCACAATGAGACACCATCTCACACCAGTTAGAATGGCAATCGTTCAAAAAGTCAGGAAACAACAGGTGCTGGAGAGGATGTGGAGAAATAGGAACACTTTTACACTGTTGGTGGGATTGTAAACTAGTTCAACCATTATGGAAAACAGTATGGAGATTCTTCAAGGATCTAGAACTAGAAGTACCATATAACCCAGCCATCCCATTCCTGGGGATATACACAAAGGATTATAAATCATGCTGCTATAAAGACACATGCACACGTATGTTTATTGCAGCACTATTCACAATAGCAAAGACTTGGAATCAACCCAAATGTCCATCAGTGACAGACTGGATTAAGAAAATGTGGCACATATACACCATGGAATACTATCCAGCCACAAAAAAGGATGAGTTTGTGTCCTTTCTAGGGACATGGATGCAGCTGGAAACCATCATTCTCAGCAAACTATCGCAAGAACAGAAAACCAAACACCGCATGTTCTCACTTATAGGTGGGAACTGAACAATGAGATCACTTGGACTCGGGAAGGGGAACATCACACACCGGGGCCTATCATGGGGAGGGGGATGGGGGAGGGATTGCATTGGGAGTTATACCTGATGTAAGTGATGAGTTGATGGGTGCTGACGAGTTGATGGGTGCAGCACACTAACATGGCACAAATATACATATGTAAGAAACTTGCACATTATGCACATGTACCCTAGAACTTAAAGTATAATAAATAAATAAATAAATAAATAAATAAATAAATAAATAAATAAAATAATGCAAATATTCCAAAATCTGAAAAAAAAATAAAATAAATATAAAAATACCAAATCAAACAAACTTGCTAATCCAATCTCTAAAATGACCATTAGTTTAATTTTGCAAATTTTATTGAGACCTATTTAGTAGGAGTGGGATATGCATCAAGAGTCATAATGATATTTATAAAACATGTATTGCTGCCTAGTTTACTTAAAAGGACCATCCAGCACAATCAGGGCAATAACTACCTTTATATAAAGCATTATTACTCTTCTATTAGTGCTATAAACAAAGTATTGTGCTACTCCAGTAAAGTGAACATTATTCACCATTTAGAACAAGCAAAGGTTCCATGAAATACTAATTGAAACTTGGATTTTGATGGGCATATATGAAGGATAATAGGGAACTTCAAGAAAAAAAGCATGGTGTGCAGTCATGCCACAAAAATTGTTGTCGTGAGCAAGATGTCTAGGTGATGACTATTACTTTCTTCTCTTACTTTGACCTGCTAACTGGTTCTGCTGCCTTCTTGAGAGTACACACCTTGAATTGCTGCTGGCTGGCTACGATGCTCATCAGCTTGTGTTGGGCTTTCACTTTGAACACTGTTCCCTTGTGCTGCTTTGTGCTGTGCATGCTGAGTCTTACCAATTCTCTGTTACAGATTTAACTGATCAACATCAGGAGTTTCACTAATTGTTGTGTAGGGATAGGGATATGTGATTTGGGCCCTTCTTAAAGTGGTCTTGTGTTGTCTGTATCTGCCTCTACTTATCTTTGTGTCTCACATTGAATTCTGTGTTCTTATTCCAGCATAAGGAATACTTGACACTAGCCTCAGTGAATGATGTTTACTCTGTGAGTATTAGATGTGTATCTAAACCAGTTATTGGACCGTATTCTGTACAGCATTCAGGAGAAAGAATGATGTACTATGCAACATATGGGTTCATCAGGCCCTCACTTATATACAGGAAAAGTGTCACCATGTGGTCAGTGTGAGAGCCACATTCCTAAAAGCAGCTGAATCACTGGGACACTATAAAATGTATTTGCCGTTTCTGCTGCCAAACACAATATGTGGCATTCAAACTTTTCGGGATTTCATAGAAATACATAAGTTCAAAGAACGACTGAATATAAGGGTGCATATGAAAGTGGAGTGCAAATAAAAGTAATAATAGTGATGAAAGGAGAAGTTACCATCCATGGTGAACAGTGTGCCAGACACTGGAAACAACTATAAGATCATTGGAAGTCCTGCAAAGCTAGACTAAGGGTTTAAGACATTACTAGGAAATGTTGAGCTATTGAAATATTCTGAGCAGAAATGAGTTTTAGAAACATTATGTTGTGCTGGCATACTATAATTGGGTCTCTAATCAATCAATCAACCAATCCATTTTTATTAGAACTAAAACAATAGCTTGCCAAATTTAGAATCATTGCTTTACTCTACCTGGCATAGTAGTTACATAGAAATTGTGATAATCTGTCTGAATTAAAATTCAGGCTCTGCTGATCACTACTGTGTGACCTTGGGAAGTTACTTGATCTCTCTGTTCTTAGGTTTCATCATTTTTAAGATGGGGATAGTTATTGCACCTACCTCTTATGACAATGGGGACAATTAATTGATTTAATATATTTAAGACATTTATAATATGTCTTATAAAATACATTTATAACTGTGTCTTACATGTAGTAATCACTGGTATAAAGGTAGTCATTTACAAGTATTTAATAAGTAATGTCTATTTAACAAATATTTATCGAGTGCATATATTTTAGGTCCTGATTTAAGTTCTCATAATACGGCAGTGAACAAACTGATGAAAACAAACAATAGAAACACAAAACTACCTTCACGTGCTGTTTCAAAATAGTTGTATTTTGGAGCATTTGGGAGGTTTGAGAAGGTACAGGAGAATTTTGAGTTAAAGCCTCATCATAGACTTTTGCTGACATATTGAGCTGCTCAACATCCACACTTTTTTCCTCTTGAGAGGAGTGCCCAGTGTGTGGGTCTTAGAAGGATATCTACTATGAAGTTTGGATGTTTCTATATATTCCTCCTTTCTCCTCTCTGGCAGCTGAAGCGCTCTTTCTCTCAGTATGATGCTCTCACCAGGACTAAAAAACCATACATTTGAAGATGATTTACTCAGTGGGCAGTGCAGTTAAGAGTCCGGTGGTGCCCGCAGTAGCAGTAGTTCAATGTTAGCATGGCCGGTGGCAGCACTCTGTGCATGACAAGACAAGACATTGATTGTTTCATTCGCTGTTTGCAGCTTCCTTTCCTGTCTTCCAGACAGAATCCATTTCATTTTCTTCAAATGTTAACATACAAACAAGCAAATAAAAAAATAAAATTGAGCTACCTCGAGGCCAATGGTCGATAGCCTTGTAGCCAAAAATTATTATCCTGATTTCCCTGAAACACTAGCTTTTACAATAAACAAAACATGAAATGTAAGCTTTTTGTCTTTGTCAGCATAATTCAGTGAAATTAAACCAGTCAGCTACAGACAAATCATCAAAGACAGCTCTACTTTCCCTAAAAGGAATATATGTTTATAATAGCCAATCACAGTGAAGATCCATGTACTTCCTCATTTATGCTTTATAAGCTGTACTAAAAGTGCTGTGAGAAGAGCTGCTTCGCATTTCTGGTTTGAAATCTTCCAGTTTGTGAACTGTTCTTTTGCATGCATAATAAACTATAACATTTTTCTAACTTTGATCTGATTTTAGTTTTGACACAACCAAGGACCTTAACTTGCATAAGGCTTTGATGATAGTCAAATCACTGTCATTATAAAACAATTCGGAAGGAGGCTTTAATTCATTCAACCAAAATATATAAGCAGCTTCTCTGAGCCAATCACCATAATTGAGCAAAAACAGATATCATCTCTGCCTTCTTTAATCAAATATCATACATATAAATGTAAAATTACAGCTATAATAAACCTTTAGAAGAAGAGACACATTATACATGATTACTTAAAGTAGGAGGATTTGACCTGATCAAGGATGTGAGGGCAGGCCTTTCTGAGGTTTTGACAACCGATTGGAAATCTAGTGGTTGTATCATTAGCCAAAAGAAGGCAAGATAATAGTACTCCATTGGCAGGGCCCTGTCTACAGATCGTAGTGATTTACAGAGTGAGACTAGAAAAATAAGTGTGCACAGTAATCAGGAGCCAGTGGATTTGGTGCAAGATATTTTGGCCAAAGTAATCACTTTCCTCTAATTCAGGCAAGAGTTGATAGCAGCTCAAGTCACACACTGAAAGTCATGACAAAAACTGCAATTACTTTTGCACCAACCTAATATTTTTTGGCATTGGAGAGGAACAGAAAGATTTGAGAGATATTTAGAAGAAAAACATTTAGAGAATTTGGTTCTGGCTTAGATGTGAGGATAAAGTGGAGGGAAATATTCAGATCGCTTGTTTGTTTCTGGCTTACTTAGGGTAGCAAGTCATCTGAATACAATCTGAACACAGAAGAACAAACTTCTGTGTTCATAGTGATGTCAATCACTGAAAGAGCAGTCATGGAAAACACCACTTTTTGGTTAATGATCATTATTTTAGTAATGGGCTTGTTGAGTTTCAGGATCTTGTAGGTATTCCAAGTTTATCAAATAAGTAGTTGTATTTATTAATCTGGTGGTCAAAAAGAGCTCTAGTTTGAAGATATAATTTTATCAATTGTATTGGTCTAATTTAAGAAATAAGTGTGTGTAAGGCAGCCTATGGAAATAATTCTGAATGAGAAAACAAAAGAGGCTAAGATAACAAGTGTTGGTCAGTATATATAGGAAGCAGAACCCTTGTGTGCTATTGGTGGCAATGTAATTAATAGAGCTACTATGGAAAACAGTACACATATTCCTTAGAGAACTAAACATACGATTGCTGTATGATCCAGTAATCTTATTTCTGGATGTATATCCAAAGGAACTGAAACTAGTATGCAGAAGAGATACCTGTACTCTCACTTTCATTGCAGCATTATTTATAATAGCTAAGAAATGAATACAACCTAGGTGTCCATCTTCAGATTAATGGATTTAAAAAACATGTTATATACAATGGAATACTGTTCAGCCTTCAAAAAGAAGGAAATTCTGTCATTTAGGACAAAATGGATAAACCTAGAGTACATTCTGCTATGTGAAATAAGCCAGACACAGGAAGGCAAATACTGCATGATCTCACTTATATGTGAAATCTAAAGCAATCGAACTCATAGAAGTCAAGAGTAGAATGATGGTAAGAAGATCCTGGAGGAAAGGGGAAGAAAACGTTAATCAAAGCATACAAAGTTTCAATTAGACAAAGAGGAATAAGACCAGGCACAGTGGCTCAAACTTGTAATCCCAGCACTTTGGGAGGCTGAGCTGGGAGCCCAGGAGTTTGAGACTAGCCTGAACAATGTAGTGAGACGCCTTCCCTGCAAAAACAAAAATGCACTGTCTGGGTTTGGTGGTGCACACCTGTAGTCCTAGCTATGTGGGATGCTGAGGTGGGATGATTGTTTGAGCTCAGGAGGTCCAGGCTGCAGTAAGGTCATGATTGTGCCACTGTGCTCCAGCTTGGGCAACAGAATGAGATCGTAACAAAAACAAAACAAAACAAAACAAAACAAAAAAACGACAAAGAGAAATAAGCTTCAGTGATCTATGGTACAAGATGGTGACTGTAATAAATAATAATGTCTTGTATGTTTCCAAATTGCTAAAAGAGTAGATTTTACATTTATTTCACCACAACAAAAAATAATAAATATGTGAAGTGATGAGTTTGTTGATGAGCCTGATTTAATCATTCTACATTGTAAACACTATGTCAAAACATCACACTGCACCCTATGAATATATAAAATTATTATTAATTATAAAGTAAAAATAATTGCTTAAAAAAGAAACTAAAATTCTCTTGAAGAATTTCCAACTATTAATGATACATAGAGAAGAATGAATGATCCCATGATGAAGACTGAGAGAATGTGACGGTTTTTTTTTTTTCTCTTTTGTCCCAGATTTATTTATAGAATGAGTGGGCTGAAGATATTTGATACTACTCAACTATAATTTAATCACTGAGGAAAAAAATAATGCTATTTTCTTTCATCTCAGATTTTGGGGGTTCTACAGGAAATATTTTTTAAGTCTCTTCATGGTTAAGGCTTTATAAGTAAATTTCATTGGAACTTCGATTAATGGACAAACCCTGTAAATTAAAAGATGACTGAAGAAGTATTGACAACTCTGAAGAGATTTGTGTATCTGGAATTATAAGTGTGTTTCTAAAAGGAGAATAGCCGGGCGCGGTGGCTCAAGCCTGTAATCCCAGCACTTTGGGAGGCCGAGACGGGCGGATCACGAGGTCAGCAGATAGAGACCATCCTGGCTAACACCGTGAAACCCCGTCTCTACTAAAAAATACAAAATACTAGCTGGGCGAGGTGGCGGGCGCCTGTAGTCCCAGCTACTCGGGAGGCTGAGGCAGGAGAATGGCGTAAACCCGGGAGGCGGAGCTTGCAGTGAGCTGAGATCCGGCCACTGCACTCCAGCCTGGGCGACAGAGCGAGACTCCGTCTCAAAAAAAAATAAAAAATAAAAAATAAAAATAAATAAATAAATAAATAAATGGATAATAAAACCAAGAACTTTAAAGATGGTCCAGAATATGTAACACCAGGGACACTTATCATCCTCTTTTAGATATTCATCTGTTTACATTTCAATGGGTAGGAAGCCAGGAGTTTTTCTCTTCTCCTTCCAGGGAGAATTTGTAGTATGGAGATATCTCCCTCTCTCAGGACAGAAAAAGGGCAAGATATATCAGCTGCTGTATTCATATTTTGGGCTTCCTCTCCTGTGATGCAGACATGTAAGCATCTGGCTTTCACGGGATCAACCCAGCAGAAGGAAAGACTAAGGGAAGGGCAACCAACGCAATGATCACTGTAAGAAATAATAAATTGCTTTGATCAAGAAATCTCACGTTTATTTTTAGGCAAATATGAATAAATGTACATATTAAAACTTACCAATTTCCATAACATTTGCTTTTTTAGGCAGCACAGGTACCCTTTAAACAATGTGAAGCTTGAAATGCCAACTTCCTGTGGAGTTAAAAATCTAAGTATTATTTTTGACTCCCCTAAACTTCACTACTAATAGCATATGGTTGACAGGAAGTCTTACTGATAACACAAAGAGTTAATACCTATTTTGTATATGTATTATGTGTCATATACAGTATTCTTACAGTATATAGTATTCTTACAATAAAGTAAGCTAGAGAAACAAAGGTTATTCAGAAAATTATGAGGAAGAGTAAATATATTTACTATTCATTAAGTGGAAGTGGATCATCATAAAGATTTTCATCCTCATTGTCTTCACATTGGGTGGGCTGAAGAGGAAGAGGAAGAGGAGCAATTGCTTTTCTTTTTCAGAGGTGGTAGAGTCAGAAGAAAATTCACATACAAGTGGACCAGTGTCATTCGAACCGATGTTGTTCAAGAGTAAACTGTACTTCAATATATGTGGTTAGTCCCAATAGAGATGGAACTAATCTTTAGAATGGCAACATCTAAAATACCTTAAAACTTTGTAACCATCAACCATATATAATCAGCCATATATAATCTCACACTACTTTGAACCACCATATGTAGTGGTGCTTAACTTATTTTTCCTAACAATGTACCCCTTGTGCATTCACAGTGGTCCCTATTAAAATCATAAGCTAATCAAATACAAGAGCTATGCCATATTTATTTAAACATATCACTAGGACATTGTTTTACCAGAATGAATATTTGTATAATCTAATTGAATTGACAAGTTTTTATGTGATTTTAAAACCTACACATGTAGTCCTGAGGTTAAACGTATAGGTACCAGCTTACTCATAAAGAAAGGCTTAACCCCCCTCCTCTCAGCACATCTCCCATATGTCTTTCTTATTTTCATGCATCTGTACAAACTATTCCTTTGGGAATATTTAGAAAACAATTTCACTTCATATGTGTATATATAGGGCTTGAGATTGTTGAATAAATTTAATATTCAGAAAAAATCATTGCCAAAAAATTATGAATTATTACATTAGTCATATGAATTGAATTATTCCATGAATATTTAAGACTTCTGATAGGTAACTTTATTGTGTCTTTCCCAAAAGGTAAGTAATTCAGTTTTACAAAGAAATAGTTTTCTATAGAGTAGAAGAGTAAAGAAGAAAGAATATTAATAGTTTTTGTTTCTTTCTTTTACTTCTGAGTATCTTATGTGTATTATGCTTTCCACAATACTTTAGTTGAAGAGATGCAGGTGTAGTAATTGTAAGAAGTGGTTTGGCACTGAATGTTCTCACATATAAGCCTGCAGGCTTAGGAGAGTTTAAACCAACCAGGCGTGGGAGGGATCCACCAGAACAGCACAGTTGCTCTAGCAAAATGTGACCAGACTGCTTCTCTAAGTGGGATCCTGATCAATTCCTCCTCACTGGGTGGGACCTCCCACCTGGGGCCTCCAGCTACCTCTTACAGGTGTGTTCAGGCTGGCAACAGGTTTGTATCCCCTTGGGATGGAGCTCCCAGAGGAAGGGGTAGGCTACCATCTCTGCTGTCTCACAGCCTTCACTGGTGATAGCTCTGTGTACTGGAAAATCTGTGGTGACTAGGGTCTGGAATGGACTCCTGGCAAATTGCATCAGCACTGTGGAAGAGAGACTAGACTATTAATAGGGGGAAAAAAAAATCACATCCAACGTTCAGCAACCTTGAAGACCTAAAGTAGATAAACCCATAAAAATGAGAAAGGATCAGCACAAAAATGCTGAAAACTCAAAAGACAGAGTGCCCTCTTTCCTCCAAATGACCACACCTACCAGCAAAGGTTTAGAACTAGGCTTAGGTTGAGATGGCTGAAATGACAGCAGTAAACTTTATATTGTATATAAAACAAATTTTGCAGAGCTAAATAAGCATGTTGTAACCCAATGCAAGGAAGCTAAAAATCATAATAAAACTGCAGGAGCTGAAGACAAAACAGCCAGTATAGAGAAGAGCATACCTGACCTTATAAAGTCAAAAAACACACTACAAGAACTTCGCCATGAATCACAAGTATTCATAGCAGAATACACCAAGTGGAGAAAGGAATCTCAGAGCTCGAAGACCAGCTTTCTGAAGTAAGACAGACAAACAAGAATAGAGAAAAGAGATTAAAAAAAAAAAAATGAACAAAACCTCTGAGAAATATGGGATTATGTAAAAAGACTGAATCTACAACTGATTAGGGTACCCGAAAGAGATAGGGATAATGGAACCAATTTGGGAAACATATTTCAGGATACGATCCACGAGAACTTTCCCAACCTAGCTAGAGATGCCAACATGCAAATTCAAGAAATTCAGAAAAAGCCCACAAGATACTCCATGAGAAGATCTTCCCCAAGACACATAATCGTCAGATTTTCTAAGGCAGAAATGACAGAAAAAATGTTAAGTGCAGCCAGAGAGAAAGGCCAGGTCACCTACCTAAGGAAACCCGTTAGACTAACAGCAGACCTCTCAAGGAAACCCTGTATAACAGAAGATATTGGGGGTCCATATTCAATGTTATGAAAGGAAAAACAACTCCAACCCAGAAGTTCTTATCTAGTCATACTAAGCTTCATAAGCAAAGGAGAATTAAGATCCTTTTTAGACGAGCAAATGTTGAGGAAATTCATGACCACCTGATATGCCTTATAAGACCCCTGAAGGAAACACAAACTATGAAAAAGAAAAACTGTTACCAATCACTACAAAAACACACCAAACTACACAGACCAACGACACTATCCAGCAACCACGTAAACAAGTCTGCAAAATAACCAACTAACATCATGATGACACAGGATCAAATCCACACATAGCAATACTAACCTTAAATGTAAATGGGGTAAATGCCCCACCTAAAAGACAAAAAGTGGCAAGCTGGACAAAGAACCAGGAACCAAGACTCATTGGTATGCTCTCTTCAAGAGACCCATCTAACTGCAAAGATACACATAGATTCAAAATAAACAGATGAAGGAAAATTTACTGAGAAAATGTAAAACAGAAAAAAGCAGGGGTTGCAATCCTAATTTCTGACAAAACAGATATTAGACCAATACAGATCAAAAAGACAAAAGAAGGGAATTACAAAACATAAAAGGTTCAATTCAACAAGAATAACTAACTACCCTAAATAAATATATGCACCCAATATGGAAGCACCCAGATTCATCAAGTAAGCTCTTAGAGACCTTAACAGAGACTTCGACTGCCACATATTAATAGTGGGAGACTTTAACACCCTACTGACAATATTAGACAGATCATCAAGACAGAAATTTAACAAACATATTCAGGACATGAACTCAGCCTTTGATCAAATGAACTTGATAAATATCTACAGCCCTCTCCTCCTCAGAACAGAAGACAATACATTCTTCATATCACCACATGGCACTTACTCTAAAATTGATTACACAATTGGAAGTAAAACAGTTCTCAACAAATGCAAAAGAACTGAAATAATAACAGTCTCAGACCACAGTACAATCAAATTAAAACTAGAGATGAAGAAACTCACTGAAAACCATAAAACTACATGGAAATTAAATATCCTGCTCTTGAATGACTTTTGGGTAAATAATGAAATTAAAGCAGAAATCCAGAAGTTTTTGAAACTAATGAAACACAATAAAAATGATAAGGTGACTATTACCACTGACCCCACAGAAATACAAATAACAATCAGAGAATATTATGAACACATCTATAGATGTAAACTGGTAACTCTAAAAGAAACACATAAATTTCCAGACACACATCCTCCCAACAAACAAATAGGAAGTAACTGAATACTTGAGCAGATCAATAATGAGTTCTGAAATTGAGGCAATAATAAATATCCTACCAACCAAAATGCCCAGGACCAGACAGATGCACAACTAAATTCTACCAGATGTACAAACAAGAGCTAGTACCATTCCCACTGAAACTATTCCAAAAAATTAAAAAGGAGGTACTCTTTCCTAACTCATTCTATGAAGTCAGTATCATTATCATACAAAACCTGGAAGTGATGGCAAAAATTTCAGGCCAATATCTTTCATAATCAATGCAAAAATCTGCAACAAAATACCTGAAAACCAAATTCAGCAGCACATCAAAAAGCCTATCCACCATGATCAAGTGGGTCGCATCCCTGAGATGCAAGGTTGGTTCAATATACACAAATCAAGGAATGTGATTCATCACATAAACAGAACTAAAAGCAAAAAACACAGGATTATCTTAATAGATGCAGAAAAGACTTTCAATAAAATTCAATATCTCTTCATGTTAAAAACTCACACCTAGGTATTGAAGAAACATACCTCAAAATAATAAGTCATCTATGACAAACACAAAGCCAATATACTGAGTGGGCAAAAGGTGGAAGCATTTCCCTTGATAACTGGCACAAGGCAAGGATGCCCTCTCTCACCTACTCAATATAGTATTGGAAGTTCTGGCCATGTCAATCAGGCAAGAGAAAGAAACAAAAGGCATTCAAATAGAAAGAGAGGTAGTCAGATTATTCCTGTTTGCAGATGACATAATCCTATATCTAGAAAACCTCATCATCTAAGCCCGAAAGCTTCTTCAGCTGATAAGCAAACACAACTTCAGCAAAGTCTTGGGATGAAAAATCAAAGTGCAAAAATGCTAGCATTCCTATACACCAACAACAGTCCAGTCAAGAGTCAAATTACAAATGAATATCCATTCACAATTGCCACAAAAGAATAAAATATTTAGGAATACAACTAACAAGGGAAGTGAAGCACCTTTACAAGGAGAATGACAAACCCATGCTCAAAGAAATTTCATGCTCATGGACAGGAAAAATCAATATTGTGAAAATGGCCATACAGCCCAAAGCAATTTACAGATTCAACCTTATTCCTATTAAACTACCATTGACATTCTTCACAGAAACAGAAGAACTATTTTCAAGTTCATATGGAACCAAAAGAGAACCTGAATAGCCTAGACAATCCTAAGCCAATAGAACAAAGTTGGAGGCATCATGCTACCTAACTTCAAACTATGCTGCAGGGCTACAGTAACCAAAACAGCATGGTTACTGATACAAGAACAGACACATAGACCAATGGAGAACCCAGAAATAGGAACACACACCTACAACTATGGATTCTCCAAAAAACTTGACAAAAACAAGCAATGGGGAATGGATTCTCTATTCAATAAATGGTGCTGGGATAACAGGCTAACCATAAGCAGAAAATTGAAAATGGACCCCTTCCTTACATCATATACAAAAGTCTACTCAAGATGAAATTAAAGACTTAAATATAAAATCCAAAACTTTAAAAATGTTAGAAGAAATTCTAGGCAATACCATTCAGGACACAGGCATGGGCAAAGATTTCACGACAGAGATGAGATGTTAGAAGCAATTGCAATGAAAGTAAAAGTTGGTGAATCAGATGTAATTAAACTAAACAGCTTCTGCACAGCAAAAGAAACTATCAACTGAGTAAACACACAACCTACAGAATGGGAGAAAACTTTTGCAAACTATGCATCTGACAAAGGTCTAATGTTCAGCATCTATCTGGGATTTAAACAAATTTACAAGAAAAAGACAAACAACTCCATTAAAAAGTGGGCAAAGGACATGAATAGACACTTTTTAAAGAAGACATATATGCGGCTAAGAATCATATAAATAGAAACTCTCAATATCACTGATCATTAAAAAAATGCAAATCAAAACCACAATGGGATACCATCCCATACCAGTCAGAATGGATATTATTAAAAAGTCACAAAATACCAGATGCAAGCAAGGTTGTGGGGGAAAAAAAAAAAAAAAAAAAGGAACACTGTGACACGGTTGATGGGAGTGTAAATTAGTTCAGCCATTTTAGAAGACAGTGTGGTGATTTCTCAAAGATCTAGAGACAGAAATACCATTCAACCCAGCAATCCTTTTACTGGGTATATATCCAAAGGAATAGAAATCATTCTATTATAAAGAAACACGCATGAGTGTGTTCATTGCAGCACTATTCACTATAGCAAAGACATGGAATCAACCTATTTACTCATCAGTGATAGACTTGATTTAAAAAATGTGGTAGATATACACCATGGAATAGTATGCAGTCATAAAAAAGAATGAGATTATGTTCTTTGCAGTGACATGGATGAAGCTGGAGATCATCATCCTCATCAGACTAATGCCAAAGCAGAAAATCGAGTACAGCATGTTCTCTCTTATAAGTGGGAGCTAAATGATGATAACACATGGATACCTAGAGGAGAACAACCCACACTGAGGTCTACTGGAGGACAGAGGGTGGGAGGAGAAAAAAGATCAGGAAAAATAACTAGTGGATACTACTAGGCTTACTACCTGGGTGATAAAATAATCTATACCACAAATTCCCATGACACATGTTTCCTATGTAACACCTGTGCATTCCTGAACATGTACCCCTGAACTTAAAAGTTTTTTTTTTTTTTTTTTTTTTTTTTTTTTTTTTAAGCAAAAAACCTGCTTTACCTGTATCTCATAGATCCTGGGATGTTACTTCTTTGTTTTCATTAGCTTCAAATATATATATATTTTTTCTATTTCTGCCTTCATTTCATTCTTTACCCAAAAGTCATTCCCAACCAAGATGTGATTAATTTCCATTCTATCATATGATTTTGAGTGTTCTTCTTGGTATTGATTTTTATTTTCAGTGTTATGTTATCAAAGAGTGTGACTGGTATGATTTGGTCATTTTTAAATCAGTTGAGAATTGCTTTATGGCTGAGTATGCAATCGATCTTAGAGTATGTGCCTTGTTCAGATAAGAAGAATGTCTATCCTGTTGTTTCTGGGTGGAGTATTCTTTAGATATCTGTTAGTTCTGTTTGGTCAAGTGTCAAATTTAGGTCCTGAATGTCTTTGTTGGTTTTCTGCCTCAATGATCTAACAGTATGAGTAAGGTATTGAAGTCTCCCAGTATTATGATGTGATTACCTAAGTCTCTTTGTAGGTCTCTAAGAACTTGTTTTATAATTCTGATTGCTCCACAAGGTTGTATATATATATTTAGAACAGTTAAGTATTCTTGGTGAAATGAAACCATTATCATTATGTAATGTCCTTCTTTGACCTTTTTGACCCTTGTTTGTTTAAAATCTGTTTTGTCTCAAATAAGAATAGCAACTTCTGCTCATTTTTCCTTTTTTATTTTTATTTTTTTTTTCTGAGTAGATCTTTCTCCGTTCCTTTACTTTGAGCATATAGTTTTCATTGCATGTGAAATGGGTCTCTTGAAGACAGCATACAATTGAATCATTCTTCATCCAACTTACCACTCTGTGCCCTTTAAGTGGGGCTTTTAGTCTGTTTACATTCAAGGTCAATATTGATAGGTGAGGATTTGACCCTTTCATCATGTTGTTAGCTGGTTGTTATGTACACTTGATTAGATAGTTGCTTTATATTGACAGTGTGCTGTGTACTGTGGTGGCAGGTATCAGTCTTTCATTTTCATGTTTAGCACTTCCTTAAGGACCTCTTGTAGAACAGACCTGGTGATAATGAATTCCCTTAGCATTTACTTGTCTGAAGAAGATTTTATTTCTCCTTTGCTTATAAAGCTTAGTTGGTTTGGATATGAAATTCTTGGTTGGAAATTCCTTTCTTTAAATGTGCTCTAGATAAGTTCCCAATCTCTTCTGACTTGTAAGGTTTCTGTTGCCAGTCTGCTGTTAACCTGATGGGGTTCCCTATGTACATAACCTGTCCCCTTCTATCTAGCTGCCTTGAAGGTTTTTTAAATGTTGACCTTGGCAAATCTGATGACTGTGTGTCTTGGGAATGATTTTTTGTATAGTATCTTGCAGATGTTGTCTGAATTTTCTGAATTTGCATGTTGACCTCTTTAGGTAGGTTGGGAAAATGTTTGTGGACAATATCTTTAAATATGTTTTCCAAGTTGCTTGTTGTCTCTCCATCTCTTTCAGGTATACAATGAGTAATAGGTTTAATTTTTTTACATAGTCCCATATTTCATGGGTGTTTTGTTCATTTTTAAAAATTTTTTTCTTGTTTTTCTCTGTTGATTTGAAGGTGAATTCTTCAAGTTCTGAGGTCTTTTTTCTCAACTTTGTCTATTCTGTTAATAATGCTTCCAATTGCATTATAAATATCTTGTAGTGAATTTTTCATTTCTACAAGTTCAATTTGGTTCTTTCTTACAATGAGTAATCTTTCAACTCTTGGGTTGTTTTATTGCTTTTCATGGATTGGGTTTCAATCCAAGGAATTCTCCTATATCTCATTGAGCTTCCTTGAAATCAAAATTATGAATTTTATGTCTATCATTTTAGCCATTTTAATCTTGGGAATAAATATTGCTGGGGAGCTTGTGTGGTCATTTGGAAGTAAGAAGAAACTCTGGCTCTTAGAGTTGCCAGAATTACTGTTCTGATTCTTTCTCATCTGTGTGGGCTGATGTTCCTTTAATCTTTGAAGTTACTGTCCTTTGAATGGGGCTTTTTCTTTTATATTCCTGCATGGTTGCTGCAGGCTAGTGCACACTAGTGAAATGGTGAGAGGTCCATTGACAAGTGTGGACCAGTTGAATGGTGGTGAGTTCCTGAATGGATGCACACCAATGGGTTCCTGCACGCGTGCACACCAATGGGTACCTGTATGCATGCACACAAATGGGGCAACAGGGGTAAGCTACAGATGGGTGCACACCAGTGGGGGTTCATCTGAAAAAGAGCTCCAATGGGAAAATGGGGGCTACCAGCAAAACAGTCATTGTGGTGGCCACTGGCAAGCATTTCTCTGGGGCAGCTAAAGTTGTGCAGCAAGTGTGTGCATTCAGATGAGACCCCGGAAGAAGCTGGTGGACAGGAAGTCATTCAAATCACACTGGACCTTTCCCTCAGCAAGACAACCCTTCTCTCTCCAGATCTGGCAGCTATCAAAGTCTAAAGTCATTTAGAAGGGCACGGCAAACCTTGGGGAATGGGCACCCATGGCCATGTTCCACTGCAGCCATTCTCATGACATACTCTCTGATCTCCACAAACTCTGGAGTTCTCTTTCCACCAACTCTCCAGGTAGTTCTCTCTCAGAACCCAAATGTCCATAGGGGTCGTAGGGTCTCCTACAGCTAGGATCCCAGAGGTATTGGGTGAGAGTGGGTGGATCCATGCCTATTTCACTGTCCCTTTCCGTAGAGACCACTCAGGGCCAGAAACAAATCCTGGTGCTTGGCAATCCTGCACAGGGTTCCCAGCTTCCTCCCCTTTCAGCCTCAGGGTCTGTGTCCTCCCTGTGTTTACTCAATGCCTTTTATTCTGAAAATCTGTTCGGAATGTCCCAGTCTACTTGATAGTCTAGCCTCTCTTGGTAGGAAAAACTCTTTTTGGCTGTGTCTATAAAGCCATCTTGGCTCTTCCTCTCCTTAAATAATTTTAGAAACCCTCTTTACCTCTTCAATTGCAAGATAATATAATTTCCCAATTTCTTTTAGACCCATCTTGGGACTCTAGGATACTGATAATATATTACCTAACCAAAATAATTTTACTGCCAATAGTACTTTTTTAACATACTGAAAGAAACAGCTCAAACTTCGACCCAATCTGAGGATTTCAATGTCTTTTTTAAGTAAATAAACGTAAAACATCTATCCATACTCTCTCTGCATAGGTTTTCTATGTTTAGAGCCATTTATGACTGTACATTATTTTACTGAATGGTTAATTCTACTATCAAATCTTTTGAAAAAATTTTGAGCATTGTTACAAGATAAATAATTCATAAATTAAATTAATATTTGTCAGTCTTTTTCTACATGCCAGACATTGAGTTTGCATTTTTAAACAGAAAAACAGGTAGCAAATACACACGTGTATAATATGAAAGGGGTTGATTCATGTTATGAAAAAAAATAAAGCAAAGAAGGATTGGGAATAATTATCCCCCCATTTTCATATTGTACTCTCTGGAAAAATGTCACTGTGTACAGACCCTACTTCAGGAGTGAGAAGATACATATAAATATTTAATTAAATTTGTCTACGTAAATTACTTGGAATTTTTCTGCATAGAATGTTTGTCTAGTTTCTATGTATAAAGGTGTTCATAAAATTCTCTAATGCTTGTTTACATTTCTGTGGATCAGTGGTGATATCCCCCCTATCATTTCTGATTGTGTTTATTTGAATCTTACCTCTTTCCTTCTTTATTAGACTAGCTGGCAGTCTATTTCATTTTTCTATTGTTTTTTTCTTTTTTTTAAAAAAAAAAATACAGCTCCTGAACTCATTGATCTTTTGAATGTTTTGTTGTATCTCTATCTTTTTCAGTTCAGCTCTGATTTTGGTTATTTCTTGTCTTCTGCTAGCTTTGGTATTTGTTTGCTCTTGACTTTCTTGTTCTTTTAGTTTCGATGTTAGGTTGCTAACTTGAGATTTTTCTAATTTTTTTAGGTGGGCATTTAGAGCTATAAATTTCTCTCTTAACACTGCCTTAGCTGTATCCCAGAGATTCTGGTATGGTGTATTTTTGTTCTCATTAGTGTCAAATAACTTGTTGATTTATGCTTTAGTTTCATTATTTATCCAAAAGTCATTTAGAACCAGTTTATTCAATTTCCATGTAATTTGATGGCTTTGAGTGAGTTTCTTAGTCCTGCTTTCTAATTTGATTGTGTTGTGGTCCAAGAGACTATTATGATTTCAATTATTTTGCATTTGATGAGTAGTGTTTTACTTTCAATCATATGATTAGTTTTAGAGTAAGTGCTACGTGGCTATCAGAAGAATGTATATTCTGTTGGTTTTGGGTGGAGAGATCTACAGATTTCTATCAGGACCGTTTGATCTAGGACTTAGTTTAGATCTGTTTTATATTGTCAGTGGGTGTTAAAATCTCCCACTATTGTATGTGAGTCTATGTCTCTTTGAAAGTCTTCCAGAACTTGCTTTATAAATCTGGGTGCTCCTATATTGGGTGTATATATATTTAGGATAGTTAGCTCTTCTTGTTGAATCGAACCCTTTACCATTAGGTAATGCTCTTCTTTGTCTTTTTTGACCGTTGTTTATTTAAAGTCTGTTTTGTCAGAAACTAGGATTGCAACCCCTGCTTTTTTTTTCTTTTCATTTGCTTTGTAGATTTTTCTGCAGTCCTTTATTTTGAGCCTATGTGTGTCACTACATATGAGATGCATGAGTTGAATACAGCATACCGATGGGTCTTGCTTTTTTATCCAACTTGCCACTTTGTGTCTTTTACTCGGGGCATTTAGCCTATTTACGTTTAAGGTTAGTAGTGGTAGGCATACTTTTTTTCTGTCATGATGTTAGCTAGTTATTTTGTAGACTTGTTCATATGGTTGTTCTATAGTGTCACGGTTCTAAAGTGTCATGGGTCTACGTACTTCAGTGTGTTTTTGTAGTGGCTCTTAACAGTTTTTTCTTTCCATATTTTGTGCTTTCTTTAGGAACTCTTGTAAAACAGGTCTGGTGTTAATGAATTCCCTCAGCATTTGCTTCTCGGAATAGGACCTTATTTCTTTGTCAATTACGAAGCTTTGTATGGATGGATATGAATTCTGGGCTGGAATTTCTTTTCTTTAAGAATGTTAAACATTGGCACCCAATCTCTTGTCTTAATGGGGTTTCCACTGAGAGTGCTATTCGTCTGATGGGCTTTCCTTTGTAGGTAACCTGGTCTTTTTCTCAAGCTGCCTTGAAGAGATTTTTCTTTCATTTTGACCTTGGGGAATCTGATTATCATGTGCTTGCTCACGGAGTATCTTACTGGGGTTCTCTGAATTTCCTGTATTTGAAGACTGGATCCTATAGCTAGGTTGTGGAAGTTCTCCTGGATAATATCCTGAAATACGGTTTTCAAATTGGTTTCATTCTTCCCATCTCTTTCAAGTACCACAATCAGCCATAGATTTCATCTCTTTCATAACTTTATATTTCTCAGAGGTTTTGTTCGTTCCTTTTTTTCTCTATTCTTGTCTGCCTTTTTTATTCAGAAAACCAGTCTTCAAGCTATGAAATTACCTAATCCTCTTGGTCTATTCTGCTATTAGTACTTGTGACTGCATTATGAAATTCTTGTAGTGTGTTTTTCAGCTTTGTCAGGTTGATAACATTTTTCTCTATACTGGCTATTTTGTCTGTCAGTTCTCGCTATGTTTGGTCATAAATTTGAACTACCTCGCATTGGGTTGCAACATACACCTTTTGCTCAGTGAAGTTCGTCTCTACACTCAGAAATCAAATTCTGTCATGTCCATCAGTGACAGACTGGATTAAGAAAATGTGGCACATATACACCATGGAATACTATGCAGCCATTAAAAAGGATGAGTTTGAGTCCTTTGTAGGGACATGGATGCAGCTGGAAACCATCATACTCAACAAACTATCGCAAGAACAGAAAACCAAACACCGCATGTTCTCACTCATAGGTGGGAACTGAACAATGAGATCACTTGGACTCGGGAAGGGAACATCACACACTGGGGCCTATCATGGGGAGGGGGGAGCGGGGAGGGATTGCATTGGGAGTTATACCTGATGTAAATGACTAGTTGATGGGTGCTGACGAGTTGATGGGTGCAGCACACAACATGGCACAAGTATACATATGTAACAAACATGCACGTTATGCACATGTACCCTAGAACTTAAAGTATTAAAAAAAAAAAAAAGATATCTTTGGCTCAGCCTGGTTTTAGACTATGACTGGAGAGGTGATGTGGTCATTTGACAGAAAGCAGGCATTCTGGCTTTTTGAGTTGTCAGTGTTCTTGTGCTGATTGCACAAGAGTTGTTAACATTTCGATGTATTTTTTGTTTGTTTGTTTTGTTTTGTTTTGTTTTTTTCCTTTTAACAGTCTGGACACTTTTGGGTAGGGAAAAAACTTATTATAAAGCGTTCCTATATCTCTTTGTTGTCTCTTAAACTACATGTTAGGATGATTGGGAGAAAATCATTTCATTAAAATTTCAGTATGGGGGTAAATAATTTCATTAAAGGAAGTTAAATATCAATTTATAGAGTTATTTTCTCTGGTGTGTGTGTGTGTTTGTTGTTGCTGTTTTTCGTTTTATTTTGTTTTGAGATGAGTACTCCTCTCTCTTGCTTAGTTTCTAATTCAACATCTTAACTGCAGAATAGAGTCGTGTGAACTGCTGGCATTTTGTTTGTTTGTTTGTTTTAATTCCTTCTTCCCAATCGCTCACGTTATCTTATCTGCTATTGTTATTTCTAAGTGTATCCCATTCAATTCTCCTGAGAATAAACCTCTTGTTCTTTGTCTCAGAGACATGCATATAGTCGGTGTCATTTTGAGACCAAGACTGTTCTGGTTTGATGGTTCCAGTATTTCAAACTACTCCCCTATTTTAAGACCTATACTTAACATATGATCCTATCAACTCATTAAATACTTGTCTCAGCTAAATCAGTTACCACTTGTCAACCTATGTTGCAAAAATTTGTTAAAATCTGTAGTCAAATAATGAACACTGACCTTTTCTCTTTGTGCTTATGACTTAATAACATTTTTGTTTCTTACAATAATTTTAGTAGGATCCTAGTTATGAGAAAGAAAAAATAGAAAACTCAAGTTGTTGTCTTCAGTTAGAAGCTTCTGATCAGCTTCATTGAATGCTTAACATGAATAGTCTCTGTATCCATTACGTTAATTGTATTTAATCATCACAAGTCTGGTATATAGGAATTATATTGTACCTATTTTGTAGATGTGGTATCTGAGGCTCATTCAGGGAGTACAGGATTGTGGAATGATTATTATCAGTTTGCTTTTCTCTACCCACACCGGTTTGAAACTTTTCTAGTCTGTTCTTTGCCTCAAGAATTGACTCCTATGGAATGCATCTCCCTTAATGGTTCTCTTTGGTTGAGTTTCATCAGTGGAAGCCACTGGTAAATTAGAGTACAAGAGAGAATAGCAATTTAGGTATTTCTTTCCTACTTTATTCTGCTATGAAACTTTTAGAAGTATCTGAATCTCCTCACGAATGTGAGAGTTGTTTCTTGTTGGACTCTCCTCCAGATTTTACAGTTTTTTCCAATTGGCCTCTCCTCCAGATCCTCCTTCTCCATCTAGAGCTTGGTCTCTTTTTCCTCCTCCTTCTCTGCTCCAGCTCCCATATAAATGAATGGCTTACTGCAGTTGCTAGTCTTGGATGCTTCAACATCCTTAACTGTTTGTTCTCTTTAAACCTGTCCACAGTCTATAAGTGATATCTTTTTTCATGTCCCTTTATGTGAAACAACTATGTTGAATTTTGTTTCCCAATGAGGCTTCTCTCATAAAGAGTTAAGGTTTAATATACTTCATGCTTTTTCTTACTCCATAATCCAAATTCTTAAACACTGAACTACACTACTTTATCTTGCACTGTTGACTGACAGAGTTCATTAGAGACTGTAATTCAAATGTAAAAAAATAAATAAATAAAGATATGTGTTTGGGTATAGAAAATCACATCACATCCAACTAAAAAAAAAATCTAGAATATGTCTTCACCAAATATTTAAGACTCAAATTGTGAAATGAAATCAAATGAAGCAACTACAAATATACCAAGTAGTTTCCAAATTTAGCTATATTGTTAAAAACACTTATTATACACTTATTAGAGGACTTGAAATTATAGCACTGGTAGGATTGTACAGTTTCTGTGTAAAGATTCTGTGTCATGTGAAGAACTGGAAGGGGACAAGGCAAAAACGCTTTCTCCCCTGAGCCAAAGCTCCTAGCTTACACCCTCCTACTCCATCTACCCCAAGCATCTTCAGTCACGGCCTTTGTGGATAAATAAAATAGAACAGATGGTTTAGCTGGTAAAACTGTTGCTCTAACACTACGGCATTTGAATTTCCTTCTCTGTGTTCTTCTCTGAAAATACTGGGTAGGTTATGTGCGGGGCAGACTATTTAAAGCAACCGCTTTTTTAAGACAGAGTCATTTTTCTCCTCATCGATTTCCCCCCTTTCTCACACATTCCATACCACTTTGTCCATCTGGGTGAAATACTAAGGCTCCTTTTTTTTTCTTGGGATAGAATATCATGCTTGGCCCAAGTTAATCCCAGATGAATATTGAGATTCCAATAAGAATACAGACATTCGGGCCGGGCGCGGTGGCTCAAGCCTGTAATCCCAGCACTTTGGGAGGCCGAGACGGGCGGATCACGAGGTCAGGAGATCGAGACCATCCTGGCTAACACGGTGAAACCCCGTCTCTACTAAAAAATACAAAAAACTAGCCGGGCGAGGTGGCGGGCGCCTGTAGTCCCAGCTACTCCGGAGGCTGAGGCAGGAGAATAGCGTGAACCCGGGAGGCAGAGCTTGCAGTGAGCTGAGATCGCGCCACTGCACTCCAGCCTGGGCGACAGAGTGAGACTCCGTCTCAAAAAGAGAGAGAGAAAAAAAAAAAAAGAATACAGACATTTATGTGTGAGAAAGGCATATTGTATAGGTGCAATGTTTAGTTCCTGCCTACTAAGAGACTCTAATCTAATTGTGAAATTCCTCCAGTATTTATTTTTCGAATTCACAGAAATTGCCTTAATTTGGCCCCATTTTGTTTTGTTTTGTTCTTCTTAGATTGTCACAAAAAATATATTGCTACTCTCTCACTCCGCAGCTCTTAAACCTTCCATTTTATTCTCATACTGAGAGATAATTAGTGCTCTAACAGGCATATAACATCATTTTCCACTTCCAGACAGTTCTGATTTATTGGGAGTGGTTTTGTAGTATGCCAAGTTAAGCAAACAATGGTTGAATGGGAAGGTATGTTTTTATTTATTGCCAAAGTTTGCCAATACTATCCAGTGCCGAGTGACACAATGACAGCATTCAAAATACATGCTTTCCATTCTTACCCTAGAATCTAATGATGTTACAGTTCTGCCTTAAGAAGGTGGAATAGCATAATGGTTAGGATTTGTAGCCAGGCTTTCTGAGTCCAAAGTCTAGATCCATCCCTTACCAGTTTTGTTGAATTTGGTCTCAGTTATTCAAGCTCTCTGCCTCATAGTCATCATCTGAAAAATGAAGATAATACTAGTATCAATTGGAGAGGGTTGTTGTAAGAATTAAATTAGTTAATATGTGTAAAAGCAGCACTTCGAACTAATTCAGGTTAATGTCATTTTCAGAATCTTAATGACATCTGCAAATAAACTATTCCAAGACAATGCCAGTGGATGTGCTGAGATCATTGTTCCAAAGAACAATCTTATTCAGCAGTGACAATATAAATCAGAAATTCCAAGTCTTTGTTTTTACTATACCTAGGATTTTTTATATAGGAATTTATTTTGAGATTTCACCTTTCCTCTCTCATAAAAGTCTATCAACCACCTAATAATCTATGTAGGCAGAAGGAGCACGACGAGTCTCGACTAGTTGTAGGTAACTTGCATTTTAGCATGAAAGTAGAGAATCAATACTCTGATAATCTGAAAAGAAATAGATATAACTATTCTAATTTCATACACATTATCTTATGCCATCTTCAAAACAGTTTTTTGTCACAAGTACCTCTATTTTTCAGAAACTAGATATTTTGCCCTGATATATAATTTTCATGTAACTTTTCTTGTGATGGTTCAAACACTCTAAACTACTAGACTATATGCTTGCACATTTTGTATTCCTCTAGTATCTATGTATTGTGTGTATATAGTTAATTAGAAAAAAACTTGTGGGTAAATTCCACAAAGTACTGACTATTTTAGTACAGAAATGACAAAATCTACTTAGTAGTAACAAATTCATATTATTCGAAATGTCCAATTTTAAGTAAATTATCTAGAATTTATGAACCCTCCCAAAAAGTGACCAAACACTTTTATATAAAGAAATAATTTCAAGTAGTTTGAAAATAACTTTTTATTCTAATGTTATAGACAAATAATCTAATATTAAGAGAGGTAAATAGCTTTACCTAGATGATTACCTAGGTTATATTTATTTATTTATTTGAGACAGAATTTCGCTCTTGTTGCCCAGGCTGGAGTGCAATGGCACGATCTCGGCTCACTGCAACTTCCGCCTCTGAGGTTCAAGTGATTCTCCTGCCTCAGCCTTCCTGAGTAGCTGGGATTACAGGCATGTGCCACCACGGCCGGCTTATTTTGTATTTTTAGTAGAGACAGGGTTTCTCCATGTTGTTCAGGCTGGTCTCTAACTTCCGACCTCAGGTGATCTGCCTGAAAGAGCTGAGATAACAGGCATGAGCCACTGTGCCCAGCCTACCAAGATTATTTACCTAGCCAGTATTTTTATGTATAAATAGAATCTAAAATTGCCTTTTCTGATATATTCTGTTTTTGCTTAGTATTCTTTCTATTTGTCATGTGGGCAGTATTTGGAATAGAGCAGAACATTGACACATAGGCATTAATTTTTTAAAAAATAATTACATTGGTGTTTTCTTCTTCATTAATATGACTTGTCTATTATAAATATGACAACATTATAACTAGTTATAATGTTATAATTAATAAAATTATATCTAAGAAGTGAGATATGTTTCTAGGGCATATTTTTTTAAAAGAATATATGGATGTCCCCAGTGTGTGATGTTCCCCACACTGTGTCCAAGTGTAATGGGTTCAGCAAATCAAGACAGCACATGTATACATATGTAAAAAACCTGCCCGTTGTGCACATGTATCCTAGAATTTAAAGTATTTTTTATATATATATGTGTGTGTGTGTGTGTGTGTGTGTGTGTGTATATACATAAATTTCTCATGAAGAGTATCCTTGTTCAATTCATTTGCTGAAAGTATATTTTAATTAATTTAAATATTATTAGAAACAAAAATATCTGACATTTGATAGCACATGCATTAATTTTCTGGGGCTGTCATAACAAATTACCATAAATGAAGTGGCTTAAAACAACAAAATTTATTATCATATAGTTCTGTAGGCCAGAAGTACAAGATCAAAGTGTAGATAAGATGGTTATTTCTCTGAGGGACAATGCATTTTATGCCTGTCTCCTAGCTTTCGGTAGCTTCCCACAGCCTTTGGCCTTTGTTGATTCATAGATGCATTACTCTAATCACTGCTTTATCTTCTCATTGACTTTCCTTCAGTGACAAGATAAGAACTCTTATCACTGGATTTAAGGTCCAAACTAATTCAGGTTAATGTCATTTTCAGATTCTTAATTACATCTGCAAATAAACTATTCCAAGACAATGCCGTAGTCACAGTTTCTGAACGAAAGTTTCTTTTGTTGGGGGAGGGACTTCATTCAGTTCACAACTTCCTTGTTGTATCACTTCCTTGTAGGAATATTAGTGATAGAGTTAAGATTAAGTCCTCCAAAATTAAAACATTCAGAGTGATACCGATACGTTCTACTTCAGAGTAGACTGAAGGAACATTTGAATGTTATTATAAAATTTTTATGTTGAAATATTATTATCTGCTTACCTACCTCTTTAGTAAAATAACAAGTGCATGTCATTACAAATATTCAAGCAAAAAATCCAGTTTCTTTAATATCAATTAAAAATATTTTATATTTTGTGACCTCAAGTTAAAATGATTTAGTATTATCATTATTGTTAAATAAAATTACAAAAATTTGGGAAAATGACAGTAGCAGTAGATAGATTTTGTGGTAGCCAAGTCTATGCACAGAAGCAGAATAACTATAAGAGAAAAATTAAACATCAACTGATAGCACAGACAAACAAAGCAATTGACAGGCTGTTTCATGAACTCCAAAATATGAGCAAGTGGAAAAAATCACCTCCTTTACCAGACCATGATGGATCAAACCTGTGTAAAAGCAAGACAACAGGGCTTCTGGAAGTTTTATGTTTGAGAGAAGCTTCTACATTCTCAACAGAAAATCACCAGAAAGTGTGGAAAGACCCATCTGTTAACAGCAACTAAAATTGGAAGTGAGTATTACAGACTCTCATTTATAGAGAAGAACTAAAACACACGGTAATATCAAATGGCACCCGACCAGGACAAGCCCTTCTAATTAAAACTGGTATTTGAAGCTCCTTTCATCTTGACTCAGTCTCTGCAATAAAATCAACTTGTCTTTATCCATAATCACCAATTGTAAGCAATGTACAATGACATTAGAAGCAAAAAGTAACTCACATGCTTCCCTACTCAAATAATTTTGCAGTTCTTCAGCTTTACCCATTATTAATGAACCGTGTTTCAGTTCTAAATACAAAGTCAGAATCTACTCTTCGCTGTACCTGACCGAGTTTCAAGACAAAAAGCCAGTAGGAAAACTCAGCGCCTAATCTCTGAAAAAATTAAGCTAGTCATGTGTTTAAATTTCCTCCTCCTGTCCATTCCTGGGTATCTTACAAGGCATGGATGACTTTTTATGCTCTAATACCACCTATATTTCCAAAATTAATTTCTGCTATCTTCCTATCAGCACTGTAGCTTTCAATCATTTAAACTATCTAACATTCTCTTAAATCACTGTGCTCTTTTAGTAGGCATGCAATCCCTAAGTCCTTAAACGGTCCTTACTATGGTCATAAGCCAAGGAGAAGAGTCCAGTGGAGAGAGATTTTTGAATATGTAACAGAGAGAAAAATTATGAATGAGGAATAATCCTCAACAATATAAGGGACTTTGCATTAATAATATCCTGAAAGGTTTAGTTTCATGAATATTTTAGATGGTGATCTCCTTGAAGGCGGGTTTTGTCTTATTTGCCTTATATTGCAAGAGCTTGGCATAGTACTTGGCCTATAATACACATTCCTGAGTGAGAATAGACTTGTACTTAGAAACATTTGGAAGGGAAGAAGGAGAACTTTTAAGAATATCTTGTCTTATTTAATGTCTGATTTTTCTAAGAAACAGGCAAGATGAAACAGTGAAATTGAAAAATAGTGAAGTATTAGAGATTCATTACTCAAGGAATGGAGAGGAATGAACTAAAGAATATTTAAAAGAAGCATGGACTGGAGTAAGGATGCAACTGAAATAATATGAATGTTAAAAGGGGTAAAAAATCATAGTGTGTAATTAAAAGCAATAGTATTCTCTACCCATTTTTACAGTTATTTATTATGTGGCTCTGTGTACAAGTAAACATGATTTTGGGGTCTTAAATCAATAGAGTTGTATTTTCTCAAAATATCCTCTATGAATAAAACTTCTGTACTCTAAGAACCAAACATATTTCTAGAAAGACTGATGGACAAGAAAAGAGAGAAGACCTTCTACAGAGCATTTGTGGTGGGTGGTCAATTAGCTCAGCAAAGACAAATATCCAGGCAAGTTCTAACTCCAATGTGAGTTACTTAATTATATTTCTGGAAAGGCAAAAGAAGAAAACAGTTATAAAGTAATAAATTTAAAGAGTCAATGATAAACTTGGAAAGGGGAAAAACTAACAATGTCATGTTCATTAATTACATATATTTTCAAAGCAGCAACATTGAAATAATTGGTTTAAGATCCCAAAACATGCAAGATAGTGGACAGGTGCTGCTACAGGGCACAACCTAACTTTCAGGGAATTAATGTGTAATAATTAAAACTTAACAAATATTCCTCTATGCAACATTTCAGAATGTCAGATATAATTGTAAGGTTCTATAAAGTCTCATTTGAACTGACATCTTTTCTTAATTTATTTTTTTGACATTGTCTTTCTTCATTTCAATTAGATGGGAAAGTACAATGAAAATGCAAGCGTGTACCTGGCATCCTATCTTGGCTTCTAATACCATTCTTCAGACCTTCTTAGAGAAATGCTTGATTTTAGGGCTGGGGCGAGAAATACGTACAATGATATTGGAGCATTTTTTTCATGCCAGATGATAACTCAAAACAAAACAGAAAACTCAAAACAAAACACATTGATGGGAGTATACCAAAGAGACACAGGAGTAAACTAAAAGATCTTTCAGTGACCAAAGGTGGAAAAATTTGAGCCAGAATATAAAACTGGAACAATCTGTATCTTAGCCAAAATATAAATATCCATGATCCCATATAAATACATGATTGAATAAATAAATAAATAAATAAATAAATAAATACATAGGAGAGAATAGACAAATTTCCTGTGCAGAAGATTTCCAAATAATTTATGGAGTTGCCTTGCCCTCAAGGAAATGAAACATAACTTTATGTGCTTGACATTTGTGATGCATATAGTGACTTCCTTACAGAGAATGCAAAAGGGGGCAGATCAGTAATTTTACATTGGAGAATGTGAAAAACATATCTCAGTCAGGTGATCAAGAGAAACAGTAAAAGTGATAAGTCGCGTGGATAGTATGTAACCTTGATACCATGTGATAAGAATGGTAGTTTACCTCTGCGGCCTTCCTCTGGATAACCCCAGCATAATCATAAAAAATGAGTCAAATCCAAATTAAGGGGCATCCTGCAACCTATTCCTCAAAACTGTCAAAATCATTTAAAGCAAGGAAAGTCTGAGAAAACTGTCTGAGCCAAGAGAAGCCTAAGGAGACACTGTGAATCAACATAATGAGGTATCCTAGATGAAATTCTAGTATAGAAAAGAAAATAGGTAAAAACTAAAGAAATCTGAATAAAGTATGGACCTTATGTATTCACATTGTGCCTTAATTGTGATAAAGTCACCATATTATTATAAGAAGTTAACAGGAATCTGAGTGTGGAGTTTATGTGAATTATCTGTACTATCTGCTGATTTATTCTATAAATCTAAAACTATTCTAAAACAAAAATTTCATTTTAAAAGGCAAATGTAATTTTCTCACTTTATATCTGACTTTTAAAAAGTAACATCATACTGAAAATAATATTTACTTTTATCTAAGTAATACAGATATGTAATTAAAAGATACATGATCTGCAAGACTCATAGAACCTCTTTTTACTTGATGTCCCCTATGGACAAAGATATCAAGGAATTTTCCATTTATCTACTCCCTTGAAGACTTCCCCCATTGTCCCTCTGTTCTCCTTCAATCTGAACATGTTGTTATCAAGGCTGCTGATTGTCTCTTACTCTGGAAATATTTTTTAAGAGCCTGCAGGATATCTTTTTATTGATGCTCTTCGTAGACCATGTTTTCTCAATCCTGTGTCCTCTTCTTTAGTGGCTTACTTCATTCTTTATGTCTAGGGCCCATGTTTCAATATATTTCTGCAATGAAATACCTGGGAGGTAAATCTTGAGAGATTGTGTCTGTGATATGTCTGTTTTATCCTCATACTTGTTTGAAAATTTGGCTGATTGCAGAATTGTTATAAATAGATTTTTTTTCTCAGAAATTTGTTATGACAGTGTTAAATGTTTCTGTTGCTTCTCATGTTACTTTTGGCAACTCTAGTTCCATCTTTTTTCTACATTATCTGTGTTATCTATTGTTTTCCTTCTCTGAAAGTTTTTAGTTTATTTTCTTTAACCCTGATATTTAAAAATTTTCCCATGGAGTACTTTGATGTAGATTTTTTTTTTTCAGTGGTTTGGACTATTTCATGTCCTGCAACACTGGAAGATTTTGTTAGTTTTTTCTTTTCTTTTTTCTTTTCTTTCTTTTTTTTTTTTTTTTTTTTGCAATTTTGTCTCCACTGTATTGTTTTCTTTCTCTGTTAAAAATTCCTACTAAACAGATGTAAAACCTGCAAAATTTTAGTTTATTAATTTACTCCTGAAAAATCTTGGAAAGTCACTGAAATTAAACTGACAGTGAATAATAGAAAAGGGAGAGAGAGAGAGAGAGAGAGAGGAAGGGAGAGAAAGATAGTTTATCCCAAAAACAAAACAAAACAAAAACGAAAACAAAACAACAACAAAATACATGTTAGACCTCGCCAGCAGGTAACCAACACCCTCTGATGCATATTGGTAATTCCTCAGTTTTTCACTCTTTTAATTTATGTATAATGTAAAAGTGCCCTTGTGTTTGACTTTTATTGGCTTAAAATATACAAATGTCCAATACAAGCTTAAGGTTTTTGAGTACATGTCCCTTGAAATCTCATTAAAGAAATGTTTTTTAATGGTATAAGATTTTATGATGCAGAGCATAATAGAAGACAAAATAGTCTCACAATATTAGAAGATGGAGGTTTTATTCTCGAAGAAATTAAGCCAGGAGGGTTCTAGTTTTTTTTTTTTTTTTTTTATTTTTTTTTTTTTTTTTTACATCAGGTCTATTTAAATGTCTGAGAAATAAGAGAAATTCTACCTTCTCAGGAGTGAGACTTTGAGCATTTGTTCCTCATTGGTTCCTACAATGCAAGAAAGGATTCTGCATCCAAATTGGTTTCCTTCTCAACATCTCTCTCCGCATGCACTTAGCTTTGATCTTCCCAACACTCATTTTGGTCCTTTGTTGTGTTCTGCACCATGGAATCTTATAACATTAAAAAAATTCCTTTAATTTGAATGCAATTCCATGGACATGCACTCAAAAAACTTAGCCTTACATTGGGCATATGTATATTTTAATCCAACAAAAGTCAAACATAAGGGCACTTTTACATCATACATAAATGTCAAAGAAAAAGACTGAGGAATAGAGGCTTAAAGGAAATCATAGGAATAGACCCAAAAATTCAAGAGTTCTTAAATCAGATGACAGTGTCTTGTTTGTCCTGTTTTAATCTCTTTTGGAATAATCTTCTTTCTGATTTTCTGGTTTTTCTCTACTTTGTTAATTATTCTTTATCAAATGTTTCTTTAATTTTCACAAATGAATGTTTCAGGGCCTATATGAGGATGTTCCAGGAATACAGAGGCCCCTCTGTTACAAATACTGCACATTTTTAAGCACAGATTTTACTGAAATTTTGTAGAAAAAGAAGAGTACCACACCATAATAAAGCAAACATACATCATATAATAAAAATTTAAAACTGCTTACATTTTCTGACAAAACACAACCTCCAAAGAATTTTTGTGAATGTCAATGTTTCCAGAATCTCCAGGCATATGAATTCTTATTTCTTTGCCCTTGGGCACTTGAAGAGAGAATTTTGATAAACTCTGCCAGAGGAGCTAAAATCATTGTTAGAATTGGCCTTTACCTGAAGTCACAAAACATTTCATTGCAAATAATTTCTGAGGAAATTCATCCTTTAGTACATTCATTGCTTACAAGAGAAAAAGCAGAGTTCGAAACTGGTTAAAACACAATGTTTCTCTGAAATATGTTACAAAATAAAAATCTCTAGGGCTGTCTGTAAGGCAGAACTTCGTTATTCCTCACAGATTTTCCATCAGTCAATCAACTAAAATAGCCAAAGTCTCATGAATAAAAACCATTATGCTGCAGTTTACTTCTGTAAAAAGTTTTCAAAATATGTTTATTAATTTCTTTGTGGTTCTTCTATTAATTTCTTTCCAGTGGTCTACATATTAACAACGGGAAGGCATTTATGCGCACGTGAGTCAAAAGTTACTGTTTACTTTCTAGAAAACACTTTAAAATAACACTTCTAATATAGTTGTTTCAAGCTGTGTATTAGGATGTGAATCACCATGTACAGTAACCAAAAACACAATTAAATGCATCATGAGATAAATCAGCTTTATTTTATCATTTGAACCTATCTTCTCTCTTTTTTTGTACTCATTTCCTCTTTTTTGTTTAAGTTCAAATGCATACAACACAAAGAAACATCAGGAGAATTAGAATATAAATTAAAGACTTTGTAGGGGACAACTTGAAAGTTTGAAGGAATTGTAGTGGGAGACAGAAAATTAAATTAAACTGAATGTGTTGTTAAGACCAGGCAGTGCTCTTGAATTGGAATGGCTGCATTGAGAATGTGGACTCAAGGCTGATGGCCAAGGAAAAACAGTATTTCTGGGCAAAAAGTGACAAGCAGGTAACAAATATGCAACAAGTAATTAGGTGCGGCTTTATGGTGATTCCCATTGCTCATTCTCATAATAAAAGAGGAGTTAAAAAGTTAGTTGACTGCGGACAGTGTTCTTTTCCATAAGAGTATGCTTCTGGTTTCCCCACAATTCTAGCTTTCTTTTGTGCATTACTTTTGACTCTAATTCCATGCCTTTTGGACATCTTGAGTTCCTAAGCTGTCATCACTCTTTCTTCATTGTCTTGGCTGTAGAAATTATATATATGTCACAGTCTCACAAATTTAATCTCCAATTCAAGACTCGCTTCTGAGCTCTAGACCTTCCTATCACCTCCCCTCCCTTCCCCTCTCTACCCCTCCCTACCTCTCCCTTCCCCTCCCCTCCCCTCCCTTCCCTCCCTTCCCCTCCCTTCCCCTCCCTTCCCCTCCCTTTCCCTCCCTTCCACTCTTCCCCTCCTGTTCCCCTCCCTCCCTCCCTCCTTCCCTTCCTTCCTTCCTTCCTTCCTTCCTTCCTTCCTTCCTTCCTTCCATCCCTTTTCTTGAGATGGAATCTCACTCTGTCATACAGACTGGAATGTAGTGGTTTGATCTCGGCTTACTGCAACCTCCACCTCACAGGTTCAAGCAATTTTCTCACCTCAGTTTCCAGAGTAGCTGCAATTACAGGCACGTGCCACCATGCCCTGCTAATTTTTGTATTTTTAGTAGAGACAGGGTTTCACTGTGTTGGACAGGCTGGTCTGGAACTCCTGACCTCAAATGATCTGCCCGCCTCAGCCTTCCAAAGTGCTGGGATTACAGGCGTGAGATCTAGGCCTTCCTATCCAGCTTCTTTCTTGATATGTGCAATGAGATGCCCCACACGCATCTCAAATTTAAGATATCAAAAATTCAAATCAGTTTGCCACATCTAATTTCTCCATATTCCAGTACTTTGCAAATAATGATCCCAGTTTCTCAAGCCAGAAAAATGGGATTTCTTTTTATGGAGAAATATTTATCTCTTTTACTCCGTATATAATTCTTTGTCATTTATCCCTGAATATTAAAACCTTTTTTTTTTTTTTTTTCCATTTTCCTCCATATATGCTTCCTCAATTGAATCCCATAATTTTCACTTGGACCACTCTATCAATTTCCTAATGGATCTTCCTGTTTCATTCATGGCCTCCTACAATCCACAGTCACACAGTGATCATAAGAACTTATTGCCAACACTTAGGGTGTATTATGCCATTTCTCCTCTTAAAAGTTTTCAATGATTTTGAAATACTTCTAAAAGCTGTTCACTCTGGCATGTTAATACTTGTTTTCATTTACTTAAGAGTCAACACTAATTCAACAAATATTTATGAAGAATCTGCTATAATGTAGGTCAAGTTCTAAGCATTGCTGAGTGGCCCACACAGTTATAAAACTTACTGTCTTCAAGCTTGCATTCTAATGAAAATAACCATCATATTTTGAGTGATTGTCATAGACTTTACACATACTATGTCATTTAGCCCACACAATAACTCAATGAGATAGTTAAAACTTCTTACATACATCCTCAATATTAGTGTCCTTGTATCAGAAAAGTCATATTTTAAGTCATCTAATACAGTTTTATTGAACAATTTATTTATTTGTTCAATAAATCTCCATTTAGAAAACATTATATAGTAAGGAATTTAACAAAACAGGATAAAAAATCCCTTGTGTGGAAGCAGCTTACACTGTAGTTATAGAAAATAGCATTACAAGATAAATTAGTAAAATTTATAGTATGTTAGGTCATTATAAACGGTTTAGAAAATGTTGAAAGGAATATAAAGGTTTAGAAACAGAGCTTGTTTTTGGGTGCTCAGGTAAGAACTCAAGAATGGGCTATTTGAGAAAGACCTGGAATAGTAAGGTAGTGAGCATTTATATATCTTTGGAAGGAATGGTACAGAGGAAGGCATAGCAAATGCAAACACTCTAAGGCGGAAACATGATTTATCTGTCCTTTGAGCACCAAGAAGACCAGTGTAGTTGTAGCAATATGAATGATATGGAGGGCAATGTGAGGTAAATTCAGGTAAGCAATACAGTGCGACAGATTCCTAGAGCTTCCATCACAAACTACCACAATCAGGGAACCTTAAAGTAAGCCAAAAAATACAAAACAAAACAAAACAAAACAAAAAAACTTTATTGTTTCACAGTTCTGGAGTCTAAAAATCTAAACTTGAGGTGTTATCAGGCCCTTGCTTTGTCTGATCCTCCTCCTATCTTGTGGTGTTTGTGGTTAATCTTTGGCATTCCTTGGTTAACAACAGCATTACCCCAGCCTCTTCCTCTATTTTCACATGGCTGTCTTCCCTTTGTGTATGTCTCTGTATCAGTTTTCTCTGCTTATAAGAACACCGGTTATTAGATTAGTGCCCACCCTAATCCAGTATAACCTTTTCTTAACTATTTATATCTGCAAAGATCATATTTCCAAATAAACTCATTGTATTAATTTCCTAGGCCTGTTGTAACAAATGACCACAAACTGGGTATCTTAATGCAACAGAAATTTATTCTGTCACAGTTCTGGAAGACAGAGGTGCAAAATCAAGGTGTCAATAGGTCCATGCTCTTTCAAATGACTGTTGAAAAGAATCTCTTTCATGTCTCTTAGCTTCTGGTGTTGCTGGCAATCCTTTCTGTTCTTTGGCTTGTCAACACACCACTCCAATCTCTGCCTCTGTCATCATATGGTGACTTTCCTGGGTCTTTCTGTATCTCTTTACCTCTTCTTATAAGGGCACCAGTCATTATATTAATCCCCATACTTATCAAGTATGATCTCATCTTAATTTGGTTAGTTCTCCAATGATCTTATTTCCAAATAAGGTCACATTCATAGATACCCAGGGTTAGGACTTGAACATATCATTTTCGGGGATGCAATGCAACCTATAACTGTTACATTCCAAGTTTATATGTAGAGCAATAATATTTAATCCACTGCAGTCCATTGTCTGCCTTATAATAACTCTTGTCTATCATATGTGAAAAATCCATTCACCCCATCTGAACATCCTCAAAAGTATTTGTTTATTCTACCATTAACTCTTAAGTCCCAAATCTTATCTAGCTGTCAATTCAGAAAGTCTCAATCTCAAGATCTAAATAATCTAAATCAAATATAAATAAGGGTCTAAGTATAGACAATTTTGGATCAAAATTCTCCTCCATCTATAGACCTATGAAACCAAACAACACAGTTTTTCCTTCCAAAATAAAATGGTGGGGCTAACATAAGATAGATATTCTGTTTCAGTCTCTTTGAGCTGCTGTAATAAAATGTTATAACCTGGGTAACTTATAAACAATAGTTTGTAAGTTTATTCTCACAGTTCTGGGGGCTGGAAAGTTTAAGATCAAGGTGATAACAGATTCAGAGTCTAGTGGGGACCCATTTTCTGGTGTATAGTTGGTACCTTCTCACTGGGTTCTCAAATGGTGGAAGAGCTCTTTGGGGTCACTCATTCCATTCATGGCTCTGTTATCATAATCCAATCACTTCCCAAGACCCTGCCTCCTACTCCCATCGTCTTGAGGATTAGGATTTCAACATATGAATTTTAGGGAAACACAAACTTTTGACCATAGCACATTTCAATTAACAAAATGAGAAAAAATAAAGAATAAATTGATTATTAGTCAAAAGCAAGTTTGCAATCAAGCAAAGCAATTCAACCAGGTTTTAAGGTCTGAGAGCAATCCTCTGTTGCTCAGTGACCTGCCCTTTCTACCCTCTGTGGCAGCAGTAGCCCCCACCTTCTTTGACCTCTAACCCTTTGGTGCTGCTCTTGGAATCATTCTTCCTTCATTTATTCCTATCTCTGTCTTTTTTAGTTCAGGTTATTAGAATTTCTGTTTGAATAAAAGTATTAAAATCCTTGTTGGCTTTCCATAGATGCTAAGGGGGCACCCAATTAGATATGGACATCTTCCATGAAGCCTACCTGGATAACCCTATCTCTAATCCTTATTTTAGATGACATGGTTGATTGGATAGATGAGTCACATACCTGACATTTTCACCAAATCTTGTCCAGCCACACTCTTGGCTCTAGACATGCTCGGAATTTTCCAAATCTTGAAGGGTTGATTCATTTTTGTTTGGTAGTTTTTTTCCAAACTTACCTCCTTTTTAAGTATTCTATTATAAGATACAAGAAGGAACAAGATTACAACTTCTATATATTGCCTCAAAATCTATTTAGCTAAATATCTAAGTTCATTGCTCCAACTTACTCAGTGATAGAACATAATTAGCCCAAGTTTTCTGCACTTTATAACAAGGATCACCTTTCCTCCAGTGTTCAGTGTCATGTTCCTTATTTTCATCTGATACCTCACTTTAGAGCACCTTTAATATCCATTTTCAACCAATAATATCTTCAAGGCAGCCAGGCTTTTTCTATCATATATCTCAAAACTCCTCCAGCCTCTACTCAGTACCGACTTCCAAAGCCACCTGAACATTTTTAGATATTTGTAACAGCAACACATTATTATCCAGTGTCAAAATCTATATTAGTGTCCTGGAGCTGTTGTAACAAAGTACCATAGACTGAGTGGTTTTGTATAATGATAATGCATTCTCTCAAAGTTTTGGAAGCTACAAGTCCAAAATCAAGGTCTTTGCAATGTTGATGCCTTCTAGGGGACAGTTCCTGGCATTGTAGACCTGCAATTCCCATATAGTTCTTCCGACAGTTCTTGGCATTGTAGACACATAATTCCCATCTCTGTCTATGTTTTCATATGCTTTAGTTCTACCCACTCTAAATTTTATAAATGATCATTCTTATTTTCTTATAAGAATACCAGTTATTTGAATAAGATCCATTGTAATCTAGTATGACCTCATCCTGACTACATCTACAAGACCCTATTTTCAAATAAGTTCATATTCATGGGTACTAGTGATTAAGACTTCAGTATGTCGGGCCGGGCGCGGTGGCTCAAGCCTGTAATCCCAGCACTTTGGGAGGCCGAGACGGGCGGATCACGAGGTCAGGAGATCGAGACCATCCTGGCTAACACGGTGAAACCCCGTCTCTACTAAAAACTACAAAAAACTAGCCTGGCGACGTGGCGGCGCCTGTAGTCCCAGCTACCCGGGAGGCTGAGACAGGAGAATGGCGTAAACCCGGGAGGTGGAGCTTGCAATGAGCTGAGATCCGGCCACTGCACTCCAGCCTGGGTGACAGAGCGAGACTCCGTCTCAAAAAAAAAAAAAAAAAAAAGACTTCAGTATGTCTTTCTTGAGGGCACAACTAAACCCACAAAATATGGCATCAATTTCATTTCTGCATTGCGTCACTAAATTATTGAAAATCAATATGGTTGCCATGCTGTAGTAGAGAAAACAGTTCAGATTTCTATGTCTTGAAATCAATAATATAAGGTAGTCTACAGACAAAAAATAATGAATTATTCTTTTTTATTAATCCACAAAATTATTTAATGAAGCTAAACATACAATGATAATGTTACTTAAAATAGTTTACCATTTGGCTTTATACATTGATCTTTTTGGAAGATGTGGTTAGATTTTGGATATGACTCATTGGTTGAATGGCAGTTAAATTTTCTGAGTTAAGAAAGAATAGGGGAAAGAAAGGTATGGGATAAAAGATAAGGAGACAAGTTAAATAAGTCAAATCTAAACTACCTATTAGGTATGGATGTTAGGTGGACAACTGTATATAGGTAAATGGAGTTTGAAATGAAGGTCCAGGCTGGAGATATAAGTATGGAGTCATCAAAATACAGGTAATCTTTATAAACATGAGGTTTAGAGAGATCATCAAATGAGTAAGAAAACAAAGGAGTGAAAAAGCCATCCCCTAAAACAGTCATGTCACGTGGTGAAGTGATCATGAAAAAACCCATCATCTTCATTTTTTCTTAGGTTGATTCAGTCACAGTAATTTTTGCATATTTATTATTTTATAACTAAAAATGTTATCCCAAGCCACAAATATATATTTATAGAATACTCAGAATATTATGTTTCTCTGTAGGTTTTATGTATGTCTCCATTGTTTCATTGCCTGGTCCAGGAGATTAGGAATTTCAACAATTATTTTTTATCATAACAAAATAAATGTGGAAAAAGTCCTGGTATGTGGTGGCTATAGGATCTCTATTGTTTTGTGATACAAATATAAATATAAATATTAGTAATGTTTATATTTTTCAGTATGATAAATTTCCACTTTATTCACCAGTACTCAATAAACAGAAAAGACTGGACAAATGGACTAAAACTAAAAATGAAATGTTTTTTTAAAGTAAGTTTTTCTTTTTAAAATATTACATTGGCAGACTATAGGAATAAGGTATTCTAAATCTCTTGTTCTTAGAAATAGTTTTTAAAAAGTAGGTCTTTAAGTACTGCCAAATTATTTTTTCTGATCTAAATTTTCATGGAAAGATTAACTAGAACATTCAAGTGTATGGTGATACATAATAATAAAAAGATTTACTTAAGTATGGAGTTCATTAAGTCAAATACCTTATTTGGAACTTGGTCAAGGTAGTGTGTAATTGCTAGTATCAGCAAGACCAGAGAAAACATGTTTACCCTCAGCATAACATTTATATATAAAATCTATAAATTATATAATGCAAAATATTCTACCTACCTGTTATGAGCTGAATTACATTTTTCTGAAGTTATATTTTATTGAAGCCCTAATTCACAGTACCTCAGAATGTGACTGTCTTCAGAATAGGGCCTTTAAGGAGATTCTGGCATACTTTGTGTTTTTTTTTTTTTTTTTTTATTGCATTTCACTTTATTGCATTTCACAGATACTGCTTTTTTTTTTTTTACAAATTGAAGGTTTGTAGCAAACATGAGTCAAGTACATCTATTGGTGCCATTTTTCCAAAGACGTGTGCTCACTTCATGTCTCTGTGTGACATTTTGGTAATTCTCATAACAGTTTAAGCTTTTTTCATGCTTGTTGTATTTGTTATAGTGATGTGTGATCAGTGATCTTTGGTGTTGCTATACTAATTGTTTTGGGGTACCATAATCCATACCCGTATAAAACACCAACTTAATCCATAATTGTTGTGTGTGTTCTGATTGCTGTACTGATCAGGCTTTCCCAAGCTCTCTCTCCATGGGCCTCTCTTTTCTATTCCCTGAGGCACAACAGTATTAAAATTAGGCCAATTTCCGGGCACGGTTGCTCACACCTGTAATCCCAGCACTTTGAGAGGCTGAGGCAGGCAGATCACGAGATCAGGAGATCAAGACCATCCTGGCTAACATGGTGAAACCCTGTCTCTACTAAAAAATAAAAAAAAAAATTAGCCAGGTGTGGTGGCAGGTGCCTGTAGTCCCAGCTACTTGGGAGGCTGAGGCAGGAGAATGGCGTGAACCTAGGAGGGGTAGCTTACAGTAAGCCAAGATCGTGCCAATGTACTCCAGTGTGGGCGACAGAAAGAGACTCTGTCTCAATAAATAAATAACTAAATAAATAAACACAAAATAAAAATAAATATAAATTAGGCCAATTAATAGTCCTACAATGGCTTCTAAGTGTTCAACTAAAAGGAAGAATCACACATCTCTCACTTCAAATCAAAAGCTATAAACAATTTAACTCGGTGAGAAAGGCATGTCAAAAACTGAGGCTAAAAACTATGCTTCTTGTGCCAAACAGCCAAGTTGTGGATGCAAAGGAAACATGCACGAAAGAAATCAAAAGTGCTACTCTAGTGAAAACACAAATGATAAGGAACTGAAATCACCATATTGCTGATATGGAGAAAGTTTTAGTTGTCTGGATGGATCAAAGTAGCCGCAACATTTCCTTAAGCTAGTCTAATCCACAGCAAGACCCTATCTCTCTTCAATTCTGTGAAGACTAAGAGACATGAGGAAGCTTTTGAAAAAAAGTTGGAAGCTAGCAGAAATTGATTCATGAGGTTTAAGGAAAGAAGCCATTTCCATCATATAAAAGCGCAAGGTGAAGCAGCAAATGTGCATGTTGCAAGCTACAGTGTTACACAGAGGATTTAACTAAGATAACTGATAATTAATGAAGGTGGCTACACTAAGCAATAGATTTGCTTGTTTGTTTGTTTGTTTGTTTGTTTGAGACAGTGTTTACCCCATCTTCCAGGCTGGAGTGCAGTGGCGAGATCTCGGTTCACTGCAATCTCTGCCTTCTAGGTTCAAGCAATTCTCCTGCCTCAGCCTCCCGAGTATCTGGGACTACAGATGCCCACCACCAGGTTCGGCTTTTTTTTTTTTTTTAGTAGACATGAGGTTTCACCATGTTGCCCAGGGTGGTCGTGAACTCTTGAGCTCAGGCAATCTGCCTACCTTGGCCTCTCCAAGTGCCGGGATTATAGGCGTGCACCACCGCGCCTGGCCCAAACAATAGATTTTTAATGTAGGTGAAACAACCTCATATTGAAAGAAGATGTCATCTAGGACTGTCATAGCTAGTGAGGAGAAGCCGATGCCAGGCTTCAAAACTTCCAAGAACGAGCTGACTCTCTTCTTAGGGGCTAATGAAGCTGGTGACTTTAAGTTGAAGTCAATGCTCATATACCATTTTGAGAATTCTGGAGCCCCTAAGAGCTATGCTAAACCTATTCTGTCTGTCCTCTAAAGATGGCACAACAAAGCCTGGCTGACAGTACATCTTTTTACAGCGAGGTTTGTGACATATTTTAAGGTTTACCAAATATTTTAAGCCCAGTGTTGAGACCTATCGCTCAGAAAAAAAAAAAAAAAAAGATTCACTTCAAAATATTACTACTTATTGATGCTGCACCTAGTCACTCAAGGGCTCTGACGGAATTGTGTAAGGAGATTAATGTTGTTTTCATGCTTGCCAACACCACATCCATTCAGCAGCCCGTGGATCAAGAGTCATTTTCACTTTCAAGTCCGATTATTTAAATACATATTTTAAAGCTAAAGCTGCCATAATCATTCCTCTGGTGTATCTGTGCACAGTAAACTGAAAACCTTCTGGAAAAGATTCACCATTATAGATGAAATTAAGACTATTTTTGATTCATAGGAAGAAGTCAACGTGTCAATATTAACAGAAATGTGGAAGAAGTTGATCCCAACTGTCACTGATGACTTTGAGGGGTTCAAAATTTCAGTGGAAGAAGTAACTGAAGATGTAGTGGAAACAGCAATATAACTAGAATTAATAGTGGAGCCTGAAACGTGACTGAGTTGCTGCAATTTCATGATAAAAATTTTAATGGGTGAGGAGCTGCTTCTTATGTGTGGGCAAATAACGTGGTTTCTGAGATGGAATCTGCGCGTGATAAAGATAATGGGCACACTGTTGAAGAGACAACAACAGATGTATAGAATTATACAAACTTAGTTGATAAAGTAGCAGCAGGGTTTGAGAGGATTAACTCCAACTTTGAAGAAGCTCTGCTGTGTGTGAAATGCTATCAAACAGCATGACATGTTACAGAGAAATCTTGCGAAAGGAAGAACCAAATCAATGCAGCCAATTTCATTGTTGTCTTATTTTAAGAAATTGTCATCGCCACTTTACCCTTCAGCAACCACCCGGTCTGATCAACATGCAGGAAGAACCTCCACCCGCAAAAAGATTACAGCGCTCTGGAAGCTCAGATAATTTTTAGCATTTTTAAATGATAACGTATTTTTAAATTAAGGTATATACTTTATACTTTTTAAAGACATAATGCTATCGCACATAATCGACTACAGTATTGTGTAGACATAACTTTTGTATGTGTGTAAGAACCAAAATTTTTGTGACTCACTTTATTGTGATATTCACTTTACTATGGGAGTCCGAAATGAACTTATGATATTTTCAAGGTAAATATATTAGAATGAGACCTTTAGCATAGGCTCTAATCTAGACTAACTGGTTTTCTTAGAGGAAGAGGACAGACGAAGAAACAGAGACACTAGTGGTATAAACACCCAGAACAGAGACCATGTGGCAATGCAGCTGGAAAGATGCCATCTGCTAGCCAAAAGAGAGATGGACCTCAGAAGGAAAGCAGCTTGCTGACACCTTGGTCGTGGAATTTATGCTTTTAGAGCTCTAAGAAATAAATTTATGTTGCTTAACCCACTTAGTCTGTGGTATTTTGTTTTGGCAGCCCTACTAAACAAATGCACTAATGATAATTTTTTATATATGTAATCACAAGTTCTCAAGAATTACAAGATAATAAAATGTGTTTAACACTAAAGTCATAACAAACATTAATCTATTTGTGATGGTTTAGAAGAAATTTTAGACACTGCAATATGTCAAATTATTATTACTAAGATGAATTACTATTACTGCATTTTAGAAGTACCAAAATGCTATCCAAGAGCATTCCACCTGACGGAATATAACATAAAATGAGTTTAGATTCTTTATTCTTAAATATTGAGTCTGAAGTACAGCATTAAAATAATCAACTATGCAGGAGTAGTTTAGCACTAAAATAAAATGGTAAATTTTACTTACTATTGTATAAGAAAAATGCAATGTACATTGCTCAAACTTTAAAAAAAAATTAACTGAAATATTTTATTTCTTCTTATTAAATATATCAGATATAAACCTATATATGATAGCATCACAATAGGCACAATATATGGATTATTTTCATTAATTTTATCTTTATTGATAACAGACTGTATAAATAAAAATTTTAATTTTATGTACGAATTAACTTTATATAAAGCAACATATACAATTGTTGGTGTATTAGAGACTGTACAGTTTTTCTTCTGTTCATTCTCTCTGTGTCTACCTCCTGAGAAAACACCTCAAGGAATTCATTGTTTTGTTTTAGTGAAATATTTTATGTGTTACATTTTCTAAAAATTTTCAAAGTAAAACAGTTTTTTATGTGCCCTAGAAGAGTTTGACATTGTATCTTTTCTGTGAATACCTCAGATAATTACTTCTGTAGGATTTGACCCATTCTGAAAATATAGTAGCCCTCCCTTATTTGCATTTTGCCTTTTGTGAGTCCAATTACCAGTCATCAACAGAAGTCTGAAAATAATTGAATACAGTACGGGATATTTTGAGAGAGAGAGAGAGAAAGGGAGACCATATTCCCCTAACTTTTATTACACTACATTGCTATAATTGTTTACTTGTATTATTACTTATTATTATTAATCTCTTACTGTGCCTAATTTATAAATTAGATGTTATCATAGGTATGTATGTATAGGAAAACACATAGTGTAAATAGCATTCAGTATCCACAGTTTCAGGCTTCCACTGGGAATGTATTCCCTGCAGACAAGGGAATATATATTTACATAATTAACTTCCCTTTTCAATGTAATTGTCTCAGTTCTTAGCTTTGTTCATAGTTACTATTAGTGAGCTCTTATTGAATTAAATACTATTCAAAGATTAAAGACAGAATGGATTTGATAAAATAAATACAGCTGCTGATGATACCATACCATATTCTGACAAACTTCTACTGAATATTATATTTATAAAGTAAATACACAACAGTGTACCAGGTACAATTATATAGATACATATGGAAAATAGGCAAACTAAGATGGGGCAGAATTGATGGAGTCAAGAGCTTTGGAGAATGTCTTGTACAATCAATTGATAAAAATACTATAAAATAAAATAAAAATATTTTATCTCTCACTATCAAATTACAAGCCATCATTTATCATATATATGGATGGTATGTATATGTATAAAAAACATACACATGTGTGTTTTATACTATATCTAGATACATTGTACATACATATGTTTATACATACACATTACTTACTTTCAAATTCTAGATAAATTCCCAGTTACAAAACTTCAAGCTAGAGAAGGACCTGGGAAAATGGTTAATATTCTAAAAAATATATTATAAAGGCCCAAAAGTTGCATGTGGATTATACCACGTTTCTTTCTTTAGCTGCAGGGAGAAAAGTAACGTCAGAAAGAGATGTTGGAAAGTCTTCATTTGCAGTGATTATCAGAATCACAGAGACAATGAACTAACGTAATAAACCTTCTTTAAGGAGTATTCATGTGTGAATTTGAAAAATTAAAAGCTAATTTACTGAAAAGATAATGTAATGGTTAAACAAATGAAAGAAAATGCACAATGATTGGGTGTACAGTAAATCACAGATTAACAAACTACATTGTTAAACTAAGCAATCTTTCCTTTTTTTCCCCACAAATTTTAAAGTAAGCAAAGGATGAATAGACCCACCAAGTAAACCAGTAAAATCTTGTTTTAGTTAGAACTCAACATAACAACTTTCTCTGTCCAGCGAATTTCAGCTCAGTGGTATAAGCCCTGGAGCAGAATCACATTTAAGATGTACAGGCATTACAGTTAAGGGCAAAAAGGACTAGGCTAAAAGGTACAGAGAGAATCCGTATCTCCTCTTTTCCTTTTATTGGATCTAGCCTTTCACAAGTGAGAACATTTCCTGTATATTTGTTTATGTGTAGGTTGGAAATGAGTTGCAAATTTGCATAAGGAAGTGACAGGTCTACACACTGCTTCCTGTTTATGATGCTATAATTTATTCTTTTCTGAATATATCTCTTAACTATCTCAGATTTAGCATTCTAATCAACTATTTAGAAACAATCTAGTAACATACATCAGAAAGGAAGTGCTAAAGTTAATTCAAGTTCAAATCAATCACTATCCAACTAGTAGAGTCAGAGATCCTAAATGACCTGCTTGAGTCATTCAGAAAGAAAACACACACATTTTCTGCCTTCTAACCCAGTACATTTTTTTTATCATGCAATGCTCTTCTGAGCATGCATTATATATCAAGCCTTATATATCATGCATTATATATCATGCATTATATATCAAGGAAGAAAAGGATTGGACAGCATCATGCCCAAATTTGACTAACAAGCAAATGTATTCCAAAAACAAAAAGTGGACCTCAAACCTGTAACAATATTTTACAAAAACATAGTGTAGTCCTTTTTCCTCCAATTTTTGTTGGGATAAAATGCTCATAATATAAATATTATATTTAACAGACCGAGGCAGAGGGATCACAAGGTCAGGAGATCGAGACCATCTTGGCTAACATGGTGAAACCGTGACTCTACTAAAAATACAAAAAGTTAGCTGGGCGTAGTAGTGGGTGCCTGTATTCCCACCTACTTGGGAGGTTGAGGCAGGAGAATGGCGTGAACCCAGGAGGTACAGCTTGCAGTGAGCCGGGATCGTGCCACTGCACTCCAGCCTGGGCGACAGAGCGAGGCTCTGCCTCAAAAAATAAAAAAAAAATTTTTTAAATGCCATTTTATGTATAGAGCTTAGTGGTATGAAATATATTCATATTATGTGACCTTCACCAACATCCTTCTCCAGATCTCCTTTAATCTTGCAAAACTGAAACTCTAGACTTATTAAATAATAAATCCTCATTTTTCCCTCCCTCCATGCCCTGACAACTACCATTCCATTTTTTGTCTTTATGAATTTGTCTATTTTAGGTGTCTCATGGAAGTGGAATCACACAAAATTTGTCTATTTGTGACTGGTTTATTTCACTTAGCATAATGTTCTCAAAGGTCACCTACGTTGTAGCTTGTGTTGGAATCTTACTTTTTAAGGATTAATACCATTCCATTGCATGTATATATCATATTTGCGTATCTATTCATCTGTCTATGGGCACTGGGTTGCTTCCACTTTCTAGCTATTACAAACAAAATTCTTATGAACATAAATATACACATATATTTTTGAGACTCATCTTTCTTTTGAGACCATTTGATGAAAAGGCTGTCCTTTCTTTATTGAATTGTCTTGGCACCCTTACTGAAAATTATTCTACCACAGGATAGCCTTTTTAGAAAGCTGAAATATGAACGCAGAATAGAGTGATCGGTATATGTAAGATTAAATATAAAAAGATTTTCTTAGAACTCTTAATGCATTCTTAATAACTTGATAACTAAAAAATAACTTAATAAAATATTTTACTGTCTTGGCGTGGTGGCTCATGCCTGCAATCCCAGCACTTTGGGAAGTGAGGTGGGTGGATCACAAGATCAGGAGTTCAAGACAAACCTGGCCAAGGTGGTGAAACCTTATCTCTACTAAAAATACAAAAATTACCAGGCGTGTTGACGGGCACCTGTAATCCCAGCTACTGGAGAGACTGAAGCAGAGAATTGCTTGAACCTGGGAAGTAGAGGTTGCAGTGAGCGGAGATTGCGCCACTGAACTCCAGCCTTGGTGACAGAGCGAGACTCTGAAAAAAAGATTCTCTTTCTGGTTATAGACATTTTATAAGCCAATGTAAGGGCTGGGTACAGTGGTCATGCCTGTAATTCCAAAGACTCTGAAGGCAGAGTGGGGAGGATTACTTGAAGTCATTGATTTTCAGACCAGTCTGGGCAATACTGCATAACTCTATCTCTACAAAAATTTTAAAAATAGGCATGGTTGTGCATTCCTATAGTCCCAGCCACTTGGGATGCTGAGGCAAAAAGATCCCTTGAGCCCAGGAGTTTGAGGCTGCAGTGAGCTATGATTGTTCCACTGCACTCAAGTCTAGGTGATAGAGTGAGACCTCATCTCTAAAAAATAAAAACAAAATTAAAGCAAAATTAAACTATTTTTATACTTATGTTTATTTATCCTTTATTCATATATATCATGTATTTTAGCCTAGGTGATACAAGAATGTTTCATTAGATGCACACACAAAATAAAACTATTCAAATGGCATTTATGTATCTATTTGTGCATTCTTTATGTATTCATGTATTAAAGAAGCTGTAATTTAGGACTTAGTCAATAGCAAGCATTGTGAGGGGACTCTGGGGCTGCAAAGGTAAAGAAGACCAGGACTTAGTTCTTAAAGCTCGTCCACACAATGTTAGGAAAAGATACTGCACGATCTTAAAAACCACATTCAAGAGATACAAGGATAGTGAATATGAGAGATACTCAGCTCAGCAAAAGAATAGCCAGTAAGTATTAGGGAAATAGGGTCTTAGCTGTTTACATTATGTAGTTCTACACACACACACACACACACACACACACACACACACACATATATATAATATTACCACATATATATGGTAAGAAGATAGAGTAGTGCCCTCTTATCCATGGGGGATACATTCCAAGAACCACAGTGGATGGCAAAAACCACAGATAGTACCAAATCCTATATATCATTGTATTTTAATCTACATACATACTTATGATAAAGTTAAACTTATAAATTAGGTACAGTAAGATATGAATAACAGTAACTAATAATAAAATAGAACAATATAACAAGCTACTAAAATGTGAATGTGATCCCTCTTTCTTTATCAAAATATCATATTACATGCATTTTCAGACCACAGTTGACTATAAGTAATTAAAACTGCAGAAAGCAAAACTGCAGATAAGGAAGTACTACTAAGTATATTATGTTTAAATTTTAATCATAATAATCCCCTCGGCAATTATTTCTTTCTCTCTCTATCTATATATAAAATATATATAAAATAACTATATAACACCTATATAGATATACAATCTATATATAATATATAAAAATCTATATATAATATGTAATATATAATCTATATATAATATATATTATATAATATATATAAAATATATAAAAATAAAATCTATGTATAATATATAATATATATAATATATAAATAATATATAAAATCTATATATACTATATAATATATATAAGATATAAAATCTCTATATCTATATACAGATATATAGAGACATACATATACATACACAGTTATATTATGTATATGTCTGTAAGAGATAAATAATTTTTCTATCTTGCAAATACATCTAATATTTATACAAGACTAGGGAAGGTGCATAGAAACCATTCTATTATAATGAATGTCACATAAATTGCCTAAAATAATTTGTAAAATTAGTTTTAAAAACTTTCTAAAATTTATGACCTATAAATCAAAGTCTTCATTCAGCAGAGTAGTAAGTTTTAAATTTTAATTCTTTATACTACAGGTTATTGCTGTGTTTATAAAAGAAAAAAAGCATCTGCATTGAAAAAATATCTAGTGTTCCTATTAAAGGTACATATTTCTTTAAAACTACATCAAAAGAAATTGATTCCAAACAAGACTGTCTATGTGAGAGAAAGCAACTATATTGCACACTTAATAGATACTTTTTTGTTAAAGCTATCAATCATGTTAGAAAACTTTAAAAGCAATAACAAAAAAATCTGAACTTTGTATACTATAATCCATTAGATGGAGAGCTGAAACAAGAACTTTAATCTCTCAGGGTTTGATATATACTCAAAATACAGCTGTTGCTTTCTTCTAGCAAATTAAAGCTGCCCTCATTTTTCCCATCTGTGGACTTCTGGGGTAAAGCAGAACAAATCTTATGTTATGATCACACCTTTTCTCTCTAGTGCTCCTCAATTATAAAATGCTATTCAATTTGGATGCCTTCCTTATGACAGACCTTAGTGAATCTTGTCAGTGTGATATGGCATGGACATGCATGGTTAGGGTAATCTCACTGAGGAAACTCTGAAGGTCCCATTTTGATGATGAATGTAGACATCTTGGCTCACAGATATGATCTGGCTCTATTTCACCGCCAAAATCCCACCTTGAATTGAAATAATCTCCACGTGTCAAGGGTGAAACCAGGTGGAAGTAATTGGATGGTGGGAATGGTTTCCCGCTTTATGTTCTCGTGATGTTGAGTGAGTTCTCAGGAGATTTGATGGTTTTATAAGTGTCTGACATTTCCCCTACTGGAACTCTCTCTGTCTTGCCGCCCTGTGAAGAAAGTGTCTGCTTCTCCTTTGCCTTCCACCATGATTGTAAGTTTCCTGAGGCCACCCTACCAATGCAGAACTGTGAGTCAATTAAACGTCTTTCCGTTATAATTTACCCAGTCTCAGGTATTTCTTCATAACAGAGTGAGAACAGACTAATACACTTACTCTGTCAGGTTGCCTTTCAGGAGTCTTCAATTTAGCACGGAGAAAATTTAGTCAAAATTTCCTCCCTGAAGTCAATGAAAACTGCATTTTCTTAACAGTGAGATTTAACCAGAATTGAAAAATCATAATGACTATTTAGCGGGGTTTCAATACAGCTTAACCAACTCCCATAAGAAAATTTGTTATATTTCATGATTTTAACAAATATATTCCAAGGAAATAATTGAAATAGATAATTACTTTTTGCCTCTTTTCCTATAAAAGGATTTAAATTTGAAATTGATGTGAAGTAAAACTGTTTAATAAGATTTGAAGACATTAATAAGTGAATGCTCTCAAAATCTATTGAATTAAGTTTGCTCCTAAAAAATTACCTGAGTTAAAGTAAATGCTCAAATGCAGCCAGACACAAAAGTATAGCTTATAATAAGATATGAGCAAATCAAACTACAGAGAAAGTACCCTGTTTAGCAATTACTCTTCATTACCATGGGCTAACTTGTCCAAATTACAAGTTCCTTCTATCTCCTCTCACCCCAGCAATTCTTTCTTTCTTTTCTCCTGCTCTCCCTCACTCTTTTCTCTTCTATTTTTCTTTTTCCCTGACTTTTCTTGGCTTTGGGGAACATTTCTGAAAATTATCTGGGTGCTTAGCAGAGCACATAGCTAAAAAATGTAAACCAAGTTTCTCCCATTCCAGACATTTAGAGCTTCCGTTAATGCATTGTGGCATTCAAAGAACATTAAGATAAACAAAGAAAACACTTTTTCCTCAAATATATAAATAGTTTTTATTCTCTAATAATGCTTAACAGGACTAGACAAATGCTTTTTATGTAACTCCTACTCTGAGATCTTAAGTATAAAGAATACAAGTCTTAACTTACCTAAACTCACCATAATAAAACATAGAAGCCTATCTCCTCCTTCCTTACCACTTGACATAGGCTAGCATGCTGATCTTATTTATTATATGTGTGCCTATAAGGACAGATTATATTGGAGAACAGAAATAAAAACACTATACATTAGTAAATGAATTAAAGCTACAGCTACAGTTCAATAAAAAAATAGAATTATTTGCTAGCTTAAATAACACCTTTTTACCTTCATTATGGATATACTATGTAAAAACCCTGAGTAGAGTGTTGACTGTCCTCTCACTTTTTTTTTTGGATCCTATGCAATGGCATCCCTTTATCATATAGCAAAGCTCAACATTTTAGGTAATACTAAACGATGAAAACCCCCAACTTCCCAGCACCGAATTAAATTAGTCCCTAAATTCTAGTTCTTAGTCCTTTTTTATTTTTCTCCTCTTCACTCCACTGAGATGATCACTGTGTCTGACCTGATATTGTTGTCGACACGTTTTAGTTGTCCAGATTCTTCTCTTATCTTTTATTATCAATCTTCAATTCTATCAGAGTTTTATTTCTAAAGTGAAGCCTGAATTATGAGAAAACTCTGCTTAAAGATATCCAATAGTTTTCAAATGTCTGCATCGAGTCCAAATTATTTACATTGATAATTTAGACCCTTCATATTCTTATCCCAGCTATATTTATCACTTGGTTTTGTATATTCACTGTTTCAAACATAGCTAAAGCAACAGTGTCCTAAAAAGCATCACACTCTTTGATACCATTATACCTTTAGTATTTCTATTTCCATTTCCTTTTTTTTTTTTTTTCTTTTTTGGTATGTTTTCTTCTAATGAACACATACTAATACCATGATTTGACACTTAGTTCAAATAACTGCTTTATGGTGAAGGCTTCTCCACTCCCACCCTCTTCTTCTCACTCATACCCTCTGGAGCACTTATAACTTTGTATTATAATTGCAGTATTTGTTTCTATTCATGTCTCCCACAAAATAAATTTAGCTATGCAAAGTCACCATACTCAAAAACATTGATTACATATGAATATTCTTGAATATCAATAACTTGGCACAAGGCTTGGTCAGGAGCCTGTTCAATAATATATATACTTAGAGTGAATTAATGTGAATACATCCTTAGTTATTAGTAGGAACTAACTGTGAATGAACATATGCCCTTTTCTCCAGAAATATCCTAAGAACAAAGAAGTCTAGGCTCCTGCTTAGATCGGTTACCATTAGAGTGAACATTACTGAGAAATACCATTTTAGCAGACATTTCTAATTGTCCTTCTATATCTGATTTCCCCGTCATCATTTTAGCAACAGAATCTATTACTCTGGTACATGATTGCCTGGCTAGAAGTTATCTATCCAAGTTTTCCCTAAACTCTAGCCATTGGTATATAAGTAGAAATAATAGCTTCAGCTGTTAGACTACAATCTTAAAGAGGAATGAATTTACCCTGTCATGCCTTAATTTCTCCACTAAGTAGGCAGAAATGCAGATGTAGTGCTGGTGAGTCAACTTCAACCATGTGGAGGAGGATAAGCCCTCAGAGATGAGGAATCACTTTCAACATGGAAAGCAGCATTCCCTGGATGTCCTCATGAGATGTCTACCAGCCCCAGGTCACTCACTATTAGAATTTGATATTTAAGAGATGCAAAATTTTATTTTGTTTGAGGCACTATAGATTTGAACTTATTGGACATAACATCTTAGTATATACTATTAAATATAAAATAGGCTGACATAGTAAAACCCTACCTCTATTAAAAATACAAACATTAACCAGGCATGGTGGCCCACGCCTGTAGTCCCAGCTACTCAGGAGGCTGAGGCAGGAGAATCACTGGAACCTGAGAGGTGGAAGTTGCGGTGAGCTGAGGCCGCACCACTTCACTCCAGCCTAGGTGACAGAGTGAGACTCCATCTTGGAAAGAAAAAGAAAAAAGAAAATAAAAATAAAATAAATATACTAGACTTCCTTGATTTTAATTTCTGACCATTTTTTCACTGCTTACCCAGAATTCTAATATCACAAAATTTGAGCTCTGTAACCTAATTTTTATATCCAAGATTGTTCTTTGTATTACAAAGATAATTTATTTATTACTTTCTTCATTAGTAGATGTGTGTAAAATTTTATAAACATTCTTGCTACTCTATAGCAACATTACCAACAATACAAGGTAGGTCTTACTATTCTCCCTGTTTTTCATATGAATAAATAGAGAAAAAGAGTAGTTGACACTATAAAACTAGGCAATTTTGTGTCAGTCTTCAGATCTGTGCTCAATCAACTACATTAAAGTTTTCATGAGTCAATTTATTTTCGAAAATGTCAAAGGGAACTAGCACAGGGTGTTGTGTCTGGATACATGCCCAGGGTTGCACAGATAGAAAAACTTTCAGCCTATTTGGAAAAAAAAAAAAAAAAAAAAAAAAAAAAAAAAAAAAAAAAAAAACTTGCACAAACCTCCAGCTCACTCAGATAAAGGAACAAGGACTTGCATAGAAATGCTTTTGTTCTTTGAATAGTCAGTGGGCTCCCAGGAAAAAGTTTCTTCTCCTTTGGTGGGCATGGGCACAGTGGGCTCCAGTGGGTTCTGGTGGGCACTCTACTTTCCTTTTTTTGGACTGTAAGTCGGGCTTCTATGAATCATCACTTCAGCCTTTGATTGGTCCCAGGCCAAGCTGAGTCACACGTTCTCCAAGACAGCTCATGGACTAAGCCCATTTCTTCCCCTTTGCAGTCCATAAAAACCCTGGACCCCAGCCTCATAGGGGGCACCCCATTTGGGCACCCCTCTCTGTTGGCAGAGAGCTTTCTTCTTTTGCTTATTAAACTTTCGTTCTAACCTCACCTTGGTGTCCACACTCCTTAATCCTCTTGGAGGTAGGACAAAGAACTCCAGGTTTTATCTCAGACAAGAAACTGTTACATCTTGATGTATTGACTGCAACACTGACAGGCAGTCTTGGATCTGAAATCTAAAGAGAGATTGCCCTACTAGGAAACCTAAAACATGATCGCGCCACTGCACTCCAGCTTGGGCGACCGAGTGAGACTCCGTTTCAAAAAAAAAAAAATAAATAAAGAAAGAAAGAAAAGAAAAAAGAAAAACCTAAAACATGAGAAGGCTTTTTGCATATATACCAAGACGTTTTTTATTTAACAAAACACTTATTGGTATGGGTATTTGATCATATCTGTCTTTATTATAAAACTCCAGACAGAGATAGTTAAAATTTTCTCATAGTGTTTTTGGGACTATAGATCTAATCTAAGCCTCAGATATTTGATAACATTATGAATTTGTTCAGAAAAATTAAGAAAAAGAGTAGTTGACAAATCTCAAAATGTAGAAATGTTAAAGATTATGCAGTAAGAACAGTTGTTTGCTTCACAGAATCTGAGAATATTGGGATAGCAGGGAGTTTAGATGTAAATCAAGTGCCATTTCTTCACTTTACAGAGAAAATACTAGGGAACTGACTTCTGAAGCCATGAAATTCATATTTAAAGTCACACAACCAGTTAGTTGTAGAGCCACTATTTGAATCTTATCTCCTTTATCATTTGCTTGCATTTTCCCACATTGGTCTATTTTTATTAGAAAAGTGACTAATTCAACATGCTTTCTTATCCTCTTCAAAATATATTCCCCAATCCCTCTCCTCACTTTGCCCCAAAAATCTACATAGAATGTAGTTTCCTGACTAATAAGTTTCCCATCCAAGTGTTTTGGAAATTGGTTAAACTTTTGTAGGACCCTTTTCTAGTGCCTTGTAAATATATTTATGAGCAAGTTCATGCTGTAGAACACGAAGCTGATTACATAAATTTCATTTACAGATTTTAATATTTGCAAGCATATTGTAAATATTTTTTTTTAAGAAGAAATGACTGTCAGAGTAAGGTAGCTCACCCCTGTAATACCAACACTTTGGGAAGCTGGGAGAGCAGATTACTTGAGCCCCAGTGTTTGAGGCCATCCTGGCCAACATTGTGAAAACCCGCCTCTACAAAAAATACAGAAAATTAAACTGATGTGTAGTACGAGCCTATAGTCCCACTACTTGGGAGGCTGAGGGTGGTGGGAGGAACACCTGAGTCCAGGAAATTGAGGCTGCAGCGAGCCATGATCGCACCACTGCTCTCCAGCCTGGGTCACTGGAGTGAGACTCTGTCTCCAAAAATAAATAAATAAATAAATACATACATAAATAAATACATAAATAAATAATTTTTAAAAAGGGTTATATATTTCCAAACTTTGTGATCATTAGATAGTTACTTTTATCATTATTGCTTTTCAGTTTAAAAAACACAACCCATGACATTCTGTCTGCAATAAGAGTGGGAAGAGAGGTAGGGAGCTTAATTGACAAAGACTGTTCATGCGTTCTCACGTAGGCCGTCTCCAAAGGATGGATGCATATTTGGTTAGGCCTTTATGACTTATAAAAACAGTGAGAAGATTTGCGTTTAAAAACAAATTATCTCTGTATGGTGCAAATTAATATCCTAATGGTCCTACTGTAACATACTGCACCCCTCACATAATTTAAACTTTTCCATAAAAACTACATTAAAAGATAATCCTCATAAGAAGAAATTTAAACTTACTTCAAATCATTGTTAGAATTAGTGCTATTCCAATTCAAAACACCAAAGATTATATATAATCTCAATTTAAATATTTATTGATGTATGTAAACAGAGTTCACACTATCCATTATAGTTTGGTAAATATATATATTTGAATGTCATTAAATGTGCACTTCAGGTATTGAATTACTAAAGAAATATGCCTAATCGACATAACAGCAGGATTAAAAAGTAATTCTGTTCATTTCCGTTTCAATTTCAGAGATTAATAAAACAAGATTCAGTAAAATATACAGTATTATATACACAGTGACTGGCCCGGAAGGAAATGATGATGTCAATTTGAAGACACTGCTTGTAGGGAAAACTGGTTTATATGAGCTAAAAAAAAACCTGGAACATTTGGATGCCAAACATACAATAATAGCATTTAATTCAAGAGAAGAGGCTATAACAACTTCAAGGATTATAAGTAAAATAACCATTCAGAAATTATATGTTGTTTAAATGGCAAATTCACATTCCATACCTTAGGAAAAACATTCTTAAATTCTCATCCCTTGAAAAATACAAGATTCTGTAACTTACTTTTCTCATTGTAACTCTTAGTCGCTGAGTGAAAAAATAATTTGGAAACTATTGGAAAAATACTAATTTAAGAATGAAGATTTATTATATTTTTATATAATTACCATTTAGTAAATATATATATGAAATTAGTATTAAAATCAGCAGTTCGACTGGTCTGATGTCTTGCTCATACCTCAGCCCCAGAGAATGAATGAATATTTAAAGTAATTTAGTACCAATGTGCTTATTTGAATTGCCTTTTCTAGGGAATTTTTATACTTTCAGAATTCATAATAGAATATATAAGAAATAGATTTAAAAAATAATAAATGTTATATTTCGTTCCTACATTTTACCAATATTATTATTAGAAATTGATGCTTAAAATATGGTTTAACCCATGTACACTATGACCATATTTAACAATATTTCTGAAGTAGCCTTAGCATAGCGATATTGGCCCAACATTTCTTTCAGTTCAGCTTCTATTCTAGCTTTATCATTAATTATGAGAAATAGTGGTAGTTGTCATAGTAATTAATAGGAGCAGCGACAAAATAAGCCAAAAAGGGCTGAGTAGACTGCTGTTTGGTGCTTTCAGCTTTTACCATGATTTCATCTATCTGTGTGTATGATAAATATTAAGAAAATATAATTCTCACTTTAACATGGGTGAACATTAGTAATCAATAAACTGTCTTTTATTCACCCTTTCCAGATTCAAGGTAACTTACATCACTTTTAAGGTTAGCATATAGGCTCCCTGGGAAGTTTCCTGGGACTTAAACATAGCTAGGGAGAGCTAAATCCTTTAGGGCTCTACTACGGTGGAGAAATATTCAGTGTTGCTGCTCCTGCCAGCCTTTTGGTACATTAACTGGTGATACTTTAACATGCCCTGACCCATGAGATGCATTAAGCTGATAGGCCACGGTTGTCAGAAATAACAGTATACATGCATGTGAAACATGTATGAGAAAAAGAAAGTAAATAGTCCTGCCATACAATATGCAGATTACAGCTTGAATATTTCATGTGACACGCTTTGCTACTTGTTATGTTGTATAGATTTGTATTGATAACACTTTTATTTTTCAATAAGTCCTTTCAACAATGAGCTAAAAAAAAAACCTCTAGGCAATAAGTTTACATTTCCCAGAAGATTTTGATGAACGTGTACCTCATTTAATGTATAGCAATATTTGCAATCAGAGCCATGGTCTTGTCTCCCACCATGTAAAGAACAAAAGACACGAAACTGCTGAGGATGAAGCAGCATCGACTTCAAAAGAGTACTGATTTTAAGAGACTCTGCTAAAATATAATGATTACTAGGTAGAACAGTAGAAGGTGAATTTACATATCACTCTGTGAAATACTATTTTTTGTTTAGATCAAGTGGCTATTTTTCATTATTTCACCAATTTTTAGTCACAAATCTTACGGTGCATGTGTAAAAGTAAAGCGTTAGTTGTGAAATATATTGGCTCCATTTGTAGTTGAAGAAAGCCATCAATTAAACTACGCCAGTTTTGTATTAGGGCTTTCAAATGATGAGAATAGAAAATCAGTAATTCCAATAATGGCTTGTATTTTTTTTTTTCTTTTTTTTTTTCTTTTTTTTTTTTTTTTTACCTAATTCATAGAATAAACTAAAATGTAGTTCATTTGTTTGTCAAGTCCATTGTAGCCTTAATGGTTCTCAGGATACAAATAGGTTGCAATAAGGAATAACTTGGTGAAAGTGGAGTTTATTCTATAAATATAATTTTTTGCATTTATATACATTTTACAAATATTTCAGTAGTTTACATATTTTCTTTCTCATTCTATTTCTCTTTTCCTATTCTTTCATACTGCCTGCTTCGATCCCTTTCCATCATGCTATATATTTTTTTGTATTTTTATGTAGTTGTACTTGTAATGCATCACTAAAAGTATCATGCAAATTTACTAGGACACTTCCTAGACTACAGTAGTGGCACAAAAAGTATAAAATGTATTCCTTTAGTTCCCCTAAGTTACTGATCTTAGGTTATAGATTATCAAATTCATTGTTTTACTTAACAAATATTTATCATGATTCACTTTGTTCCAAGCACAAAGATTAATAAATACTACTACTGTCCTTAAATAGCTACAGTCTAATTGGTGATTCTAACCCATAAAAAGAATTATAATGTCATGCAGTAAGTGTTCACATGAAAAGATGATAAGAGAGAATTGATCATGGCCATGTAATTTAACTTCATATTTTAAGAAAGACATTCTAGATGAAAAAAAGAGCCTAAATAATGTTTAAAATTCAGCCACTTAATGTTGGACATGAAACATCAGATGTAAATATCATTTCATATTATGAGGAACCTGATATTACTAGAGAATAAAGGAAGCACTAGTCAATATTTGGGGAAATGGAGTTAAAGAAAAAATAAAAAGGAATTAAAGAAAAAATAGTGAAATTTTATGTTAAAGAGTTTAATTTTTATCACTGTATATAATGACAAAACTTATTTAAGTAGTTTAAAAATTGCTATTTAATAACTACTGTGTAATAAAATATCCGAAACCTTAGTGTCTTAAAACAACAACCATTTTTTATTTGTTTTCTCTTAGTCCAGATTCTATGAGTCAGCAATTTGATCTGAGTTCAGTTTTGTGGGTTCTTCATCTAGTCTCAGAAGAGCTTATTTATGTCTGGATTAACTGCTGGTCTACCAAGTCGCTCTGTTTGTGTTGTTGGTTGTCTGGGATAATCAAGTCAGGGAGCCAATTACCTAGGACAGCAGCCTAATTCATTCTCATGGTGCTGGTAGGTTTCTCAGAACAGAGAGATTGGATGTTACTTCTTGAATCCTAGGTTCAGAATTGTCACACTGTCATCTATTGGTCAAAGCAAGTTGAAAAACCAGGCAGGATATAGCTTAGGGGGAGAAAGATCTATCTCTTAAAGAGAGGGACTGCAAAGATTTGTGGCCATTATTGAAATCAGCCACAGGCAATGAATGACATGATCAAAATTATATTTTAGAGTGTGCACATTAGAATAATGTCTCTCTCCTCATTTACTGAATCAGAATCTCTGAAGATAGAATCAAGAAATGTGTATTTTGAAAACATTCATCCAAGCATATTTGAAGTATATGAGAAATACTTGGCTGAGAAATACTAGCATCAGTAGATCACTCTAATGGCAATATTAGGAGACTACATCTGAGTAAATGGGTTTTATTTTTTATTTTATTTTTTGGTCTACGAAATCAACTCCCTGTGTATCAAGCAAAATGATACACTGGCTAAATATTGGGGTATCCAAGGGTGATCTGAAAAACTAAGCCTTGAGAAGTAAGACATTAAAGATATTTGTGAAGAACTCAACTGTGGGAGTTAATAGATACGACTTCCTATGTTAACACTGCCATTCAAGTAATTTAGCTTTCAAGTCTTTACATTCAAAATTCAATCTACTGGGAATAGAGAATCTAATGGACTTTTTGCTATTTGTTCACAGGATCAACTATGGAAAGGACTATTTAGCAGAAGGTTGGCCACTTTGAGTTCAGCACTGTGAACAAGAAATGTAGATGTTTGAGAAAAACATCTGGTTTACCAACTCTAATGTTGTCCATTGCACCAGGGTTCAAAGAAAAGAGTTAGGAAAATGTTTTAGGGAACTACTGCAATAATTCAACTGTAAAGATGATAAAGAACTCAACTGTGATAGGAAGGAGGAGCAAAGCATTCTGGAAACCAAATGTAACTTTTAATAATATGGAAGGTTATTAAGCTATTCTGAAGTACAGATTCATAACCTAGAAAGTCAGACAATCAATCGATATTCATAGTTTTGGCTTTAGAGATTGAAATATTTTATCACATACATATATATTGCATATTGATCTCTTATTCATTTTAAGAATAGTACAATCTGAAAAAATAATTAAGACCAGAAAGTATTATCATTCCAAGGTACCTTAATAATTTATTTTTTCCACCCTTTAACAGATTATATAGTAGGCACATAGCTTGTATTTAATAAATATAAAATAAATGAGCAAAACTATATTATAAATTTAAATATAAAATAATATAGAAGAAGTTTTTTTTTTTTTTTAAACAGCACTACAAACATTTTTGAAGTGCTACTTTATATTAAGTACATTTCTGGAAATAGGAATTCTAAATTATTCAGATATAAGAAAAGAGTTTAAATAAAATTTATATACCTAATAACATAATAAAAGTATCTTGAATTGTGGTTGATGCTGTAGAAACAAGTTAGAATGAGACCTCAAGAACATTGCTAACTGTGAATTTATTTTAAAGCATTGAAATAGCAGTTTAATAATCCCCCATAGGTTCATATGGAGGCACTAAACTATGAAGTTCCTTGGAAAGGTTGCAAAGCTTAAGACAAGAATATTTTATTTTGACAATTTTTGGATTTGCATATTTGATGGCCATTCATGAGTGTGTGGGGATAGGAAAGCAGTCATTTTTGTATTTCAGAGCTGTCCAGAAAAGGATGTAAATGAGTTCATAAAAAGACAAAAGAGAACTATATTGCCTTGATGTACTGACTTTCATTTTGAAAGATCACATAGCTTTTTACAGATTTAACAACCTGACATACAGAGATCACTTCAACCTCTGCTGAAATACAATCAGCCTAAGGGTGAAACTCACCTGTTCTTAGACTGACTCTAGCAATACTACAAAATAGTTTAGTACAGAAGATAAAAGAGAAGGTCAAGCTTCATTAAAACTTATAGGAGAAGTTTCCACAGAGCTAGTGAATTTGGGGGAAAAATTGGTTCCAATCAAAGTGAAACTACATTATTTGGTAGAAGAGATTGTATTGAAAAAGAATAAATAATTCAAATTTCTCAGTGACAAGGATGTAGATATGTAGGAATCAGTAAAATGCAAACACCCACAACTTATGTAAATGCATCTTGACCTCTCTCCTCCTTCACAAGTGTTAACTATTAGGAGAAGGAGAGGAGTTGGGAAAAGGGGACTATACTATCAGAAAATAAGACATTATAGAAAAATAATTTTACTATTGTTAGAACATGAGATTGAAAGTATTTATGGTCACCAGATTAAACCACAAGTAAGAAGGCATTGACCACACGGCTTATAAAAGTCTTGAGAAATGCTAACTTACAGTCTTTTGTGTTCCTTCAGATGTCACTTAGACTGAATTTGACTGTAGTACAGTTTAGGGGATAAATAATCAAAGCACCACTAATTGTTTAAGAATTAATTCATTAAGAAAAGTTAATAATTGTATTTTGCTATTTTTTTTTTGTAATTCACATGGTTCATCACTGGATTTCCTCTCTAACATCCTAAAATTCATAAATGATCGGTGCATAGAATACTCTGGGGTGATTACTATGCTAACACAATATTTCATATTAAACTTATTTGGGAGAAAACCGCCCTTTTTAGGAAACTCAAACTTGTGTGCCTCGTAATTATGATAATCCACCAAGAGAGAAAACAGAGACACATCAGCTGTGGGAAACCCATGATAAGACTACTTGTAAGTGGTCAGTCTAAAAATTCAGATCACCTCCCTTTAGGAATGATTGAGTAAGACTCTTTAATGAGAAGTTCATAGTGGCTACTTGCCAAGAAATCAGTCAACTGATCTCCTTTTCAGAGCCTATCACTCACTTCATTAGGCTAGTGAAAAATAGAGCAAAGGCTGTCTCAACTTCATTCCCCACAGACTTCTGACCCATTGAAGGGCTAATAGTGAACACAAACTCTGAATTGACAGTAATACATTCCAGGTTAGGTATGATACACTTCTGAAGAGTTAGAAGTCCCAAATCTCTGATTTTATTCTATATCCCCAAAATTAATAAAAGTAAGTAAATAAATACATATATCAAATTAAATATTTTCTGGACAAACTCCCAGTTAAAGTGCTTTTACTTTTTTTTCAAGTCATCTGTCTTATAATCAGAATTTAGCTACTGAAGCCTTAAGGGTAGTTTATTCTCAATGATCATTCATTGAATATGATACACTATTTAGATTTGCATTCCTTCCTTTATTTCTTCCTGTAACACTTTCACCTGTTATTCACCAAGCATTATTCTAGGCACATAGTTACTGTCTGAGTCAAAAAACTTTGTTCTTCCTTCTATGTAAAAACTACTATATTTTAGGCATATTTATTGACATTTAGCATATGTACAGAAAAACATACAAATCATTACATGGTCATCACATCATGAAAACATCTAGGTAAATCTTATACAAATAAAGAAAAAATATATTAATAGCACTACAAAAACAGGCCTTTTGTCCCTTTCTGGTCACTATTACATTCTCTATGAAAGTAACAATATTCTGATGTCAAACATTATAGATTTGTTTTGCCTGTTTGAACTATGAAAGGGAATAATAGATTACCTAATCTTTTGTTTTTACATATTTTTTACTCCATATTGTGTTTTTGATATTAATCAATGCTATTACTTGTAGTTCTAGAATGGTCCTTCTCTTGCTGTGTAGTGTTTGATAAAATGGATAAGTCTTAATATATTTTCTAATCTAAAATTAATGGATTTTGGCTGTTCTGAGTTTTGGGACATTGCAAAAATGCTCCTATACTTGTCATTTCTCCATAATGATTTTTGCTATGTTCCATATTTAAGGGTGAAATTTCTGGGAAATAAGATACATTGTTATTTAGCTTTAGTAGAAACAAAATAAGCATTTTCCAAAGTGGTTTTACCATTTACCACTTCTGCCAACAGTGTATAAGAGTTCCATTTGTTACATATCCTTAACAATTACCATAAGGTATTTTTATTTTTTGTCAAAGTAAAACTTATAACAGATAAAAATAAAAATAGGGAAAAGACATTTGTAATGAAATAAAAACACCCCATTTCAACAATTAGCCACACTGCTATTCTCCATAGTAACTTTTTGTTTTCTGTTTCCTAGTGGCTACTTAAATTTCTTTTATGACTAATAATTTTTATACCAAATCATGCCATTTACTTTCCTATTCTTTTCAGTTTATTTATAACTGAAGTATCACATTATTTATTGTCTAAACTTGAATACATCTGAGAGTAAAAGAGTGTGCTAATTGGATGGTACTGCTTTGGGAAAACCAATTTGTAACATAACTCTTGGTAACTCTGCTGATTTCCCCTGAAATTTCACATGGCTCACTGGAATTGTTCTTTAATCCATCAACCATAGACCATACCTCTAATCTTCTAATTTTATAAGATGATACCATTAGTCACTCACATGTTCTCTCCATCTCCTTAATCAATGTTTCTCTCAGCTGCTTTAGTTTGTTATCTGCAACTTGATTTTGTCAATGGTGGTTAAATTTATATTTCATTATTTAACTATTTGTAAGTTCTTACAGTTAATTATAAATTGTTTTAGTCTACATATTTTTCAATAAAAAAGTAGTATACCATTTTTATATTTCCTTCTTTATAGAGAAAATATCAGAACCCTGTATATCTCAAACAGAATGTAACTATAATCATAGCAGAACATATTCTTGTTATTTATTTCATCACTTTACCTTCTCCTCATTTTTTGAAGGAATTTTGCCATTTATACTTAACACAAAAGATTTCCTTTCTGAGTGTCCTTTCCTTCTGTTTTATAATCCTAATTGATTGGATCTTGAGCCTCTATAAAAATGCCATCCTTGTACAGAATGTTATTCCTCAACTAGATAGATTCATGGTTGAATCTGGATGTTTTCCAGATGTCACTTCTTTCTCTTCATTTTATTTACATTCTTTTGCTAGTGTGTATGTTTAAGTGACTTTAAAAAAAAAAGGATAGAGAAGAATTAAAATTTTCAAATTTAGATTATCTGAAATACATTTATTTTGTTCTCATGAAAGACTCATTCAATTTTCTAGCTCGGCCCAGAATAAAAATATGAAATAATTTTTCCATGTCATTTGATGGTCTTTCATCTTTGCTTCCTATTACTAGTTATTACTATTAATAAGTCTGATGGTGATCTGATTCTTGGTTGTAGCTAATCTGTTTTGTTTCTCCTCTGAAAGTTTTTGGGATGTTCTCTTATCATTGATATTTTGAAATTTTACCGTAATGTGTCTAAATATCTGTTATTTTTCACAAAGTGAACGCATGATGAGCATTTTCATTTCTGGATTTTTTTTTTTGTAATACCTCTGCTAAATTTTCCCTACCCATTCCCTCTCTTATCTCTATCCTTCTTTTATCTGTAACTCTATTTAGTATTTTACTATGGGAATTGATGTTTTACCTTTTCTTCCTATCACATTTTTCTATCTTTGTGTTTTGTTCAACTTTCTGAATGACAGCTTTAACTTTTTTCTAAACTATATACTATCTGCTTTGGGATATATATATGTATGTATGTATGTATGTGTATACCCGCCCACCCAGCCACACACACACACACACACACACACACACACACATATATACACACATATGAAAGTTCTTTATTATACTTTATTTTTCCCCAAGGTATCCCATTGTTTTACATAGATGCAACATACTCATTTTTCTAGGATATTAATTATAGCATTCATATATTTACCTTAGCTTCTTATACTGGCTTTTTCAGACTTACATTTATACTATTTTTATGTTTAGGCTAAACCTTGGGAACTGCTGTTCCCAACTAGAAGTGGGCAGATTAGGCAATGGGAGCTGGAGGCTTATCATGAGAAAAATCTAAAAGAGAATTGCTAAATTAGTTTTGGGTGTTTAAAAAGATAGTTGTTCTTCATAGACAGATCTTGTGGAGCAACTAAATTTCTCTCAATGAATATATAAAGTATGTGAATCCGATGAGACTAATATTTTCATAATAAAAACAGGAATGTATTTGTTAAATTCAATAAAATCTTTGTAATAGAGTTACAGTGTTTTCTTTTTAATTCTGCCAAATTTCATAGAAACATATTCTCCTGTGATGCTGCCCCCTCATTGTCTCAGAATAAAAACTTTGTATTTTAAAACACAGTACATTTGCTCTCATTTGAATACGGTCTCAGGAGCAAGAATAAGTACTTTCATGTAACCAGTCTGCCATCTTGTACCAGAAGTCTAACACTGAATTTTAATTTTCTATTCATAGTCCTTTCTCTCCAACTAGGCTGAATTATAAAAAACAACATATCTATCTTTGTATTAACGGTGCCTGTTCAACACCTATGACTTTATTGAATTCTGATTATTTTATTTAATGTGCTGTGCACTAGCCCCTTTTTTCAACCAATTGATTTGACAGACGTGGCTTCTTCCACTCAGTCTCTTATAGCTTCTCAAATTCACTCAGAGCCTATCGTTATCATTTTTCACATGAATTCATAAACAGTTTTTTACAAAGCTCTCTTGGACTACATATAACATTTCCTCTTGAAATAAATCTATTTATATGTCAATATGTAGTTTTAACAAATCATAACATAAAGATCTAACATAAAAGCAATAATGCAAGGATCACATTTCAAATGTATTCAACAAATTTGCAAAAGAAGTTTATGGTCATAAATTGAATTGGTTTGCGCTACAGTGTTTTATCACTTCACGCACTTGATATCATTTTAAAAACCTTAACCAAAATATTCTTCTAATTCTAAGATGTTATGATCCTGTAAGTTTTATAGGCTAAACTTTTTTTTTTTTACATATTTATATGGATTGTAGACTGGTATTGATAATTGTGGTAATATTGTAAAATGTGATATAGAATAATAAACTAGAAACTTTTTAATAAGGGGGTTGTCATACAGCCGTAGTTAATGCAAATGTGGCTTGAATTCAGACAAAATAAGAATCTGCATTAGAAAGCAACCATCATAAATTGAGTAGTGGGCAATATGATCCAACATTTACCAAGTTTGAATGAAAACTAAAGATTTTTTGGAAGATATTTTGTAGCCCTCATTATCATTTCAGATCAGACATTAATGTCAATACCATGAGATTTTATTAGTTTGAAAGGGTGAATTTTCGTCTAGGCACTATCAGTAAGGGGTCAGACATAATCCAAAGATCATTTTTTATATTGGCAAGCAAACCCATCAAATGAGAGTCCTGTGAGCCTTACCAATTTAATGCCAATGTAAATGACATAGTGTAAACTCTATTTTATTCTATGTGCTAGAACCCATTAAGTTAAAGTGGGCAATAAAAATGTACTTTCAAACTCATCTATCTCTGTGAATAATGTCTATAAAAGACTTTCTCTTTTTATCCTAAAACAAATGTATCAAAAGGCAATGATCAGAGTAATATTTTAACATAATAAATGCTTTCTTTTTAGAAGGAAAAAAAGTATATGAATTCTAATTAAGAAGATTCATAATATTTAAACATTTTTATTTCAAAAAATAAGCTACAAATTTATCCTAGCTATCAGCTCAATTACGAAAACTTTAGCACATTTAAAGGGCAGCAATTCTACAAGCAGTACAAAATATTTATAAATTTATTCAAACATTTGCATTCTTTTATTTTTCCATTTATTATTACTGCTTTATTTGCTATGCTTAGAGAACTCAGGACTTTTGCTAATTGAAATGAACATTATTTTAGGAAAGTATATAGAAAGAAATACAGAATATTATTAATGAACAAATGTTCTAGATAAAGTTTGATCATTGTAAGTGCTTCAAAGATAGTATACACGTAACTCAAAGATAACGTAGGTTCAGTTCCGGACCACCAGGGTAAAACAAACATTGCAATAAAGTGAGTCACAATAATTTTTTTAAATTTCCCAGTGTGTATAAAACTTATGTTTAAACTTTACTATAGTTTATTAAATATGCAATAGTATTATGTCTTTTTTTAAAAAAGAAAAAAACTTACGTACTTTAATTGAAAGTACTTTTTTTACTAAAAAATGCTAACAATCATCTGAGCCTTCAGAGAGAATCTTTTGGCTGGTGGACGCTCATGCCTCAGTGCTGATGGCTGCTGACTGATCAGGGAGGTGACTGCTGAAAGTTGGGGTGGCTGTGGAGATTTCTTAGAATAAGACAGCAATGAGGTTTGCTACATTGTCTGACACTTCCTTTCATGAAAGACTTCTCTGTAGCACATGATGCTGTTTGATAAGATTTTACTCAGAGTAGAACTTTTAAAATTGAAGCTCATCATTTTAAAACCTATGGCTGCTTCATCAAATAAGTTATGAAATATTCTAAATCCTTTAATTTCACTTCAACAATTTTCATAGCATCTTCACCAAGTGCAGATTTTAATTCAAGAATACACTGTCTTTGCTTATCCATAAAAAGCAGCTCCTCATCTGTTCAAGTTTTACCAGGAGATTTCAGCAATTCTGTCAAATCTCACATCTTTACCTCTACTTCTAATTCTAGTTGTCTTGCTAATTCCTCCATATCTGCAGTTATTGTGTTTACTGAAGTCTTAAACCCCTTGAAGTCATCCATGAGGGTTGGGATTGACTTCCTCCGAACTCCTGTTAATGGTAATATTTTGACATTCTCCCATAAGTCACTTTTTTTTTTTTTTTTTTGGTCAGAGTCTCATTCTGTCACCCAGGCTGAAGTTCAGTGGCGTGATCTCGGCTCACTACTACCTCTGCCTCCTGGGTTCAAAAGATTCTCCTCCTCAGCTTCCAAAGTAGCTGGGACTACAGGTGTGCGCCACTACACCCAGATAATTTTTGTATTTTTAGTAGAGATGGTGTTTCAGTATATATTGGCCAGGCTGCTCACAAACTCCTGGACTCAGGTGATCTGCCCCCATCAGCCTCCCAAAGTTCTGGGATTATAGGCATGAGCCACCATGCCTGGCCAACTCACAGATACTCTTAAAGACATCTAAAGTGGTAAGTCTTTTCAAGAGATTTTCAATTTACTTTGCCTAAATCCATCAGAGGAATTACTATCTATGGCAGCTACAGACTTACAAAATGTATTTCCTAAATAAAAAGCATGAAATTTATATTTTTTTCACCATGGGCTGAGATGTTGTGTTAGCAGGCATGAAAACAACATCAATCTCTTTGTACATCTTCCTTAGAGCTTTCAAGTGACCGAGTGCCATGTCAATGATCAATGAATGAAATGAAAGAAGCCCCCCCCTTTTTTTTTGAGTAATATGTCTCAACAGTGGGCTTAAAATATTTTTAAAGCACACTGTAAACAGACATGCTGTCTCTCATTCAGATTTCTTGTTGCATTTGCAGAACACACTCAGAGTAGTTTTAGTAATTTGCAAGGGCCTTAAGATTTTCATAATAATACATGAGCATTGGCTTCACCTTAAAGTCAACATTGGATTAGCCCCTCAGAAGAGAGTCAGCCTTGTCCTTGGAAGTTTTAAACCTAGCATTGACTTTTCCTCACTAGCTATTTTGTATTGCTAAAAAATACAATTAATCATCTGAGCCCTCGATGAGACATCATCTTTTTTCTGGTTGAGGACTTGCTGCTCTACCTTGCACTTTTACATGATGAAGATGGCTTCTTTCATTAAAACACATGAACCAAGCCCTGGAAGCTTCAGACTTTTCTACTGTAGCTTCCTGACTTCTTTTGGCCTTTATAGAATTGAAGAGGTTTAGAATCTTCCTCTGGATTTGATTTTGGTTTAAGGGAACATTGTGTTAGTTTGATCTTTTATCCAGATCGTGAAAAATGTGAAAAATGTCCATATCAGCAATAAAGCTGTTTTGATGTATTATTTGTGTTTTCACTGAAGTAGCACTTTACTTTCCTTCAAGGATATTTCTTATGTTTCCTTTGCATTCATAACTTGGCTATGTCTTAGGCACAAGAGACCTAGCTTTTGGCCTGCCTCGACTTTCAACATATCTTCCTCAGTAAGCTTAATCATTTCTGACTTTTTATTTAAAGTGAGTTAGGTATGACTATTTATTTCTCTTAAGCACTTAGAGACCATAGTAAGGTTGTTAAGTGACCTAATTTCAAAGTTGATTTGTCTCAGGGTATAGAGAGGTCTGATGTGAGGGAGAGAAATGGGGAAATAGCCAGTTTGTGGAAGAGTCAGAACACACACATAACATTTATCAGTTAAGTTCATCATCTTATATGGGCACAGTTTCTGTTGCTCCAAAACAATTATAACAGTAACATCAATGATCACTGATCACAGATCACCATAACAGATATAAGAATAACTGAAAAGGTTGAAATATTGTAAGAATTATCAAAACGTGACACAGAAAAATAAAATGAGGACCTGCTTTTGGAATAATGGCCCAAAAGAATTGCTGGACACAGGGTTGCAAAATCTTTCAATGTAAAGAATACTGTATCTTCAAAGTGAAATAAAACGAAAAAAAAAATCAGGTATATCTATAAATCAGAGAGATGTAGAGATGTATGTGTATGTGTGTGTATATCTGTGTAAGAAGAATAATTAAGTGGCAGAGACACCTTTAAATTGGATGGTCAGAGAAAACTTGTTTGTGATCATCTTTGAGCTAACCATTTAATGATTTGACCATAGGGTGCTCTATGTTGAAGAGAAGGTAAGGGTAAGGGCATATAAAACTAAAATAAATTTGATGTATTCAAGGAAGTAAAAAATAGCCATAAGACTGAATCACTGAAAACAGGTGGGAGGAAAGGTGATATATTATGACGTTAAAAACGTGTGTAGGCAGTTTAGAGTCTGTAGCCTATTGTTCAAGTAACGAGATGATGTTATTAATGACTTTACCCCCTCCATAATCTCTGTTTCAAACATCGCACTCACCAATTGTCCTCAATCTTTCCAGGTTTCTCTGACGTGAAGCCTGAATACAACAATACTATGACCCCACTGGAATACATAATTTGTCCTGAACAGTCTTGCTCTCTCACTGACCTCTCATGTACTCCCTTCCTTACCTAACTTAAAGTTAGTGAAACTTCATTCATTACAGTTACCACCTTAGATGCAATATTAAACTCCTTAACTCTCACTTGCTTAATTGTACTCCTTTTATCAGAACCCCAGTCCCTGTTCAAATCTCTCTCTGCCCACTCCATGCATAATGCATGTGACTGTAAAACAGCACAGTATAATACTGACTATCATACTGACTGATTTTACTCTAAAAATGTGACAATAAGCCTAAGACGTTCTCGATGGCTTCAGACAATCATACTGTTTTCCCATATATTGACTCTTTAATTCTTCCAGGTTTCCATTTCACACATTTTAGATCCTAGCTTTATATCTTCATCACTTTGTCTTACTCTAAGTGAAAATATAGAAATAGGTGAACGGCTGAGGAAATGGCAAGTAGGCATCTCCATGGGCCCATCTCTTCACAGAAATAGGAAAAAAATCAAGCATATGTTGTATCAAGGAAAAGAAAACCTAAGAAAGAGTAAGAAAGCTTTGTGGCATTTTGACTTGCTCTTTTCCCACTCATTGGTGGTGTTAAAGAGAGCAGATTGTGTTCCAAATAGGATACCCTCGATCCTAGTCTGGAGGAACAAGAACAGATCTTATTCGCAAATAAGGGTATTTGTCTATGGGCTTCCTGAAGATCTGACACATACTTGTCTTTGTTTCATCTAACTCAGAACTCAATTATGGCAGAGAAAAGCAGGGAACCTTACTCAAAAACTTAAAGTGAAAAAAAAAAGAATCAGTAACCAGGGACAAAGGATTGTCATCAAGTAATAAAACAGAGCATCAAAAGCCTAAGAAGACAGGTCAAGGATACAGTTTCTTGGAAAAATTAGGGCATCGGAAAGCACTCATGTATACTGGGGAATTTAGAAAACCACACGTATATCCAGGACAGGATATATGCAGAAAAGACCTAAGAACTTCCTAGCTTTTACCTCTGGCTGATCTCTAGGCTCAGTGTAAGGGGAGAAAAGAAGACTAAGGCAAAGCTATAGATAAGCAGACTTCTCTCTCTTTTTCTATTTCCTTTCTCCCTTCTGTTTTCTCTTTTGGCTTCAGGCATTCAAGAAAATGTCTGTCAAAACACTGGCTGAACATAACTACAGAACCAGAGTCTTCAGATAACACACATTATAAAGAACTCAGACTTTACAAGAAATAATTTTCAAGTCTGACTAAACAAACAACTACAGCCTATTAGCAGTTGATGAAGACAAATCTGAGGAGAGGCAAGCATTTGATTTTCAGAGTTACCAATTATGACATTCAAAATAGTTCATTTTCAACAAGGACAACAAAATTATGAAGCATGCAAAGAAAAAAGAGAGTGCAGACTATTTTCAGAAGAAATGAACAAAAACTATCCCTGAGAAATCACAACTTTTGGACTTCCTAGACAAATATTTCAAACGAACTATCTTAAATACACTCAAAGAACTCAAGAGAAATGATTGTCAACAGCTAAAAGAAGCCAGGAGATTGACATATGAATGCAATAGAGAATATCAATAAAGAGATTGAAATTATAAAACTAGGCAAAAAAATGAGAGCTGAGAAGTACAGTAACTGAAATGAAAAACCAACTACAGAACTTTAACAGTATATTTAAGCAGGTAGAAGAAAGAATCAGCAAACTTGAAGATATACCAGTTAAAATGATCCAGTCTGAGGAAGAGGGAAAAAAAAGAAGGAAGAAAAATTAACAGAACCTGAGACCTGTGGAATATTACCAACGTACCAGTGAGAATCCCCAAAGAAAAAAAGAAAGAAGAGAGAATGTTTAAATCAATACTAATCAAAAGCTTCCAAATTTAATAAAGCACACAAATCCACAAATTCAAGAAGTTCAGTGAAACCCAGGAGGATAAACAAAAGGAGACCTACACCAAGATACATTGTAATAAAATGTTCAAAAGCCAAGGGCAAAAAGTCTTGAAAGTTGTGAGAGAGGCAACTTACAATATACAAAAGATACACAATAAGATTAACAATAAATTTCTTAGCAGAAATCACAGAGGTTAGAGGAAGTAGAAAACATTTTTTAAAGTGATGAGGGAAAAATATCAACTGTCAACCAAGAATTCTATGGTAAGCAAAATTATATAGAATACTATATATAGCATTCTATATAGAATACTGTATAGGTATAGACATAGACATTATATAAGTACAGGTGTGTATATATACACACATAACCCTACATATGTACATATATACACATGTGTGTGTGTATATACACGTATCTATATGTATATATACATATAGATACATATATACTTTATATATGTAAAGTATATATATATGTGATCACATATACGTTATACTTTAGCAGGATGAGCCGCAGACAAATCTTCTCAGACACTGAGTTAAAGAAGGAAGAGGTTTATTTGGTGGGGAACATTGCAAGACTCCTGTCTCAAGAGCCAAGCTCTCCAAGTGAGCAATTACTGTCCCTTTTAAGGGCTCACAACTCTAAGGGGATCTGCATGAGATGGTCGTGATTGATTGAACAAGCAAGTAGTATGTGACTGGGGGCTACATGTACTGGTAATCAGATCAGAACAGAACAGGACAGGGATTTTCACAGTACTTTTCCATACAATGTCTGGAATCTATAGATAACATAACCGGTCAGGTCAGGGGTCAATCTTTAACTACCAGGCCCAAAGTGTGGTGCTGGGCTGTCTACCTGTGGATTTCATTTCTGCCTTTTAGTTTTTACTTCTTCTTTCTTTGGAGCAGAAATTGGGCATAAGACAATAGGCGGGGTGGTCTCCTCCCTTATTACCCCACCTTGAGACTCCCACTCATTTTATTAGTTGGAGTTCTCACCTTCATTTTCACTGCCTATGTCTTTCTGCATGACAGATTGATAGTGATTTATGTAGTATACTTGTGCTGAAACATTCTGGTGAACTAGAGTAGTGATGAAACCTTTTATTATTTGAATGAGTACAGGTTGTAAATAAGAGATTAGTAAGCAGGTTCCTATTACTACTATAATTTTTATTATAAGAGTTTTAAATCTTCTTAGCACTGGGAACTGTTTTTAAGCATGGCCTCAGGGTCCAATCCATGCCACACTTGCACAGGCACAGGTGCCATTTTCGTTATGTCTTTAACTATATCTTCGATTACTTGCCCCAATCATCTATGTGCAGGCAGCAATTGGTAAGGTTAACTTTTCTGCAGACTTCTCTTTCAGCTGCTAGCAAGTAGTCAAGAGTCAATCTATTTTGACAGATAGCATTTCTCCTCTGAGTTTCTTGCCAGGGCAGAACAGTCAAAGTTTTACTGGTTTTATTAGTGATGATCTCTAAGACAGCTTGCAACCGTATGATTCAGTTGAGCATGTAAATAGGGGTCTGGTATCCTTATGAGCCATCTTGTGCCCAAGTGGCAGGCCAATAGTATTGTATAATTTTTTCAGGAGGCTGTTTACCATCTTTTTAATGATCTATGGCTATGCTTCACTTTTTGCGGGAAGCATAGACAGGGAAACCTAGGAGTTTGCCTATTTTTATGGGCAGTAGGAAGGAAGATGGTTTAATAGTGTCAATAACACAATTACCTGTCCACTGGTCAGGCAGCTTAGCGTAGGCTCTATGTCCACATATCCAGTATAGCCCAGTGGGGGCACTCTAGTCCCAGTGGGATCCTGAGTGGGCCTAAACGGTCTGCAACTTTGGAAATTTACTGAATGGATTTTTTTCTGTGTGGTTTGAACTCCAGCATGTAGTCTTCCTACAGGAAGGGTGAAGTCTTTTCCTACTCTGCTATACAGTATTGTCTAATGATTGAGGCTTTTAGGACCTAGAAGTGATCAGGGTGATTCTTTTTGGCCAGGAATTCATCAGGAACTAGGCCTGTAGATACTAATTCTCAGGCTTCTTATGGCCATTGATCTCTTACTTACAGTTCCTCCACATACATAACATGAAGTGACATTGAGAGACTGGGTTACATGCTCGGCTAATTGCAAAAACAAATTTCTTGTTTTTCCTGGAATTTCTGGTCCTGCACATTTAGTTCATCATAAAAGATTTGAAATACTGGCTCAGGAGAGCGTTTATAAACTTATTCTCAAACCACCATGTTTACTTGAAGATCCACTCCAGCTCCATCAATTTTTAGGGTTACACGTTCCTCTTCTTACTAGCGAGGATTAAGGGGGTTGGTTATTACTTATTCTAAGGGGCTACACTGACCAGTGGTACAGGAAGGGCCACTTTTCTTTTGCTGAAGGTGGACAGGATTTTTTCTTTTCTTTTCTTTTTTTTTTTTTGTATTCAAGTAGCCTAAATGACAAAATATCAGTATCTACATTTATTTTCACACAGTCCTAATTCATAATAAATGTACTTATTTTCTGCCATATACCCTCTATTCTAATTAAGAGAACCACATCCTATTTGTAACTTATTATTATGAATGACAGCACAGGCATCAAATTTTAAGGTGACTTGTCTAGGCACCTCTTTTTTTTTTTTTTTTTCTGTTTTGGCTAACACTTTACTCACATCACTTATGAGCCCCCACCAGTCTTCCGTTCTTAATTTTATTTTAAAACCTGTGGTCATGGGAGGCTCCGATGGGTCATAACTCACATCAGGTTGATCATTTCCTGAGCTACATACCTTGTATAGAACAACATTATACAAACAAGTTCTTTTTAGAGTTCCAGTACACTTATAATAACTATAAAATAATAGAACCATAGCAACCTGCTGTGCTACCTCAGTGACTTGTTGTATACACTGGGAGCAGCCCTCAGTCTAAGGAAGGTCAGTTGAAGTCCTTACTGTATAAGTCCAAATTTTAAGGAAAATGAGTCCTGTGATGAGTTTCCTCATGCTTCAGCTGTGCGTGGACCAGTCAGCTTCTGGGCGTGACTGAAGCAGGCTTGTCATCTTCTTCAGAGTCACTTTGCTGCTCCCATCCATGTACCACTCACAGGCTACTGATATTTAAGGATGGTATCAGAGGTCGGGCCCACTAGAATAAACTGAGTCCAATACCTCTACATAGTTATGTTTAACTGGGCTCTCTGATACCAGGAGCAAAGTGGCTGGGTTTAGGTGTTGTAAACTTCAATGGTTATGCGGGGAGTTTCACAGAGCAAGCTTTGGTAACTAGTTAGTCTAGCATGCATTAGCTAATGATGTCGTTTGGTATCTATTAAAGTCACCACAGCACGGGAGGACTTTATGCTTAGGTTTTGCCCAAGAGTTATCTTATCTGCTTCTTGTGCTAACAGGGCCATTGCTGCTAGTGTCCTTGGATGTGGGGGCCAGCCTTTGGAAACCCCATCTAGCTGTTTTGAGAGATAGGCCACTGGCCTTGGCCAGGGCCCTACAGTCTGGGTTAAAACTTCAACTGCCATTTTTCTTTTTCTGACACATGGGGTGTAAAGGGTTTTGTCGGGTCAGATAGCCCCAGGGCTGGGGCTGACATAAGTTTTCCTTTTAGCTCATGAAAAGCTCTTTGCTGTTGGTTGTAATAGATGTAGTTCATCTAATCTACCTTTTTATTAACTGTTACCCACCAAAATTTTGACTTAAATCCTGTAACTATTTGATTTCAAGCTTTAAATTGATCTGGTATTCCTTGCAGGGCTCCAATTGCATCTAAATAGATGTGAGAGTTGACAGATCTATAAGGGGCTTCTCTCGCTTTCCAATGTCTTATTTTTTCTCCCTTTGATTGATGAAATGCCAGGATGAAAGGGATAGCCAAATGGACTAAAGCACAAGTGCCACTCTAGTTATTCGGCAGAGTTAGTAAAGGTGCACCACAATACCACCACACATCCACTCAGGGATGAACAAGGGTTGACTGATTGATAAGCTCTTGAAAATTCTTAAGCTCATCACATCCCTTCAGGTCTCCAAGGAATGCTAAGTTTCCTCCCTGTCGTGAGAGACACAAAATGAACTTAAAGTTGGGAGACAGAAGCTGGATGGTCCTTGGGCTGACCCACAGGATGCTGAACTTCAGGATATAGCAGATAGAGCTTGGCATGACTTATTACTCCAGGCTGTAGAATCCTGGAAAAGAGCTACCATGCAGCCTATGCCTGGTCAACTAGAGGACCATCTTAGTGGAAGGGGGACGATTTGGGCTTCTGGATGGCCATGTGCGCAAGCATAGCAATTGCTTTTGTTTAACATGTAGATGGAATATTTGATCTATTTTAACCTGGCATTTGCATCTTGGTATTCTATCTTTATTTCTAAAGTTTGTCTTTAACATCTATGATCCTCTAGTAAAATGAACATATGATTTTAGGAAATTACAAAAACCGGTTGGGGCAGTCCATCCTTGCTCTTTAGTGGTCCACAGAATGTTGGACCAACTACCGCATAAAAGCTCTACATTGGGGGGCAAGACTCCTGGTTGGCACTGGAGTCTTTATCGAAATCTCCCCAGATTAACTGGCCCTAGTTTACTAATGTCCAGTCTGAGGAGAGTCCGGAGGGAAAGAAGTACTTTTCTGAAGTTGAAAGCTGTCTTTGACTTGGCAAGTGTCCACAGGGTATAACAAGGCAAGCATTAATTGCAATAGTTTGAGGTGAAATTGACTTGGTTATGTTAATAACTAGATGATTAGCAATAGAACGAGGAAAGAGGAATGAGTAATAGAATAGACAAAAAGAGTTAAATTTTTCTTAGCTTTAGTTTGGTAGGGTTTTCCTCTGGGACTATGGCCCAAGACTCTGGAGGGGGTGGCGCTTTCTTGACTTGGGTGTGATGAGTCCATCCTTTTTTTTTTTTTTTTTGCTGTACAAACAGCAGTCTTGTTGGTTAGCAGCAAAAGGTAGGGTCCTTCCCAGGCTGGCTCGAGTTTTTCTTCTTTTCACCCTTTGATGAGAATGTGATCTTCAGGCTTGTGCTGGTTAACCGGCAATTGTAGGGGTGGTACATGTATTAAAAGACTTTTTGTTTTTGAAAAAAAAGAAAGTGGAAGATAAACCAAGTATATAATTTTTAAGAACTTGACCTTTTGTTTTAACTGTGGGGACCTTGGCAGTGGACTTTATAGTCCTTAGTGCCTTTTTACTGAGAAACTTCCTTTAGCACCTATTTTTATTAGTTTTTAAACCAAAGAAAGCCAAATATCATTTTACATTTAACAATGCTTTTTGTATGATTTTTATACCAGATAAGCTAAATTTTACCTTTATAATCATATGTTATTAATGTTAAACCTAATTTTTAATAAAACCTTGTAGACATATTTATCCAATTTTTAATGTTTGACCATAAGGCAGGATTTTATAGACTCTTTTAAATCTTTTATAATTTTTGTTAAAGAGCGGGTTGGTACTTTAAGAAAAACTTGCTATGCTTTTAATGTCCACTTTACAGAAAAACTGGGTGATACCTCTTTAGCCAATATTTATACACAGAATCTTCTTTCCAATTAACATTTTAAAACTTGGTTAAACCTTTAAAACAAAATATACATATTCTTAACCTTTTAATGTAGGTAAAAATTATATTCTTATGCCTCCTTATAATTCTTTTACCAAAGGTAAATAAATTTTATTTTCATTATACACCTTGCACATACACTTTTTTTTTTTTTTTTTTTTTTTTTTTTTTTTTTTTTTTTTTTTTTTTAGTTTTACATTCAGGAGGCCTAGTTCATTTTAAATGATACAACATTTCTTGCATAAATTCTTTTTCTATAACATTTTTCTCTTTCACGACTTTCACAGACAATTCTTCGACAGGCTTTAACTTTCTGACTTATTACAAATATTTCTTTCTTTAAATAACCAGTTAATTTATTTCAGGACAAGAAATTACCATATAATACTCTTTTTATATAAATTTTGCCCCCTCCTTTTTTTTCCTTTTTTTTTTTTTTTTTTCCCCCTCTAACGGAATAGTGCCATACTTTAAGAATTTTGAGTTAGTAAGCTACTTTTTTGCTTTTTTGATTTAGGATAGTCCTGAACTGAACTAGTGAGTTGTGCTTACAGTGAGGGTTCTTCTAAAAGTTATTATTATTATTATTATTATTATTTTGCTTTCTTTATGTTAGCAAAGCAGTTGCCCCTACAGATTGAATGCATTAAGGATTTTTGATAAGAAGGCTTCAGTGCTTTCAGGATACGCCCTTGTTTACACTGACAACAAAGTAGTATTGGAACATTATAGGGTTATGGAGAATACCTTCAATTATCAATTACAGATTTTAAATTTACCTTGGCTTTTAAAGGAATAGGGTACACTTTCTTTTCTTTTTCTTAACTACTTGTATATATCTCTTTCTTTCTCTCTTTGACTTTGTCTCTCTTTGACTTTCCTTTTGCCTCTGTCTCTTCCTCTCTCTCTTCTCTGTCTCTCTCTCTCTCTCTCTCTCTCTGCCTCTCTTATGCTGCAGTTCTCTCAACCACTGTGGAGAGATCTAAAACCAGCTGTAACCAAGCATCTATGTATGGAAACTGATCTGAGTGCCTTGGCTTTACAGGTTACCTTGTGCCATACCTTTGAAACAAGGGACCTGTCCAGGCTTCCTTCTGATGGCCAACCACCCACCTCTAATGTTGGCCAGTCTATTTTACACAAAGTTTAAAGTTTTCCTGGTGTCATAGCACTCCATAGTCTCCCTTAAATCCTTTCTTGAAATTTTTCAACATAGTTTGTAGTAGTGTGGGCTTATTTGTGCCTGATCTACGTTTCTTCAAGACAAAATGCCACGCTCACACCACATGCACTCCACAAAACAAAGAACGTGTAAAAAGGACACACACACACTTTTGCAGTTTACACCAAACCAAAATCAGAGTATCCAGATATCCAAGCCAGGTCAAAACCAAAACCAAAGCATCAAGCAATCCAAGTCAAGTCAAAAGCAAAAACCAAAGTGCCAGTACAGGCACACCATGGGTGATCAGGCCACGCTTCCACTCAAATGAAGTAGGCAGGTTCTCTAGATCAGTCCTGTCAAGCAATTCAAACCAAATCAAAACTAAAACCAAAACCAAACCAAAGCACTGATAAAGGCATGCCGTGGGTGATCAGGCCATACTTCCACTCAAATGGAGTGGGCAAGTTCCCAAGACTAGCTTACGAAGTTCCAGATGTCTGGACTCCAAGTACCAGTTCCTTCCTGGTGTTCAGTCACCGTGTTGACCCTCCATGGGGGCCTGCCACATACTGCTCTGGCACAGCGTCCCACTGGGGCAAATGCCTACCTGGGAGCGCTTTCAGGATCCACGTTGCTCGGGCTGGTGGGAGTCAGTCCCCTGTAGGGATGTCCCACAGGGCAAGCTTAAGTCACCTAAGGAGCTGCCTTGACCATCCACCAATCACCTGACTTCTCAGTCAGGGAACCAAGAAATGTAGCAGGATTAGCTGCAGACAAAACTCCTCAGACACCAAGTTAAAGAAGGAAGGGGTTTATTTGGCTGGGAACATCAGCAAGACTCCTGTCTTAAGAGCCGAGCTCCCTGAGTGAGCAATTCCTGTCCCTTTTAAGGACTCACAACTCTAAGGGGGTCTGTGGGAGAGGGTCGTGACTGATGGAGCCAGCAGGGGATACATGACTGGGGGCTGCATGCACCGGTAGTCAGATTGGAACAGAACGGGACAGGGATTTTCACAGTGCTTTTCCATACAATGTCTGGAATCTATAGATAACATAACTGGTCAGGTAAGGGGTCGATATTTAACTACCAGGCCCAGGGCGCAGTGCCGGGCTGTCTGCCTGTGGATTTCATTTCTGCCTTTTAGTTTTTACTTCTTCTCTCTTTGGAGGCAGAAATTGGGCATAAGACAATATGAGGGTTGGTCTCCTCCCTTAATACAATATGTATATGTATAGAAGTATGTAGAAACATATGTATGTTTACATTTCTATCTATGTGCATATATGTAGTTACATACAGGTATATGTATATAAGATGTATAGAAATCATGTAGAAGGAAACTTTTGCAATATAATAAAGAATATTTATGAAAAATTCACAGGTAGCATCATATTCATGGGTAAAAGACTAAAATCTTTCACCATGGAATCATGAATAATATAAAAACACTCTATTTTCTCACTGTTATTAATTGTACTGGAAATTCTGTGAGCCTAATTAGGCAAGAATAAGAAATAAAAGACATCCAGATTGGAAAAATAGAATTCAAGCTATATTCACAGAAGACATGATCTTGTACATAAAAAACTTCAAATAATTCACAAAAATATTATGAGTTAAGGAAATTTAGCAAAATTGCAGAACATAATTGACAACTCAAAAATCAGTTATGTTTTCACATACCAAAAATGAGCAATCTAAAAAGGCAATTAAGGAAATAAATTCAAGTCCAAAAATTCCAAGTAATAGTATATGAAAGAATAACTTTAATAAAGAAATTGAAAGAGTTGTAGACTGGAAATTACAAAACATTACTGAGAGAAATTGGAGAAGATTTAAATAAACTGAAAGGCATCTCTTGTTCATAAATTGGAAGACTTAATGTTGTTAAGTAGCAATATTGTCCAAAATGATCAACACATTCAGTGTAATCTTAATTAACATGTCCATGCCATTTTGTGCAGAAATGGAAAAGGTAATCTATAATTCCAGTTGGAATCCAAATAGCCAAAATTACTTCAAAAAATAGTAAATCTGAATAACTCAAGTTTCTTGATCTTAAAACTTACTACAAAACTATAGTTATCAAAACAATGTGATACTGGGCATAAGAATAAATATATAGAGGAGTAGAAAGAAATTAAGAGTCAAAAATAAAGCTATACATCTGTTGCCAACCAATTTTGAGCAAAGGTTACAAGACCATTCAATGAGGAAATAATTGTGTCTTCAACATATGGTTCTGGGAATATTGGATGTCCAAAGGCAAAACAATGTGTTTGGACCTCTACCTCACACTATATACAAAAGTTAATTCAAAGTAGATTAATAGCCAAAAAAGTAAAACAATGAAGCTCAGAAGAAAATATAAGCATAATCTTCATTACCTTTAATTTGACAATGAATTCCCTGATATGACACCAAAAACCTGAACAACAAAAATAAAAAGTAGATAAATTGGGCTTCATGAAAATTAAAAACATTTGGCCTCAGAAGTCATTAACAAAAGTTAAAAAAATATATATATATATAGATTTGCAAAGAGTATTTGCAAATCATTTATCTGATAACAATATGAGAAAAAACTAAATTAAAAAATGGACAATGAAATTAGCTGGGTATGGTGGCCTAGGCCTGTAGTCTGGGCTACTAGGGAGGCTGATGCAGGAGAATTACTCAAACATGGGAGATGGAGGTTGCAAAGAACAGAGATCATGCCACAGCACTCCACCCTGGGTGACAGAGCAAGAGTCCATTAAAAAAATTTTTAAAAAAAGGCAAATAACTTGTAGAGATATTTTGCTGAAGAAGATATACAAATTGCTAACAGGTACATGAATAGATGCTCAACATTCTTAGTCATTAAGGAAATGCAAATCAAAACTACAAAGATACTACTTCACACCTGTGATGGCTAATACTGTCAACTTGATTGGATTGAAGAATGCAAAGTATCGTTCCTGGGTGTGTCTGTGAGGGTGTTGCCAAAGGAAATTAACATTTGAGTCAATGGGCTGGGATAGGCAGACCCACCTTTAATCTTGTGAGCACAATCTAATCAGCTGCCAGCAAATATAAGGCAGGCAGAAAAGCTTGAAAAGGCAAGACAGGTCTAGCCTACCCACCTACATCATTCTCTCATGCTGGATGTTTCCTGCCCTCAAATATTGGACTCCTAGTTCTTCAGTTTTGAGACTCGGACTAGCTATCTTTGCTCCTCAAACTTGCAGACAGCTTATTGTGGAAACTTGTGATCATATAAGTTAATAAACTCCCCATATATACATACACACACTAATAGGATATATAAATATGAATATATATGTATACATACATATGGATATATACATATATAAATAATAAACTCCCTATATATACATACACACACACTACTAGGATATATAAATATGTGTATATATGTATATATACATATGAATATATACATATATAAATAATAAACTCCCTATATACACACACACACTAATAGGATATGTACATATTTGTATATACATACATATTTGTGTGTGTATGTGTGTGTGTGTATATATATATATGGAAAGTTTATTAACTTATATGAACACAAGTTTCCACAATAGGCTGTCTGCAAGCTTGAGGGTCAAGGACAGCCAGTCTGAGTCTCAAAACTGAAGAAATAGGAGTCCAGTGTTTGAGGGCAGGGAGCATGCAGCACAAGAGAAAGATGTAGGCTGGGAGACTAGACCTGTCTCGCCATTTCATAGGGATATATGTATATATACATATGTATAGATCCTATTCTGTTGCTCTAGGGAGTCCTGACTGATACAGATTTCGGTACCATGATTGGTTCTAGAGAACAGAATATTAGAGATGGAGTTCTTTCATTGATTTTGAGGTTTCTGGAGTTAGCTGCTTAATACGATTAGACCCAAAAATGCTAAGGACTTTACTTTTAATAGTATGGAGAACACTGATAGTTCTTGGTGTGAACTGTTTAGAGAGTTGTGCACAGTAAGTGCATTTGACACTCTTGGCTTACTGCTTCTGAGAGGCAAGGAGTTTAGTGACTCTATGCATAATACCTTTGACCATATATGGAGAACCAAGAAGCATAATGAAGCTGATTGGTTTCTCCTAAGTTCAATGGACAAAGTGATGAAAGAAAATGATGAACTCAGAGGTTCTGTCTCCTGGTTTGAGAAGCAGATAAGGATCCTCAAATCTATTAAGATTGCCCTGAGTGAGAGTTTTATCTCCTCTAGAGAAAAGAGCTGAAATTGTGGAAAATAAAGCACAAGCTCTTGTCATGCAAGTGGCTGACCTGCAGCAAAATGTGCATGTGCATCCTTAACATGGTATTCCTACAAGTGAAGTTGATAGGAAGCTCCCTGCATTCCTACTTAATTTATATAAGAAGGAAATATCTAGGTTTAATCGACAAAGAACTAATTTGAACTATAAAAACAGAGAATCATGGCTCCTCAATCAATTTCCAGACTTCAGTCAGAGGAGCAGAGGAGAATTTTAATAAAGTGAATAGGATGACTCGTTCTGTGGACATCACACAGCCTCTTTCCCAAGCTACCCCTGTCCTTGCCCAATGGGCCCATGAACAAAGTGGTCATGGTGGCAGGGGTGGAGGTTATGCTTGGGCTTAGCAACATGGACTTCCACTCACCAAGGCTGACCTGGGTACAGCCACTACTGAGTGCTCAATTTGCCTGCAGCAGACACAAACACTGATCCCTCAATATGGCACCATTTCCTGGGGTGATCAACCAGCTACCTGGTGGCAGGTTAATTATATTGCACCTCTTCTATCATGGAAAGGGCAGAGGTTTGCCTCACTGGTATAGACACTCTGGATATGGGTTTGATTATCTGGCATGCAATGCTTCTGCCAAGACTCATCTGTGGACTCACAGAATGCCTTATCCACCGTCATGGTATTTCATAGAGTATTGCCTCTGACCAAGGCACTCCTTTATGGCTAAAGCTGTGCAGCAGTGGGCTCATGTTCATGGAATTCAATGGTCTTTCCGTGTTCCCCATTATCATGAAACAGCTGGATTGATAGAAAGGTGAAATGGCCTTTTGAAGTCGCAATTACAATGCCAACTAGCTGACAATACTTTGCAGGTCCGGGGCAAAGTTCTTCATAAGGCTATGTAGGCTCTTAATCAGCCTTCAATATGTGGTATTACTTCTCCTATAGCCAGGATTCATGAGTCCAGAAATCAAGAGGTGGAAGTGGCACCCCTCACAGTCATCCCTAGTGATCCCCTAGCAAAATTTTTGCTTCCTGTTCCTGCACATTATGTCCTGCTGGACTAGAGGTCTTAGTTCCAGAGGGAGGAATGCTGCCAAGAGACACAACAATGATTTCATTAAACTGGAAGTTAAAATCACCACCTGGACACTTTGGGCTCCCCCTACCTTTAAGTCAACAAGCCACGGAGAGAATTACAGTGTTGTCTGGGGTGACTGACCCAGACTGTCAAGATGAAATCAGTCTATTATTCCATATGAAGTTAAGGAAGAGTATGCATAGAATACAGGAGATCCATTAGGGCATTTCCTAGTATTACCATGCTCTGCTATTAAGATCAATGTTAAAGTACAAGAGCCCCATCCAGGCAGGACTACAAATGGCCCAAACCCCTCAGGAATGAAGGTTTGAGTCACTTCACCAGCAGGACCTGCTGAGATGCTTGCTGAAGACAAAGGGAATACAGAACGGGTAGTAGAAGAAGGTAGTCATCAATAGTAGCTATGACTACGTGACCAGCTGCAGAAAGAGGACTGTAACTGTTACAGGTATTTTCTCCTTCTTTTGTTAAAAACATGTTTATGCATGTATACCCTCGTACTAAGAAAATATCTTCTTTTTATTTTTTTTCCTTTGTCATGTGACATAGATTTATTTACTTCATGTCAGCATTTAAGCATTGTTAACTTTATGTAATATTATTTGGGTTGGGGATTGATATGTTTCTGGTTGTACAAAGAATAGTTGTGTTATGTTATGCATAATTATGACTTTATTATTGTCTTTACTTGAACATCATGTATAATCTCAGGAGATGTTCATGGGCTCAAGTTGACAAGGGCCGGACTTGTGATGGTTAATACTGAGTGTCAACTTGATCGGATTGAAGGATACAAAGTATTGTTCCTGGGTGTGTCTGTGAGAGTGTTGCCAAAGGAGATTAACATTTGAATCAATGAGCTTGGGAAAGCAGACTCACCCTTAATCTGGTGGGCACAATCTAATCAGCTGCCAGCAAATATAAAGCAGGCAGAAAAACATGAAAATGCAAGACTGGCCTACCCTCTCAGCCTACATCTTTCTCCCGTGCTGGATGCTTCATCCCCTCAAACATCAGACTTCAAGTTCTTCAGTTTTGAGCCTCGGACTGGCTCTCCTTGCTCCTCAAGCTTGTAGACAGCTTATTGTGGGAGCTTGTGATTATTTAAGTTAATAATAAACTCCCATATCTATCTATCTATCTATCTATCTATCTATCTATCTATCTATCTATCTCTCTATCTATCGAGATATATACAGAATTAATTTATATATCCTATTAGTTCTGTCTCTTTTCTGAACACCAACTAATACAACACCTAATACTGTGGGTATGATGGAAAAAAATCAAGAATAACAAATGCTGGCAAAAATGTGTACAAATTAGAACTCTTGTACACTGATGGTAGAAATGTAAATTGTGTCAGCTGATGTGAAAAACAGTTTTGTGGTTCCTTAGAAAGTTAAATATAAAATTACCATGTAACCTAGTGAGTCCATTCCTGCCAATATACTCAAAAGAATTAAAAACAAGTTCTCAAAGAAATACATATACACCCAGTTCATAGCAACATTAGTCACAAAAACCAAAAGTTAGCAATAGCCCAAACATCCAGCAACACATGAATCAATAAACAAATTAAGATACACAGATAACAACGCTCATCCATAAAAAGCAGATAAACTGCTAACAGATGTTACAATATAGATTAATCTGAAAAACATTATGCTAAGTTAATAAAGCCAGGCACAAATGTTTAAACACCATATAAATTGATTTATATGAAATATCCAGAATAGATAAATTCATAGGGACAAAACACAAATTAAACACAGATTGATGATTTCCAGTTGCCGAGGGGAGAGACGGAATGTGGAGCAACTGCTTAGTGACTATGGAGTTTCCTTTGGCATGATAAAAATTTTTTGTAAATGAGTAGAGGTGATTATTGCACCAAATTAAATATACTAAATGCTACTGAATTGTTTAAGATGATTTCTTTTATGGTATATCAACTTCATCTAAAAAACAACAACAACAACAAAAACAATAAAAGCAATTGGGAGAAAATCTCAAGCTCCACTCATCGTAACAGCCCACTTACCAATAGTTGTATCCTTCTGTATTCACTTCTGTTAGCAAAGATGAACTGTCTTTGCTGTCATTGAAGGCCACACTCTCTCCTTGTGTACCAAGGGCTTTCTTATTTATTCAAGGTCAGTTCCTCTGTCATTATCACTTTACTTTCCTGGATCACAACCTTTCCCTCTACTGGATTATTTCCATCAGGATTTGAGAGGCTAACTTTTGGCTTGGCGCAGTGTCTCATGCCTATAATCCCAACACTTTGGGAGATGGAGGCAGGCAGATCATGAGGTCAGGAGATCGATACCATCATGGCTAACACAAAGAAACCCATCTCTACTAAAAATACAAAACATTAGCCGGGCATGTTGGCATGTGCCTGTAGTCCTAGGTGCTGGGGAGGCTGAGGCAGGAGAATTGCTTGAACTCAGGAGGCGGAAGATGCAGAGAGCCGAGATCACACTACTGAACTCCAGCTTGGGTGACTGTGTAAGACTCCATCTCAAAAAAAAAAAAAAAGAAAAAGAAAAAAAGAGGCTAACATTTTTCTATTCAAAAATTTTATTTACATATACAAAGAAAAAGGCTTAGATTCACATTTTCACCCTTTCATTCATTCCTTTGCTTCCTTTGACAAAAAAAAAATTATCTATTAAAATTAAATAAATAGCTCATACTATCTCCTATTATTTTCCTTATATGTTCCATTAAACTTCTTATAATTATGTTTTAATCTCTATTACTTGAATATAACCACAATTATTATTGCTAACCAATAAAAACCATGTTTCTAAAACCTATGCTCAATTCTCAGGCCTCATCTAATCTGACCCTTCAGTAGTGCCCGATATAGTCGATCACTCTGTTCTCTTTCTTCACTTGGCTTTCAAAAGAGCTAGATTTAATTCCACCTTTCCTTGACACTTTTTTTAGCCTACTCTTTTGTATACCACCATCTCCTAACATGGGTGAGCTTTTATGCTCAGTCTCTGGACAGCTCTTCCCTATCTGCACTAATTCCTAGGGAGAATTCTTCCAGTCTCACCCATGTGAAGGACTCCCACATTTCAGTCTGAAGTCTTAACCTCTCTCCTCAGTTCCCAATGTATATGTTCACCTGAATACCTAAAGATATGTGTGAATTCCTAGTAAGCAACTTATGTTAATATATTTGAACTGGTGACCTGAAATTTTTTCCCAGATTGATGATCCCTCTTATCATCCCATTTCAGTGAGGACGAATTCAACTTTCTAGTTGCTTGGAACAAAATCTTAGGGTGATCCTGCATGGTTATCATGATCATATCTTATTTTTAATGTCAACGTTTTCTACTAGTTATATCTTTAAAATATATCCAGAATTCAACTAGTTCTTTCTACTGTCACAGCTTCCCCTCTGACTTAAACAAACATAATAAAGTGGGAAATATATCCAACCCCTTCATGAGTGGGGAACTGGAGTGTGGGTAATGGAGCTAGCTGGCCTCTTAGGCACTTGCAAAACAGCAAAAATCCACCAATTAGAACCCATTGCCCTCAACCTCTCACAAGAGAGAGCACACAGGTGAGTGGGTGCAGGAGCCAGGGCAAGCGTTTGTGGATGCTGACTAAAACAAAACTCTGTGCGGGCCCCTTGTCAGCATCAAGCAGAAAGTACCCATGACCCCTGAAGCCCCAAAGAGTGTTTTACAGTGCTCTTTAACTTTCCCATCTGGCCCACATTTTCTGTATCCAGTCTAACATTGATGGGCATTTGGGTTGGTTCAAGTCTTTGCTATTGTGGATAGTGCTGCAATAAACATATGTGTTCATGTGTCTTTATAGTAGAATGATTTATAATCCTTTGGGTATATATCCAATAAGGTGATTGCTGGGTCAAATTGTATTTTTGGTTCTAGATCCTTGAGGAATCACCACACTGTTTTCCACAATGGTTGAACTAATTTACACTTTCATCAACACTGTAAAAGCATTCCTATTTCTCCACATCTTCTCCAGCATCTATGGTTTCCTGACTTTTTAATGATCGCCATTCTAACTGGTATGAAACAATATCATTGTGGTTCTGATTTGCATTTCTCTAATGACCAGTGATGATGAACTTTTTTCATATGTTTGTTGGCTGCATAAATGTCTTCTTTTGAAAAGTATCTGTTCATATCTGTTGTCCACTTTCTGATGGGGTTGTTTGTTTTTTTCTTGTAAATTTGTTTAAGTTCCTTGTAGATTGTGGATATTAGCCCTTTGTCAGATGGATAGATGGCAAAAATTTTCTCCCATTCTCTGAGTTGACTGTTAACTCTGATGATAGTTTCTTTTTCTGTGCAGAAATGCTTTAGTTACACTAGATCTCATTTATCAGTTTTGGCTTTTGTTGCCATTGCTTTTGGTGTCTTAGTCATGAAGTCTTTGCCCATGCATACCTGACTTCAAACTGTACTACAAGGCTACCATAATCAAAACAGCATGGTACTGGAACCAAAACAGATATGTAGACCAATGGAACAGAACAGAGGCCTCAGATCTACAGCCATCTGATTTTTGACAAACCTGACAAAAACAAGTAATGGGAAAAGGATTCCTTACTTAATAAATGGTGTTGGGAAAACCGGCTAGCCATAGGCAGAAAACTGAAACTGGACCCCTTCCTTACACCTTATACAAAAAATAACTCAAGATTGATTAAAGATTTAAACATAAGTCCTAAAATCATAAAAACCCTAGAAGAAAACCTAGGCAATACCATTCTGCTTCCCTTCTAAAGATAAGCTCCAATTTCAAACCATATATTTGTGAATGAATAAAACTGAATGGTTTTAGGAGCACCTAAGTCCCCTCCTAAAGGTTTTGCTGCTTAGAATTTTTTTCTTCCAGATACCCTAAATCATCTCTCCCAAGTTCAGATTTCCACAGATCTCTAGGGCAGGGGCAAAACGTTGCCAGTCTCTTTGCAAGAATCACCTATACTCCAGTTTCCAATAACTTCCTTATCTGTAAGACCGCCTCCACCTGAGTTCATTGTCCCTATCACTATCAGTATTTTAGTCAAAGTCATTCAACAAGTTTCTAGGAAGTTCCAAACTTTCCCAGATCTTCCTATCTTCCTCTCTTCTTCTGAGCTCCCCAAATTGTTTCAATCTCTGCCTGTTACCCAGTTCCAAAGTTGCTTTCATATTTTTGGGTGTCTTTACAGCAGTTCTTCACTAGCTGGTACCAATTATCTGTATTAGTCTGTTCTCATGCTGCTAATAAAAACATACTCGAGGCTGGCTAATTTATAATGAAAAAGAGGTTTGATGGACCTACAGTTGCACATGGCTGGGGAGACCTCACAATCTTGGTGAAAGGCAAATGAGGAGCAAAGGCACTTCTTATATAACAGCAGGCAAGAAAGCATGATAAAATAGAAAAAGTCCATTACAAAACCATCAGATATTGTGACAACTCACACACTATCATGAGCACAGCATGATGATAGCTGCCCCCATGATGAAATTACCCTCCACTTGGGTCCCTCCCATGACACATGGGGATTATGGGAACTAAATTCAAGATGAGATTTGCGTGGGGATACAGCCAAATCATATCAGAGACAAGCTCTTATTGTCTAGGCACTATAGATTAAAATTATCTAGGCATTATAGATTTAAAAAAAAAACTCTATTATTGCTTCAAGGATCTTTCTGGCAAGAAGCAAATGAATAAAGAAAAACATAATCAAATGCAATGTAGTAGGCATTATGACAGACATGTTTGCAGATTTCTGCAATGTTCATAGAAGAAGTCCCTAAGTCAGTTATGTTCAGGAGTTGCTTACTGCTGGAAATAAAAATTTTCTCTTTAGTATGTACAGTGCACTCAAGAGCAATAGATATTTATTGACTGAAGTTTTGTAATCTCATGTTAGCATCCATAACATCACTATTTATTATACTGAGTTGTGAGAAATTAGACTGAATCTTTACTATTCCCTGGGCAATTCCTGCAAGTTTGTTTTCTAAAACATTCTACCACCAGCTTTTTATATTTTATTTGTGATTTAAAAAGCTAAGTAAAATGTAGAAAAACTTGAGGTAACTTAAAATTGCAGCTAGTTGTATAAAATAAAAGTGTTTGAAGATATCCTAACTTTAAAAACACCACTTCTGTGTTTTTAAAGACAATCCAGAATTGCTTTTGCTTTCAAAAGCTTCTAAATTGTTTTTCAAAAGCTTTTAGGTTTGAAAAATCCCAATTATTTATTAAAAATTTTCAAAATACATTAATATATTTTAAAGGATTCATATAGCTTACACTTAACAGGAATTCTAATTTTATTTTGCATAATGAAGTGTTTACAAGGCAAATATAAAATGTATCATCTACTCATGGAGGTCAAGAGTGGATACTGATCTAGGGATATTATGAAATCATCATGATCCCCATGTGAAGGTTGCTTAAATACCAATTTTTACAAAACTGTCAGTTTATGCATTACTTTGTGATATATGTGATTATTTGTGGTTTTTCATTTGTGTGTATACCCTGAATGTTGACAGATAAGAAGAGTATTTCAAAAGATTTAGATTACTTCCTCTCTGCTATAAACCCTGCGTCCTAAAATATACAGAGATGGAAGGGTAGATGACTCAGGAAAACAAATTGGAACCTCTGTCATTGCTGTGAGCCCAGACTTGCCTGAGGACTGCACCAAATTAAATGTCTGTAAAAGAGATTCTAATATCTAATGTGGAAGCAAATTGTATTAGAAATGTTTATCACTGATGTGCTGTTGATATATGCTTCCTCCTTTGGAATTAGCCAGAACTTGGGATTAAGTGACAAAAAAATGGGGAAAAAACAAATAGAATATTAGCTTTCTATAATTTATTATCAAAACATTTAGAAATTTGAAAAGGAACTACTTTATTTGAAAATGTATTTTATACTAAGCTTTATTTTAAAATATGAAATGTCTAATTAAAAACATGTGCTAAGCACTTGCCTATAAGCAATCACCTACTTATTCAAATGTATCCTTATGCTGTATAGAGCACTTTGAGCTGGGCAGAAAGGCCAGAAAAAACAATAAGTAAATGCAGGTTGTACCCTCAGAAGGCTTATCAGCTGGGAGGAAAAAAATAGTTATACAAAGTAGCACAGCACAAGATAAAAGTGAAGAGAGCTACCAGCAAGTTTTAGATGAAGAAACATGACCTAAAGTTTTTTATATCTGTATGAGCTTCAGGTTAAAAGTCACTTCCTTAGTCTCTCCTCCCTTACTGTATGCTAATTTACATCTATATTTAATTACTGAATTTGGGTAATGCACTATACGTTTTTTAGATGTATGCTGTCATTTGACTGTATCCTCCATAAAATATGTATTGGAAACAACTCTTAATGCAATATTGTTGGGAGGAGAAACCTAATGGGACATATTTAAGTGATGAGAATGGAGTCCTCATGAATGGATTCATGTCTATTATAAAATAACCTGAGGCTGCCCATTTGATCTCTTGCTTTATTTCACTCTCTTTTTGACCTCCCACCATAGAATGACATATCAAGAAGGCCCTTACCAGATGCCAGCCTTTTGATCTTGGACTCACAAGCCTCCAAAATCATGAGCCAATAAATTTCTGTTTATTATAAATTATAAAATCTCAGATATTCTGTTATAGTAATAAAAAATAGACAAAGACAGAAAATTGGCACCAAAAAGTTGGGCTATTTTTACAACAAATACCTGAAAATGTGGAAGTGGCTTTGGAAGTGGGTAATGGGTAGTGCCTGGAATAATTGGAGAAGCAGGCTAGAAAAATGTCTAGATTGTTTTAAACAAAGCATTAAGGGCAATTCTGGTGAGAGCAATTCAGAAGAAGGGCTTTAGGGAAAGTCTGAAACTTCTTATAAATTATATAAGTTGTCGTAATCAGAATGCTGGTAGAAAATGAGATCTCAGATGGAAAACAAATATATTGCTGGAACCTATAATAAAGGCCTTTTTTGTTGCAGAGGACTTGGCTGAATTGTGTCAATGTTCCAGGACTTCATGAAGAACAGATTTTAGGAGTAACAAGCTAAGATTTCTGGAGAAAGAAATTTCTAATTAGTAAAGTGTTCAGGGTACTGTGTGACTTTGTTTAGCCATGTTCAGTAACATTCAAGAGGAGAGAAATTACTTAAAGACAGACTTTATAAGTAAAAAGAAAATAAAGTGAAAATGTTGGGAAAACTCTCAGGTTAGTCAAGTAAAGATTAAAAATACATACTTAGGAGAAAATGCTAAATGTGTTTCAAAGAGACCATTTGTTAAAGAGATTAATATGGATAATATGAAGAAAGCTGTGTTTTATTCATCCAAACAAAGGGAGAATTACATCAAAAGCATTTCAGAGATGTTTAAGGCAAGCTAGAATCTTGACAGAAAGTTTTCCAGAGAGGTGCCCATAGCACCCCAGCATTGGCTGCTCTATGCTGCCTCAAGTCACTGCTTTGAGCCTTTGTGCTCCTTGGCCACCACAGCAATGGCTCAAGCCAGCCCAATATCACTGGGGCCACCATTCTAGAAGATTTAAGCAGTGAACCTTAACAGTGTCAACGTGGTGCTCATTCTGAAAGATGGAAGAATGTAAGAGCTGTGGGGGCATAGCTTTCCCCACCTAGATTTTAAAGGTTGTCTCAGACAGAGAATTATCACAGTGGCAGAGCCACGTCAGTGACTCCGCACTAGGGCTATACTTAGTGAAGCCATGGGAGTGAAGCCACCTCCAAGACCTCAGAATTGTAGAGCTACCAGTGTGTAACTCTAACCCAAGAAAGTTGCAGGGACAGTATTTCAAACTTTGAGAGCTACTGCATGGGCTGACTTCAGCAAAACCTAGGGGTGGGGTTGCCTCAGTCTTTGGGGGCCTAGCCCCAACCCCAGTATTCCCAGAACGCCAGACAAGGAGTCAAGGAAGATTATTTTGGAGCTTTAAGAGTTAGTCTTGCTTTTCCTGTTGGATTTTGGAGTTACTAGGAAACTGTTAATTATTTCTTTTTTTCCTTTTTGGAATGAAAATGTCTATTCTACACCTGGTCCACAATTGTTATTTTGGAAATAGATAACTTGTTTAATTTCATAGGCTTAGAGCTGGAGAGAAATTTTCTTCACTGTGATGTATGCCTTGAGTTTCACCCATATCTGATTTAAGATGAGATTTCAAACTTTTGACATTTAAGGTGGTGCTGGAACCATCGCAGTTAAGACTTTGAGTGTCTCAAGATGAAATGAATGCATTTTACACTTGAGAACTACATGAATTTTGAGGCCAGAGACAGAATGCCATAGTTTAGATGTGTCTCCCAAAAAGCATGTGTTGGAAACTAAATCCTCAATGCAACAATGTTGGGAGGTGGGGCCTAACGGGAAGTGTTTAGGACATAAAAGTGGACCTCTCATGAATGTATTAATGGCTATTGTAAAAGGTCCTGAGGCTACAATTTAGATCTCTTGCTGACTCTTACCCTCTGTTTGCCATTTCACGTGGGATAATATAACAAGAAGGCCCTTGCATGATGCAAACCTCTTGATCTTGGACTTCCCATTCTCCAAAATGAGCCAAAAAAATCATATTCATTATAAATTACCCAATCTCAGACAGTCTGTTATAGTAGCACAGAGAAGACTAAGACAATTTATAAATTTACCTATAAATAAAATTACATATTGTTAAATGTTAGTAAGGTTCTAACATACAAAATTATTTCTTATGACTTTAGCATCCTTAAACATATACATTATCTCTTTCCAGAAGTTCACTCCCATGATAAACAAATCCTGCCGTCAAGCTCACAGTCATATAATACTGCTGGATTTCATTATAATTATCTTTGCAGAACTCAGTGTAAACAGTTTATCTTGTGGGATATCCATACTCATTCCTCAAGACTGGGTTAAATTCCTACGTATTTCACATAATACCCTATGTTTGTTCATATTACAATACTTTTCACACTCTATCCACAGTTTTCAATTTATTTGTCTGAGCTATCACTATATAGTGTGCTTCATCTAGGTATAGAATCTTTTCTGTTTATCAAAGATACTTTAGTCCATAGCGAAGTTCATGGCACATAATAAGTACTCAAAAGTAATTATTAAATTTAAGGATTTTTTTCCAATTATCTATATGTGCATATGTAGAATGCACACAAACAACTGAATATTCAAACATTGGTACAGACTCTATTACATGATATCCATTACATGTATATTAAAAAAGGATAACACCTGTGTTCAGAGACTGAAAGTATAAGTGAAAGAGATGTACTCATAATTTTTAATATGAAAAATCTGTAGTATTGTGAGTTTTTTTACATGACATTTATTCTTATGAAAAATGTTGAAAATAAACAAATGATTAAAATATTTTAGATGATATGTTTTATTAATAGAAAATAATCAAAAATTAAAAGATTTTTATATAAGTTATATACAGATAGTTTGTATCTCATCACTTAGTGTGCATTGGAAAACCAGTGTGGCAGCAAGTGAGAGAAAAACCAATAATAGATGTATCTACTACATGCAGGTGCTGGACAGTCTGGATTTGCCAGGCAAATTAGGTGGCGTATGCTGGAAGGGTACAACTTTAACACAAACAAAATAAACAGTCCTTATAAACATTTCACTAATGCCTTAGGGCTCTCCCTAATAATAATTTTCTAAAAAAAAAAAAAGTCAAGATTTTGACTGTAGGAAATTTTAAAATCATAACAATTTGAATTATTAATGATCTGAACTGATCTATTTTATTTTCCTTTCTAATCCAAGAAATCTTCAGGGTAGCTGTTTGAAGAGTATTCCTTTTTCTTTATTCTGCTTTAAGCATTCATAAATATACTTTAAAACACTCTCTCGGATACCACACAATCCAATAATCAAGGTCACTTAGGAGACTAAATTAAACTTCTAATACACATTCACTATTGTCGTTTCAGCACATTTTTGATGAGGCTGTGGAAGTGCTTGCTTGAATGTCATTCCTACTTGCTGTCTAATGGTTTGTCTGCCTGCTTATTGCACATCAAATTTCAGAGCTTCACAGAATGAAATGAAGCCGTCTTCCTTAAAGTCATTTTCCTTTATACTATATTAATTCTTTAAGATAGTGTATTAAAGATTTATTTTATATTACAGTGTAATTAGTGACGCTCTTGGGCTACACTGTCATTCAAAATAAAACCCCATCCCAATTGTCCTGTTTACTGGTGGAAAAGCTCTGGCAAGGATTACAGTAAGGCACAGCTTGTTGACAGCATATGCAAATTAGAAAGATATAGTTTGGTTTAAATGACTGTAAAAGTAGGGATCAACATCTGTGAGTGAGAATGATTTTCAAAACTGCAGTGGCATAGAAATCATTGCAAGTGTTATGTAGTTCCAAATAGAAGCCTGGTAACAATTCAGAAATATATTTTTCCCTTTCCAAATAAGAGAAGGGTCCAAATTATTTTGTAGTTTGAGATTAAACATTAGTGATAGATTCATTATTACTTTTTAAATTTAATGAATTCTGGATTTTACCTTCTTTCCACATCTTCCTGGGAATACTTAAGTGAGCAACGAAATAAGAAAATAGCAACACTTTAGGATACAATGAAATGCAACATAACTAAGTAATCTACAACTTATATTAACAGGAAGATTGGTGTAATATGAGTTTCAATCACAAAATGCTATATTTTAAAGAATAAGATTTTTTAAACAAATCTGTTTTTTAAATATATATGTAAGCTTTTTCTTTGAAAAGTAAATATATTCTTAAATTTAAAAAGCATTAAATGTGCTGTTAAGAATTATATTACATCATCAAATGAATGACAGTTACAGTCAAGAACAGATGAGATTCTTCTTTGCCCATTTTGTTTGTACAAGTAAATGTGTTGGACCTGATCAAAACCAGTACATTGACGTCACAGCTAAATTCTTTATTTTACTTCTTGCTATTTTTTTTTATTTTAGTGGAATATTGATATATTATAAAATATAAATAATTTTAATATGCTAAAAACTAATGAACACAAATATACAAATCACCAGTTTAAGAGTCTATTACCAACACTTGAAAACCTTGCATTTCATCTTTTTATCAACGATTAGTCCATTCATATGTAACCATTATCTAGAAATTTCACCTAATTCTTTTAGATTTACTGTATGGATATTACATACTTCCAAACATCATACTATTTAATTTTACATATAATTAAATATTTTATAAATTGTAAAATATGAATATATTCTTCTGCTATTACAGGTTTCTCCTAAATGCTATGATGTTTACATGTGTATTTATGATTCATTTATATTCATTGCTGTATAATTGCTATAGTTTGAATGTGTTCCCCAGACTTCATGTAATGGCAACTAAATCCCCAATGCAACAGTGTGGAGAAGTGAGACTGCTAAGAGGTAATTAGATGATGAGGGATCTACCCTCATAAGTGAATTAATACTATTATCACAGGAGTGTGTGAGTTATCACAGGAGTGGGTTTCTGGTCAAAGGATGAGTTCAATTCCATTTATTCTCTCATGTGCATTCTCTCTCACCCTGCTTCTTTCACCATTGAATGATGCTGCAAGAAGGTACTCACCAGATGTGGGTTCTGTGGGACTTAGCCCACAGAACTATAAGAAATAAATTTCTGTTCTTTGCAAATCATCTAATTTCAAGTATTATGTTGATATGGTTTGGATTTGTGTCCCCACCCAAATTTCATGTTCAACTGTAATCCACGATGTGGGAGGTGGGGTTTGTGGGAGGTGACTGGTTCATGGGGACAGATTTCCCTGCTTTGGTGCAATTCTCATAATAGAGATTTCATGATACCTGGTTGTTTAAAAGTGTGTGGCACCTCCCCACACCTTCCTCCTGCTCCTGCCGTGTAAGACATGCCTGCTTCCTCATCTGCCGTGATTATAAGTTTCCTGAGGCCTCCCTAGAAGCAGAAGCTTCTATGTTTTCTGTATAGGCTGCAGAGTCATAATTGGCAGAGCCAATTAAACCTCTAATTTATATATATATAAATCACCTAGTCTCAGGTATTTTCTTATAGCAATGCAAGAAATGGACTAATATGTATGTTATAGCAACAAAAAATGGACTAAGACAATAGTATTACAACTGTATCAGTGTGCTACAACTTATTCATCATACATTTGACTTGTTTGAAATTTTTAATTTTTTTCGATAACAAATCAAAAATGTAAAAAAGCCTCAAAACTCATCCTCAAAATGTAACTTTGTATTCCTCTAAACAATTCCTTTAAACTTTGTGTGACATAAGCAAACTCCCATTATTCCTGGATTCACTCTACTAGGAACATGCTTTTCCAATCTACTTTTGCATGTCCACATGATTTTTCAAGCCTAACCTTGTAACCTTGTATCAGTAGTTACACCACCAAATCCAAAATATTAATCAAATTTTTAATTTAATTGATTTAGTGTTTTCTCTCATTCCTCAGCCTAGACACAGAAAATTTGAAGTGAAGAAAAAATATTTTTCTTTATAAATTTTCTGTTTGAAAATATTTTTATTTTAAATTTTACAAACGGTAGAGACAATCAACTGCAGTTAATCTCTGATGCTCAACTGAAAATTCTTTTCTGTCATTTATAATTTTCTCAATTTTTTGTCCACTGTCGATAACTTTTCTCATTTTCTTTATTTTTTTCAAAGCATATTTTCTCCTGTTTTAAGGGAATTCATAATGATTTGGCCAACACAAAACTTCACTTGACTTTTCAAAACATCTACTTTAAAAAAATAATTTTATTTCCTTTGAAAATAATATAATTGAGTAGATATGGTGGATGCTAAGATATGCCACTCAGATTCTTTTCAGAAGCAAAAGATTTTTCCAGTTGTGAGTTTTGGTGCTGCTAACAGAAGTCAAATAATAAACTCAGACATAAGTAAAGGTAGAATTTGTTCTAAAAGACTATTTCCAAAAAAGGAGGATTACAGGAGAACCCTGTGGGAATAGGGAAACTAGAACTACTTCACAAAAGAGAATGCTTCAAGCATAAGATCCGTAAGTGTCCCAAAAGTAAGGCAGAGATGACCTTTCATATTGTAGGAAGAGTAAACAAGGCTAAAAAGAACTGGGTATGTGGAGTGTATAAGCAGATCATATGATCAGACAATAAATCCGAGAATGTTTCATTTCTCTGAGGTTGGCCATTTCTTGGGAGAGCGTTAAGAAAGAGTGGTTCTGCACGCTAAAAGGTGATTTAAATTTCAGGAGACTTGGAAAAGGAGAAAATGCTGACTAAAATTTAGGTCAGGACAGATCAAGTTAGCACATATTTTATTCAGATTGATTGGTGGAGAGAAAAAGCTCAGTTGATCATTTATAAGACAAGAAATATAAATTTAGAAGGACTGTGTCTAGCCTAATCATAGTAAACAAGAATAACATCTACAAGTCTTACCCAAGTCACATGTGAAAGACTGTTTTGTTGCGTTAAGCCCCTTCCGGGAACACAAGGTGTGGGAAGATTTCTTTTCTTTTTTTTTTTTTTTTTATTATTATTATAATTATACTTTAAGTTCTAGGGTACATGTGCATAACATGCAAGTTTGATACATATGTATACTTGTGCCATGTTGGTGTGCTGCACCCATCAACTCGTCAGCACCCATCAACTCGTCATTTACATCAGGTATAACTCCCAATGCAGTCCCTCCCCCCTCCCCCCTCCCCATAATAGGCCCCGGTGTGTGATGTTCCCCTTCCCGAGTCCAAGTGATCTCATTGTTCAGTTCCCACCTATGAGTGAGAACATGCGGTGTTTGGTTTTCTGTTCTTGTGATAGTTTGCTAAGAATGATGGTTTCCAGCTGCATCCATGTCCCTACAAAGGACACAAACTCATCCTTTTTTATGGCTGCATAGTATTCCATGGTGTATATGTGCCACATTTTCTTAATCTACAGCCATCTGATCTTTGACAAACCTGAGAGAAACAAGAAATGGGGAAAGGATTCCCTATTTAATAAATGGTACTGGGAAAATTGGCTAGCCATAAGTAGAAAGCTGAAACTGGATCCTTTCCTTACTCCTTATACGAAAATTAATTCAAGATAGATTAGAGACTTAAATGTTAGACCTAATACCATAAAAACCCTAGAAGAAAACCTAGGTAGTACCACTCAGGACATAGGCATGGGGAAGGACTTCATGTCTAAAACATCAAAAGCAACGGCAGCAAAAGCCAAAATTGACAAATGGGATCTAATTAAAGAGCTTCTGCACAGCAAAATAAACTACCATCTGAGTGAACAGGCAACCTACAGAATGGGAGAAAATTTTTGCAATCTACTCATCTGACAAAGGGCTAATATCCAGAACCTACAAAGAACTCAAACAAATTTACAAGAAAAAAAAAAACAACCCCATCAAAAAGTGGGAAGATTTCTTAACTGTAGCTATTTGACAGGCGCACAGGCCTCAGGTTAAGTTCAGCATTGTCAGGGTTATCAGTGAGAAGCCAGTCATTTTGTTTGTTCATTTGTTTGTTTGTTTTGAGACAGAGTCTTGCTCTGTCACCCAGGCTGCAGTGAAGTAATGCGATTGCATCGCACTGAAACCTCCATCTTTCAGGTTCAAGTGATTCTCATGCCTCAGCCTCCCAGGTAGCTGGGATTGCAGGCATGCACCACCATGCCTGGCTAATTTTTGTAAGATGCCAGTTCTTTAAATAATCTTTCATAGCCCAAATTCAATGACTCATTGATAAGGGGATTTAAAAGCCTAGTCCCTTTACCCAAGTTATCCTAACTTCAGAACCCCGTATGGTTGACTGAAGCAACCACTGAAGCTGCATCACAGTTGAATTTTTCCAGTGTCCCTATTTTGTTTCCTTCCTTTCCAGTAGCACACATGGTAATCCCTCCTTTTCTTTCTCATAGGTGTTGATCTGCAAGGCACTCACTAATAAATTTCTTACATACTAATCTCTAACTCAGAGTCTGCTTGCTGGGAAATCCAACTTAATAGGGCAGTGAGGAAACATGCTGTTTTCCTCAAGCCAATTAATTATGTATAATAAGCTTTCTTAAACCATCTTAAAATTTCTATTTCATTACATATTTGCACGAATTTTAATAGAGAAATTTTTATTGCTATATTTCAGTCTGTAGAAATATGTGTTATGTTTATCTTATTTACTTTTTTTACTCCTAATATGCAGAGAATAGGGACATTAGCAGTTTAGAGCAGGAGGACAAAACCAAGTTACTGGTTGTTCAACTGATTGAAACTTGCTCTAATTTGAATCAAAATATTTAGAAAGAAAATTACCCACTTTTAAGCTTTGTAATTACATCAGATACATTTCAGCAAACGTGTCTGAGAATTAGGTATTTGAATTTTCATTTTATCTTTAGGGGAAATGAATTTTTAGTGTATAATAATTTTACCTAAGGAACTTGCACAAAATACTTCTGATTTTCTTAATATATTTAAGATAATCTGTACATGTTTGTGTTTAACGTATATTACATCTGTTCAAAATAAAATTGATTTGTTTCAAATTGATATGAAATCTAGTAATTCAGTGCCTTCATCAGTTCTTCAGTACTTTGGTGTGTTATCATTTAAAATATCTGAATTCAATAACACTTTTTGAACAAATCATCATATGGTTGGGCTCTGTGTCCCCACCCAAATCTCATCTCAAATTTTGATCTCCACATGTCAGAGGAGGGGCCTTGTGGGAGGTATTGAATCATGAAGATAGACGTTCCTCTTGCTGTTCTTGTGATAGTGAGTGAGTTCTCACAATCTGGTTGTTTGATAAATAGGTGGTGCTTCCTTCTTCTCTCTCTTCCTCCTGCTTTGACATGTGAAGACATGCTCACTTTCCCTTCACCTCCCTCCACCATGATTGTAAGTTTCCTGAAGCCTCACCAAACATGCACAACTGTGAGTCAATTAAACTTCTTTTCTTCATAAGTTACCCAGTCTCAGTTAGTTCTTTTTTTTTTTTTTTTTTTTTTTTGAGACGGAGTCTCGCTCTGTCGCCCAGGCTGGAGTGCAGTGGCCGGATCTCAGCTCACTGCAAGCTCCACCTCCTGGGTTTATGCCATTCTCCTACCTCAGCCTCCCTAGTAGCTGGGACTACAGGCGCCTGCCACCTCGCCCGGCTAGTTTTCTGTATTTTTTAGTAGAGACGGGGTTTCACCGTGTTAGCCAGGATGGTCTCAATCTCCTGACCTCGTGATCCGCCTGTCTCAGCCTCCCAAAGTGCTGGGATTACAGGCTTGAGCCACCGCGCCCGGCCTCAGTTAGTTCTTTATAGCAATGTGAGAATGGAGTAATACAGAAAATTGATATTGAGAAAGTGGGGAATTGCTACAGAGATACTGGAAAATGTAGAATTGACCTTGAAACTGAGTAATGGTCAGAGGTCAGAACAGTTTGGGAGTTCAGAAGAAGACAGGAAGACTAGTGAAAGTTTGACGCTTTCTAGAACTTGTTGAATGTTTATGACCAAAGTACTGATAGTGATATGAACAATAAAGTCCAGGCTGAGATAGTCTCAAATGGAGATGAGGAACTTACTGGGAGCTGGAGTAATGATTATTTTTGCTATCCTTTAGCAAAGAGACTGACAGCATTTTGCCCCTGCTCTAGAGATCTATGAAACTTTGAACTTGAGAGAGATGATTTAGAGTATTTGTCAGAAGAAATTTCTAAGAAGCAAAGCATTGAAGATGTAACCTAGCTTTTTCTAAAAGTGTATGCTCATATATGTGAAGAAAAAGATGGTCTGAAATAAAAACTTATGTTTAAAAGAGAGAACGTACAATTTTGGAAAATTTGCAGCCTGACCATGTGGTAGAAAATAATATCCCATTAGCTGGGGAGGAATTCAAGCCTGCTGCATAGATTTGCATAAGTAAAGAGGAGCAGATGTTAATAGCCAAGACAATGGTGAAAATATCTCCAGGGCATTTCAGAGATCATCACAGCAGCCGCTCTCATCACAAGCCCAGAGGCCTAGAGGGGAAAAATGTTCCATGTGGCCTTGGGACATGGTGCCCTGTGTCCCAGCACCTCCAACTCTAGCCACGGGTAAAAGGGGTTGAGGTATATCTTGGGCCATTGCTTCAGACGATGCAAGCCCCAAGTCTTAGTGGCTTCCACATGGTGTTGAGCCTGTTGGTGTGCAGATAGTGAGAATTTGGGAGCCTCTACCTAAATTTCAGAGGATATATGGAAAACACCTGGACGCCCAGGCAAAAGTCTGCTGCAGGGGTAGAGCCCTGCAGCATGGAGAACCTCTACTGGGGCAGTGCAAGGGAAAAATATGAGGTTGGGGCTTCTACGCAGAGTTCCCACCGGGACACCGCCTAGTGGAGCTATGAGAAGAGGGCCACCATCCTCTAGACACCAGCATGGTAGATCCACCAACAGATTGTACCATGCATCTGGAAAAGCCACAGGCATTCAACCAGCCCATGAAAGTAGCCACAGGGGCTGTACCCTGAAGAGCCACAGGTCAGGAGTTGCCCAAGGCCTTGGGAGACCACCCTTTGCATCAGCATTCCCTGGATGTGAGACTTGGAGTCAAAAGATATGATTTTGGAGCTTTAAGATTTAATGACTGCCCTTCTGGATTTTGGACTTATATTTTTCCTGAAGCCCCATCATTTTTGCCAATTTATCCCTTTTGGAATAAAAGCATTTCCCTCATGCCTGTTCCTCCATTGTGTCTTGGAAATAACTAACTTATTTTTAATTTACAGGCTTATAGGCAGAAGGGACTGGCCTTGTCTACAATGAGATATTGAACGTGGACTTTTAAGTTAATGCTAGAATGAGTTAAGACTTCGGGGGACTATTGGGAAGGCATGATTTGTCTCAGAATGTGAAAAGGATATGAGATATAGGAGGAACCAGAGGTGGAGTTATATGGTTTAATTATTTGTCCTCACTCAAATCTCATCTCAAATTGCAATCCCCATGTGTTGGAAGAGGAGCTCAGTGGAAGCTGATTAAATCATGGAGGTGGACTTCCCCGGTTCCCCCTGTTCTCATGATAGTGAGTGAGTTCTCAAATATCTGGATGTTTGATAAGTATGTCGCACTTTACCCTTCTCTCTGTCTTCCTCCTGCTGTGACATGTGATGACACGCACTCTTTCCTTTCACCTTTTGCCATGATTATAAGTTTCCTGAGGGCTTCCAGCCATGTGGAGCTGTGAGTTAATTAAACCACTTTTCTTCATAAATTACCCAGTCTCACATAGTTCTTTATAGCAGTGTGAGAATGGACTAATACAAATAGTATATGTCACATAGTGTCACTAATTTATCATTATCCTAAAATCGTATGAAATATGACAAATATGTTTTAAAGCTTGCAATACTATAAAATATGTAATGATTATGCTTACTTATCAAATTAATTTAATAATTTATTATAGAACACTGTTTCATGATGCACTTTTTAGTAACTGATATGGTTTGGCTCTGTGTCCCCACCCACACCTCACCTTTAATTGTAATAATCCCATGTCAATGGTGGGACCAGGTGAAGATAATTTAATCATGGGGGAGGTTTCCCCTATACAGTTCTCATGATAGTGTGTTCTCATAAGACCTGATGATTTTAGAAGGAGTTTCCCACTTCACTCAGCATTCAGTCTCTCTCCTGCCACCCTGTGAAAAGGTGACTTCCATTATGATTGTAAGTTTCCTAAGGCCTCCCCAGCCATGTAGAACTGTGGGTCAATTAAACCTCTTTTTTTTTACTTTTTGAGATGGAGTCTCGCACTGTTGCCCAGGCTGAAGTACAGTGGTGCAATCTCGGTTCACTGCAACTTCCGCCTCCTAGGTTCCAGCGATTCTCCTGCCTCAGGCTCCCGAATAGCTGGTATTACAGGCACCCACCATCATTCCTTGCTAATTTTTGTATTTTTAGTAGAGACGAGGTTTCACCATATTGGCCAGGATGGTCTCAATCTCTTGACCTTATGATCCGCCCACCTTGACCTCCAAATAAACCTCTTCTTTATAAATTACCCACTCTCGGATATTTCTTCATAGCAGAAAGAGAGCGGACTAGTACTGAACTGCTCTAAGATGTCTTTTATGAAATCATGCAAATAATTATTCACATGTTCTTTTTATGTAAATTATTCATTATCTTTTCAAAAGAATTGAGAATTCTTTCATATAAAGTTATATATGTGTGTGTAGCTGAAAAAATAAATGAAAAAGTAGTAATAGCAGAAATTTACTAAAGACTGATGGGTGTCTAGTATTGTTCCTTGAAAAGGGTTCAATCTAAAACATTTTATACTCTTTTATGTTAGAAAAAGTTAGAAATATCTAGTAATAATCAAGAAATAAAGGCATCTATCCTATGAAGTACAATGAACATAACAAAAAGAATAAAAAATAGAGATGAGATAGAAAATAGGAAAAAATTAGTTTTCAATGAAACAACGACTAACTTCAGAAAACAGAAATTAGCCATCACTTAAAAAAAAAAATAAAGCAAAAGCTGGGCCAAACAGGGAGAAACTGCAATGGATCTTTGTCTATAATTATATATCTATATCTACTTACTATATCTATCTGTATACATTCATTTTTTTCCCTTTATAAGAGGGTAGATGGATGTATTGAGAAAGATAAGATAGAGATAGAGATAGATAGAGATAGAGATAGAGAGGAGATAGATAGAGATAGAGATAGAGATAGAGATAGAGATAGAAATAGAGACAGACAGAGGAATTAGAGGGCTTAGAGTTAGAGTTAGAGCTAGGGATAGAGATAGAGATAACAGATTAGAGACAGAGATAGATAGAGCTGAGATAGAGATAGATATAGAGATAGAGATAGACATAGAGATAGAGATAGACATAGAGATAGAAATAGATATATCACTTCAAAACCAGAGGATAAAGACTTCAAGATAGGTAGTTTTAATAGTTCTCAAGGACTACCTTTTAGTTGCAGATGTCTAGAGAGTAGGACCACACCTGGAAAGCATTGTTAAACCATCATTTCAGAAACCCACTTGCAGAGGTTAAAAAGGCAGGAAAGGGATCTGTGTCTGGGATCCCTAAGATCATGCTGAGGCTCAATAGTTTGCTAGAACTCACGGGGTCAAAAAAGCTGTCATATTCAAACTTGTAATTTATTATAGTTTCTTGTTACAGATTAAAATTAGTGAAAGAAAACAGAGCATTGTGTGAATAAAGTCCAGGAGAAACCAGGCTCATGCTTCCAGTTGTCCCCTTCCAGTGGAGTTGCAAAGGAACACATTCCTCAACACTATTTGATCAATAGTATCAGTAGTAACATATCTTATTTCCATAGGCAGTTGAATCTTATCAACAATGCCAGTATTATACCATATGATATATACAGTATGATCATAGTACAATTTAATTTTACTACAGAACAAATCAGTAAGGATCATATACGTTTTTACTATGCTTTCCCACAGAATTGACCTTTGTCCAAATACCATATATTTTTATGACTAGTAGTTATTACAATTGACCATGATTTGGTTATTTCTAGATTCCAAGTTGGTTGGGGATAAAGCCACCCTCCCAGTCTTAGTTCAAAGGCTTGTGCTGAAACTGGTTTCCATTGTGCACTGCTATATAGCAGGGCCCCTCTCCCACTTACGAGAGAACATGGGTGTTCAGAACAGTTGCTATCCTTGTTAACCATATTATAGTTATAGAATATGTCTTATTTTGACCTATTCTTCAGGCAATGACAATCATAGTGCATTAATGTGAATAACAAGTGTCTTCATAGAACTTCCATAAATTTGGAGATGCATGATTCCTAAAAAATACGACCTTTGACTCTCCCCAGCTAAGATGAAGAGCCATTGCCCGTGGATTTCTTGGTATTACAGTAGTCAAGAAGCCCTGCTTAGGGGCTTAGGGTACAAGCCCTTTCTCAAAGGTATAACCTAGCATTAACCATCAGTATTGGTTGAATCAGCCTGATCCACTTCACTGAAGTCCCATCATCTTTCCAGGCCAATTCTCATCTTTGTGCCTTGCCTTCCTTCTAGAAGATAATTTAATCTAATCTGCTATTTCCAGTTAATAAATATTTTTATTCCCTCTGAATGTCATTTCTCATTAAAAGCAAATTGAACTTGTGCCACAATACCTAGACCAGTATTTATTTTCCCTGAAACCCTTTTCTGTCTTGTGGGATAATGTTTAATTCACCATGAGTACTGGTGCCATTATGTGCTAGTGGCCTGAATGCAGTTAAAATATATATTTTGTATCCAAAAATGTTGGCTTCCACATAATAGAGTTAAATAAGTCACACCTACATTTAATATAGTCTGAGTATGCTATACTACACTACACAGCTTTTTACCTCTCAGGCTAGGAATATTCTCCAGGAAAATTTGAATTCACTATGTGATATCTATTGCTCTATTCCCTTGAGAAATTCATTGTCTTTTTTTCTATTCTGTTTAAGACTAAAAATAAGAGTGATGTATATGTGTGCATAGTACATTGTGACATGTTGGGAATGCCACTGTTATATTTCATTCATTATAAACAGGGACATTTCTAAGCATTTGGTCATTGAGGTTTATAGTTACACAGTAATCAGTCTGATGAGAGCTGTGCACTTCATGATTCAACAGACCAGTAGAGAGTAGTTCCTGGAAATTTCTTCCCAAATGATGTCTTTTTTAGTAGATACAACCTGAAAAGTAAGAGAGAAAAGATACTAGAACATTTCTAGAGTTACACTCAGTTATTAATAATTGGCCCAACTCATCATCATATTATGTGACAAAAGTATCTCAGAGTTAAAGGTAAATCAGGTTTATAGGCTTCCATTTGACTTTGTCAGGTTGCAAAAGCAGGATTCTTCTTAGTAAACATATGACTTCAGCCTTTGGGTCATATGGTATAATTGTATTAAAAGATAACATCATTCTTTTATTCTGACTCTCTCTTGATGCATCAGTCTCCCTTGTTTTAAAACTGATATATTTATTCCTTTACCCTCAGCTATTATCTCTCTTTTTCACAACTTGTCATTGATTTTGACTCCACATTTTCCAAATTTGGAAAGGATGTTATGGTAAGTCACTAAGCTGGTTCAGAATGCTGGCAGCAATACCAGTCTACCCAAAGTTTGTTCTACAATATATTCCCATTCATGTAGAGTTGTGTTATACAGACATAAAACTAGTGGTCTATCCCAACCACCAGGTAATACAGCTCCATTCACTATTCACTGTCAACCTAAATTTTGCCAAACAGATGGCATATTCCATACAACCAGGCTCTTTGTAATTCTGGTACAAAGTATTAAAATGATACGTTACTTATTTAGAAATTATCCCTACTTCTGACACCCACAGCTGTAACCCTGGTCCTAGGCATCATATTGGAAAAAAAAAAATAAGATGATGCAGGGAAGAAGTGTATATTTATACCTGTATTATCTCTTATCCCCTGTGTACTATTCAGATTACTCCAAAGAAACAGAACCAATAGGATACACATACACACACACACACACACACACACACACACACACACGGGTATACATATACAAGTGTAGATATTTATATGTGCATGCACACACATACATACCTTTTTTTTTTATGAAAAGAGAGATTTATAAGTACAAAATTGGTTCACGTGATTGTGAACACTGGCAAGTTCAAAATCTGTCAGGGAGGGTGGAAGGATGGAGGCCCAGGGAAGAGATTCAGTTTGAGCTTGAACTGAAGGTTATCTGCTGGCAGAATCCTCTCTTCCTAGGGGAAGGTCAGTCTTTTTTTTAAATAAAGCATTCAGTGAATTGGATGAGGCCCACCCACATTATGGAGCTCAATCTGCTTTACTCACTGTCTACTGATTTGAATGTCAATCTCATCCAAAAAAATATTTTCACAAAAATATATAGAATAATGTTTGACAAAATATCTGCTGCTATGGTCAGAATACTTGTGTTTCCCCTAAAATTATATGTCAAAACCTTAACCTCCAAGGTGATGATATTAGAAGGTAGGGTCTTTGGGGAGGTGATTAGGTTATGAAGATAGAGGCCCCAACAGTGGGATTAGTGCCTTTATAAAATAAGCCCAGGGGAGCTCATTTGCTCCTTCTGCTATGTGATGACACAGTGAAAAGGCACTCTCTATGAATCAGGAAATGATCCTCCACCAGACACTGAGTCTGGTAGTTTTCCAACCCCCAGACTGTGAGAAAAACATTTCTGTTGTGTGTAAGCTACCTAGTCTATGGTATTTTGTTATAGGAACCTGAACAGATTAAGATGTGGGTGCTATGGCCTAGCCAAGCTGACACATATATTTAGCTATTACACCTTCTTAGTCAGTCACCTCCCTAGCAAAACCAGAGGGATCTGTCTAGAGAGGAACTCCCCCCGGTGCCCCTCACACTCATGAACGTGTGTAAGCCAGTCCTTCATTCTTTTATCTTTCCCCATTTTACACAAAACATGTTACGGTGAGGCTGATATGAATCACGATATGTCCATTTAATGTAATGACTTTTTGCTCACTGTTAGACACTATGAGCTGTTAAATGGGTTCCTTGGTTTGAAGAAATGTAACTCAGCAGTTCAAGACTTCAGGCATGCAAAAACAGTCATATCAGGCAAAATATATCAAAAATTCTGATATTTGTCCTGGAGATTGTCCAAGGGACAACACTGAAGACAAACATTTCTTTGGAATGTGCAAAGTTTGAGCAACCAAGACCTGCTGAGTTAGCACTTCCTCTCTTGAGAATTTAATAAATAATATACTCTTTTTTATATAGCATGCTTTTTCCTGATAGGAAACTCTGATATGAGGCAGGTAAAGGAAGAAGAGTAAAGAGGTAATAGCTGGATTATCTGATTGAGTCTTTTTGCCTTAATGAGCTTCATTGTACAGTACACAAATCATCTTCTCACCAGAAAGAAACAATAAAATCTGTTTTAATGTAATTTTAACATAGTTCATTCAATTGCAGATACATAGTTTAATTTGCAATAATGATTGTGTTTAAAAACCAGCTCACATAATTACTAAAAATCTAACCATTAGTTCTCCCTAGACAACACAAGCTACCACTAGAATAGCACTGCTTTTATTTTATGTAATTATTCTATTTTACTTTTTCACTCCTCTCCTGAGTACTGCAAAGACGCTCTTATTTCTAATCTTTTCAGTATTTTCATCTTTTGTTAGGGTCATTTTTTTCACAAAGAACTTTATTATGTTCAAATGCCTATGATTTCATTGAACTGCTTCCTTTCTGGAATATTTTATTAATTTGCTTTGTTTAGACTCACTTCTATGTGAAATTGTAAAATGTGATAAAATTGGCATTTCATTCATAGCACGGGGGGGGTGTTTGTGGTATATTACTTTGTACTTCTTGAATTTTAAACCATATAAACAAACAAACTCGTAAAAGATGATTTTCAACAAATTTTTATATCATTGACTCATTTGTATAACCATCTATTTATAGCTATATGTCTCAAATTCTTTTTATTTTATAAACATTTATTAAGTTCTTCTCATGTGCCAGTTCCTACCCTAGAGGATGAGGATTCAGCATATGCAAACTTTTAAAACTCTATGTTCTCATGTTGAGACAAATAATAAACAAAAAGAAAAAAAATAAGGAAACTATATAGTATACCTAGTAGTGATTGCTACAAGGAAAAACAAAGTGGAAAAAAATTATAGAAAATATTAGTACAATTGATCCTCATTATTTGCAGATTCTGTGTTTAAAAACATGCAAACTCCCTAAAATTTATTTGTAACTCCAAAATCAATACAGTGTGTTCTTGGTCATTCATGGCAGGTGCAGAGCTGCAAAAAATCTTGGGTCATCTGACAAACAGACTTTCCCAGACAAAGTCAAATAAAGCACTGCACACAAATGTCTTTTCACAATCTATTTTGTGCCATTTTTACTTCGTTATGCTTTTTTTGGTAGTGATTTCACTATTAAAAATGGTCCCAGCGATAGTACTGATGTGCTGTCTGGTGTTTCTAAGCACAAGTAGACTGAGATGTGCCTCACAGAAAACATGACTTGTAAATACTGCTGGCTGTGAGTTCAGGGTGAATGATCAATATTATACATTAGGTTAGTTTTCTTTTAACAGAAACACACATAAAACAGAATTATGTATTGATCAGATGGTGAAAATTTTATGACTAGAAATTTGCAGGAACCTAACCCTCTCCTCCTTTGAGGAGCAATGGTTCAGTGTTCTTGGTGATTCAGTTTCACAGCGATTTTATAAACATAAGGATTGCAAATATTGGGTATTAATTGCAGTACAATTGCCTATACATTCTGAAAATGTTTTAATGTTAAAATCAATAAAATGTGTGAAGAAACAGAATCTAAGTATGAACAAAAGAAAAGTGTAAATTCTTTGGGTAGGAGATTCTAGAAGGATGGACTTGTCCTGCTCTGAGGTGGGAAAGTTTGTGAAATAATAGGCTTATGGACAGATCATAAGTTAGTATTAAGACATTAACTTTATAGATGCATTTTAAATATACAAGTGTAAATGTTGTATAGCTACTTAAAGATATAAATCTGTTGTTTGGTTTATGAGATTACATAAATTCATTAAGGATGTGAATTAGAAACATCCAGAGACACAATTCTGAACCCTTATAATATTTAAAGATCAAGGAAATGGAAAGGAGCAGTAAAGGCACTTAAATGACATAAAGAAAAAGGAGAAGAATGAGGTTATTTGTCTGAGTAGATAAATGACCTTTTAGAGATGTAACAAAATAGCTATAACAAGCCATCTACTATCACCTAATAAAGGGCTTTGCCTGTGCAATTCTTTCACTCTAGACACACAATTTTTCTCCTTTCTGTGGGATCTTTCACATTAGCATAAATCATGTTATATGATCTTGCTTATTCAAAAAGTATCCTTTGTCATGGCTTACACCTTTCAGATACCTTCTGAAAGAGAACTTTTATACCACTCTATTCCTCATCTCCCACTGTTTTCCAAACCTATGCCAATTCAGCTTTCATTCCTAATACTCCACGAAAATAAATCTGATAACCTCCACTGGAAACCTCCAGGCTTCAAAATCCAATGGTTAGTTTTTAATCATTATCTTGCTGGTTTCCTAACTATACTTGAAACCATAGATCATTTTTTTCTTGATACAGTTTCTGGGTAGTACACATTTCCAGTATCCTTCATTCTTAAAAAGTTGTTCAGTCTCTTTTCTTGACCATTCTTCCTCTGGACATGTATATTCCGATGTGCCACCCAGTTCCCTCCATAATTTCCACTTCTCTAAATACTTGGATAGCATAATCTTGTCTCATGGTTTTGAGCACCAATATATACTGATGACTCCTCAAAATATATCTTCAACAATCATTTATTTCTGAACCTCAGTGTTAAAAACTGAAATAATTCCTTTATATATGCTACCTGAATGTCAAATAGACACCTCAAGGAATATCTGTCCTGAACTGAATTTTTTCTTTCTTCCCCCAACCATGATCTTACCCTAATGTTTTTCAACTCAATAAATTATATTTCCATTTACAGACTTACTCAGGGCAAAAGTCTCTAGAATTATCTTCAGTTTTTTTCTCACACTGTCCTGCCACTTATACAGCAAATGTTTTAGACTGTACTTTCAAAATAAACCCAGAATCCAACCACCTTTTATTACCTCTGTCTTATCAGCCTAGTTTAAGTCATCATATCCTCTCATTCAGACCATTTCGGTAGTTCAAGCTTGTAGAACCTATGGCCCGTGGGCTGCATGCAACCCAGGATGGCTTTAAATGCGGCCCAACACAAATGCGTAAAGTTTTTTACAACGTTATGATTTTTTTTTTTTTTGCAATTTTTTAGCTCATCATCCATTGTTCATGTTAGCGAATGTTATGTGTGGCCAAACACAATTCTTGCTCTTCTAATGGGGCCCAGGGAATCCAAAAGATGGGACACCCCTGCGGTAGTTTGTTGATCTGTCCCTTTGTTTCTAAACTTGGCCCTTCTCTTGAAATTAATTTTTTACAAAACAAAGAGACTTTAAAAATATAAACCAAGTTGTATTATTTCCTGCTGAAATGTTCAACGTTCCCTGGTTAATGGCTTTGAAGAGTATAATCCAAATTATTTACCAAAGTTTACCAGGCCCTATATGATTTGGCTTCTGCTACCAATCAGTTTTCCTTTGCTCATCATGCTGCAGCCACACTGGCCTCTTTCCAAAACCTAGAAAATCTCAGTCATGAACCTGACTTTGGTCATTTGTTCTTATGTTTCTTTTGCCTTAAATTCTCTTCCACTGACTATTTTTGTCACACTACTTTACTCAGAACTCCAGTCAAATGTCACCTTTCAGGGTAATCTTCTCGGGCTAACTTATATATTTTTATTTTCTTTATCTCATCCAGCTAAATGTAAGCTCAAAAAGGTAAAGATTTCTTTGTTTACCACTGTATTTGCAGTATTTCCTTTTTCATATCTTTATCTGGTTTACATTTAATACATATTCCCGATTGACCATTGCATTAGCCATTTTATTGAATATGTTCCAATTTCTTATCAATAGGAACATCTACTTCAGACTTTTATTTATCCAGCAAAGTTCTTTATAGACTATAAAGATTATAGATGCCTTAATGTGTATGACTTGAGGAAAAGCATTTCAGGAGGTAATATAATAATGGCTACTCTTGGCCAAAATTAAATCAAAATTTTCATAACTTTTTTTTTTTTTTTTTTTTTTTTTTTTTTTTTTTTTTTTTTTTTTTTTTTTTTTTTGGCAGCGTTTCTCTCCTGTTGCGCAGGCTGGAGTTCAGTGGCATGCTCCCGGCTTACTGTAACCTCTGACTTCCTGGTTCAAGTAATCCTCCTGCCTCAGCCTTCTGAGTAGTTGGGACTACAGGCATGTGCCACCATGCCCAGCTAATTTTTGTATTTTAGGTAGAGAAGGGGTTTCCCCATGTTGGTCAGGCTAGTCTCCAAATTCTGACTTCAAGTCATCCACCCGCCTCAGCCTCTCAAAATGCTGGGATTACAGGTGTGAGCCACTGTGCCCGGCCAAAATTTGTATTACATTTTTTAGAAAAGTGTGGAAGATACGACAAATGTTTTGTTTTCTCCAGATCATGACTTCTTCAGTACTCATATCGATCTAGAAAATGGTGTAGGTTAGTATGTGAGAAGAAATAAGGGCACATTATGTGCTAGTATGACTGTTTTTTTGTTGTTATAATTTTCCATAAAAAATTATCAAAACATGAGAGTATATTCAGTTCTGTGATTTCCAAGTGTATGTGTAAGTCTGCTTTTTTTTGTTTTTGTTTTTGTTTTTGTTTTTGTTTTTTTTGGCATGCTGCTTAATACATTCTGATGCTTGGCTGATCCATTTAGGCCAAATATAAACAGAAAAATAGCAAATTGATCACTAAATTGTTGCTCTATCTTGGAAGGTTATAGAATTGACATTTCTTAACTCTGCTGTTGTATAGCTGAATTATGTTCTAACAATATAGCATGATTTATTTATACAACTTATCTTGATGACACATTTGACAATATTTTGGAAATGTTAATTTGAAGATACCATTTAAGGATTTTCTTATTGGTTTTTAGTCTAGAATTAAATTAGAACCCATCTTGACAGACTAGTACTTTTAAGTAACTATCTAACATAATGTTCTCTGTCTGTACTCTACCTATATAATTCAATCAACCCAAATAGGATAATGGAAATTATTTGGTCTATTCTCATGAAGAGTTAATTAAATTAATGATAGAGACCATTGTTTCATGCCCGTATTATATATTTAAATGGCAATCAAGCTATTTCCTTGAGAACATGAAGTTCTCATCCTTCTTGTTGCGGTCCTCTTACCTTGTCCATATTAAGGTGTGAACTGCTCTCAATTTTAGCTTCCATTGTCAAATTAGCCTTCTGTGCTTTCTAGTGAACCCCCTTTGGCTACTTTGAAAACTTCCTTTTTTCAGATCCAACACATGTTGCCATATTGCTTCTTTCTTCCTCCCACATTGTACTGGTATCATGTAATTTATGTGGCTGTTGGAGGTTTATATCCATCTGCTTATTTTGGGGTTTTTTTTGTGTGGATGCATTTGTTGTGCTTGACCCCTATTAACCTCAACAGGGATGGCGCCAGGTTCAAGAGGCTAAAGAAGAAGTCTGGAGTCAGCAAACAAGACATAGGATTTTATTAGCCAGAACATTACATACAGAGATGGTCCAGGAGTGGCAGGATGGACAGGAGAATCTTACAGCCCAGTGGTGGTGGGCTGGGTAGGAGAACAGCAATTGCTTTCAAAATACATGCAGTTTATTTGGTGTGCTCACTTAGCACCCTCGCCCTAATGACCTACACCTGGCAACCTTCATCTACCCCCGCCCCCCCCCCCCCCAAACAAAGAACCTAGATAGCCTGTATGGTCCACATTCCACCAGAAGGGACAGGGGTTTAGATGTTCCTCCTAGTTAAGGAATGAATCTCCAAGTTGGCTAGTATCATATTCCTTAGCTCTTAACTCCAAATATACACTCAAGTGCATCTACCATACAGGGCCATTCACAGGGTATACATCAGTTATTGCTGTCAGGTGTATCTGCCTTACAACATTGTTACTTAGTTTTGTTGTAAATGTGTTTCATGTTTTTTTTTTTTTTTTCTACTTGTTCTGTCCATTTTCATTTAAGAATTTGGAGAGATTTAAACAATGCTGTTTCCACAGCATTATTCTAGATTTACCCTCTTTATTTTTTAAAAATATGTATAATATAGGCATTTTATCCCTCTTCTACAGAATGGAAAACTTTATGAATCTAATGTCTGGTAGATATGAAGTTTTGCCACTATAGAATTATTGCTATTTATAACATAATGTTGACTTTCTCTTCTGTTCTTTCAAACTGCCTGTGGAAAAGGCATTTTGAATATAACATTAACAGCAAGGTGCCTAGATTATTATAAATTCTACATTCTTCACAGGACATTAGGAGGATTAACATTTTTCCCTCCTAAATCAGTTATCTCAGTGTGTGGTGTTTTGTTCCTAACAGCAGTAATATTGTAAGAACAGGCAATTCAGTATAGCTATTGTGATACCTACTTTATTGTTTAATACTGAATTAACCAAATATTTGAGAGATACGCAAACCAGAAGTGCTTAAAACCTCATCAACCATTTGTATGTATCACATTTCTTCTTGCGACCTCATTTTCTGTCTGTAGCATAAATCTGTCAAACACCTCTACAGACACTTCCATGATAGACCTAATTAGACTATATAATTACTATAGTTTGTTTGCATGTAAAATTTGTTATTATAATGTTATCTCAATATAAGTGAATTATTACTAAGCCAAATTGCAGAAGAATATTTGAGTAAGTGGCTTTGACCTTCTGTGCTCTTGGCTATTATTGTTCTTGCGGTTTATGTTATTCAAACAAATCCACAGGTGTGCTTAATCTTGTTTTGCTTCTTTCTATCTGAAAGACCTCTCTCTTATTCTTTCACAATATCTCTGAAATGTACTAATTTTAACCTCTGGTTTCTATTAGATCTTATTCATTTACCATTTTTCTATATCACATATGCGCTCTGATCAATACTATCTACTTCATATATATGATGATTAAGTGCTAACACCACCATTTGGAGTAGTAGGTTTTGCATTAATGTAAGTTTGTTTCAGGGCTCCACAAATTAGTAGAGAAATTCTTTGGAGGAGGGTAGTCAGACCCTTCAGAAGAAGACAAAAAGACAATTGGTCTTCTTAAACAATTTTCTAATCTTAGAGTAATTTCTGGCTTCTGTAGCTTCACCTAATTTTCATTGATTGTAGAATAAAGTGTTTCAAAAAGATTGTTATACTTTCCTAAGGGAAGATCATAGTAAGCTTCAGGAACTGATCACAGCAGATTTTTTCCATGTGAGATGACAGCATCACATTCTGGTCTCCTATGCAGAACTTGTGGTTCAAGAATGATGTTAGCATGCCATATGCAGTATTCCTGGAAATAAGCGTGGTGTTTTCTCTGTGCTCAGTCCACGTTTATTGATTTTCTATATTTTACCTAAAATATGTAAATCAAAGCAGATTTTTAAAACTCTTAAAAAGTTGTATAAAATGTACATTAGACTTCTATGTTTTAGATGCCACAAAGCACAATTCTTTTTCTTCAAAGTCCAGAAAAAGGTTTTTTTCAAAATTCCTAATCTAGAAAATAACTTTCAACTCACTTTAAGTCAATAAATACATATAATCCATGCATTAACTCTCAATTTATTTAGATTTATAGTCTCTTTTTTCCTTTTAAGAGTTTGATGAAGCTTTAATCAGTTTAACACCTCTGAAAACCTGGATTTCATTCGCATCTCTGTGGGAAATTACTTAGGGATTGTTTGAAAATGCCTTAACACTCTCACCACACTGCTGCTTTACTCTTTCCTGCTATTTACAGCCATATGCTTTAAAAAAAAAAAAAAAAAAAAAAAGTTAACTATGGAACCCCAGCGGGACTTCTCATTTCTAAACAAGTCTCCAAGGGGCAATAAAGCATTATAGACTAGATACAAAATCCATTAGTAGGCATATTAAATGAACCCTGTTGAGGAAGATATTTCTGCATCTTCCACTGAACAAGCTCAGAGAAGGTAATTCCCCCAAATAAGCACCTGGAAAATTCCACTAGGAGGAAACTTTTTTTTCATGTGTGTAATTCAGTTATTTACTTCTGGGTTACAAAGGACTTAAAAACTTAATGTTTTAAAACAAGAATGATTTATTGCTCTCAAATGCTACGGTTCACCAGGCTTAGCTGTGCAGTTCCTCCACTCCATATGGACTAGCTGAGGTCACTTACACAGCTGCATCCAGATGGGAGCTCTGTGGGGTCAAGAACATCCAAGATAACCTGTCTTCTTCTGGGCCCTCTCTCTCTTTAGCTGCTCACATTTAAGAATTAAATCTGAACTTTTTACAGCATATTGCCTGGCCTTCAGAGAGAGCTTTCCAAGGTTGTAAGCCTCAATATGTGTTTATATCAAATGCTTTCATGAGACTTGCTAATGTTTCAGTAGCCAAATACATCTCTTGGACAAGCCCAGGATCTGTGTGATAAGGAATTACACAGGCGAGTGAATGACAGAAGACACTGTTCTTTGTGGGCTACCAGTGAAAGTGTGCACTGTACATCTATGTATATGTGTACATACGTGTGTGTTTAAGCTTTCTCAAATGTATATTAAGATACTTGATCAGATAAACATATGTACTTATTAATCCATTTTCTGAAGCTCACATCTACTAAAAATTATATAGATTTTTTCTCTTTTAGTTTGATAGTTAACATACTAATTTTTATTTGGATTTAAAGCTCTTTAAATATGTTTCTAATTAATTCTGTTTAGTTGGGAGAAATACCTACCCTCTCCATGCCTCAAATTCCTAAATATTTAAATTGATTTTTATGATGGTTAAATAGTGTAATTAAGAATGAATTGTGCAGATTATTATCAGACTATGTACTGTGAAGAATGCAGCATCTAAGGGGTACAATTCTCATAGTTTAAATATGTATTGTTTAAATGTCTTTAAATCAATCTAATATTATGCTTAATCATGAGAAAATTATAGATATATAACAAGAAAATTTCAGCAGATGAGAATAAACTATCTGGTGTTAATAGATCAGTATGTTGACATAATTTTCTGAAATAGCAAAGTGTTGCTATTGTTATTTCAGGATCATTAAAAAATGAATTTAAAATCAAAATTCCTTTGGTGATTACACAACATTTAAAATAAGCAAGGAGACACTTTTCTAAATGTTCAGATTATTCATTACATTAGTGCACTAAATATATTTGTCACATTGTATTTGCACTTCATTATGACATGTTTGTTTACCAGAATGATATGGTTCATTTACTATTTTAAACCTACTGAAACATTAATTATGATACAAAAAAAGTTAATAGATATTTACCATGAATAATTCACCAAAAATAATAATTGAGATTCCATAATTATATAATTATACTATAAAAATCTAATTTTTGTTGATTATGTAATTGAATACATTATTTTACAATGTAAACACATTTTATATTAAGTTAAAATGTTATCTATTCTAATATATTGTTTTATATTTTCCTCCCATGTGACAGAAAAACTTTGTTTAAAATAGATTATCATTATCAGAAAATAGAAAATGAGAAAACATCACACACAAAAAAAGAAAAATATATTTGATTATTGCATAATTTTTGGAGAAAATTAATTTAAAGTTGGGAGAACTTTAATTATTGTATAATTAAAGTAGAACGAAAGAAATATAAGTAAATAAAAATACTTCAGCTCTATTTATTTCAGAAGAATGAAGACTTATGGAACACGGTTTAATTTTAACTTCCACTATCAGGTCAGCCATAATAGAATTCCTTTAAAACACACACAGGAGGAAAGAAAATCTTAGGACTTTTTTAACCAAATGAAGTTTATAACAATCATTATTTGCGTTGTAATTTGAATATTAAACACTATGCAATCTAGTTGAAAACTTTCTATGCACTAAAATATTTAATCTTTCACCAAAAATATATCAAATAGAAAGTTGTTTAAAACTCATTTGTTTATCTATATTTTAAAATGGTGGAAAAATGATAGATGCTAATTATTTATTCTACTTGTAATAATTTATTATTTTTCTTTTTTTGTTCTTTTTTTTTTTTTTTTGAAACAGCCTCACTCTGTCATCCAGGCTGAAGTGCAGTGGCTCAATCTCTGCTCACTGCAACCTCTGCCTCTTGGGTTCAAGCGATTCTCTCACTTTTACCACCCAAGTAGCTGGGACTACAGGCATGCACCACCATGCCCAGCTAATTTTTGTATTTTTAATAGAGACAGGGTTTTACCATGTTGGCCAGACTGGTCTCGAACCCCTGACCTCAAGTGATCTGCCCACCTCGGCCTCTCAAAGAGCTGGGATTACAGGCATCAGCCACTGTGCCTGGCCTAGTATTTTTCAATGTCATAAATGAACTGGCAATGGAAAATATAAATAAAAAGAGTGTAAGAGGTTGCAAAGATCAACAGCACTTATCACATATCCATAGTCAGCATAAAGAAAATAAATGTTTATTATAATGACAACGACATTTCAATCTAAATTGAAATATAACACATACATGACTAATAATGTTACAGAACAAAGTTTATATAAAATTGAGAAAATAAAATTATACTAATTATAAATGTACGATATTCCTAATTCTAATACTTGGTTAGGTGGTGATATGAGATAGTCTATTAAATACAACAACTATTCTTACACATAATGTCATAAAATTTTATTTCATGAAAGTAAGGTGTGTAACCATTTTATAACAAATTCTTTAAAATTGAGTTCTAAAATATCCTGATTAAAATACAAACTTTTTATTGTTTTATTTATTAAATAGATTTTATAATATATAGATAACAACTGTATGTTGTTATTATTATTATAGATAAAGAAATAAATTTATATCTAAAAATCCTTTCCTGAGGAAGGGATTTTCTAATTTGTAGGGAGATTTTTGTGAGTTAGTGCCAGTGACAAAAATAACGTGTATAGATAGAATTTCAGTGTTCTCGGATTTCAACCAGTGCAAGTACAGATGACATAATTACATAACAATATAGATATCTTCTAGCTATTCCCCACACCTATTTACCTGGAAATTAACCTCTTATCCAGTGATCAGTATTTTGTACAAACTCCTGGGATATCACATTCATATTACAGAAAATAAAGAAAAAGTTTAAACCATAAAAAATAAAAGTACACGTGTACCTTCATGTGTACACACAGGAATACATAATCACATATTTATCAAATAGCAGACTCAGGGGAGATGAATCAAAAAGGAATAAAAACTTCTGCTGACTGATGGGAACATGGTAAAGACACTACAAGGTAATTGAGCCTCAAAATAGCTTATCATTGTGGTTTGAGAACTACCGAATTAAGAAAACAAAAAGTTCAGAAAGAGCCAGTTCTATAATTATATGTCGCAAAAAATGCTATTAGAGTTTCCCAAATAGTATTCCTTTTGCTCTAAATTCTTGAAAATGTCTTTATTGAACTAGCTCTTTAATTCCCTGCTCTTTAAATTTTAGTCTTATGCCTTTCATTTCAACTCAAAAATTAAAGTTAGATGAAGGGGACATGTCTTATGTTTTACTGAGAATTATTTCCACTTTCTGGTGATTTTTATTGTATTTTCAAACTCAGTGTTGTGGCATATCTTAGCATTATCCTATTGAAGGAACTTCACACTACTCTCTCCTGTCCCTGTCCCTGTAAATAAAAATAGATTTCTGTCTTATCCACCCCACTGGTTTTCCACATAGGTCCAGACTAAATACCACAAATAGACACAATCTGTACCCTTTATGTAAGTCAATAATCAAATTGTTTTTCACATGGAAGAAAAGGTAGATTCTGTCTTTCTTAGTTTAATGAGATAAAATTAAAAGAAACACATTAGCATATCTTCAAACATAAAACATCAAATTTACTTACATAATTATTGACCAAAAAATCAGTTTGAGAGGAGAAGCAAGCCTCCTCACTTTGAGTGTAAGGACAAGAATTGTATATTCCACTGCTCTGGTGGTTGTTTATGAAGCCGAAAGTTGTGTTGAATATGTCAAAGACTAAATGAACATTTGCAGATTGACTAACTTCAAAATGCTATATGAATTAAGCCCACCAATGTTTTATAATATTATACATATGAAGCACTATGTACCAATATGGCATAAGGAAGGAATACATATTTAGTTTTTGTTAATAATATGTATCAGAGTAACAACGTACCAACATTTTCTGGAAAAAGATACATTGTTTGCCAAATATTTTACAATATACAGACTAGTGATTTTCAGTTCTAATGCCTGCAATTTTCAGTTACCTGAAAATTTTGAAAAAAGCTATCTTGTACATGTACCTATTTTTGAAAATATGACTCAAAATAAATGCTTATTCATATCTTACTTTAGATAATGATTACTAAAATTACATGATTACTTTATAAAATTGAAATAATATATTCTTCAGACACTTAGAGGTACAGAAAGATAATTCAATACAATTTCCAAACTACTTTTTAATGCATAGAAATATAATAGTCCCCAAAATAAATTACACATAAAATTGTTTTGCATATCTGACAATAACAAAATAATTATCTCATTGCATTATTTTCTAGGATTGACCTTAAAATTATTCAAAATTTTACACTCATGTTTCCTAACTTCCTAAGAAGTTTATATTCTAGCCATTATGGTTATATTAAAAATGAAAAATGAATATTTGTCTATGAGGAAGTTATATAATATACAATATATTTAAGAGATGTTCTAATCAAACATTAATGTTTGTGCCAATTATTCAGATAATTTTATCCAAATATGATCAAGTATATTCAAATCTGAATATTTAGTGTAAGCATTCTGGTAATCATGAATTTCTTAGAAATAATGTCAAAGATTTGGGCTATGTTTAATTAGTCTGAATCCAAAATACTTGTTTAAAAATTTTTGTCAAAAATTTTTCTAAGGTAATGTTTTTCAAATAATATTAGAATGTGTTATGGATGTCAATGTCAGTCATTACGGAAATAACTGGCGATTTTGGGAGCTACCTAGTATCTGAAAACAGGATAAATGTACATAACCTAAGATATACCTAACCCAGAAATTTGAAATCAATATAAAGCAATTACTCAAGGCTCAAGTGACAGATTCTGTGGATTAAAAACACAGATTTTGGATTCACTTACTAGCTGTGCACCATGAACAAGTTAATTTACTGATCAGTGCTTCAGTTTCTTCACTGTAAAGTGGGAAGAGTAACCAATTCAATGGCAATTGCAAAGCTCATATGAGTTAATATGTGTCAAGAACCTAGAACAATATCAAACAGAATTAATGCTACATAAAAGTTATTAATATATTATTAGTATTCAAATTATTACCTGGCTCACTGGAGTGAAGTACCTGTTGAAGCTAAGCAGTTGATGTGTGAACTAATCATTGCTATGGAAGAGAATGAAAGAGATAAATAACAAGTACTCTAGAAAGCATGAAATGCAGAAGGTGAATGGCTTGACAAATTCAAAGGACAGACTGAAATCCAGTGTCTTTTGGTTACTAAGTTACAACAGTCCCTCGTTGCTTACAAAATCAAGCGGAACTGTATTCTTTTAAGTGGCTAAATTACAAAGTCTGTTGAATTCATTCCCCTGCCATGTCTTTAATGTGAATGTTAAAGGCAACAATTGAAAAAGTTGAACCTTGAAAACTTGAATGGTTATTTAGGAGAAAATATGTGGTAAGCCTATTCCAAATTACTTGAAGATTCCATAATTACTTAGTGGTGAGAGTTACTTTGCAAGAAAAACTACGCCACCCTACTTCCCAACTTCACTCTTCCTTTTCTTCAGTACAAACCTGACCAATTGTGAAATTACAATGTAAACACTAGGAGCAAAAACTTTTTAAAAAAATATTATGTAAGCGACGATTTATATTAGCAAAAATGTCATGAATATACATGAGGAACACATGTATTTGTTAGATCAATAAGGGAAGAACAAAAGTTTAACTGGGTTGAAGTTATAATATAGATGCTACTTACTAGAGGTTCTGGACTCAATTTACCAGGTCAAGCAGCTGGGGTATTTGTAATTGTTTACTTAGTTTGTTAGTTGAAATCCATAGTTAATTGTGTCCTATGATAAATGAAGGTGAAATATAAGAAATAATTTCTTATAATGTATTAGGATAAATCAAAAGTAGGGAGATATAAACATAGATTGATATTATGAGATATCATTCATACCCCTTAAATAATATCCCTGAAAATAACCACAACAAAAAAAAACATAGGAGATACTTCTCTTATTAAGGCACTAAGAAATAGACACTAAAGTGAGGACCTGTGTTTTTAAAATGCTATGTAGTTTGGATGTTTTTGGTAGTCTGAAAATGTTTAATAGGGTGTTGCAATTGAAATGGATCCCAAGATTCCAAAGCGTGTATCCACATGTTGTTTATAGCAGAGGGAAAGGAGCAGAACAATTTTAAAGGCAAGTTTTGGAAGGGAACAACAATCAAAATGGGTTCACCAACAGGAATCTTGATAGTAGCTATATATTCATGACATTTTTAAGGACCAAAATAGATAAGGAGGCCAGCAAAGTTAAAAAAAAAAAAAAAAAAGTAAAAAGAGGTTCTGAAGGCAAATAGAAGGAAGATCTGAGCCCCAGGATACAGAGCCAATGTCAGTCATACAACAAGGCCATAGTCAATTCACATCAAAGATCATTCAAAGAAATAGAGGCTTTTCTCTTGAGGAAAACCCCTACAATCATTATAAGTTCATCATGTAAATTGCTGTTCTAGCTCACGCTAAATGTGTCTCCTTTGTATCATTCACCAAAGTAGCTATGCAATAGAAAACAGAGAGTCTCAGACAATCTGGAAGTTATTATGCTCTGGCTCTAAGTTTATGTATTTTCCTGGAGAAAACATAACAACACTTCTACTCATCAAAATGAGAAGTACAGTGCCAAGACATAAATGCAGTATTTATTTTTATCAAATTCGCTTCATGGTAGGTCGGTGACAACAGATCTTCCCTCAGTTCCAGAGTTTAATGGCAGGAAAATCAATCACATTGGTAACTTGACTCCCAAGGGAAGGGCTATATTGTTCAAGAAAAGTTTACGAAATTATCTTTCTCTATCAAAGAAGAAAGCAAAAACAATACAACAAACTTGAAGTAATTATAAAGTTAAATACCATCAACAAAGATGAAATATTAACAGTGGGTGAATCTTATCAAATCTTCATTTACTTGCCAGTTTTACAATTAATGAAGATTGATTGATTTAGCACAATGACAATTAATTATTAAAGCCTTACTCAGGTGGTGACTCCCATTACAGTTGCTATTCTAGGTTTAGTTTTCTTTAGAAAAGCAAATCAGCACATCTCCTGGCATTAGGAATGCAACTATTGAATTGGTACGTGCTATTTGTCTGAAAATCAATAAACAGAGAAGTCTAGTACTTTGTTCCACTAAGCAACAACAATATGCCATTACAGTCTTTTCACATAATTCAGCCAGTGTGCTGGTCCTGTACAAAAATTGGGTCTACAGGGACTCTAATTTTTTCACCACTTTAGAATTCAACATGCTAGTCCTCAACAAGGATGACACAATAATGACAGAAGATATTTCATATAAAAGCATGTAAAAGACTAGGATGAGAAGCTCATGTAATTATTGAGGCACAGAAAAATGCTCTTTTATTTAGAGGGGATATAATTTCATATCAAGGGCCTATTAGATATATCAACTTAATTTTAATATTAAATCGGTTTTGAAATATCAAATAATCTTTTAAATTATTTGTATTAGGATGTGCGTGGGGGCTCACGCTTCTAATCCCAGCACTTTGGGAGGCCGAGGCAGGTGAATCACCTGAGGTCAGGAGTTCAAGACCAGATTGGCCAACATGGTGAAACCCTGCCTCTACTAAAAATGCAAACAGTAGCCAGGTGTGGTGGTGGGCGCCTGTAATCCTAGCTGCTTGGGAGGCTGAGTCAGGAGAATCGCTTGAACCCAGGAAGCGAAGGTTACAGTGAGCTGAGATCACACTATTGCACTCCAGCCTGGGCAACAAGAGCGAGACTCCATCACAAAAAAATAAAATAAATAAAATAAAATAAATAAATAATAAATTATTTGTCTTATTTTTTAAATTATATTTTTGTATATATTTATGGTATGTAATATGTATTGAAATATGTAAATACATTGTAAAATGATTACATCAAGCTACTTATCACCTTACATACTTATTATTTTCTATGTGGTATAAACTTTAAAATCTACTCTTTTAGCAATTTTAGAATATACAATATGTTATTATTAACTATAGTTACCAAGCTGTACAATAGCTCTCCAGAACTTATTTCTGCTGTCTAACTGAAACTGCATCCTTTGATCAATGTCTCCTGTTCTCCCATACCAGAGCTCCTGGTAACCACCATCTACTCCCTACTTTTATGAATTCCAGTTTTTTAGATTCCACATATAAGTGAGATCGTGCTGTGTTTTCTTTCTCTACCTAGTTTATTTCATTTAGCATAATGTCCTACACGTTCATCCCCATTGTTGCAAATGTCAGGTTTTCTCTTTTTAAGGCTGAATCTATTTCATTATGTATAAACTTTTTTTGTTTCTATTAATCTGATGATTGACACCTAGATTGCTTTCATGTCTTAGATACTGTGAATAACGGTGCAATGAACAAGGGCATACAGATATCTCTATGGCAAACTGGTTTAATTCTATTATCCTTTCTGGTAATGTGTTTGTGTAATCTTTGGTTTATGTTTGTACTGGGTTAACCATCTTCTTCTTATCTCTATACCAGTTCCTTACATATTCTGGATAAGAGTCCTTTATTAAGTAGGTGTATTAAATTATTGTCACGTTAAAGACCAGAAAGCTTGAACTTGATTGAACATCTCTCTGTTATTGGTGAAATCAGTTTTTTGATAAGCTATTCAAAACTGTCCCGTATTAATGTTTAGGGTTTATATAAGGATAATGTTTTTGCTCAGGGTCATGAACCAAAATAACTTTGTATTAGTCAACATAAATTTGTGAGGAGAATGCTTTAATCTCTTAACTTTTCTAATATTTTTCCAAACCTCTAATAGTGTCTTAACAGTAAATAATAGTTACCAGATCAATCCCTGCTTTGAATGTTTCATACTTGGAGAATTAGCCACATACAGGTGTGCTTCTAATGTAGAGGAACTGGGAAGAAAAGAATAATTTAATAGGTGTAAACCCTAGCAATTGGATGGGCCTTGCAAAAAAAATTCTCACGTTCACATATGAGCAACTAAAGGAATCAAAATAAGGCCACTAATGTGATGATTAAGACAATTCAATTTTTATTTATTTTCATCCTAAGGATGAAAATGAAGGTTGTAAATTAGCTTACATCAGATCAAAAACACAATTTTGTGGTACAGATTAGATCTTGACTTTCTTTAAAGTCTAGATACCTAAATATATATGTTTATTTTCATTTGTAAGGAATTATTTTCACTTGAAAATACTAGTTTAGTTTTCTTTTTTCATTCTTTAGTTATTTACAGTGTGTAGGTATACACAGATTTTTTAGAAGACAGCTGTAATAATCCAAGTTAGTTTTAAAGTAGTTTCACTCAAGGAATCTTTCTGACAAAGCCCGTACTATCTGACTACATTTATTTCTTAGCGCACCTGCACTCAAATCCCCCAAGTCATTACACAAGATTCTATTAAAAGTATACTGCTGTTTCATAATTTAATGAATTGCTAATCTGCTCCTTGTGCATGGAATCTCTTCCCTTTCCTTCCCCAATCACCATATCTATTTATATTTCCCTAAAAACTTTTCCCAATAAAAAGAAATGACCAATAATTCCTTTGTGTTTTTATTCTGCTCTATGATGTGTTAATCAAAGCCTGTGTTATTTTGTTATGTATTTTTATTTTGTTTATTTTTAATTGATACATATTCATGCATGTTTATGAAGATAATATGCTGTTGTGATATATGTATACACTGTAATTATCCAGTCAGAGTAGTTTGGATATCCACCACTTCTTTGTGGTAGAAACAAACAAAATCCTCTTTTCTAGCTATTTGAAATAACAAAGTTATTGTTGACTATAGTTGCCCTACTGTACAGTAGGGAACCAGAACTGATTCTTCCTCTCTAATTTTTTTTCTAATTTGTACCCATTGCCCATAGTCACCACATCTCCTCTTCCCCAGTCCTTAGTAACCTCTATTGTAATCACTATTCCTATGATATCAAATTTTTTAGATTCTGAATATGAATGACAGTATGCAGTATTTGTCTTTCTGAGTCTGACTTACTTCATTTAAAAAAATGTCCTCTAGGCTCATCCATGTTGTCACAAATGGCAAGATTTTATTCCCTTTTATGGCTGTATAATATTCCATTTTGTATATATGTCCCCTTTTCTTCATTCATTGTTGACCACCTAGGTTAATTCAATATCTTGGATATTGTGAATATGCTGTGATGAATATGGGAGTGAAGATATCTCTTTAACATACCAATTTTTTTTTTTTAATTTTACTTTAACTTCCGAGATACACGTGCTGAATGTGAGATTTGTTACATAGATATATGTGTGCCATGGTGGTTTGCTGCACCTATCAACCCATCAATTAGGTTTTAAGCCCCGCATGCATTAGGTATTTGTCCTAATGCTCTCCCTCCCCTTTCCCCCAACACTCCTCTGATAGGCCCCCTTTGCAGGGACATGGATGAAGCTGGAAACCATCATCCTCAGCAAACTAACACAGGAACAGAAAACCAAACTCCTCGTGTTCGTTCTCACTCGTAAGTGGGAGTTGAACAATGAGAACACATGGACACAGGGAGGGGATATACCAATATTATTTTCCTCTGGAAACAGTATTGGGGTTACCGGATGGTATGATAGTTCTATTCTTAGTTTATGAGGATCCTCCATACTGTTTTCTATAGTGGATACAATAATTTATATTCCTACCAACAGTGTATAAGGGTTTCCTTTTCTCTGCAACTTTGCCAACACTTGTTATCATTTGTATTTTTGATAATAACCATTCTAACTGGAGTAAAGTAATATCTCATTGTTTTTACTATTTGAATTTCTATCATGATTAGAAATATTGAGCATTTTTCCACATAATGGTTGTCCTTTTATATGTCTTCTTTTGATAAATGTCTATTCAGGTCTTTTGCTCAATTTTTAATGGGATGATTTGTTATTTGTTATTGAGTTGTTTACGTTTCTTATATATTCTAGATATTAACTCCTTGTTAAACATGTAGTTTGCAAATATTTTCTCCCATCCTGCATGTTTCCTCTTCTCTCTGTTGACTGTTGTCCTTTCTATGCAGAAGCTTTATAGTTTGATGTCATCATATTTGTCTATTTTTGCTTTCATTGCTGTGCTTTCAAGGTCTTTTTTTCCCCAGCCCAATGTCATGAAGTATTTCCACTGTTTTCTTCTAGTAGTTTCATAGTTTCTAGTCTTACTTTAATTTACTTTCTTTAATCTATTTTGACTTTACTTTTGTACGTGATGAGTAATAGGGGTCTAGCTTTCTTCTTCTGTATGTGAATATTCAATTTTTCTAGCACCATTTTTTAAAGAGACTGCCCTTTCCCCAATGTGTGTTTCTGGCATCTTTGTTAAAAATCAGTATAATATAGATGTGTAGGTTTATTTCTGCACTCCTTTTTCTCTTTTATTAGTCTATGTGTTTGTTTTCATGCCAGTACCAACATATTTTTAGTTATTATAGCTTTGTAGTGTATTTCAAAGTGAGTTAGTGTGAGCCTCCAGCCTTTTTATTTATTTATTTATTTTTTATTATTTGATTTTATTATTTTATTTTTTCTTTGTCTTGTGATTGCTTTGGATATTAGGGTATTTTGTGGTAACATATAACTTATATGTTGTAACATATAAGTTATATGTTGTAACATATAACTTATATGTTGTAACATATAAGTTATAAGTTATATCTTATGTAACATATAAGTTACCACATATAAGTTACCACATATAAAGCTTTTTTAAACGTCTGTGAAGAATGTCTTTGACTGGATTGCTTTGGCTAGTATGGATATTTTAACAATATTATTTCCTTCAATCCACAAAAGTAAAATATCTTTCCATTTATTTGAGTCTTCATCCATTTCTTTCATAGATTTTATTTTAGAGATCTTTTACTTCCTTGGTTAAATGTATTCCTGGGTATTTTATTATTCTAGCCTTTATAAATGGAAATTATTTCTTTTTCAGAGGGCCTTTTTTTTTTTTTTTTTTTTTTTTTTTTTAAGACAGCGTTTCTCTCTGTTGCCCAGTCTGGAATGCAGTGGCGTGGTTTCAGCTCACTGCAACCTCCACCTCCTGATTTCAAGCAATTCTCCTGCCTCAGCCTCCCATCTAGCTGGAATTACAGGTGCACGCCACCACGTCCAGCTGATTTCTGTAGTTTTAGTAAGGACATGGTTTCACTGTGGTGGCCAGACTGGTCTCGAACTCCTGACCTCAGGTGATCTTCCTGTCTTGGCATCCTGAAGTGCTTGGATTACAAGTGTGAGACACCATGCCTATCCAGAGAGTACAGTATTAACATATAGAAATGCTACTGCTTTTTGTATATTCATTTTGTGTCCTGCAACTTTACTAAGTTTTTTTTACTAGTTTGAATAGTTTTTTTGGTGGGTCTATAGACTTTGCTATACATAAATTCATGTCGTTTGCAAACTGGGACAATTTGATTTCCTCTTTTTCAATTTGACTGTTTTTTTATTTCCTTCTCTTGACTCATTGTTCTCGCTAGGTCTTCCAGTAGTGTGATGAATAGAACTGGTAAAAGTAAATATTCCTGTTTTGTTTCAGATCATAGAGAAAAAACTTTTAACTTTACCTCATTTAGAATGATGTTAGCTGTGGATTTATCACTTGTAATCTTTTTTGTGTTGAACATACTTTCTATACCTAATTTCATGAGATTTTTTATCGTGAAAAGATACTGTCAAATTATTTTTTCATGGCTACTGAAATGATTGTATGTTTCTTAGTTTTCTTTCTGCTAATGGGATGTACCATATTTATTGATTTGTTTATGCTAAACCATCCTTGTATCCTTGACATCAACCTCACTTGATTATGGTGAATGAATTTTTTTTAATGTGCTGTTGAATTCGATTTGTTTGTATTTTGTTGAGGAATTTTGCATCTGTGTTTATCAAGAATAATGGTCGTGTGTGTGTGTGTGTGTGTGTGTGTGTGTGTGTGTGTGTCTTTGTATGGTTTTGATATCAGGATAATGCTATCTTCATAAAATAAGATTGGAATTTTTTTCTTTGACTTTCTGGAATAGTTTCAAAATAATTTGTGTTAGTTATTCTTCAAGTGTTTGGTAGAATTCAGTTGTGAAACCATCAGTTCCTGGATCTTTCTTTCATGGGAATTTTTTTTTATTACTGATGCAATGTCCTAATTGATTAATTATCTGTTTAGATTATCTATTTCTTCATAGGTCAAACTCTGTACTTGTATATGTTTAGCAATTTATATATTCCCTCTAGATTATCCAATTTCTCAGCATATAATTGTTCATAATAGTGTCTTGTGATTGTATTTCTTTAGTATCAGTGATAACATCTCTTTTATCATCCTTGGTTTTATTTATTTGAGCTAATTTTTTAAAGTTTAGCTAAAGGATTGTCAAATTTGTTTAACTTTTCAAAAAACCAACTCTGCTTTGTTGATGATTTGGAGATTTTTATTCTCTATTTTGTTTACTTTTTCTCTGATATGTATTATTTTTTCTTCCACTAATTTTGGATTAATTTGTTCTTGTTATTCTAGTTCCTGAATGCAATGTTAGTTTGTTTATTTGAGATTTTTCTACTTTTTTGATGTAAGTATTTGTTGGAATAATCTTCTATTGGAACCATTTTTGCTGTATCTCCTAAGTTCTGATATGTTTTATTTTAAATTTTCATTTGTCTGAACAAAATTATTGATTTTTAAAAAATTTTGTCTTTGACCCATTGGTTTCTTGGGAGCATGTTGTTTAATTGCCATTTATTTTTAAAGTTTCTGAAGTTTCTGCTGTTATTGATTTCTAGTTTTGTACTATTGTGGTAAAAATTATATGCTTGATATAATCTTAATCTTAACAAATTTGTTAACTTTTTTGTGCCCTACATATGATATAACTTGAAGAATGTTTCGTTTGTAGTTGAGAAAAATGTGTATTCTGTAGTTGTTGGATGAAAAGTTATTGTGTATCATTTAGGTCCACTTGGTATAGAGTGTAGTGTAACTCTGCATTTGTTATTGTTGTTGATTTTCTGTCTGGATGATCTGTCCATTTTTGAAAGTGGAGTGCTAAAGTCTCTTACTATTATCATATTGCAGTATCTTGTATTTTAAACCTAATAATACTTGTTTTATATATTTGAGTGCTTTGGTTTTGGATGCATATATATTTATAATTGCTGTATCTTCATGCTGAATAGATTCCTTTATCATTACATAATTACATTCTTTACAGCTTTTGACTTAATGTCTGTTATCTAGCATAAGTATAGGTATTCCTGTTTGCTTTTGGTTTGTTTTCATACAATACCCTTTTCAACCATTTCATTTTTAGTCTTTGTGTTTTTCACGGGTGAAGTGAGTCTCTTGTAGGCAACATAAAGAGAACCAGCCTGATTGCTAAGAGTGTAGCTAAATAATCATTGATAAAAAGATGAGTGTGTTTTTTCACCATGCACATACTAGTCCCATCTCAACAAAAACCAGGAATCGAGATGTGATTATACCAGCAGAAACTGCCAGCTGGAACTACATAAAACAGAGAAAGTGAGATAGAATGAAGACAGGCTGCAAGTATGCATTGTCATTAAAGAAAAGAGGAGTTACCCCTAAAGATGAAGCAGAGGCCATCAGGGTTACCACTCCCACTACAGATCCAAGAAGCGAAACTTCTTCCTCTTTAGCTTTGGAGGGTGAAGCCATCTCTTTGGCTTCCGCTGGCCTGAAAGCCACTGAAGAGTGCTGCATGAGTGGGACCACCACAGAGAGCTGCTAGGGCAGGGCTTACCCCACAGAACTGTAGTACACTGCCACCCCAGAGGGCCACGTGGGCAGATCATTGAACCAAGGCCTATTCTCAAGTGTTAAATTTTAATGATATTTGCCTTGCTATTTTTTTTTTTTTAACTTGCTTGGAATCTGTCAGTCCTTTCTTCTAACTTCTTCCTTTGAGGATAGAAATGTCTATCCTATGCTTGTCCCACCATTATATTTTTGAAGCACACAACTTTTCTGGTTTTACAAGTTCACATCTGGAGAGGAATTTTACCTCAGGATAAATCTTACCTTTAGTCTCACTTATACCTGATTTCGATACTAGTCAGGTTAGACTTTGGACTTAAGAGTTGATACTGCCATGAGATAGGATGTTTGGCCTGTTGAGATAATATATCTATATATATCTTGCAAATCAGAAAAAACATGAATTTGTGAGGTTGGGATAAAATGTTAAGAACTGACTGTTTATTACCTCCAAAATCATGTGTTCAAGTCCTGACCTCCAGTGTGGCCATAGTTGGAGATGAGACCTCTAGGAAAGTAAATGGGGTTAGAAGGGTAGGACTCCTGACCCAATGTGATTTGTCTCTATAAGAGAAAAACAACAACAAAAAAAAAACCTGTTTTTCTCCCTCTCCACAAACATACACTGAGGAAAGACCACGTGAGGACACAGCAAGGCAGTCATTTGTGAGCAAGGAGAAGAGCCTTTTCCAGAAACCAAATTGGCCAGAAACTGAGTCATGTTTTTCTAGCCTCTAGAACTGGGAGAAAATAAATTTCTGTTGTTTTAGCACTTGGTCTGCAGTATTTTTTCTGGCAGCCTGAGCAAACTAATATAATATTTTATATTATGCTTTCTCATAAATACTTTTTAAAACAACTTTACAGTAATCTTGGGAAATCAGAATTAAGTTTACTTTTTATGTAGAAGTAAATTGAAACTCCCATACATTTAAACCTTTCTTGTATAATGGTACGGACTTTACCTTCTGCCCTATCTGGAAGAGAAGCACAGGAAATTTTCTAAAGCAAAACAAATTGGCAGAAGAGGCAAGTTGTAGACAACAAGTTTTGAATAAAGTTGACTCTTGCCAAGTGCAAAATGTCAATTAATTCCACATGTCTAAAAGTGGATTTTTCTATAAATTTCCCTCTACACACTGCTTTAAATGTGTTCCAGAGATTCTGATATGTCGTGTCTTTTTTTCATTGGTTTCAAAGGACATCTTTATTTCTGCCTTCATTTCGTCAGGTACCCAGTAGTCATTCAGGAGCAGGTTGTTCAGTTTCCATCAAGTTGAGTGGTTTTGAGTGAGTTTCTTAATCCTGAGTTCTAGTTTGATTGCACTGTGTTCTGAGAGACAGTTTGTTATAATTTCAGTTATCTTACATTTGCTGAGGAGTGCTTTACTTCCAACTATGTAGTCAATTTTGGAATAAGTGCGATGTGGTGCTGAGAAGAATGTATATTCTGTTGATTTGGGGTAGAGAGTTCTGTAGATGTCTATTAGGTCCTCTTGGTGCAGAGCCGAGTTCAATTCCTGGATATCCTTGTTAACTTTCTGTCTCATTGATCTGTCTAATGTTGACAGTGGGGTGTTAAAGTCTCCCATTATTATTGTGTAAGAGTCTAAGTCTCTTTGTAGGTCTCTGAGGACTTGCTTTATGAATCTGGGTGCTCCTGTATTGGGTGCATATATATTTAGGATAGTTATGTCTCCTTGTTGAATTGATCCCTTTATCATTATGTAATGGCATTCTTTGTCTCTTTGGATCTTTCTTGATTTAAAGTCTGTTTTATCAGAGATTAGGACTGCAACCCCTGCATTTTTTGCTGTTTGTTTTCCATTTGCTTGGTAGATCTTCCTCCATCCCTTTACTTTGAGCATATGCGTGTCTCTGCACGTGAGATGGTTCTCCTGAATCCAGCACACTGATGGGTCTTGACTCTTTATATGCCCGAAAGAGAAAGCAGGAAAGATCTAAAATCAACACCCTAACATCACAATTAAAAGAACTAGAGAAACAAGAGCAAACATTCAAAAGCTAGCAGAAGGCAAGAAATAGCTAAAATCAGAGCAGAACTGAAAAAAACCTTCAAAAAATCAGTGAATACGGGAGTTGGTTATTTGAAAAGATCAACAAATTTGATAGACTGTTAGCAAGACTAATAAAGAAGAAAAGAGAGAAGAATCAAACAGATGCAATAGAAAATGATAAAGGAGATATCACCACCGATCCCACAGAAATACAAACTACCATCAGAGAATACTATAAACACCTCTGTGCAAATAAACGAGAAAATCTAGAAGAAATTCATAAATTCCTGGACACATACATCATCCCAAGACTAAAACAGGAAGACGTTGAATCCCTGAATAGACCAATAACAGGATCTGAAATTGAGGCAATAATTAATAGCCTACCAACCCAAAAAAGTCCAGGATCAGATAGATTCACAGCTGAATTCTGTCAGAGGTACAAAGAGGAGCTGAACCATTCCTTCTGAAACTATTCCGATCAATAGAAAAAGAGGGAATCTTCCCTAACTCATTTTATGAGGCCAGCATCACCCTGATACCAAAGCCCGGATGAGACGCAACAAAAAAAACAGCATTTTAGACCAATATCCCTGATGAACACTGATGCAAAAATCCTCAATAAAATACTGGCAAACCGAATCCAGCAGCACATCAAAAAGCTTATCCACTATGATCAAGTTGGCTTCATCCCTGGGATGCAAGACTGGTTCAACATACATGAATCAACAAACGTAATCCAGCATATAAACAGAACCAAAGACAAAAACCACATGATTATCTCAATAGATGCAGAAAAGGCCTTCGACAAAATTCAACAGCTCTTCATGCTAAAAACTCTCAATAAACTAGTTATTGATGGGACGTATCTCAAAATAATAAGAGCTATTCATGACAAACTCACAGCCAATATCATACTGAATGGGCAAAAACTGGAAACATTCCCTTTGAAAACTGGCACAAGACAGGGATGCCCTCTTTCACCACTCCTATTCAACATAGTGTTGGAAGTTCTGGCCAGGTCAATCAAGCAGGAGAAAGAAATAAAGGTTATTCAATTAGGAAAAGAGGAAGTCAAATTGTCCTTGTTTGCAGATGGCATGAATGCATATTTAGAAAACCCCATCTTCTCAGCCGAAAATCTCCTTAAGCTGATAAGCAACTTCAGCAAAGTCTCAGGATAAAAAATCAATGTGAAAAATCACAAGCATTCTTATACACCAATAACAGACGAACAGAGAGTCAAATCATGAGTGAACTCCCATTCACAATTGCTTCGAAGAGAATAAAATACCTAGGAATCCAACTTACAAGGGATGTGAAGGATCTCTTCAAGGAGAACTACAAACCACTGCTCAATGAAGTAAAAGAGGACACAAACAAATGGAAGAACTTTCCATTCCCATGGACAGGATCAATCAATATTGTGAAAATGGCCATACTGCCCAAGGTAGTTTATAGATTCAAAGCCATCTGCATCAAGCTACCAATGACTTTCTTCACAGAATTGGAAAAAAAAAAAAATAAGTCAAAGTTCATATGGAATGAAAAAAGAGCCCACATTGCCAAGACAATCCTAAGTCAAAAGAACAAAGCTGGAGGCATCACACTACCTGACTTCAAACTATACTACAAGGCTACAGTAACCAAAACAGTGTGGTACTGGTACCAAAACAGAGATATAGACCAATGGAACAGAACAGAGTCCTCAGATATAATACCACACATCTACAGCCATCTGAACTTTGACAAACCTAACAAAAGCAAGAAATGGGGAAAGGATTCCCTATTTAATAAATGGTGCTGGGAAAACTAGCTAGACATATGTAGAAAGCTGAAACTGGATCCCTTCCTTACATCTTATACAAAAATTAATTCAAGATGGATTAAAGACTTAAATGTTAGACCTAAAACCATTAAAAACCCTAGAAGAAAACCTAGGCAATACCATTCAGGACATAAGCATGGGCAAGGATTTAATGACTAAAACACCAAAAGCAATGGCAATGAAAGCCAAAATTGACAAATGAGATCTAAGTAAACAAAAGAGCTTCTGCACAAAAAAAGAAACTACCATCAGAGTGAACAAGCAACCTACAGAATAGGAGAAAATTTTTAAAATCTGCTCATCTGACAAAGGGCTAATATCAAGAATCTACAAGGAAATTAAACATCAAAAAGTGGGCAAAGGATATGAACAGACACTTCACAAAAGAAGACACTTAGGCAGCCAACAGACACATGAAAAAATTCTCATCATCACTGGCCATCAGAGAAATGCAAATCAAAAGCACAGTGAGATACCATCTCACACCAGTTAGAATGGTGATCATTAAAAAGTCAGGAAACAACAGGTGCTGGAGAGGATGTGGAGAAATAGGAACACTTTCACACTGTTGGTGGGACTGTAAACTAGTTCAACCATTGTGGAAAATAGTGTGGCATTCCTCAAGGATCTAGAACTAGAAATACCATTTGACCCAGCCATCCCAATATTGGGTATATACCCAAGGGATTATAAATCATGTTGGATTAGGCAACATATTCACAAAATAAAAATAAAAAGATATTAGAAAAGAGAAAACATGAGTATGATCAATACTGTTAATTTACAAAAAAAAAAAAAAAAAAAAAAAAACACTCTTACAATGGAAAGAACTAGAGAAGGAAGAGCAAACACATTCAAAAGCTAGCAGAAGGCAAGAAATAACTAAGATCAGAGCAGAACTGAAGGAGATAGAGACACAAAAACCCTCCAAAAAATCAATGAATCCAGGAGTTGGTTTTTTGAAAAGATCAACAAAACTGATAGACTGCTAGCAAGTGTAATAAAGAAGAAAAAGGAGAAGAATCAAATAGATGCAATAAAAAATGATAAAGGGGATATCACCACCAACCCCACAGAAATACAAACTACCATCAGAGAATGCTATAAGCAACTCTATGCAAATCAACTAGAAAACTTAGAAGAAATGGACACTCTGAGAAGACTAAACCAGGAAGAAGTCGAATCCCTGAAGAGACCAATAGTAGGCTCTGAAATTGAGGCAATAATTAATAGTCTACCAATCAAAAAATGTCCAGGACCAGATGGATTCACAGCCAAAATCTACCAGAGGTACAAGGAGGAGCTGGTACCACTCCTTCTGAAACTATTCTGATCAATAGAAAAAGAGGGAATCCTCCCTAACCCATTTTATGAGGCCAGCATCATCCTGATACCAAAGTCTGGCAGAGACACAACAAAAAAAGAGCATTTTAAACCAATATCCCTGATGAACACTGATGCAAAAATCCTCAATAAAATACTGGCAAACCGAATCCAGCAGCACATCAAAAAGCTTATCCACCATGATCAAGTGGGCTTCATCCCTGGGATGCAAGGCTGGTGCAACATATGCAAATCAATAAACGTAATCCACCATATAAACAGAACCAATGACAAAAACCACATGATTATCTCAATAGATGCAGAAAAGGCCTTTGACAAAATTCAACAGCCCTTCATGCTAAAATCTCTCAATAAATTCGGTATTGATGGAACGCATCTCAAAATAATAAGAGCTATTTATGACAAACCCACAGCCAATATCATACTGAATGGGCAAAAACTGGAAGCATTCCCTTTGAAAACTGGCACAAGACAGGGATGCCGTCTTTCACCACTCCTATTCAACATAATGTTGGAAGTTCTGGCTAGGGCAATCAGGCAAGTGAAATAAATAAAGGGTATGCAGTTAGTAGAAGAAGAGGTCAAATTGTCCCTGTTTGCAGATGACGTGATTGTATATTTAGAAAACCCCATCATCTCAGTCCAACATCTCCTTAAGCTGATAAGCAACCTCAGCAAAGTTTCAGGGTTCAAAATTAATGTGCAGAAATCACAAGCATTCTTATACACCAGTAACAGACAAACAGAGAGCCAAATCATGAATGAACTTCCATTCACAATTGCTTCAAAGAGAATAAAATACATAGGAATCCAACTTACATGGGATTTAAGGGACCTATTCAAGGAGAACTACAAACCATTGCTCAGTGAAATAAGAGGACACAAACAAATGGAAGAACATACCATGCTCATGGATAGGAAGAATCAATATCGTGAAAATGGCCATACTGCCCAAGGTTATTTATAGATTCAATGCCATCCCCATCAAGCTACCAATGAGTTTCTTCACAGAATTGGAAAAAACTGCTTTAAAGTTCATATGGAACCAAAAAAGAGCCCGCATTGCCAAGACAATCCTAAGTCAAAAGAACAAAGCTGGAGGCATCACACTACCTGACTTCAAACTATACTACAAAGCTACAGTAACCAAAACAGCATGGCACTGGTACCAAAACAGAGATATAGACCAATGGAACAGAACAGAGCCATCAAAAATAGCACCACACATCTACAGCCATCTGATTTTTGACAAACCTGAGAAAAACAAGAAATGGGGAAAGGATTCCCTATTTAATAAATGGTGCTGGGAAAATTGGCTAGCCATAAGTAGAAAGCTGAAACTGGATCTTTTCCTTACTCCTTATACGAAAATTAATTCAAGATGGATTAGAGACTTAAATGTTAGACCTAATACCGTAAAAACCCTAGAAGAATACCAAGGTAGTACCATTCAGGACATAGGCATGGGCAAGGACTTCATGTCTAAAACACCAAAAGCAATGGCAACAAAAGCCAAAATTGACAAATGGGATCTAATTAAACTAAAGAGCTTCTGCACAGCAAAAGAAACTACCATCTGAGTGAACAGGCAACCTACAGAATGGGAGAAAATTTTTGCAATCTCCTCATCTGACAAAGGGCTAATATCCAGAACCTAAAAAGAACTCAAACAAATTTATGAGAAAAAAAACAAACAACCCCATCAAAAAGTGGGCAAAGGATATGAACAGACATTTCTCAAAAGAAGACATTCGCACAGCCAACAGACACATGAAAAAATGATCATTGTCACTGGCTATCAGAGAAATGCAAATCAAAACCACAATGAGATACCATCTCACACCAGTTAGAGTGGCAATCATTAAAACGTCAGGAAACAACAGGTGCTGGAGAGGATGTGGAGAAATAGGAACACTTTTACACTGTTGGTGGGAGTGTAAACTAGTTCAACCATTGTGGAAAACAGTATGGCGATTCCTCAAGGATCTAGAACTAGAAATACCATATGACTCAGCCATCCCATTCCTGGGGATATACCCAAAGGAGTATAAATCATGCTGCTATAAAGACACATGCACACGTATGTTTATTGCAGCACTATTCACAATAGCAAAGACTTGGAATCAACCCAAATGTCCATCAGTGACAGACTGAATTATGAAAATGTGTCACATGTACACCATGGAATACTATGCAGCCATAAAAAAGGATGAGTTTGTGTCTTTTGTAGGGACATGGATGCAGCTGGAAATCATCATTCTCAGCAAACTTTTGCAGAAACAGAAAACCAAACACCGCATGTTCTCACTCATAGGTGGGAACTGAACAATGAGATCACTTGGACTCGGGAAGGGGAACATCACACACCGGGGCCTATCATGGGGAGGGGGGAAGGGGGAGGGATTGCACTGGGAGTTATACCTGATGTAAATGACGAGTTGATGGGTGCTGACGAGTTGATGGGTGCAGCACACCAACATGGCACATGTATATGTATGTAACAAACCTGGACGTTGTGCACATGTACCCTAGAACTTAAAAACAAAACAAACAAACAAAAAAACCCCACTCTTTTAAACGTTCTGAAAATGCATTTACTTATGGATTTTGGTAACATGTCCTGTGATTACACCTAGTTATTTTTAATATTATGTAGTAATTCTGTGTGTATGCATGCATATTTATAACACTTGGAATTAAAAAATGATAAACAGAATACTTGAATATTATCCTAATGGAGATTAGTGATAGAATAAGACAGAACTAAAATCAATTACATAAGTAAACAATAGGGAAAAGATTTTAAAAAGTAGTTATTTCACAAGATTAAAGTTATTTTGCAATTTGCGTTTTAGAATCATACTTAAATAATTATTACAGTATATATTTTTATGTTAAAACTTTAAATGTGTCATATAGTATACATGTATATAGATTTCTATATATAAAACTCTTAAAAGTTGCAAGTGAATCCAAGTTATATTTTGAAAATGACACTAATTGAATTGTATGTAATGTTTTAAGCTTGTTTTTTAAGTCTGCAGGAAACACTTGATTAATTGATATTTTGGGCAGCAAAGTTGATGTTCTAAACACTCTTAAAAATACAAACATAAAAAGCAATTAAATGGAAAAAATGTTGATATGAAAGAAAGTCTAGAGTCTACATCTAATGAGTCTACATCTGAGAATAAAGCAAGGAGAATAGGCAGGTATCTTGTTCTTAAACCAGTATATGGCAGAAGAATCTATTCCCTCAAGCTGGTGACACACGTAGTAGGTTCTCTGCTATATGAATAAGCAACAGGATGCAGTCACTGACTCAACCATACTGCTTACCTGTACTTGATATTTACTATATGAAACCTCAAGGTTGGAATACAGCATCTATACTTTTTCTTTCCACTTGCTTCCACTTTCCTCTAGGCTTGTTCTCTGCAAGGCACCATTCTAGGCTCTTTATATAGATTCTAGCATTAAATCCTTAAAACAATTCTATTGTACATCTAATATCATCCTCCTCATTTTATAGAGATGAAAATCAAAGCTTAAATTACTCATCTAGTCACAAAAAATGACAAAGATTAAAATTAAAATTCATTTCCAAATCCACTTTCCATTTTTTATATAAGAGCAGCTTAGGATGTACTAGGAAATCTCCATAATACCAAAAACAATGCAATTTACCTTTGTTTTCTTAAAAATCTGTGATTCTGCTTCAGGTATTCCTATGAGCCAGCTTTACTGGCAAATTAATTAATTAAAAGTTGTTGTTGTTGTTTTTTTTTTTTCATAAGTCCCCAGCTCCTTATTTACTGCCCCTTACCTATCCATAACTGATACTTGCTCTACCCCAAACACTGTGGTTTAATTTTTACTCTTCTTTTTTTTTTGCCCAACCATATCCTCAATTCTAGAGCTAAAAATGAATATCAGACAATACAAATGACTGATATAAGCTTGTAGTCTTAACTTTGTGGTAAATATTTACATTTTAAAAAACTTCAAATGAATTTGTAGGGGAATCATTCATCAAGGTTTGAATTGAAAAAATGCTTCAGGATGAGTAACAGCAGTCCTCTCAGACAGTCCAGAACTGACACAATTCAAAAAAGTAATCAGATTTTCTGCCTAAATTAAAACAACAATTAGAACTGGGTTACTCCTTTGGGTACATCAACATTCTGATAAAAACATGTCGTCTAGACTGAATGTATGTCAAATCCAAAACATGTAGCTGATTCAAAAATAAATGTGAAATACCATCACCAAAATGATAACTAAACTGAATACTCAGGGAATATATTAATAGCGGTTGTTTTTTTTTTTTTTTTTTCATTTTTTCTGTTCTTTAAGGAATCCAATTTTAACAATGGTAACTATCTGAAATTGTCTTTCTATTAATAATAATACACTTTCTATTAATAATAATGTACAACAATTATACATTATAATGTACAATATAATATGATACACAATTCTACCAGATTTATGTAAGGAAACATAACAAAAAATAGTGACTAAAGTAGGCCATTTCAATACCAAATGCAAACTAAACATTAAGAATGTTAAATATTTTAAAAATTATTCGGTGAATTCTAAAGATGTAGAGATCAAAATTGTAAGCATGGATGACACAAAGTAACATGACAGTGTGATACTACACCCAAGTTCCAATGGCTATTGTGATATAAAATAATCTTTATCATTTCAATTCACAGAATGGTTAGATTCAGACCCTAAAGAAATAAGAACAAAATATTGCAAAGACAAATGTATGTCATTGTCAATCACAAAAGCTTAGTAAATGTGAATTACTAATTAATTATTGAATTCTTTCAATTTGTAATTAAATTAATGATATTTATCAAATCAGATTACGACATAGAGGAAAAGAAGCATGGGAGTTCTCCTTTTTTGTTAATTGTCCATCAATTCTTGGGTTGTTTCACTAAAGCTAAATAACTCCTCCAGCATAATTTCCACCAGTTGGACTACTCTATTTCAATGGAACCTAGTACACTTTTTTTTTTTTTCCCCAACTGACTGGCATTCGATTGAACACAAAAGCTAATTCTATAACTAGCACCAGCAAATCTTACCTATACTGCTCACCTGACCTTTAATCTCAGGTAGTAATAAGAGGTTAAAATGTTTCACTGTTCTCAATTACTATGTATTTACACGGTCTTTGCATTCCAAAAAATAATGTTAGATGCCCAACATGATATTTGTGACTTTCTTAAATGTCAAATAGCAATATTAAATAGAGTAGCCTTCACATGACGCCAGGTCTCCCAATTGAGTTTTTTCTAACGACACATTGATGAGATTGTTATCGTTATTCCTGCTAACTCCCGGTTTTCTGAAGTCATCCACAGAATACTTCACACTCCAATCATTCATAGCATTACTGCAAGAGGAAGATTACAGGAATACTGCTTTATGCTGTCTACCCAGTAATTAAACCTCTCTTAAAATGAATAGTGCATTTTTAATAGTTTCTCTGGAGGTTTCACGAACAACATATGTTCTTTTAAGCAAGAGCTCATCTTTCATCAACACCTAAATTCACACCAAGGCTCAGTGGCTCTTTGCAGTAGGACGCCTGCACATTATATCATCCATCATCCTGGCACAGCCGCAGTCATGGAACAGAGGCATTAACCTGTCACAGTGTGATTCAGAAAGAAATGTGGTTTTCAAAGAAGCTTCAGTTTGGCTACCAGACCAGAGCTATAAAGTGTGTGAGGTATGTGCATGGGTGTGTATGCAAATATGCATCAAATTGAGGCTTAAAATTCACATTGAAAAAAAATCACAGACTGTCTAAAAAACAGCTTCAAGCAATTTAACAACAAAGCTAATTCCTTGTATCATATTTCATTCTTCTTTTGCTTAGTACATTTCTATTCACCTGTGATCACTGAGCTAATTTCTAAGTTTATATGCAAACAAGGAAAATGGTCTCACAGACTTAGAAATCATAGTTCAAAAGACACAGGCAGCCTAAGGTGCACACGCAACACAGAGCACCATCCCTAGGGGATGCAAAGAAAATATTCCAGTCCAGGTCATGGTGAACTTCTGTTCTATAACAATCTGTTTACTGATATCCTGAACAAGGGTGTCAGTAAATCCAGTCTGAAATACTTTTAACTAGCACAGGTTTTACACAGAGGTCTCAGAATTATTAATTTCTGGGATCTGTACATTGATTTATAAAGAAACTATTTTGGTTAGAATCCTGGTCCTAACACCTTCTAACTATGTGGGCTTGAACAATTTACTGAAGTTTTCTGTGCCTCTGTTTTACCCTCTTTAAACTAGAAATAATATCTGTGCCTACATCATGGAGCTATTGTGAGTATTAAATAGTTTTTTTTTCCTTTGCCGTAAAACATACACAATCCTCCAAACTTAACGAATGGGAAACAAAAGTAACTTCAGTGGGTTATTTCATGTGATAATAGTAACCAATCATTTTCCACTGCTGATCAATGGACCCATGCATTTTGTGTATGGGAAGGTGTTTTGGGTTGAGTTTTCCCCCAAGAGAATATGTTGAAGTCCTAAACCCTAGTACCTCAGAATTTAACCATATTTGGAAATAGGATAATTTTAGATGTTATTAGTTAAGATGAAGTCATATAGGGGTAGGGTGGCCTTTAAGTCAATATGACTGGTGTTCTTACAAGAAGAGAAGAGACACATGGGAAAGATAGGAATATGAAAATGAAGCTGTGTTGCTACTACCCAAGAAATGTCTGGAGCTACTGTTTTTTTTTGTTTGTTTGTTTGTTTGTTTGTTTTTGTGACGGAGTCTCACTCTGTCGCCCTGACTGGAGTGCAGTGACGTGATCTCGGCTCACTGCAAGCTCCGCCTCCCGGGTTCAAGCCATTCTCCTGCCTCAGTCTCCCGAGTAGCTGGGACTACAGGCACACGTCACTGCGCCAGGCTATTTTTTTTTTTTTTTTTTTTTTTTTTTAGTACAGACGGGGTTACACCGTGTTAGCAAGGTTGGTCTCAATCTCCTGACCCCGTGATCCGCCCACCTCGGCCTCCCAAAGCGCTGGGATTACAGGCGTGAGCCACCGCGCCCGGCCTGGAGCTACTGTTACTGGATCACTAGTCTCATTTACCTGCTGCATGGTAACAGAGCAGTACACTGAAACAGCAGGAGTTACAACAGGAAAAGAATTTAATAATCATCAGGCAGCCTAACGGACGAAGAGGTAAGAAGTACTCTTAAACCTGTCTCCCTGAGGGGTTCTGGGCTGGAGCGAATAAGGGAATTGTGGCAGGCAAAGGGCTGGAAGATTGGGTTCACTGATTGCTCAGAAAAAGGGGGTAAAATTACCATGATGTGGAAACTGCATTCTTCACTTGAGTCAACTCCTCAGTGGGAGCTCTCAGACTAGCTGGCAATGGGAGTTTTGCTGGCATATGAGATCTGAGAAGCATCTTAAATGGAAAACTTGAGGTTTCTCAAGGTAAAAGATGTTTTCTGTGAGAAGAATTAAGGGAAGTTAGTGCCTTGTGACCTGGTCTACTTGACTTACAGGCAAAAAGCAACTGTAAGGAAGTGAACCAAAGGGCAGGCAGGCTTGTTAAAAGTTAATGCCAAGCCATAACTCTATTCTAGGCTTATACTTTGGTCAAAAACACCTGTCAATGGATTATATTAACTTTATGAGGATGTTTTCACTACCAGAAGCTAAATAAGAAAAGAGTGATCCTCCCCTAGAGGATTTAGAAGGAGCTTGGCCTTGCCAACACCTTGAGTTTGGACTTCTAAGCTTCCAAAACTGTGAGATAATAAATTTCTGTTGGGTTAAACTATCCGGTTTCTGTCACTTTGTTACAGCAGTCCCAGCCAACTAATCCAGATTTGCCATCTATTTACTAAATCTCAGTTGCAGAGCAATGTCTTCCAACATGAAGATGGGGTGAAATTGCTAGCATTTTATTAATCTATTTACGTTTTTCACATCGTCTTGAAACAGTTATGTTTTTTCACACACAACATTATAAAATTAGCAGAGATATTAATATATTTTAGGAAGAATTTTAGAAAATTTTTAGATTAAAATAATACATATGTAATACGTACATATATGTACACATTATTTTAATTAAAAATATATTGTATATTTTTAATTAAAATAATTAAAAGTAAAATACTAAAATGTATTTTTAATTATATATAATTTTATATATAATTAATATATATAATTATATATAAAAATTATCTGTAGGACTATGGTCTTTCTCGTTTATAATGTATTATTTAATGTTTTGTTTTATTTTAATCTCTCTTTTGTCTTTTTTTAATATTTTGTTAGTTTATTGAGCTTCTCAACAGTCTTTAGTATAGTTTGATCTAGTACTTTGTTTCTCAAGGTTTTTGGTCTTTATTGCGGTAGAATTTATTTACAAAAAATATATTTTGAATTAAAATATAGTGACTTTTATTAAATATTTACATAACTATTTCAAAAATTTGGAATGTTAATGAAATTTTATCTTTAGAAATCCATGTACATACATATATAAATGTTGTAAACTTTGTGAACATTTCCTAATTATTTATAATACTGCACTGATATTTGATATCCATCAAATATTAGTCCCAGTAATATTTCAAACAGCATAAACTATCTTCAATATATATAATGGCTGATTGATTAATTTATAGTATAAATTTTTAACAAACAGTAAATGTAAGGATTTGTTTGTTTGTTTGTTTTGAGATAGAGTTTCGCTCTTGTTGCACAGGCTGGAGTGCAATGGTGCAATCTCGGCTCACTGAAACCTCTGCCTCCCGGGTTCAAGCAATTCTCCTCTGTCAGCCTCCCGAGTAGCTGGGATTACAGGAACCCCCCACCATGCTCAGCTAGTTTTTGTATTTTTAGTACAGAGGGAGTTTCACCATGTTGGTCAGGCTGGTCTCAAACTCCTGACCTCAGGTGCTCCACCTGCCATGGCCTCCCAAAGTGCTGGGATTAAAGGCATGAGCCACCACGCCTGGACTAAATATAAGTTTTTAAAATATGATTAAGTTAGAAATGTTAATCTTACAGAGAATCCTATGTAATTTTAAGATGTATTGACTTCTTTATTAAAATCATTTTAAAAAATGAAGTTCAGAACTAATGAGCAAATGAATGAATTTAATAACAAAAGAGAACTATGGTTACAGAACTTAATTAAATGGCATTGCTTGTGAAAAATCATATTTGTTTTGTATTGGTACCAAAGAGAATAATAGAACTCATCTGTTCTGTTTGATGCTATTTTATTCTGAAAATTTAATTCACTTGTTAAAAGTGAATTAAAAATATTTATGTAATGTATTTTAGTTCTAGACAAATCACATAGGCTTAAAAATGGCAATTAACAGATTTTTGTTAACAATAACTAGAGCCATACATATGAGTAATTAATATAAGCTATGCTATAATTTTTAAACATTTAATGATAAATATCTATTTAATGAAATAATATCTATTCATTTGTTGAAAATATAATTAGTTTTGCCATTTTAAATAGATTTATTGATCAATAATTAACATAGAGTACACAGTACATTATTAAATTTTATAATTTGATAAATTTAGTTATATATAAACCTGTGAAACCATCACCATTGTCAAGATAATCAATATATACATCACTCTATTTATTTTTGCTTTAAAATTATATTGAAGAGATGCCACTATTTAAAAAAAAATATTCTCATGTATAATCATGTAGTTAGAAATTTTCAGTCCTCTTCATTATTTCGTGTAGACACAGTTTTGAAGCAGCTTCATTGTCTGAAGTATTACCTGGAGTTCTTTGTCTCACGACCAAGGAAAATAAGGAGAATGGGCACCAAGGGTGAGTTTGGAGCAAAAGTTTAATAAGCAAAAGAGGAAAGTTCTCCACAGCGGAAAGGGGGCCCAAAAGAGTGGTGTCAATTATGAGGCTGAGTCAGGGGTTTTTAAGCACTGAAAAGAGGAAGAATGTCCTGACTGGTCTGCAGGCCATTTTGGACAAAGTACCACTAAGAAAGAGGTATGAGAGTGTGAAGAACCAATTGGAGGCTGAAGTGAATGCTAGGCTCGGGACCTTGGCCCAGGACCAATCAGGGGCTGAAGTAATAATTCACCCTATGTAAATGAAGGCTTAGCCTGCACCAATTATGGAAAGAGCGGCATATGCAAAATAGGTGAAAAGTAAAAGATCAATAGGTGAAAGGTAAGAGATTAAGGTGAGCCAAGGAGAGATAAATGTGTCCAAAAAAGGGTGGAATTTGTTCATCTGGGTTCAAATACTGTTTCCGTTCAAGGACATGGGCTCTATTCTTATCTGGGGCCTGCATTTTTATTTTCAGGCTGTTCTTTGGAGGAATTTTGCAAGGACCCACCCTAACTGCCTGCCTGCCAAGTTTTTTATTTTCTTCTTTCTCAGTTTGATTTGGTATAATTTCCTTCTTACTGAAAAGTTTTAGTTAACATTTCAATAAATTTCTATTGAATCAATTTTTCAAATAACTGCTTTCTTCTGTATCTATGTATTTAATTTATTTAACATTAATTATTGAAATAGATTCTCTTAAAGATTACATAATATTTCTTTAGAAAGAGCTATCTCAAATTTATAATCTTTGGTGACACATCTCTGATTACTCCTGGCATGCTGTATGAATGAAGAATAGAGAGAATGGGATTGTGTCAGCAGGCATTTGCAGAGTGTGCAAGCAATGAGGCAGGTATCGATGGCATTCGCTTCACCACTTATTGAATGCCCCTTATTTTGACATTAGTCTCATCTATTATTTTTCTGAGGCTGTGCTTTTGGTAGTGGTAGTGGTTGAAAAATGGTTTATATGGGGGAAATATTGTCTAAATTTGCAGTCAGTTTTCCTTTGTCAAGTTATGGTTTAGTAATTTAGTTCAATTTGGATGGCATGTTATAAGAATGTATAGGCTGGGTGAGGTGGCTCATGCCGGTAATCCCAACACTTTGGGATGCTGAAGCAGGTGCATCACCTGAGGTAGGGAGCTTGAGACCAGCCTGACCAACATGGAGAAACCCTGTCTGTACTAAAAACACAAAATAGCCGGATGTGGTGATGCGTGCCTGTAATCTCAGCTACTCAGGAGGCTGAGGCAGGGGAATTGCTTGAACCCGGGAGGCGGAGGTTGCAGTGAGCCAAGATCGCGTCATTACACTCCAGCCTGGACAACAGGAGGGAAACTCTGTTTCAAAATAATAATTAATAATAATAATAACATAAATAAAAAATTAAAATAAAAAAGAATGTCTCAAAGTTTTTAGCACATTGTCATTCTTCATTTTCTACTCTAGATGAAGCTTCAAGTGCTAGAAGGTAAATCTGTAGGTATAAATAGAAATACTAATATAGAATTATATAACTTAAAATAACTAAATCTCAGTAAACCTTCCTTCATAGAGTTTGTTTTGATTTGATGTTAAGAGGGATACCAGAAACAAATACTACTATGAAAAAGAATGGCCATGTCTATTTTACTTATATTTATAAAAAATCAGAAAATAAAGATATGACTTTAAAAGAAGAAAAAAATAGTGGTTTTTCCAATGAGGATGATTGTTCTAGGGATTATGAATCACAGATGCTTAATTGATTAATTTCACCAGAATGTATGGTATATGTATGGAACAAAGTAACAAGTGCTGAATATATAGAGATAATGTGATTTTCATTATTAATTTTGGCACTATCCCTTAATGTGTACGATATTGTTCATTGCCATTTAACTTATTCATTTATGTATTCTAAAACTTTAGTTAAGATTTTGCCATCTGAAAGTTATAATTAGACTATTTTGCTTATTATTCTTTATCATTTTAACAGCTCATTGCTTTCAGGAGAACGGAGATTTATTTTTAATACTAACCTCTTAGCACTCCAGTGGCATTCTCTGTGACTTTTACTTTAAACATCACTTGCTTCACTAATAGCAATGAAGCCTTTGCAGATGAAATCAATATGTCACCCTTTTAATTCTAAGTTGAATAAGATGATTTTTTTCCAAGAAAAATCTGTCTTTATTTTAATTTCAAAGATGTCACATAATTATAACAAACTAATTATCTTATAAAATGTCTTCAGTATGTGTCAGTTACTGAGAAATATTAAAAAATATTGTATTACTTTAACATAAAATTAAGAAATAAGATTGAGACAGTTACCTGAAGCAAAGATTTATCTGATACTCTAAAGCAATGAATATTGAATTAATATGGAATTGTGCACAATGTCATAGGACAGGAGACATGGTTGGGTATATCAGGACAACTCTATATTTCAGTAGTGTGCCATTTTAAGGAGAAATGGGCATACGAATGAATGTTGAATGCAGACAATTAATTTCATAGATAAATAAATTTTATCTGGAAAACTGCATTGAGAAAGTATTATATGGAAAGTGAATTATAGTGATATAATTTGAATTTAAAAGCATTTATTTTATGGCAAACAAAGTGGAACATTAAAAATTATTGGGATTTTTAAATAAAATCAACACATTCCTAAAGTCTGGCAAATAATCCTGAAAAATTGCAGACTTATCAAAATTATTTGAAGGATATGCTCATATGTGTATCTTAAAAATATCACAGGTAGTTGCTGAAATATTTCACTGTATTTACTTCAATTTTAGGATAGGCAAGGAAATCTCTTTGGAAAAGTGACACTTGAATATAAACCTGAATGTAAGCGCACTAGTCTAAGCTCAGTAAGTTTAATAAACATGAGAAGTGGTGAGAAAGAGAGAGAAGAAGCAGCAAGATGAGTGTGGTGAGTGAGGCGGGGAGCAATCAGACTGGCTGTGTAGATCATTGTAAGGACTTTGACTCTTACCCTGAGTAAAAGAGAAAGCCATTAGTAGGTTTTGTGCAAAGAGTGGCATGATCTGACATATATTCAATACTCATTTTGCAGAAGGTTCTTTTTTTCCTTAGGTTTGTGCAACCATCAATCTACACAGTTAAATTTCCAAATGCACATGAATTCCCAAAATTCTTGATACCAATTATATATCTCAAATTTATATAATCTACCCACAATTTCTAGAATTTATATGACCAAAAGTATTATATAATTTTTATACAGCCAGAAGATACAGTTTTACAAACATGATTCTGCAAAGATACTTTAGTCAGAGTTTTTCTTTAATACTGTAGAGCAAAAGTTAAATACCAAATTAGAAAAGCCATTGATTGAAAAACTTTATACTTACACAAAAAGAGGTCTGAGATATCAATTCAATGCCTTTACGTAAATCCTTCATAATTTATACAAGCTGCCAAGAATTATTATTAACATTTATTTCACATTTACTTCTATAGCTACTGATTTTTATATACCAGAAGATGGTGAATATTTGTCTTATGACTTTTCCCTAAAATGTTTATAGTTTCAGCTTGCTTTTAGATCTATCTCATTTTAACAGAAGTGTGTGTGTGTGTGTGTGTGTGTGTGTGTGAGACAAGGTTCAAATTCATTTATTTGATATGTGGATATCCAGTTGTTTCAGCTCCATTTCTTGTAAAAAATATTTCCCCATTAAATTCTTTTAGCACTTTCATTAAAAAACAATTAATCTTGTGTTCATTTATTTATAGGCTTGCTCTTATTTTAACTATATAAAGATATATATTTGTATAAATGGAAATAAAAATGTCAAGAAACTTTAAACCAAATTCATTTGGATGACATAGATTGAAAATATTAATCAGTTTTAGTCATATATTCTAATTAATAATACTGGAATATGTGCTTTTTATCTTACACTTACTAAGTTTATGTATAATGTTAAATGAATAAAAGTTTGAAAGTTTATTTTTAAAACATAATTTTATCATGGAAGAAATAAAATAACCCTTTTGAAAGGTCAAATTTTCATTTTCTACCAGTCAGCATTTTAAAATTTCTCTCAATATTAATTAGTTTGAAAAGATTAATTCATAATGTTTGTTGAAACACCCAAAGAAAATATTTACCAGGTCATTTTGAAAGAAATATGCTCATTTTTATGCAGATTACTGCTGATTTATCTGAAAAAATATTTAAATCAAATTGTCTTCTGTGATCAGTTATTACAGTTGCAAGCAACATCTACTGAAATCATTTAATATAAAATTTTTATTAGGGCATTTTTTGTCATTTCTCTATGGCCTTTAAAGATTTGACATTTTAGGAAATACAACATCAATCAAACGTGTAAATATATACTTAATCATTTTCTGTTTATTTTTCACACTATCAAAACAGTATTCCTTTTGGTAATGCTATATTAACTAGACTTTAGATATCATTTTGTAAGTGTTACAATTATGTGATATGTTTAAACAACTAATGAAATCAGTTTATATTCATTTATTAGGATATTATTTTTCAAATGCAAATAATTATAGATTTTTTTTTGAACTGTGGTTTTTACACTTTGGAGATATTTTAGATTCAGTGTGCAAATGATTTGACATTATCTTCTGATAGATCTGGCTCAGGGATCATTTGTAAAACATTTATGTTCTAGACACCACCAAAGTTCTGGAAGTACAGTTGTTAAACAAAATACCTCCAAAATATGGGGAGTAGGCAGAAAATAAGCAATTATGTACATAAAATAAATTCAGATGGAAATAAAAGTCACACATAAAGCAGGGTGATATGATAGAAAGCAGTTTGGGATGAGGTAAGGTTGCTTTAGATGGACAGTTAGGTAAAAAATCTTCTGAACACTGAGGAGAGAACAGAATAACAGGAAGAAACTCTCTGTTAAATAATCTAGGCAAAAATTATTCCAGATAAAGGGAATAATATTCAAAAACACTTAATTAGGGGTAGCTTGGCAGAGTCGGAATTCATAGAGGAGGAGGCTATGTGAAGCTTAGTGGGCCAGGGAAAGAAAGGCAACAGATGAGGCTGGAGATTTTTGTGTATTAAAGTCTTGTCTTTTGGAGACACATATTCAGAGGCCATGATAAGTAATTTGAATTTAATTCCAAGTTCTATGAGAAGCTACTGGAAGATTATGTGTAGGGAAATAAGATGATCTGCTTCATATTATAGAAGATTATTTTAGCTGCAGGAAAAGAAAGTATAGAAGTGCAAGAGTGAATGCGTAGACACAAGAGAAACTATTGCAGAAATAAAGACTAAATAAAATATTGGTTTATTATAAAATTATCTCAATGGGGATAGAGAGGAAGAAAAATGAAGGACTACACTCTGGTGTTCATGTAAATAAGACTTGTTGAGGATTGGACTTAGCGAGTGAGAGTAAAAAGAATAAACAATTATAATTGCTAGGTTTTTAATTTGAATAATTAAATGCTTTTGAAAGAGATTAAAAAGGAAATATGATGGGCTGAAAGGTAGAGGTGGTTGGAGAATTAATCTTGCAACCATTAAGATTAATACAATTAATACGTAGTGCTGTTGTCAAGGTTAGATGCACAATATTGGAGTCACCGGCATCATTCAGTATAAAGCCACAGGGCTGGTTGAGATCCTCAAGAAAGAGTATATAAATAAAGGGGAAAACAACTCCAGATACCATTCTTTAATTTGAGGTGTTACATTAAGAGCCTTATTTGTGCAATAAATTCCAGGCATTATCTGGATTTAATCAAATTGCCATTGACCTAGTATTTATGATCTTGTTTATTGAGCAATAATTATAATAGCTAAAATACACTAGAAGGTTATTATGTTCCCAGTAGTGTCCTAAGTGCTTCGCTTATTTGAACAAGGTGAAGTTCTGTGGTATGTTTTAAAATTAGCGCCATTTAAAAGATTGACCAAACCAGGATAGATAGAATACATAACTTTGTCAAAAGCGTTTACTTAGTAAGTGGTAGAACCAGGACGAGGATCTAAGCAGTTTAACACCAGAGCTCACTACCTCATTCTACTTCAAAAGTTACGTTTGCTTAGTACACATATTGGGCTTAGTGCATATATTACCCTCCCTAAGACCCAGTAGCAACATTCCTGGAGACACTTAAATTTTTGTTAGGTAGATTTTAGAATCGGTTTCTGGCCGTGCGCGGTGGTTTACGCCTGTAATCCCAGCACCTCGGGAGGCCGAGGCGGGGGGATCACGAGGTCAGGAGATCGAGACCATCCTGGCTAACACAGTGAAACCGCGTCTCTACTAAAAATACGAAAAATTAGCTGGGCGTGGTGGCGGGCGCCTGTAGTCCCAGTTACTCAGCAGGCTAAGGCAGGAGAATGGCGGGAATCCGGGAGGCAGAGCTTGCAGTGAGCCGAGATCGCGCCACTGCACTCCAGCCTGGGCAACGGAGACAGACTCCGTCTCAAAAAATAAAATAAAATAAAATAAATCTTTCTAATTTTCTACCTATATCCACACCTGCTGCACTTTGTGAGCTAAGTTTGTGGCTTAGCTCCTTGTATCAAGTTGTGACACATATTACCCCTCCCCTGAAACTATGAGATCTATGTGATTTACTCTGGCCAGTACAATATAAATAGAATATTGCTATTGAAAGAAATATAGATCAATGGTAAGCTGATTAATTTCAGATTCTACCCGGAATTCAATTATGCCTATAGGATCTTAATGTAATACCTCAAATTAAAGAATTTTATATGGACTCTCTTTTCTTTTCTATGTAGTAGAAGTTGTAATGTGATAGACTATGCCTTAAGAGTCTTTTCATGCTCTTGTTCTCGCTGTCAAAATCTTGCTATCATCAAAAAACAAGCCTGCACTAGCCAGTTGGAGATTAAGAAAACAGATGGAGGCAAACTCAACTGTCCAAGCTGAGGTCATTCTAAATCAGCCCAAAGACAACAGGATCCTCAACATATGAGACAGCCCAGCCAAGATCATCACATTTGCCCGCCTAATTCACTCACAGCTGATCACAAATAAATGAGTGAGCTCAGCCAAGAACAGAAAGTCTGCTCAGCTGATCTCATTCTCACTAAATAATATATTAATTCATTTACTCATTGAAAGTTACAGAAAAACCTGTAACTTTTTAAATAGATTTTTAAATTTTGTTTAATCCAGGAATAAAATGAAAAAGTCATAATATTTAGCTAAATATATAGATATCTTTCTTCTGCTTAAATAACAATACATTAATATTGTAGTAAATTTCAACACAGATATTTATAAAATATAAAAAGCAGGTAACAAATCAAATTGAATGTTAAATTTATAAATAATTATTGTTTTACATATCAGATATAATATTGATGACACAACTTTTTCATTCAATATTTGATCATATTAATAATTTTATTGAAGTAAAGTTGGATTCCCTGACTGTATTTATTTGCAATTCTTGATTATTTCTATGGCTTAAACATTTGCTCTTTGTAAATTGTTAATTAATTTTCTCTACTTAGATTTCTTAGCAATAGTTTCATGCTGCTATTCAGTTTGCAATAGCCTTTAATTATTGTGATTAAGAATCCTGTTAAATTTTGTGAAAATATATTCCCAGGTATTCTTTCTTAACTCATTAAATATGTACAGCATTAATTAATTCTTTTAACATTTGTTCATATGTGTGTGTGTGTATATATATATACACACACACACATATATATATTTGAGACAGAGTCTCATTCTGTCCTCTGTCACCCAGGCTGGAGTGCGGTGGCATGATCCTAGCTCACTGCAACCTCTGCCTCCCAGACTCAAGTGATCCTTCCACTTCAGCCTCCCTTGTAGTTGGGACTACAGATGCATGCCACCACATCAGCTAATATTTTTTGTATTTTTGTAGAGACGGGTTTTCACGGTGTTGCCCAGCCTGGCCTCAAACTCCTGTACTCAACCAATCCTTCCACCTTGGCCTACCAAAGTACTGGGATTACAGATGTGAGCCATCATGCCCAGCCAGTTCTAATATTTTTTGCATAAAATATTTTCATTTTAAATAAATCAAATCAAACAATTAAATATATGTTTACTACATTTTTTTAATTTTCAAATTTTGATCCCATTTACATCTACTTAACCCATATTTAATTTGTAGGTATTATGTTTAGTGATTATATGAACTGAATATTTTTCTGGTTACTAGCAATCAGTTTGCCTAACTCAAGTCATTGAATCATTGCTCTGTGAATGTTTACATTGCCCTTATACCCAAGAGTTAATATATACTAGGAACTTTTGCTGACTTGCATTTTATACATTTTTTGACTCATGTATTTCACTCAAGCAACATCTCATTCTTTTAAGCGTTACAGATTTTTGCATAATTGAAAATAATTTTACTGAGGTGTACTTTATATATGATAAAAATCACTCTTTGTAAATATAAAATGTATTAAGTACAAGAATTTAACCAGCATTATAATCAAAATATAGGACAGATACAACCCCAAAATACCTTTTAACTCCTTTGAGCTGCTCTCTTCTGAGCTGTTCTCCTCCTCCAACTCAATCATATATATGGTTTCTGTCACTATACTTTTGCCTTTTCCAAAATATCATGTAAATGTACTCACACATTTTAGTTATCTTTCCTTGACTTCTGTCACATAGTGATATGGTTTGGCTGTGCCCTCACACAAATTGTGGTTCCCGCAATTCCAATGTGTCATGGAAGGGAGCCAGTGGGAAGTGACTGGATCATGGAGTTGGTTTCTCCCATGCTGTTCTTGTGATAGTGAGTGAGTCTCATGATACCTGATGGTTTTGTGAGCATCTGATGTTTCCCCAGCTTGCACTTACTCTCTCTCCTGCTGCCCTGTGAAGAGGTGTCTTCCATCATAATTGTAAGTTTCGTGAGGCTTCCCCAGCCCTGTGGAACTGTAAGTCAATTAAACTTATTTTCTTTATAAATTACCTAGTCTCAGATATTTCTTCATAGTAGCATGAGAACAGACTAATAAACCTAGTATTATGCTTTCAGATTCATGGATATTTTTGCATGTTTCAGTCATTTGCGTATATTTATTTTTAAATAATATTCCTTTATAAGAATAGATGGTGATTTGTTATCTGTTCAACAGTTAATGGACTTTTGGGTTGCTTTTTGTTAGGACTATTATCTAAAAAGTTATAAATATTTATATGCCACTTTTTATGAACATATGATTTTCACTTTTCTTGGGGAAATACATGAGATTGCTGGGTCATATGGCAATCGCATGTTTAATTTTATGAGAACTAGCCAAAGTCTTTGCAAAGTGGCTATACCATTGTAAATTACCAGAAGCAATGTGTAAAAGTTGTAGTTTCTGCACAGCCTTGCTAACACTTATCATGTTCAATCTTTTTGATTTTAGCCATTCAAGTGGGTGTGAAGTAATATCTCATTATGGTTTTAATTTCATGATCAACAAAGTTGGTTAACTGTCAGTGTGTTATTAGCAATTAGTATATTTTCTTTTGTGAGCAATTCATTCAAACGTGAGAATTGCTTACATATTCTTGGTATAATTTTTTGACAGAAATATGTTTTTTGACTACTTCTCCCAATCCATGCCATATATATTTGTTATTTTCCTAACAGTGTCCTATGATAAACAATGTTTATTTTTCAACAAAATATTGCAAATAGTAAACCAGATAAATAAAAAGATAACCACATCCAGGTCCATCACAGTAAAATGGTTGAAGAAAATAAGATGAAAAACCTAGACACAATTAGATAAAATGATAGACTACCCTCAATTGAGCATCAATAAAATTGAGAGCTAATTTCCAAACAGAAACCATGTGTATTAGTTTTCTCTTGTTACCATAGTAAATCACCACATACTTAGTGCTTTAAAGCAACACAAATGTATTGTATCTCCATAGGTAAGAAGTCTAGGTTGGTTCATCTGGTTTCTCTGTCAAGTGTTTCACAAAACTGAAATCAGTGTCAAATGCTGTCCTGGTATTAGTAGAGTCTGGGAAGAATCAAGTTCATTCAAGTTGTGGCAGAATCAAATTCCTTTCAGTTGTAGGACTGAGGTCTTAAATTCATGTTGGTTTGTCAGTTTAAGGGTGCCCTTATTTGCTAGGAGCCTCTCTCTCATCCTTGCATGTGGGCCCTGACAAATCAGAGTCAATAATGGTGCATCAGATTCTATGTTTGTAATCTCTCTGAACTTCCTTTGTGCCAACTCTCTTCTGTCTTTCTTCTTCCATAACATATTTCTGACTCATCTGCCTTCCTCTTCTGCTCTTAAACATTTAACCGGGCCCACCTGGATAATCCAGGGTAGTCTCAGTAATTTAAAGGCTACCACTAGTATCAGTTACATCCTCACAATCCCTTCACTTAAGCACCAAGATTGTGATGGATTGAACAATGAGTAAACAAGAATCATTAGAGGACATCTTCAAAATTCTTCCTCCCACATCATAGAAGACAACCAGATGGTATCTTCACAAAATAATTATCAAAAAGCTTGAATGGAGTTTGACAAGAAAAAATATCCATATGACCAATACACATATTAAAAAGAATTCAATTTTATTAGTCATCAGTGAAATGCAAATTACACCAAAAGCCAATAATAACCTACTTCCAACTGGGTTTAAAAAGACTGTTAGCACCAAGTTGTGATGAATGTAAAACAACTAACATATTGCTAATGGGAGTATTAATTGGTAAAACTACTTTTAAAAACTGCTTTATATTATCACATAGAGTTGTATACATAACCTTGGATCAGCAATTCCACGTCCAGATATACATTATCCCCAAATTCTGATGTACATTTACTAAATAATTTGTATAGGAATATTTCAAGCAGAATGTTTCATAATATTCTAAAATAAAAAAAAAAACAGAAAAATCCACATTTTGGGATATTCATATAAGGAAATGAAATATTATGGCAAGAATGAAAAATCTACAATCATATGCAACAATATAGATGAATCTCACAAACATAAACATATGCCAAAGTGGTCAGAAATGAAACAATATACTATACAATTTTATTTATATAAAGTATAAAAAGAGTAAAATGTGTTGGATTTTTAAAAAGTTTTAGAAGACTAACAGAGATCATGGTGGGTTTGTAAGAAGACACATGGGAATTTGGGGAAGTTTGTATTTTGCTTCTTACTTAAATGTTGTTTTTAATTTGAAGAATTCATCAAGCTGTATTTTCTGTTGTACTTCTTAATGTATATTAACATTTAATACAATGTAATGCAATTGTAATAAAATTCCGTACAATTTTAATATAATACTCTAAAACATTACAACATTCAAATATCTAAAGGTAGTAGAGAATGTAGAAAAGCAGGCAGAAACTGCAATAAAAAAATTGCATGTAGGAAAATATACCTGTAGATCTTCCTGTTTTATCTTCTTTCTCTCCCTCTCCCTGACTTTTCTCCAACATTCTAAATACTAACTCTCCTTGGTCCTCAGACTGACCTCTGAACTATGTAGTATAAGGAAAGATAAAAAAAAAAGCATAGATAATACAAAATAACTGACCTGAAATTTATAATGCCAAAACTTCTAGTGCTAAAAATATGAAATTTACTAGATTACCTAAAAAACATTTTAGAAATAAAAAAATATGAAAGAGTTGTTAATAAAATTGTATCTATAGAAGTAACTCAATATGAAGAACAAGAAAAAGTAGACCTATAGCAATAACAAATAAAGGAACAGAGGCTTAGAGACCTGTGAGACAAAATTAAGTGATCTAAGAAACGTGCATTGGAGTTGCAGAAAAAGAAACTAAAGACAACAAAACAATTATTTTAAGAAGCACTATGTAGAGGAATATGAAGACGTTGGATTGGGTAATAGACAGGAAGCAAAGAAATTGAAACTGTGAAATGTAAAAATTGTAAAAATAAAAAATTAAAGATGATTGTGTATATATACACACACATAAATATGTTAGAATATATATATTTAGTGATCTCAAATTTTTCATTTTCATTATTTTTACATTTACTGTGTTTGTGTGTGGGTGTGTGTGTATTTGCCTGTGTGTGATTTTTTCCTAGAAGTAGCCTGAACAAAGGGAAAAGGACAACTGGAAGAAAATGTAGTATTTATTTTCAAATGGGAAAGTCATGGATATGTATGTGGATGTATACATAAAAATTTATACTTACATATGTATATATCATAGACAATTACATATATATATATGGATACATTCATACATACTGGTTATGTTTGTGTATATACACACATACATAGGCATACATATTCATGACTTTCCCATTTGAAAATAAAGTAATTATTATATACGGCATTGTCTTCCATTGCCCTTTTCCCTTTTTTCAGGCTGCTTCATTGAAAACAACATCAGTAGGACAAATGGTTAAAAAATAAAAAAGAGAGTATAATTGTAAGACCAAATACTTGAACAGGATGGGAAGAGTAGGTGGGGTAAAAGTCACAGAGTTTAATGCTGAGCTGTGCCCCATCTTCCACCTGAATTTGGCCTAATGCAGCTGCAACTGCCACCTAGCCAAGGAGAGAAGGAGAAGCCAGGCTCTGGTGGACATACCTAGAATAATGCCCACTGCCATGCTATGGACTGTGGTGAGACCAAGACATGAGTGGAACACACTCCCCACAGCTTCTTGCTCACGCTGCTTGCTTGAGAGGGCCCCATCCTTTCTGGTCACAAGCCCACAGCTAACACCATTTTGAAAGTTTAGACACATTGTTTGGTGACCTGGCAGCCACCGCCATAGCAGCCATTTTAGTCTCAGGCCAGAGACTGGAGCACTTGCTCTGAAATGAAGGATGGGCCCACAGCCAGATTTAAGGAGTGAGTGTGGAGAGTGACCTAGCAGTAGGCTCTGGAATTAGGCTAAAAAGCAGTATCTTGCCAATCCCCTTTTATATTTTTGTTAAAACAAAACCTAAGATTATTTTATTTCTAGGAGGCTTTGTGTTAAGCCTTTATCTGTCTAATTTTTATTTTAAACATAGGTAATTCTACTATTTTGTAAACATATTTAAATTTAAATCGCTTCTGCTTTCAGCTAAATTTTCTTTGAAAAATTATTTTTGGTGGTTTAACCAGGATTTATTTTGTTTTATATTAAATAAATACTATCCTCCAATTGGCCACATATTGGTCAAGCAAGGCAGGTCTTCTTTAATCTATGATCTAGAAATATGTACTGTATCTTTTTGAATAATGGCCTCAAAAAGATATGTCTAATACTCCTATTTGGAACCCACGAAGGTGACTTTATTTGGAAAAAAGTTACCTTGCTGATATAATTAAAGTTAAGCAACTAGAGTTGAGATTATAAGAAAGAAAAAGAGGACATGTAAACAGAGGAGATGCAGAAAAGAAAGCCATGTGAAGAAAGAGGGAGAGATGGGAGTTTTGCTGCCACAGCCAAGGAATACCTGAAAATACTAGGAACTAGAAGAGTCCCCAAAACGTTCTCCCCTTGTGACTTTAAAAGGTAGCCCTGCTAACATTATGATTTTGAACTTCCAGCGTCAGGAATTATAAGACAAAAATTTCTGTTGTTTTAGGCTACCAAGTTTATGGTAACTTCTTGCTGCAACCTTAGGAAACCAATGCATGTATTCTGAGTGAGATCTCTTCCAAATGCAGTGTGATTTGTGGTCCATAGGTTCTCTATTCCAATTGGGGGCAAGGAAAATTTATTACTATCTTAGACTTATCCATTCCTGTCAATTCTTCATTCCAGATTTTGGGAATCTCAAAAGGTAGCACAATGATAGAAAACAACTAGAAACTTTGGAGACAAAGTTTGAAATTACAGTTTTAACCTTCCTAGCTCTGTGACCTTGAATGTGTTTCTTAATATCTCTTTACCTATGTTTCTACACCAGTAAGTGGCAATAATGACTGTACCTACCTTATATGTTGTTATAAACAACATATAAGTACTCTGAACAGTATCTAGTACATAATTATTGCTATTATAATTGGGATAGTCATTTAACTAGTATGATTTTGTAACTGAATAGGAGAACAGTTATTTGAAAGATAAAAATTTCACTGAGGATGAAAATCATAATCTTTATTCTCTTTTAGCATAGCCTACTGAAGTGTGACGGTTGATTAAAAGTCAATATTGTTGCTTAGGATGGTAGATGAATTGTGTCCTCTCTCTCTGCAATGGAATGAAGTTTAATCTTATAAAAATGTAATAATAAATGATATTGAAAAGAGTTGCACTTTGAAATTCAGAAAATATCTTTAAACAAATGGTTCACATTACATAAATCTTCTTAATTCCACAAATATTGAACATGAAATAGATCTAATGCCAATTTCAAAATGTAATTACCTAAAATATGTAGCACATATAATAAAGAAGTTATGATGTTATTAAATTCAGAAAATCATCTATTTAATACAAGACACATAAGGATTTAATATGTATAGAATTAGGGCTAATTTATATTCTTGGACAAAATCCCAGAAAGCTGTACCAGAGGTATAATATTGTCAAATTATTAACATTGTACAGAAAGACCCCAACAATTTTAGCATAATAACATATATTTGTCTAGCATATTGTAATTTCAATACATTTTAACATAGACACTATGGACAGTGAATCCTCCCAATTATCTTGTATTCTTGTACGGTAGAAGTTCATATTACTGATAGCAAAAATTAGGCTTATAAAAGTCTTTCCCAAGAATTCTTGCCCTCTGATTCATTAAAGGAAATCCTAAGTTAATTGATCATCCAATTTAATTCGCTCTACAGAATAAGTATAAACAGGATTAATAGAACAAATAGCTTATAATTTGGATAATAGTGCTATCATAGAGAATGACATTTTCCTGTTCAGTTACCTTTGGGCTAAGGCTTATTGCTCTTTTGGATACAAATTACAAGTCTCAAATAAATTGCAAGGGGCTGTCACTTTAGAGGGGTTCCAGAATCTTGAGAACTTTCATGAGCAAAGTTCTGCATATCAAGTAGATTCAGCTTAAAATGGGATCTGACAAAGGCATCAAGGAATTCAACTAAGGATTAAAGCATTGAACAAAGATTTATTGAGGACCTACTGAGTGACAGAAATTTAGCATATGTAATGGAGAACAAATGTTTTTCCTACTAGCATGAAAGTTACAGTTTGGCAAGGAAATGCCAATGTAATCTATTCACCTTATGTCTGATATTGCAACTGACTTATTAACTGAATGCAAATATCCCTTCCTCACAGTCTCTACTATCAATGTTATCTACTTAAAAGAGAAAATCAGTACCTACAGTGAACACTGTTTTAAAAATATTTCATTTGAAAAAAAAAAGCAATTAATTTTTTACCAAAATGAGAAAAAATAATTTTGTAGTGGTCCTGGCCACAAAGTTATTTATCACTATACTCAGAGTGGCATTAACAAGATGGCAAAATCGGAGTTTTCAACTCTCATTTGCCCACAGAACCTGGCATGAATGAGAGTGCATTTGGGGAATCCACCAGATAGATATCAGCACTTGGTTGGAACAAAAATATCTAAAAACAGATACATTAAAAAGAAAGAAAAACAAGCTGGGCATGGTGGCTCAGGCCAGTAATCCCAGCACTTTGAGAGGCTGAGGTAGGTGGATCACCTGAGGTCAGGAGTTTGAGACCAGCCTGGCCAACATGGTGAGACCTTATCTCTACTAAAAAATAAAAATAAATAAATAAATAAATAAAATAACTAGGCATGGTGGTGCATGCCTGTAATCCCAGACACTTAGGAGGCAAGGGTGGAGAATCGCTTGAACCCGGGGCATGGAGATTGCACTGAGCTGAGATTGTGCCATTGCACGACAGCCTGGGAGACAAAAGTGAAACTCCGTCTCAAAAAAAAAAAGATTCACATCACCACACTCCCCAAGGGTGGCACAGCTGAATGCCAAGAGAGAGCCCTTCAGCCCATAATAACTCCCACAAGTAAAAGCAAGAGTGTATTGAACACCCAACCATGTGAGATACTGCAAAGGAGCTGCACATTTTCCTCACTCCACTTCAAAGGGCCAAAGTTTCCAATAATCATCTTATGGACTCCACCATAAACCTTTCAGGATGCATCAGCTGTGAATCCCCCCCAGTTAGTCCACGCATGCCCTCATCACTGTATGTACCCCATGCTCTTTAGAAGAAGATGGCATACATGAGCCTCTGAAAATCATATGCCCCAAAAAAGCTGACTTCAGTCTGCAGGATTGGGAGAAGTCATATACCTTGAACACTTCAAGGCACTGTTCCAGAGAAAATAAGTAGTAGGTTCTCATCACGCAGCATGGCTTTCCAGAATTGAGAGAAAAATACAATCCTAACATTCTGCCACAAAGTGAACAAGAAGAAGAGAGTAGATCTTTGGTTTTAAGTCTCATAGAATCCCTAGATAAGCTGATTGATGAAGATCTTTCTCTCCTAAAGCCAGTCAGTAAAGACCAAAGAAGGTGGCTGCTTCCTTAAATATAAACACATCAGTGTAAGATTTCAAAGGGAATAAAAAATCAAGGAAACATGACACTGGTCAAGGAACACAATTTTTCTTTTATATTCCATTGCCCCAATAGAAATCTATTAATTGCCTAATAAAGAAATCAAACAAAGATATAGATATAATAAAAGAGAACAAAACTAAATTCTTTAGCTCAAGAATACAATAAATAAAATTTTAAAATGCAATACATATCTTCAAGGACATATTTAATTAAGCAGAAGAAAGAATCTGTGAAAACAGGTAAGTCATTTGAAATTATGCAATCAGAGGAGAAAAAAGAATGGAAAAGAGTGAAGAAAGTCTATGGAATTTATGAAACATCATCAAGCAAACCACATGCGTTTTTGAAATCTCAGAGGAAAGAGATAGAGAGAGGGGCAAGAAGCTTATTTTAAAAAACAATGGCTGAAAACATCTCCAATCTTGGGAGGGATGTGGACCTCCAGAGTAAGAAACTCCAAAATCCTCCAAGCAGAGTCTATGAAAGATTACACTGAGATGTAATCAACTTTTCAAAAGTCAAAGTCTTAGATAAAATTTTTAAAGAAGCAGTAGAAAAGGGTTCATCACATACAAAAGAACTCTTCTGAGGTTACCAGTGAGCTTCTCAGCAGAAACCTGGAAGGTCAGGAAAGCATGGACAGACATATCTAAAGAGCTGAAAGAAAAATCCTGCCAATGAAAAAAAACTATACCTGGATAAAATGTCCTTTAAAAATGAATGAGAAATAAAGGCTTTTCCAGACAAACAAATTTGAGGGAGTTCATTACCACTAGATATGCTTTACAAGATTACTAGAGGGAGTTTTTAAAATTAAAATGAAAGGATGCTAAGCAACAGCACAAAAGCATATAAAGGTATACTTTGCATTGATTAAGGTAAACAGAAAATACAGAATAATGTAAAACTGTACTGGTGTCGTGTAAATCACTTTTAACTCTAGTACAAAGGTTTAAATATGAAAGTATTCTGAATAACTATAATTATAAAAATTGAATAATGAATATACAATACAAAAGGATAAAAATTGTGACATCAGTATCATAACATACAAGAAGAAGAGAAGTTGAAGTGTAGAGTTTCTATATATGATGGAAGGTAAGTTGTCACCATAAAATAGACTCATAATTATATGATGGCCTGTGTAAGCCTTGTGGTAACTACAAAAAAAAAAATTCTAGTAGATATGCCAAAGATGAGGAGAAAGGAATCAAAGCATATAACTAAAAAAGGCCACTAAATCACAAAGGAAGACAGAAAAAATAAACAACAAAAAAGGAACTATAAAGTAGTCAGGAAACAGTGAAATGGCAGTTCTTAACCTATCAATACTTACTTTAAAGGTAGATTAAATTTTTCTATCAAAAGACACAAAGTGGTTGAATGGAAAAAGGAAATAACACACAGAAAAATAAAACAAAACAAAAACAACAAAAGAATAAGCTAAAACATAAACTGATTACAAGATATTCATTTCAGCTTTAAGGACACACAAGGGATGAAAAAATGTACTCCATAAAAATAATAACCAAAAAGAGTAAGAGTAGCTATATTTCTGTCATAAAAAATATACTTTAAGTAAAAATTATCACAAAAAATTATTATGTAACTGTAATTTATTATCACGAAGAGTTTAATTCATCAAGGGGATGTAACAAAATACGTAGCATTCACATTGGGACATCTAAATATGTAATGCAAATATTAACAAATGTGACAGGAGATAAAAATAGCAATACAAGCACAATAGGAAAAGCAGAGAGTAGAATGGTACTTGTCAGCGGCTGTGGGTAGGGGAAATGGGAAGATGTTGATCAAAGAGCACAAAATTTCTGTTATGTAGGATGAATAAGTTCTGAAGCTCTAATGTACAGCATGGTGACTATAGTTAATATTTTATTATGTACTTGAAATTGCCTTAGAATGTCGATCTTAATTGTTTTCATCACAGTAATTATGTGAGGTGATAGATATGTGGATTAGCTTGATTGTGCTAATCATTCACAATGTATACATATATCTAAACATCATCTCGTATGCTTTATTTTTTTTTTTATTATACTTTAAGTTCTAGGGTACATGTGCATAACGTGCAGGTTTGTTACATATGTATATTTGTGCCATGTTGGTGTGCTGCACCCATCAACTCGTCAGCACCCATCAATTCATCATTTATATCATGTATAACTCCCAAATGCAATCCCTCCCCCCTCCCCCCTCCCCATGATAGGCCCCAATGTGTGATGTTCCCCTTCCCGAGTCCAAGTGATCTCATTGTTCAGTTCCCACCTATGAGTGAGAACATGCGGTGTTTGGTTTTCTCTTCTTGTGACAGTTTGCTAAGAATGATGGTTTCCAGCTGCATCCATGTCCCTACAAAGGATGCAAACTCATCCTTTTTTATGGCTGCATAGTATTCCATGGTGTATATGTGCCACATTTTCTTAATCCAGTCTGTCACTGATGGACATTTGGGTTGATTCCAAGTCTTTGCTATTGTGAATAGTGCTGCAATAAACATACGTGTACATGTGTCTTTGTAGTAGAATAATTTATAATCCTTTGGGTATATACCCAGTAGTGGGATGGCTGGGTCATATGGTACATCTAGTTCTAGATCCTTGAGGAATTGCCATACTGTTTTCCATAATGGTTGAACTAGTTTACAATCCCACCAACAGTGTAAAAGTGTTCCTATTTCTCCATATCCTCTCCAACAACTGTTGTTTCCTGATTTTTTAATGATTGCCATTCTAACTGGTGTGAGATGGTATCTCATTGTGGTTTTGATTTGCATTTCTCTGATGGCAAGTGATGATGAGCATTTTTTCATGTGTCTGTTGGCTGTTTGAATGTCTTCTTTTGAGAAATGTCTGTTCATATCCTTTGCCCACTTTTTGATGGGGTTGTTTGTTTTTTTCTTGTATATTTGTTTGAGTTCTTTGTAGGTTCTGGATATTAGCCCTTTGTCAGATGAGTAGATTGCAAACATTTTCTCCCATTCTGTAGGTGGCCTGTTCACTCTGATGGTAGTTTCTTTTGCTGTGCAGAAGCTCTTTAGTTTAATTAGATCCCATTTGTCAATTTTGGCTTTTGCTGCCGTTGCTTTTGGTGTTTTAGACATGAAGTCCTTACCCATGCCTATGTCCTGAATGGTACTACCTAGATTTTCTTCTAGGGTTTTTATGGTATTAGGTCTAACATTTAAGTCTCTAATCCATCTTGAATTAATCTTCGTATAAGGAGTAAGGAAAGGATCCAGTTTCAGCTTTCTACTTATGGCTAGCCAATTTTCCCAGCACCATTTATTAAATAGGGAATCCTTTCCCCATTTCTTGTTTCTCTCAGGTTTGTCAAAGATCGGATGGCTGTAGATGTGTGGTATTATTTCTGAGGACTCTGTTCTGTTCCATTGGTCTATAGCTCTGTTTTGGTACCAGTACCATGCTGTTTTGGTTACTGTAGCCTTGTAGTATAGTTTGAAGTCAGGTAGCGTGACGCCTCCAGCTTTGTCCTTTTGACTTAGGATTGTCTTGGCAATGCGGGCTCTTTTTTGGTTCCATATGAACTTTAAAGCAGTTTTTTCCAATTCTGTGAAGAAACTCATTGGTAGCTTGATGCGGATGGCATTGAATCTATAAATTACCTTGGGCAGTATGGCCATTTTCACGATATTGATTCTTCCTATCCATGAGCATGGTATGTTCTTCCATTTGTTTGTGTCCTCTTTGATTTCACTGAGCAATGGTTTGTAGTTCTCCTTGAAGAGGTCCTTTACATCCCTTGTAAGTTGGATTCCTAGGTATTTTATTCTCTTTGAAGCAATTGTGAATGGAAGTTCATTCATGATTTGGCTCTCTACTTGTCTGTTACTGGTGTATAAGAATGCTTGTGATTTTTGCACATTAATTTTGTATCCTGAGACTTTAGTGAAGTTGCTTATCAGCTTAAGGAGATTTTGGGCTGAGACGATGGGGTTTTCTAAATATACAATCATGTCATCTGCAAACAGGGACAATTTGACTTCTTCTTTTCCTAACTGAATACCCTTGATTTCTTTCTCTTGTCTGATTGCCCTGGCCAGAACTTCCAACACTATGTTGAATAGGAGTGGTGAGAGAGGGCATCCCTGTCTTGTACCAGTTTTCAAAGGGAATTTTTCCAGTTTTTACCCATTCAGTATGATATTAGCTATGGGTTTGTCATAAATAGCTCTTATTATTTTGAGGTATGTTCCATCAATACCGAATTTATTGAGCGTTTTTAGCATGAAGGGCTGTTGAATTTTGTCAAAAGCCTTTTCTGCATCTATTGAGATAATCATGTGTTTCTTGACTTTGGTTCTGTTTATATGCTGGATTATGTTTATTGATTTGCGAATGTTGAACCAGCCTTGCATCCCAGGGATGAAGCCCACTTGATCATGGTGGATAAGCTTTTGGATGTGCTGCTGAATCCGGTTTGCCAGTATTTTATTGAGGATTTTTGCATCGATGTTCATCAGGGATATTGGTCTAAAATTCTCTTTTTTTGTTGTGTCTCTGCCAGGCTTTGGAATCAGGATGATGTTGGCCTCATAAAATGAGTTAGGGAGGATTCCCTCTTTTTCTATTGATTGGAATAGTTTCAGAAGGAATGGTACCAGCTCCTCCTTATACCTCTGGTAGAATTCAGCTGTGAATCCATCTGGTCCTGGACTTTTTTTGGTGGGTAGGCTATTAATTGTTGCCTCAATTTCAGAGCCTGCTATTGGTCTATTCAGGGATTCAACTTCTTCCTGGTTTAGTCTTGGGAGAGTGTAAGTGTCCAGGAAATTATCCATTTCTTCTAGATTTTCTAGTTGATTTGCGTAGAGGTGTTTATAGTATTCTCTGATGGTAGTTTGTATTTCTGTGGGGTCAGTGGTGATATCCCCTTTATCAATTTTTATTGCATCTATTTGATTCCTCTCTCTTTTCTTCTTTATTAGTCTTGCTAGCAGTCTGTCAATTTTGTTGATCTTTTCAAAAAACCAACTCCTGGATTCATTGATTTTTTGGAGGGTTTTTTGTGTCTGTATCTCCTTCAGTTCTGCTCTGATCTTAGTTATTTCTTGCCTTCTGCTAGCTTTTGAATGTGTTTGCTCTTGCCTCTCTAGTTCTTTTAATTGTGATGTTAGAGTGTCAATTTTAGATCTTTCCTGCTTTCTCTTGTGGGCATTTAGTGCTATAAATTTCCCTCTACACACTGCTTTAAATGTGTCCCAGAGATTCTGGTATGTTGTATCTTTGTTCTCATTGGTTTCAAAGAACATCTTTATTTCTGCCTTCATTTCGTTATGTACCCAGTAGTCATTCAGGAGCAGGTTGTTCAGTTTCCATGTAGTTGAGCGGTTTTGATTGAGTTTCTTAGTCCTGAGTTCTAGTTTGATTGCACTGTGGTCTGAGAGACACTTTGTTATAATTTCTGTTCTTTTACATTTGCTGAGGAGTGCTTTACTTCCAATTATGTGGTCAATTTTGGAATAAGTGCGATGTGGTGCTGAGAAGAATGTATATTCTGTTGATTTGGGGTGGAGAGTTCTATAGATGTCTATTAGGTCCACTTGGTGCAGAGATGAGTTCAATCCTGGATATCCTTGTTAACTTTCTGTCTCGTTGATCTGTCTAATGTTGACAGTGGAGTGTTGAAGTCTCCCATTATTATTCTATGGGAGTCTAAGTCTCTTTGTAAGTCTCTAAGGACTTGCTTTATGAATCTGGGTGCTCCTGTATTGGGTGCATATATATTTAGTATAGTTAGCTCTTCCTGTCGAATTGATCCCTTTACCATTATGTAATGGCCTTCTTTGTCTCTTTTGATCTTTGATGGTTTAAAGTCTGTTTTATCAGAGACTAGGATTGCAACCCCTGCTTTTTTTTGTTCTCCGTTTGCTTGGTAGATCTTCCTCCATCCCTTTATTTTGAGCCTATGTATGTCTCTGCATGTGAGATGGGTCTCCTGAATACAGCCGACTGATGGGTCTTGACTCTTTATCCAGTTTGCCAGTCTGTCTTTTAATTGGACCATTTAGTCCATTTACATTTAAGGTTAATATTGTTATGTGTGAACTTGATCCTGCCATTATGATATTAACTGGTTATTTTGCTCGTTAGTTGATGCAGTTTCTTCCTAGCCTCGATGGTCTTTACATTTTGGCATGTTTTTGCAATGGCTGGTACCGGTTGTTCCTTTCCATGTTTAGGGCTTCCTTCAGGATCTCTTGTAAGGCAGGCCTGGTGGTGACAAAATCTCTCAGCATTTGCTTATCTGTAAAGGATTTTATTTCTCCTTCACTGATGAAACTTAGTTTGGCTGGATATGAAATTCTGGGTTTAAAATTCTTTTCTTTAAGAATGTTGAATATTGGCCCCCACTCTCTTCTGGCTTGGAGAGTTTCTGCCGAGAGATCTGCTGTTAGTCTGATGGGCTTCCCTTTGTGGGTAACCCGACCTTTCTCTCTGGCTGCCCTTAAGATTTTTTCCTTCATTTCAACTTTGGTGAATCTGGCAATTGTGTGTCTTGGAGTTGCTCTTCTCGAGGAGTATCTTTGTGGCGTTCTCTGTATTTCCTGAATTTGAATGTTGGCCTGCCCTACTAGGTTGGGGAAGTTCTCCTGGATGATATCCTAAAGAGTGTTTTCCAACTTGGTTCCATTTTCCCCCTCACTTTCAGGCACCCCAATCAGACGTAGATTTGGTCTTTTTACATAATCCCATACTTCTTGTAGGCTTTGTTCATTTCTTATTCTTCTTTTTTCTTTTGGTTTCTCTTCTTGCTTCATTTCATTCATTTGATCCTCAATCACTGATACTCTTTCTTCCAGTTGATCGAGTCGGTTACTGAAGCTTTTGCATTGTCACGTATTTCTCGTGTCATGGTTTTCATCTCTGTCAGTTCGTTTATGACCTTCTCTGCATTAATTAGTCTAGCTGTCAATTCTTCCACTCTTTTTTCAAGATTTTTAGTTTCTTTGTGCTGGGTACGTAATTCCTCCTTTAGCTCTGAGAAGTTTGATGGACTGAAGCCTTCTTCTCTCATCTCGTCAAAGTCATTCTCCGACCAGCTTCGATCCGTTGCTGGCGATGGGCTGCGCTCCTTTGCAGGGGGAGATGTGCTCTTATATTTTGAATTTCCAGCTTTTCTGCCCTGCTTTTTCGTCATCTTTGTGGTTTTATCTGTCCCTGGTCTTTGATGGTGGTGACGTACTGATGGGGTTTTGGTATAGGTGTCCTTCCTATTTGATAGTTTTCCTTCTGACAGTCAGGACCCTCAGCTATAGGTCTGTTGGAGATTGCTTGAGGTCCACTCCAGACCCTGTTTGCCTGGGTATCAGCAGCAGAGTTTGCAGAAGATAGAATATTGCTGAACAGCGAGTGTACCTGTCTGATTCTTACTTTGGAAGCTTCCTCTCAGGAGTGTACTCCACCCTGTGAGGTGTGGGGTGTCAGACTGCCCCTAGTGGGGGATGTCTCCCAGTGAGGCTACTCAGGGGTCAGTGACGCACTTGAGCAGGCAGTCTGTCCATTCTCAGATCTCAACCTCCGTGTTGGGAGATCCACTGCTCTCTTCAAAGCTGTCAGACAGTGTCGTTCGCATCTGCTCAGGCCTCTCCTGCTTCCCCTGTTGTTTTTTTAGCTGAGCCCTGCCCCCAGAGGTGGAGTCTATAGAGACAGGCAGGTTTCCTTGAGCTGCTGTGAGCTCCATCCAGTTCGAGCTTCCCAGTGGCTTTGTTTACCTACTTAAGCCTCAGCAATGGCGGGCGCCCCTCCCCCAGCCTCGCTGCTGCCTTGCGGTTAGATCGCCGCAGACTGCTGTGTTAACAATGAGGGAGGCTCTGTGAGCGTGGGACCCTCCCGGCCAGGTGAGGGATATATTCTTCTGGTGTGCCCGTTTGCTTAAAGCGCGGTATTGGGGTGGGAGTTACCTGATTTTCCAGGTGTTGTGTGTCTCAGTTCCCCTGGCTAGGAAAAGGGATTCCCTTCCCCCTTGCGCTTTCCGGGTGAGGCGATGCCTCGCCCTGCTTCAGCTCTCACTGGTCAGGCTGCAGCAGCTGACCAGCACCAATTGTCCAGCACTCCTTAGTGAGATGACCCCAGTACCTCAGTTGAAAATGCAGAAATCACCGGTCTTCTGTGTCGCTCGCGCTGGGAGTTGGAGACTGGAGCTGTTCCTATTCGGCCATCTTGCTCCGCCCCCCCTCATATGCTTTAAATAGATACAATTTTCATTTGTCAATTATGCCTTAATAAAGTTGGGGAAAAAGCTACCTTTGTCAATTGTTTATGTATAGCATTAATAATACAAAGGTTAAAAGAACAGTGCAATGAATAAGAATATAACTATTATCTAAAATGAAAACACACTAACTTTTGTAGTATGTACATATAATTATTTAAAATCATATATGTATTGTTTGCTAAGTGTCTGCAAGTACATTATACTTATGATACTTTATCCTAAATAGTGCAGCATGAGTCTCTTCAAAACAAGAAATGTTCTGCATAACCAAAATGGCCATTATAATATCTAAGAAAATAAACAATAACTAATATAATCGAATAACAACTTAATATTTAATAATTTTATATTTATTTTTGATTTAAAATTATAATTTTTATTTGATGCTTTATTACAGAATGTCCTTTGATAATCTGGGTTTTATAAATTCTAAGTATGTGCCATAGACTTTTATCATTTTTGGCATAAAATCTCTTCAAAATATCTTTCCTCAAAATATTTAATATTAATTAGAGATTTAGAATATTTTAGAAATAGGTTGTTTACATTAGTCTTTTCACTTAATATATAGAAAACATCAGCCTTATCCTTCATGTCTTATTAAGTCATATTGCAAATATGAAAAGTGTTCAGGAAGGGACAGGAACAGCAGCAATATTCACTAGTTTCTTTAAATTTATGGCCTTTAGGGACATTTAACTTTGTTAAATATTTTAAGTCGGGGAATCGTTTTTACTTTTGGTCTAGCTATATCAAAACATAGATTGAAAATGTCACATAAATCCCATAAAATTTAGCAAACATATTACATAGTCACTAAGTTTTACAATTGGTAGCAACCTGACCAAAATCATTAGCAGCAAATCTGGCATAATGTTTGTCCTGTTGCATCACACACCTTCAGCCCTAAGGAAAGCACGGGTAAGCATGTTTATTATATCACACAGTCTCTCAAATCATTCAGTGAATACAGGTACAGGAAATGAAAGTGTCACAGGATGCTCATGTATTATATTTCTAATAAAAATATTGAAGAAAACAAATGTAGCTGGCATATTCATATGGTATTAAACTACATAAAGTTTTCAATTAAAAAATCCCTTGAAATCCACAGGGAAACATTTTTTATGAATTCTACAAGCAATTTATAGAAAACAATTTTTCAGATACATATATAAAGATATTTCAATATCAAATCAGCCTATTATTTTAACTAAACTAAATTGTTAATAAGCACTCACTTATTTCACTGCAATATTTTAATGCATTCTATATTTCAGTAAATTGATTTCAGATTTTAGCTTACATTGCAAGCATTGTTTTTGTACATCGTTGTCGAAATATGAAGATTTACTAAAGGTTTTTGTAATTAAGGACTCGTCAATGTGAATACGTTTACTTAAAGCCTTGAAAATTTTGCTTAAAATATAAACAGCAATTCTTAATCTACAATATCCTATTTATTTTTCAGTTCTTCAAATTTATATTTGTTAAATTAAGACTCACTGTAGAAAAGTATAATTCAGTTGATAATTTGGGTATATTATATTAGCAGAGAGTATATTAGAAGTGGTTATATTAGAAGTGGATAGTAGTCACAAAGAAATTCAGAGACAAATCAAGTAAATATTATTTCTTTTTTCAATTACAAGCTTTCTGAGTTTGTGAATCACCATAGCTTAAGTGCTACCCATTATGCAGAATTATTGGTATTTCTTTTGGTCATCTATTTAAAAACCTAAAATATTTAGACGCATGGGCACATCTGAATATTTTTAATACTCTATGATCTGATAATACATTGCTACATAATAAATCACATCAAATCTTAAAGTCTTAAAACACTGATTTATTATTGCCATTCACATTCTATAGGTTGAGTAGCACAGTGGGGTACTTTTTGATGAGAGTCTTTCATGTGATTGCATTCAGGCAATGAGTTAAGGTACAGTCATCTAAAGACTAGACCCAACAGAGCTGAATGTCCTGGATGACTCAGTCACATACTGGACCTGTGGCCAACTTAGCTGAGGCTGTTTGCTGGGGCAACTCTACATATGTCTTTCCTTGTGGCTTGAGCTCCTCACAACGTGGTAACTGGATTCTAAGAGTGAATATTTAAAAGACAGCAAGTGGAAACTGACATTCTCTTCAAGATAGGTTCAGAAAATTAAACAGTGTCATATCTCTTTTATTGCATTAGTCAAAGTAGTCAATAGTCTGCCAATATTCTAACAGGAAAGGTATAGCTCATACCTCTGTGGAGGAGAATAGTAAAAAAAAAAAAAAAAAAAAAAAAGAAAAAAAAAAAAAAAAGTCATCTGTAACAGGCATATGCCGAGAAGTTGCACACTAACTCTACACTGATTTGAAATGTTTCCCTACATATCCTTTGCTCCAGCAATATCAGTATGTTTCCTTATTCTCACATGTGTCTACATAGGCTCTTCTCTCTGCCTGGAATGCTTTTTTTCTTTCTCTCTTCTTTTTTACCTAATTTATCCTTAAATACCTAGGATGAAAAATAAATGTTATTCTATCTAATAATGAAGTCATAAAATTTAGGAGAAAGCCAACAAGAAAATAAAAGAAATAGAAAAGTTAGCCTAACGTTAGACTTGTGACTCAAAGTTCACTCACTTTGACTTAAAAAATATGTTATGACCCCGGCAGCCATAGCTTCATTTAAAATGTTTTCTTCCCACCTATTTATTCAACTTGGGTTTAATAATTAGAAGTATAGTACAGATTGCTTGATCATATTAGTTATTACAGAACAGGGTTGCCAAACTCTTTTTTAGAAGACAAGATAATAAATGCTTTCTGCTTTGCAGACCATACAGTCTCTATTATAATCACTCAACTCTGACATTGGAGCATTAAAGCATCCATAAACAATACGTGAATAAGTGGGAGTGTCTGTCTTTAAATAAAACTTTGGTTTCAAAAAATTTGCCAGTCAAGGTAGGCCCAATGCCCCACAGGCCACTGCTATAGAAAAACTTCACAGAATTGTTACAAAATATCTTTAAATGAGTTAATGTTGATTAAAGGACAAGAGAGAAAAAATTACAACTATAATGAAAATGAAGAGCATGTAATATTATTGAAGGCTCTTGAAATTTTCTTTCCAAAGCATGTTTACTGAAAAAAAAAAAACGTAAAACACAATAGAACTTGCCAATATTTTTTATTAACTACTACAAAACATTGATGTGATGTAATGCATTTGATTTTGTGTTTTCTAGTCTTAAAATATGATTTCTGTCAATTAACATCAAGGATGATTGTTGAAAATTGATACAATTTGGGAGTATTTTTTCTTCTGTCCTCATAATATAGGGTAGTTATCAGCTTCAAATGAGACAATTAATGTAAATATATTTTGTGTAGTATAGCATTTACATGAAATACTAACTACATTCATAGCATTGATTTAAAGGCATTTTAGTATTCAAATCAGTTGTATTATGTTGAAAACAATAATGTCAATGGAAAATTAAGAAGCAATTTGTAAAAAAGACCTAATTGATATGAACGTGTGATATATAAAGTTTAAACAGAGTAAGATTGGTTTTTAAGTATATTTCTGTGTATCTTGTGAAAAAAATATGAAAAAATAGCTTAACCAAATGAGACCATTGGTCTTTGCTTGTCTTAGACAGAACTCTGCTCATTCCTTTCCTAGGAAGAGAAAAAGAAATACCACAGCAGAGGGATGCAGAGCTACAAAATGGCATTTTTATTTTATTTTTCTTAATTTATAGTTTCAGTAGCTATAACTTCACATAACTTTTAAAAAGTACCACAATTAGTATTCTATGTAATCTGAATGCCCGAAAATTTGAGAACAAACTGTCAAAAGTTTTAATCATTAAAATGTTGTGGTGACAATCAAAGTGGCTAAAGGTTACCTGTTTCAGCTGTGTAGTATTGAAAAGCAAGCAAGTACTAGTAATTACAATAATTAGCCCAGGAAATTGAGAGGAAACACTCAGTTATATTGGGCTCATTGTTGTTTTATTTAAAAATACTCTTTAAAGTATCTATTAAAAATTATTTAATTAAGAGTAATAACATTTCATGGTTACAAATTTGAGTCAATTTGAGCAGAGAAATAGTCCCGCTGAAATTGCTGTTCAGTTGATGAGAGCAAGGCTTATCCAAACACAACCCGAGAAGAGATATTTGGGTTCTAAATGCAGTCTCTCAGGCTTGTTATTCATAGTTACACATTTAGTTTTTGTCAAAATTTCAGAATTTCTACATTTTCCTGAATTAACCTATAATAGACCCTCTTTACTACAAAACTATTATTCCATAAATTAACAAACTTTCTCCATCCGTGATGCCCTTAGGGCCTCAGTAATTTTATGCATGACATCCGTAAAAAAAACGAAAAAAAAACACTTAACTGTTTTTTTAAATGTGAAGTCTTTTTATTTCAATATTATTTTTAACAATTTGTATTTAGACCAATAAATCAACTTGTTCCACCTCCACCCATCTCTAATAATGGTCCCAATTGCATAACTATCTTGCAAAATAATTTATTTTGCTCAAGTTTCCCTTGAATGTCATGAATTTTATGCGTCAAGATAAGTTTTCAAGAAATTTTGGGATTTTTTTAAGTAGATAAAATAATATATACAACAAAGCCATCATGTCCAATATGAAAGCAATAACTTCAGAGTCTTGCTGCAGACAACAATTTTCTACTTTAAAAGCTGAAAGAAATTACAGTATCATGAACCGTATGTAATAAATACTTTTCCTAATGTGACTGTGTGATTGTTGGTCTCAATAAATACATGATTGCTATAAGATGCATAGCTCATTAGAGAAATGCTGTCAGTTTGCAAACACATATAGAAACCATTGAGCTTAAAGGTCAACCTAGATCAGGAGGATATATGGCTCAAATCCCATATATTCCAAATCACGGGTAGAAAAAAACAAATATGTAATGGGAACTTTGAAATAGGGAGATATTTTTCTTTCACTGATTCCTCTAAAAAAGGTGTAAGATTTATTTTACAAAGAGATTATAAAAATCAAATTTTAGCCATTTGATCCATGTAAACTGTCCTTGACTTACTGGAAACATGATCAAAGCAGGCACGATTAGCCTATTAGAATTGTTTCCATAAGAAATAACAAATCATTGTTATTAAAAGTTACAAAAACAAAGGCAAAACAAGAGAGTGGTTTGTTAAAATTTCTCTTTTGATGCAAGATTATTAATTAGGTGAAAATGATATAATTAAATTTCTTTCTTAGACTACAACCAGGAAATATCAGATGTCAGAATTGTGTTTAAATACCAGTTCTGTCACATATTATATGGTTATCTCTGAGATTGCTTTCTTATTTATAAATCTATGCTATGAATAATTAACATTTGGAAATTATATGTTGCATTTAAAACACCAAATTTTAGGAGAAGTCAATAAAATGTTAAGTGATGTTAATGCTGATGACTAGCTTGCAAAATAGAGGCACTTATTCTGCAAAGGATTTTGTCTGTGTTCTGCTGTCTCTCTTTTTGTTTCATCATATCTTTCTCCTTCTATTTCAGTCTTATCACTGCCATTATCTCATTTAAGTGATGCCTTACTCTGATTAAAATAATTTCTGTCAAATGCATAATTTTATCAGTTGACAAAATTATTAGTAGTAGTGCTAATTCAAGCAGTAATCTGACTACACAGAATTTTCGAAACAAATACACCTGTATGAACATACTTTAGTAATATTAAACACATGTAAGTACTCTAGTGGAAAAACAAAAACAAAAATATTAAATTGGTAGGTTATGTCTATCTGACAATTATTTTCTATGCTTCAAAAGCTAGAAACTCCATGATCTGACCACTTTTCAGAATTTAAAAAGCATGTATTTAGTAAAAACAAATTTAAAAAAATGTCATTTGCGTTTTCTCAAATACCAATTTGATGATACTGCAGCTTATAAATCATGATACTATGTTCTCTGTTTTAAGTTCCACATTTAAGAGATGGATATCTGCTCTGACAGTGTAGCTTATGTCAAACCAATCATTATCCCAAGAACTAGAAATGCTGAATATTAATTAAAGATTTTTTAAATGTTCTTTAAACACAGTAGGAAGTAACTAGGATAGCTAGGCCTATGGGTGCCAGGATCAGAAAGAGGAAAGAAACACTAAAGTCTGGATTTCATGTTTCCTTTTTCATTTGGTGCATTGGTTGATTCCTTGGTTGTGCTTCTTTCACTTACATAATTACGTTGAGATTAATCCATGTTGGTGCATGTAGTTGTTAGTTCTGTTTTTATTGCTTAAATACTGTTCTGTTATATGGATAGTCCAATTCGTTTATTCATTCTTCTGTTGAAGGATATTTGGTCTTCCTATTGTATTTGGCTATTCTCAATAACATGATTTAAACATCAGGGAAAAATCTTTCTTAAATGTCTTCTTTTGAGAACTATCTGTTCATATCCTTCACCCAGTTTTGGATGGGGTTGTTTGCTTTTTTCTTGTAAATTTGTTTGAATTCTCTGTAGGTTCTGGATATTAGCCCTTTGCCAGATGAGTAGCTTGCAAACATTTTCTCCCATTCTGTAGGTTGTCTGTTCACTCTGGTGGTAGTTTCTTTTGCTCTGCAGAAGCTCTTTAGTTTAATTAGATCCCATTTGTCAATTTTGGCTTTTGCTGCTATTGCTTTTGGTGTTTTAGGCATGAAGTTCTTTTCCATGCCTGTGTCCTGAATGATATTGCCTAGGTTTTCTTCTAGGGTTTTTATGGTTTTAGGTCTAACATTTAAGTCTTGCATCCACCTTGAATTAATTTTTGTATAAGGCATAAGGAAGGGATCCAGTTTCAGCTTTCTACATATGGCTAGCCAATTTTCCCAGCACCATTTATTAAATAGGGAATTCTTTCCCCATTTCTTGTTTTTGTCAGGTTTGTCAAAGATCAGATGGTTGCAATCAACAGACACATGAAAAATGCTCATCATCACTCACCATCAGAGAACTGAAAATCAAAACCACAGTGAGATACCATCTCACACCAGTTAAAATGGCAATCATTCAAAAGTCAGGAAACAACAGGTGCTGGAGAGGATGTGGAGAAATAGGAACACTTTTACACTGTTAGTGGGACTCTAAACTACTTCAACCATTGTGGAAGACAGTGTGGTGATTCCTCAGGGATCTAGAGCTAGAACCATTTGACCCAGCCATTCCATTCCTGGGTATATACCTAAAGGATTATAAATCATGCTGCTATAAAGACACATGCACCTGTATGTTTACTACAGCACTATTCATAATAGCAAAGACTTAGAACCAACCCAAATGTCCATCGATGACCCACTGGATTAAGAAAATGTGACACATCTACACCATGGAATACTATGCAGCCATAAAAAAGTATGAGTTCATGTCCTTTGTAGGGACATGGATGCAGCTGGAAACCATCATTCTGAGCAAACTATCTCAAGACCAGAAAATCAAACATTGCATGTTCTCACTCATAGGTGGGAATTGAATAATGAGAACACTTGGACACAGGAAGGGGAACATCAGACACCAGGGCCTGTCATGGGGTAGGGGGAAGGGGGAGGGATAGCTTTAGGAGATATACCTAATGTAAATGATGACTTAATGGGTGCAGCACACCAACATAGCACATGTATACATATGTAACAAACTTGCACGTTGTGCACATGTACCCTAGAACTTAAAGTATAATAATAATAAAAAATCTTTCTTTAGAGTCTTGCTGCAGACAACAGTTTTCTGCTTTAAAAGCTGAAAGAAATGACAGTATCATGAACAGCATGCAACAAATACTTTTCATAATGTGACTATGTGATTATTGGTCTCAATAAATACATTATTGTGCTAAGGTTCATAGTTCTTTAAAGAAATTTTCCATTTTATCTAAGTTGTTGAATTAAAGACATGAAGTTTTTTATAATTGTAGCAGACAAACTTCAGGGTGACCTCTAAAATTTCCACCTCCTGATGTTCTTCTCCTGTATAACCTTTGTTTTGTGTGTAAGATTCTGTGACTTGTGTCTAGCCAAGAGAACATGACAAAGTTGAAAGAATTTTGTAGGTGTTAGATTCCCCTCACAAAGCCGCAATATGAGAAATTCTTTCAGGTGGTAAAATAGGACGATCATAGGCTCACTTCAGTTACTTTTCACCTTTGAAAGATTACCATTTTTACTTGCTTAATATTCATTGTCTTAAAAACCATTTTTTCTCCCTGTATTTTTTTTCATGGTTTTTTGTTGTTTCTTGTGGAAGGTCAAATCCGGTTCTGGTTATATCATCTTTGTCAGAGGCAGAAGCCCCCTTAGTTAATATTTTGAAGCACAAAATCTTGAGTGTATAACTTCTGCCTCTGGACCCTGCTTATGAGCTTTTACTGTGGTTCATAAAATAAATTAATAAAATAATATGTTATAAACATTTATAATTGCACAACAGATCAAACTTTTATTTTTGTATTGGTTGGTTAAATGAACTTTGAGGTCTGGCGCAGTGGCTCACTCCTGTAATCCCAGAACTTTGGAGACCGGCAAATCACCTGAGGTGAGGACTTTGAGACCAGCCTGGCCAACATGGAGGAACTCCTTCTCTACTAAAAAAAAATAAAATAAAATAAAAAATAAAAATAAAAATAAATAAAAATAAAATACAAACATTAGTCGGTCTGGTGGCACACACCTGTAATCTCAGCTACTCGGGAGGCTGAGGCAGGAGAATCATTTGAACCCAGGAGGTGGAGGTTGTAGTCAGCTGAGATTGTGCCATTGCACTCTAGCCTGAGCAACAAGAGTGAAAGTCCATCTCAAAAAGGAAAAGAAAAATTTAAACTTTGACTAACCAATGACGAGTATATTGAATTGTTAATTTTTAGTTGTAAATTGAAAAATTATAATTGTATGTATTAATGGGGTAGAAAGTGACATGATTCATGTGTAAAATGTGAAAAAAATCAAATCAAGCTAATTAACATATCCATCACCTTGAATACTTCTCATTTTTTGTGGTGAGAACATTTAAAATTTACTCAGTGATTTTTCAGTGTAGATATATTACTATTATTTATTATATTCAGTGTGCTGCACAATGTAGTTCAAAGAAAAAGAGCTGTTTCTTTTGCCTAGTTGAGGCTTTATACCTTTCATCTCCCCTTACCCCCAACCTCTCCATTTCTGATAACCACCATTCTACTTTCTTTTTCTTTGTTTAATTGTTTTGTATTCCATATATAAGTGAGAACATGCAGTATTTTCTTTCTATGCCTGTCTTCTTTTGCTTAGCGTAGTATTATCCAATTTCATCCATGCTGCAGCAAATTACAAAAGTTTTTCTAAAGGCTGAATAGTATTCCGTTGTGTATATGCCACATAACCTTTATTGATTCATCTGTTGATGGGCACCTAGGTTGATTCCATAACTTGGCTAACGTGAGTAGTGTAGCAATTAACTGAGCGATTTAATAAGCATACTGATTTAATAAGCATTTTGATTGCTGAAATCAGCAATAAACATGCTGATTTCAATTATTTTGGGTGAATACCCAGAAATAAAATTACTGGATCATATGGTAGTTCTATTTTTAGTTTTTTGAGGAACTTCCATACAGTTTTCCTTACTGACTATACTAATATACATTCCCACAAACAGTGTACGTGGGTCCCTTTAAAACCTTTTTCCACTGGTAATGTCTTTTATTAATCCACCTCATTTATTTATGATTTTCAACTATAGTACTTCTATTTTGGCATTCTATTGAACTATTTAATAGGGATACCTCTACATTTTGCCTTCCCTCTTCTGTTGATGTCATACCGGTACATAGGGCCCACAGAGGAAAGATCTACTTTCATTATACATCCCATATCTCAAACACTAAAGACACAACCAAGCTTAGTGAATACTTTTGAGTGTTCCTCTCTAATTTTGAATCCCCAAAAACAAACAAAAAGACCTCTATGACAATTTTATAGATGAATGTCAAATTCCTTAAAATCCAACTCCTGGTAGAGTAAATTTCTTAGAATACCCTTTTTACTGCCTCTTCTACTAATGATGGAAGATCATTGTGAGACTGTGACTATGGTCATCAGCAGAGAAGGACTCAATGCTGCAAGTATTTTTCCACTGTTTTAACACTGTGGTTTATTCCAGTAGTACTAAATTGGAAGAAATAATTTAATATTGAAGAAATTCTTCAGGCTACTGTAATTACACTCTAACTTTGTTACTAAATTAAGTGTAATTTAACCTATAGCTATGAAATTATAACTATCCTATGATTAATTATTTTATCCAATGAGACCTAGGTTTTTTGTTAGTGATCATATGCAAAGTTAACTAATAAATTATACTTAGTTATATTCTAGAATATTGAACTAATTAACCAATTCATTATTAGCTTATCAATAAATGATTATGGTAGAGGAAACATAACTGCTTGTGAAAATGTTGAATAACAATTAAAAAACTATGATACTAAAATGAAGTCTTGTTTAGAGTGCTCTTAATGGAACAGAAATAGTATACTCACGCCTGACATAAGAAAAATATTACCATATCTTGAACCTTTCTTCCTTTGTCCTTCCCTGAATGTTACAGATCAGGAGTCAGAATTATTTTAATCCAAAGGCAAGTTTCCCTCAGGTGGTAAAATAAAAAACATAATTAGTGAAAAATGTGTGACCTTTGTAAAAGAAAGAAATTTACTCTTTATAGGTACGCAGGGGGAAAAAGTAAATTAATGAATTTGTAAATATCTAAAATAAAAGTCTTATCCTGACATCTCTTAAGCCTTATGCTCTTGAAAGACGGGGATAAACAAAATGCATCATTATGTATTAATAAAAATTTGTTATACAATTATTTTATTCATTTACTATTTTTTAACTCTGAAAAGTAATATTATATGATAAAAATAGACTTTATTTCAACATGACTTTCTTTAGCCCAACATTCCTCGAAATAATAAAAGATGTATTTTAAGTAGAAAATATTCCCATACCAGCACTGAAAAAGGAGTGTGTCTTCAGTAGCATGTGTTGTAGAAATATTATAACACAGCTTAGAAAAACCCAAGATTAAAGAAAAAATGCAAATGTAAGTATAAAGACAAAAAAAGTTTTCTATTTAATGATCCAATTCATTTTTTGTTTTTGAATGTTTTGTCATTTATTGAAATAACACAGAAAAATACGCAAATCATAATTATACAGCTCAATGTGTTTTTACAAAATGAACTCATTCACTCACATAATCAGAGCCTAGATAAGCAAGTCTACTATTATCAGCTTCCCAGCATACTCATTTGTATCTCTGCCCAGTTACTACCCCCACCAATATCAATGATTGCCCTCCTGAAGATGGAATTGTGATATTATAGTTTGAATTTGCTTTCATTTTATAATGATTAAAATGATAAATATTTTTTCCAATGCTTTTTGGTCATTCTAATATTCTCTTTTAGCATATATATTCATAAAAGATATTACTCTGTAGTTTGTTGCTTCTTATAAAGTCTTCGTGTAACTTTGGAATCAGAGAATATTGGTCTAGTAAAATAAATTTAGTAAGTTACCCCCTGTTCAATTTTTTTGGATGACTTTGAGATGGATTTCTGTTTTAAATGTTTGATATGATTCATCTATGAAGTAATCTGATTCTGACCTTTTGTGAATTGGAACTTTTTTTTTTTTTTTTTTTTTGAGATGGAGTCTTGCTCTGTCCCCCAGGCTGGAGTGCAGTGGCACAATCTCGGCTCACTGTAGCCCCTGCCTCCCGGGTTCAAGCGATTCTCCTGCCTCAGCCTCTTGAGTGGCTGGGATTACAGGTGCCCACCACCATGCCTGGCTAATTTTTGTATTTTTAGTAGAGACAGTGTTTCATCATGTTGGTCAGACTGGTCTCGAACTCCTGACCTCGTGATCCTCCCACCTCGGCCTCCCAAAGTGCTAGGATTACAGGTGTGAGTCACCACACTTGGCCGGAAACTCTTTGTAATTACTAATTCAATCTCTTTCTTTGTTGTAGGTCTGTTAATATGTTTTATTTCTTCTTAAGTTCTGATACTATGTGTGTTTTAGGAACTTGTCCATTTGATCTATTTTATCTAGTATGTTGGCACAGAATTGGTCTTAGTATTCTTTTTTAATTCTTTTTATTTTTGTAAAGTCATTAGTAGCATCTCTACCTTCATGTATAATTTTAGTTATTTACATCTTTATTTCTTATTTCTTAGTGTAACTAAACATTTATCAATTTAGTGAATTTTCTCAAAATCTTTTACTGATTTTCTGAATCTTTTTTTCTACTTTGTTTTCTCTATCTTCTCTAATATCTTACTTCCTTCATCTGGTAAACTAGAATTTAATTTACTCTATTTTTCTAGTTTCCTTAGGGTAAATTTAAGTTACTGATTTGAGATTTCCTTTTTTTTTCTTTTTAATGTAGGCATTTACAGTAATACATTTTCTTCTCAGCACTGCTCTCTTTACAACTCAAAAGTTTTGTTACGTTATGTTTTCATTTCCATTAATCTCTGAGTATATTCTAATTTCCCTGTGATTTAGTCTTTGAATTCAACAGTGTGTATTAGATTGTTCTCACACGGCTATAAAGGCATATCAAAGACTGGATAATTTATAAGGAAAAAAGGTGAAATTGACTCACAGTTCTTCATGGCAGGGGAGGCCTCAGCAAACTTACAATCAAGGCAGAAAGAGAAGGAAAAACAAGTACCTTCTTCACAAGGTGGCAGGAACGAGAGAATAGAGGGTGAAGGGGGAAGAGTCACTTATAAAACATTCAGATCTCATGATAACTCACTATCATGAGAACAGCATGAGGGAAACTGCCTCCTTGATCCAACTGAAGCAGCTATGATGTCTGGGGTATATACCTGGAGTACATTGTCGCACGCCAGAAAAAATTAGGACACGGACACACATGAGTTTAGGAGGGGAGTGTTGATAGGTAGAAAAGAAGAGAGAGAAACAGCTTCCTCTCTGGAGGAAGGGGTCTCCAAGCAGAAAAGACTAGCAGGAGGCGAATGTGCCAAATGTTGTAGTTTGGATTGAGGATGTGGTGCTTGATTTAGGTAGGACTCAAAGCTTGGTTCAATCAGGTATGACATTTACATAGTACACGGAAAAGGCTGCTTGACCCACCCTAATCTTATTATGCAAATGGGCTATACAGTTGATCAGCGCCGTGTCCTCTGCTCCTTACAGTACATGTGGCTGACAGAGAAGGGAACATGCCTAGCCCCTAGTTCCTGCTGACATTCACCCGTGCAAGCTCCCAGCTTGCTTATCTGTGCCTGCAGCTCAACTTTATAGGCTGCTTTTTGTTAGAAAATGATTTGGGGCTGCTTTTCATTAAAAAGAAAAACATTATTGAGGACTGCTATACCTTTGTTGTCTGCCTTAGTGATTTCTTATTAACTCCTATATCATCCCCCACTCTGGGGTGCTAACCCTAACTCCTCTTAGGGAGTGTAGGGTGATTACTCTTTCTGACTACTTCCTGCTGAAAAGGGGCATCATGTGGGGAACAGCAGCTAGGGTTCCTCCTGTGGTGGATCTAAGGGTCCTCAAAAGAAAGGCATGTCCATGCGTGGTTTGGTCTGCAGCACCATCTGGAATGTGATTGCCTCTAGGTGAGAGGAAACAATTCAAGTTATAGTATTGAGTAGATAAGGTCCAAATATGAATATAAAACATATGAGCAAGAGGGGACTTAATACGGGAACTAACGAGTTCCACAAATAAGACTGGAATTCATTTAAAAAGGACTGTAGTCATCCAGGTCTGGAGCCTGCATTTTCTCTTAACCTGTCAATGATTTTCACTTGAACTTTAAGCACGTGTAGGTTTTCTTCTAATTGACTAGAAGTGTTGATCCAGAAGCAGCATATTTCATTTAAGACTGCACAGGTACCCTCTACCTCAGTTGTAAGGACATCTTGGGCCCGCCTACTCTGTGCTACTACTGCGGCTAAGGAATCCATGGATTGTTGCTGTGCTTCTATGGTTCCAACTGTTGTCTTCCAACCTCATTGCATCCAAATGGAAATATTAAGTACTTACCTTTCAAGGAGAGGAATACCAGCAAACCAGAAGAGGCTTCTCGTTATAGAAGTCCTCATGCATGATCTTTCTAAGATGGGATTGTCAGGTTCTTGCCCTCCACAATCTTCTCTCTCAGTTAAATCTCCATATGAGGGCATGGAAATGATAGATCTCTTTGTTTGGCCTATATGAGATAATGCAATTTCTAAAAAGGAACCCTAGGTTAAGGATGTCCCCAAATGATGCGGCCATGTCAGTGGAATTTAAAAATAATAGGTTGGGGACCATGCTACTATAGTGCAGGTTCCTTTCCAGTACGTAGGGAGGATTAAGTGTAGCTAGGAGCCACAGAGGAAATATAACCCTGTCCCTTGAAAGGATGGTTCTAAGTTGTGATCTTTGAAGGACACATACAGATCTTTTTCATATCTTAGGAGCTTTCCCCCCTTACAGATAGTAGGAGCATCTTTGGGATAGGGATATCCAGCCGTCCACAATGCCATTTTGAATCTTGCATGCTAAATGAGAAGGGTCCACCTGAAAAATGGAGTTTAAAAATATTAGGGATATAATATGCCCTGGCCAATATCTCAGATGATCCTCGTGGCAAGGGCCATTGGTCCAGACAGCTCCACTTTGCCCACAGATTTGCAGGCTGGAATTCCATGTGAAGTCATGTTTGGAAAGGCCCATATGTTATTCTTTACATTATAGTAAAGATGGTTACTTAGAGCATGGTATTCCCATCAGGATTTTCAACCAGAAGGCGAGGCTATATTCTGAAAACCCCCCAAGATAGCTTCTACTTTTTAAGATCATGCTTATTACACTTTCTTGGGAACTTGAGACTTCCCAAATATTTGAACTATCAGCAATTACAAGTGTGATGTTACAATACTTGAGATCTCCCCAATAATGTCCTTCCCCACTGCTTTTACAGCAGTGGGAAGCATTTGCTATTACCTGGTCAGCATTTCCCAGCCAACGGTTGTGAAGCTTATCTGTGGGGAGTGTTTTTTGGTTCTGGATGCAGAGTGTTTTCCAGATAGAATTTAGTTACCCAGTTGAAAATGTCCCCATACCATATCCAATTTATGCCTGATAAGTCTTTAAGGGTCAAAGGTAACGCTAACAAAGAGAATCCTAAGACAGTATGTTCCGGGTTATTAAGAAGTTTCTTATTTTTACTGAACTGAGCAAACTGCTCAGAACAGACCCAGAAATTAATCTTGTTGTACAAGTGGGCCATGGCTGATACTGTAGGAGCTAAAGAATGTGCTGTATCATTAAACCCCAAAACAAGTCCTAGCAGACTCAGTGATAGTAAAACTTTCCTGGTTCCTTCTTGCAACTATTATCCCTACAATTGTGAGTCAAAAAGAAGTTCCAGTATTTGACAGTTAATCTTGAGAGAAAAAGTAGAAATAACTAAATGGTAGAGGTGAAACTGAGTAGAATAAATAGTCCTTGCTCATTTGCTTATCTTTCGTGATTTTCAGCTTAAGGTCTCCTATTTCTTCACATTGGTATCCAGGACATCCCTCTGGGCTGTCAGGGGTTGCTCACTCAGCTTTCTAGGCTTTGAGTTGAGTTAATGTTTCCAGGAGTTGACACCTGGAACTTTTACCGTTGAGGGAGTTGAAAGGAGAATGATTTAATGCCCTCCCCAGCTTGGGCTTAGGGAAGGAGAGAGAGAAGGGAGAGCTTTTATCAATACCAAATATCCTGGGTTAAATAAAAATGGTCCTACTTCTTGGGGATGGGTTTCTGCTAGCTGAGTTAATTCCTGTCGAAAGAAAGCCAGAGAGGTAATGTGCTTAACCAATTCAGAGGGCTCTTTGTCTATTAAGAAATCATTGATGAGAAAAGCCTGTCTGTACAGCGTCTCTAAAGGGCTTAGACCTAACTTGGGAGGGGTGTTTCTTACCCACAGTAAAGCCGTGGGAAGAAAAGCAACCCAAGGAGAGTGAGTTTCTAGGGGCAGTTTCCTGAGGTGTCTTTTGATCTTATCATTTGTCTTCTCTGTCTTTCCTGAAGACTAGGGTCTCCAGGTGCAGTGGAGATGGTACTGTATGCCTAATGCCTTTGAGAACCCCTGTGTGATGGCTGCCTTAAATAAGGGGCCGTTGTCACTTTGGAGGTACTTAGGTAGACCAAAATGGAGAAAAATTTCATTAAGTGACACCTTTACTACCTCAGAGGACTTCTCTGTAATGCATGGAAATGCTACTACCCAGTTGGTGAAAGTATCTACCCATTCCAGGAGGTATTGAATGACTTTCATCTTTGGAATGTGGATGAAGCCTATCTGCCAGTCTTCCCTTAGAGAGCTTCCCATCCTTTGGGTTTGAGGAGGAAAAAGCTGCCTGTTCAGGGAATTATTTTTAAGACAAACTTCACAAGCATTAACAATCCGTTTCATTGTTCTTGGTAAGGTCTCTCCTGAAAACAATCTCTGAAAACATTGAAAGTTTTATCCTTTCCCAAGTGAAAAGCAAGTGGAGTTTGCCATCCTCTGATTGCAACCCTCCTGAGGGCTGGAAGGTGTCCCCTCGAGAAGTGGCTCACTCTATTTCTGCATGGGAGTGCTGAAGCCTGATTTCTTTTATAGAGCCTTCCCAAATTAGAGAGGCTTCAAGCGTGTTGGTGCCATGAGGCTTCCTTGCTGCTGACTTGGCTGCCTGATCAGCTAGCTTGTTTTCTTCAGTCATTTCATCTACTCCCTTCTGATGTCCCTTATAATGCATCACTGCTACCTCTCCTGGAAGGAAAACTGAGGATAACAACCTGTTAATTTTCTGATGGTATTTTATAGGAGATCCATTGGCAGTAAGAAAGTGTCTTTCTTTCCAAATGACAGCATGAGCATGGAGAACTAGGAAAGCATACTTGGAGTCAGTGTAAATGTTAGCTACCTTTCCTTTGCTTCACTCAAGAGCTCTTGTAAGGATTATCAGTTCAGCTGTTTGAGAGCTTGTGCCTGCAGGGAGAGACCCACTTTCAGTAACATCATTCAGAGTGACTACTGCATATCTTGCTTCACGGACTCCTTGCTCTACAAAGGAGCTTCCATCTGTGAAGAGGGTCCAGTCCCAGTTCTCTAGGGGTTTTCCTGAGATCTTCCCTGGCCACATAGGTCTGTACCATAGCTTGTTCATGTTCCAGTTCCTCAGTTCCCTCAGGGAAGAAACTCTCTGGGCTTAAGCAAGAGTAAGTCTTTAACTGGATGGTGAAAACCTCTAACAGCAGAACTTGATATTTAAGGAGCCAGCTGTCTGTTAACCAAGGGCTTCTCTCAGAGGACAGTAATCCCACCACATTATGTGGAATATAAACAGTTAAGTCATTTTCCTAGGTTAATTTGGAGGCTTTTGGGACCAGTAGGGCCAGGTGGCTTTGGATCAGAGGCATGCTTGCCATCCTTTAGTCCCAAATCTTGTTTCTTACTCAGGTAACTTTATTGGCTGTTGAGCTGGTCTTCAGGCCTGTGTTAAGACTCCCAAGGCCATTCCCTTCCTTTCTGATGCATACAGAGTGAAGACACTTCCTACAGGGAGGCTGAGAGCCGGTGCCTTTACTAGGGCCTGCTTTAGCTGGTTACAGGCCTTTTGAGCATCACGTTTCCAGGTTAGGAAATGAGTTTTGGCTGCTCGAGTTTCTCTTATGAGGTGATACAGAGTATGAGCTATCTTACCATACCCAGGTATCTATAGACTGAAATATTCTGTAATGTCCCAAAATCCTCTGAGTTGCTTGAGAATTTGGGGGAGGCGGAAGAAAGAATTGGGCTTAATCCTTTCTTCCCCTAATGCTCTGATCCCTTCAGACAGCACTTACTGTAGGTACTTCACTGAGGTTTTGCAAAGCTCAGCCTTAGACTTTGAAACCTTATATCCTCTGTTGGCTAATAAATTAATAAGTGATTCAGTGCCTTTTTGAGAGGCTTCCTCAGTTGGGGCACAGAGCAGTATATCATCCACATATTGCAAAACCTTGACTGAGGATGGAAAAACTCAGAGAGGTCTTTTGACAATGCCTGTCCAAAAAAAAAACGAAGGCCATCTTGAAATCCCTGAGGAACCACCTTCCATGTTAACTGGGCAGTTTGGTCAGAGGGATCTTCAAAGGCAAACAGGTATTAAGAGTCATGATGTCATGGATACTGAAGAAGGCATCCTTTAAATCTAGGACTGTAAACTATTTAGTTCCCTTAGATATTTGGGTTAACAAGGTATGGGGATTAGGTGCTACCAGATGTATTGGGACTATGGCCTCATTAATGAAGTGAAGGTCCTGAATTAGTCTCCATTCCCCATTGGGTTTTTGCACTCCTAATATTGGGGTGTTGCAGGGGCTGTTACAGGGTTTGTGGAGGTCCCACATCTTCAGGTTATTAATAATAGCTTCTAATCTTTTGCCAGCCTCTGGCTTTAGAGGATATTCTTTCTGGTTAGGAAAATAAGTGGGATCATTGAGAAGGAACAGTTTGACCTATTCTTCCTTCCATTGCCCACACTTCTGGATTGATATTAGCTTCCACTAGGGAGAGACAAAGAGATTGTTTGGGGTTATAAGGATGCTGGCCCCCACGTGAACTAAAATGTCTCCTCCTAATAAAAATGCGGGGCTTTCTGTCATGATTTAAAAAGGATGTGTAAATAATAGGTTTCCCCATCTGCAACTAAGGGGTTGTGAAAAATATCAAATTAGTCTTTCCTGAGACTCCCATCACAGTCATGCTATGGGAAGAGTGGAGGTCTGGATCAGAGAGGATAAGAGAGAGGCTGGCTTGGGTGTCCAGAAGGAGATTTACCTTCCTTCCTTCATTTTCCAGAATCATCTGTGGCTCCAGTGCTGTAATGACAGTGTAAACCACTGGAGCTGGAGGTTTGAAACCCAGGACCCATCAGTCTTGTTGTACCATCTTGTAAGACTGATTCTGAACTTGGTGAGCTTCATCTCCAGGATCAGTCCAATTTCCAGTGGTCTCCAACACATGCTGGACAGGGTTATGGTGGTTTCTGATTGCTGCCTAGACACTCCTTCTTAAAGTGCCCTGACTTGCTGCACCGATAGCAACTAGCAGAGGCACCTCCGGGATTCTGGACTTTCTAAGCCTGCAAAGAAGCTATTCGTGCTTTTGTCGTTCTCTTAATTCCTCTCCTCCTAGATTTCCTCCTTATCCCTATCATAAAAGACCAAGGTGGTCACCTTCATGAGGTTCTCTAAGGTGCTATCTGGTCCTAGAGCTTACTCCTGTAGTTTCCTTCTAATATAGGAAGCTGCCTGTGTAATAAACTTGTCATTCAGGATGAGCTGTCGCTCCACTGACTCAAGTTCAAGAGGTGTGCTTTATCATGCCTTTCTCAGTCTTTCTATAAAGGCTCTGGGATTCTCATCTGGCTTTTAGTCTATTATGGACAGTTTAGAGTAATTAAGAGGTTTGGCCCTAATTCTTTGTATGCCCTCCAATATGAACATTTAAAAATATTTCATTTTCTATTCATTTGTAGTGTCATTGAGGTTCCAATTAGGGCTGTCAAGAGGAACTGCTTCCTTTCCTATTGAGACCTATTTCCTCTTTTCCTTTTAGGCCTTCTGTAGGAAGAATATTACTCATATCTGAATTTCTCTGATGCCTGTAGAGCTGCCTGCTTTTCAGCTGCAGTTAAGGTTTGGCTTAAGGGCCGCATAACATCCCTTCATGAGAAGTCAAATACCTGAGTTAAATTTTGAAAGGCTTCTATATACCTATCAGGGCCATCAGAATATCAGCCTAAGTCTCCTTTTATTTGCCTAAGGTCCTGCAATTAGAAGGGAACTTAAGCCCTAGTGGCATAATCTCCATTGGGCATTTCCTGTAGGGTTAAGAGCAAAGGTAGGGGAGTGAGAAATTTTGGAGATGGTGGAGGTCGAAGAACTGGTGGTGTGGTTGGAGGTGGCCCTGGATAAGGGGGACTGGAAGAAATGGGACACCCAATAGCTGCCTCAGATGGTCCATCCAGAAGTTGCTTTTCTAGTCTTGGAGAGTCATTCCCTGCCTGATATGATTAACAGGCCTAGGTCAATTGTGCAATGCTTGCAAAGCTCTGAGTTTTCTCACAGGCCAAAGAAAGCCTATACATAATATACCTTGAACTATTTGCCCTCCTGTCTGCAGAAAAGATCTATTTGTTGGAGAATATTAAAACTAAGGCTTCCTTCCACAGGCCTGACTGGTTCAAGAGGGTAAGAAGGCCATACCTGTGTGCAAAAGAAAATGAACCACTTTTTCTTAAAAGTCTCAGGGTCAAAGGAGTGCAGAGCTTCAGAATTCACTCCAGAGGAGTACTGGCTGAAGATGATAAAGAGAAATGAAGAAAAGGGGCTCCTTTAGTTTCCTTGCTTGTGATGTGAGCCAGGGTGGAGAGGAAGGCAGTGGGAATGTTCTTCTTGCTGTTTTCCCTCTGTGGTTCTTGGATCCTGGCACCTTGTTGAATGTTCCACCCCTGGTTGCAGGCATGACCCCCAGCCATAGAACCAGAGAAACTAAGCAATTGGGGTTAGTCACGCTCACCCAAGTGGCTCTAGTCTACTGCCTATGATTTCCTTTTGACTTCCTAGACATGTGTGACCTGCCTGTCTCTCTGAAAAATGGATCTCAAGAAAAACTATGTAATAGTTTGGCAAGGCCCCTTTAATGGAGAGGGCCTGCTAGGTTGAACTCTGTATCCTGCTATTATGACCAGTGCTGAAGCGTTTACCCTTAGAGAATGGTTTTGGATAACTTCCAAACTTCAAGTCCCCTTAGTAATTAAGTATCACTCTAATTAGAGGCAGAATAGGTGCCTTAAAAGAATGTAGAGACCAAATGGCCGTTTTCTTGCTAATTTGGTCTTGGAAGACATTTTAGCCCTAATTGCTGAAGGCAGAATTTTCCTATTTACAGAAGCAGTATGAATCCTGGCTTGTAACAGAGAGCCACAAAAAGGGGAGAGAATCCAGAAGCTACTGTTTCGGTGAAGGACGCACAATGTGCCTCATGGAGAGGATCTCTATTCCACTAGGTGGTGCTGTTGACTTTGAAATACCATTTGCTCTCGAGCCCAAGGGCAGAGTGACCTTGAAATGCCATATGCTCTCCAGACCAAGGGCAGAGAGAGACCCGGAAACGCCATGTGCTCTCCTTGCCAATGGCAGAGAGAGACCTGGATGTGCCCTGTGTTCTCCAGACCAAAGGCTGAGAGAGAGATGCTCACTTTGCTTGGTTTGGGGGCAGCGGGGAAACTGTTCCTAGAAAATCACAAAGACATCTTCTCTTGAGCTATATCCCTGGTTAGTACAACATTCCTTAATCTTGCCAAACAAGATTATGTCCCTGAACTGTAAAACTTCCCACACATTGCATACACAGAGCGGATGAGAGATTTATATGATGGCCGTGGACAGGGAAGGAAGAAATTACACAAGGAAAGTTGGAGATCCCGTTGCCAACACCGCATCGGGACCATTGGAGGCTGGGGTAAGTACAGAAGCCTATGAGTAACACCGAGGGGTAGCCCTGACCAGAAATCCTCAGTTGCCCAGGACTTATTCTAGTACCACATGATGTCTAAGCCCTCCATGAAAGAAAACAGATTTAAACAAGGCCAATATGCCCAGTAACCCATGGGTACTAAGCGATTTTCCATGTTCTCCCCACCAAGCCTGTCCCCCAAGTCTTCTAAGACTAGAAGCCACGCTAATTTTTTTAAATGACTGAAAGGGGCTTAGTATTTGGTTTAATTTGGTTCTGAAACGGAATCTGAAAGCCTCAAAATGAAAGGACAGAATTGGAGTCTGCTAATCCACTCACCATTTAGATGAATGTTGTATCTTGGTACCCCAGAAAAGACCCCATTATGAAGCGGCTGTGTTTTCTGGTGTACATACCCTGGGATCCATTGTCGTGTGTCAGGAAAATGTAGGACAAGGGCACACATGAGGAGTTTAGGAGCAGAGGTTGAATAGGTAGAAGAGAAGAGAAAGAGAAACAGCTTCCTCTATGGAGGAAGGGGTCTCCAAGTGGAAAGACCATCTGGCAACAAATTCGCTGAATGTTTTACTCCTCTTTGAGGAGGCAGTGTCTGGTTTACATAGAGCTCACAGATTGGTTTGATCAGGTATAACGTTTACATAGCATGCAGGGAAGGGTGGTCATCCCTACCCTAATCATATTATGCAAATAGGTTTTCCAGTTGATTGGCGCCATCTTGTCTGCTCCTTATAGTACACTTGACTGGCAGAGAAGGGAAGATAGAGTCGCCATCTTGAACATGTCTAGCTCCTAGTTCCTGTGGGCATCCACTGTGCAAGTCCCCAGCTTGCTTGTCTATGCGTGCAGCTCAACTTTACAGGCTGCTTTTTGTTAGAAAATCATTTGGGGCTGCTTTTCATTAAAAAGAAAAGCCTTACTGAGAATTCCCATACCCTTGCTATCTGCCTAAGTGATTACTTTTTAACTCCTATATCACAATTACCTTCCACCAGGTCCCTACCTTGACACGTGGGGATTACAGTTTGAGATGAAATTTGAGTAGGAACAGAGAGCCAAACCATAGCATAGTGTGTTGCTTAATTTTCAAATATTTGGGATTTTTTATTATTCCCTCTGTTATTGATTTCCAGCTTCATTTCATTGTGGTTATCAAATTGTATGCATTAAAACATTTTTAATTTATTGAGACTTATTTCATGGACTAACATATAGTCCATCTGGAAGAATATTACATGTGTTTTTGAGAAAAAATGTTTATTGTACTATTGTAGGGCAGACTGAAGAGTGTGTATTTGTTTGTATATTTTAGGTATTGGTGGTTTATGATATTGTTCCAGTCCTCAAGTCCTCTATTAGTAATACATTTTCTGTACAGAAGTTCTATTCATTATTGTAAGTGAGGAATTGAAGTCTTAACTAGTACTTGACAGTGGTATGTTTCCTTCTTCAATTCTACAAGTATTTGCTTCAAATTTTGAGTCTGTCTCTAACGTATATGTGCTTACATTTACATTTGTCACATCTTCTTCATGATTTTACTTTTTATTATTACATAATGTCCTTTGTGTTTTGTAACAGTTTTTTTTTTTTTTTTTCCTGCCTATCTTGTCTGGTATTATTAATTTAGAAATCTGAAATTTAAAATGTTCCAAAATCTGAAATGCTTTGAGGTTCAACATAATATTAAAAGAAAATGTTCACTAGAGCATTTGAGATTTCCATATTTTCAGATTAGCCTTACTAAACTAGAAAGTATAATACAAATACTCCAAAATCTGAAAAAATCAGGTATCTGATTTTTTTCTAGTCCCTAGCATTTTTCTGGTCCCAACGTATATAGCCATTTCCAGTTTCTTTTTTGGATACCATTTAAGGTTTTGTTTTGTTTTGTTTTCCCATCCTTTCACATTCAGCCTATTTGTGTCTTTGGCTCTAAAATGAGTCACTTTACACAGCATATAATGAAGCATGTGTTTTATTTTAATCTATTCTACCAAACTCTGCCTTTTGATTGTAGAATTTAATTCTTTTACATTGAAAAAAAAAAATGATAGCGAAGAAATGACTTCTAAAACTTTGCTATTTGTTTTCTGTATGTATTATACCTTTTTTGTTTCTGTTTACCTTCTTTTGTTTTTAATTTTTGGTAGTGTACCATTTTGATTTCTTCTCATTACTTTATGTGTATATTTTAAAAATTTTTTCATAGAGGTTACTATGAGAAATATTAATATTCTAAATTTATAACAATCTAGCTTAAAATAATATTATATTAGCCTTAGCACACAGAAACTCTGCTCATATTTATCTCTGTCTTTGTTTTTGTCACAACTTATGTATTATGTGTGCTCATTAACATAGCTTTATAATTACTGTTTTATGCATTTGTCTGTGAAATCACTTAGGAAATAATAGAGGAATTAAAAATAAAAATACAACAATACTCCTTTTTATATTTACCTATGTTGTCATATTTACCAGAGTATTTTATTTTCTTCTTGTGATAAATGAGTTTCTGTTGATTGTTATTTCTAATCAACCTTAAGTTCTCCCTTTAACATTTTTTATAGGACAAATTGACTAGCAATAAATTTCTTCAGCTTCTGATTATCTAAAACTGTCTTATATCTTAATTTCTTCCTTATTTTTGTAGATAGTTTTGCCAGATGCAGAATTGTTGATTAATGGGTCCTCCTTCTATTCCCTCCCCTTCCCCTCGCCTCCCCTCCCATTCCTTTCCTTTAATCTTTCCTTCTTTTCTTCATCTTTTCTTGGTTGCTCTGGTTAAATAATAATGCATTTTACCACACAGTGTCTAATATAATTCAAACCAGAACTATTCAATCTTGTCAACAATAGCCATAAGGCAATAAATGAATATAATATCTATACATCTGATGTGAGCTGAAGGAAATAAAAATAAGAGTTTTTTAAATGGACGAAGTGAAGATTGCAACATGTTTATTTGCCTAATATCTTCTTTGAACTTTTCAATAAAATCTTGGTAGTATCCTAAAAAAAATAAATAAATAAATAAATAAAAATGTCATCTTGCGTCCTTCTGATGTCCATGTTTTATAATAATAATAAACCTTCTGTTATTATGGATAATCTTAATTGGTGAATTGCTTCTTTCACTGCTTTTAAGATTCCATCTTTGTCTTTGATTTTTGAAAATGTGATCATAACACATCTTGGTGTTGATCTCTTTGCATTTACTTCCTTGGAGTCTATTGAGTTTCCTAAATGTGTACATTGTGTGAGTTTTTTAAAAAATCAAATTTAGGGAATTTTTTGCCATTGTTTTTTCAAAACATTATTTTTGTTTCTTTCTTTTCTCCATCTGAGATTTTCACTATGTGTATATGATATGTGTATCAGCATGCTTAAAAGTATTCTGCATATCTGTTAGGCTTAGTTCATTTTCCTTTATTCTTTTTGTGTTCTGCTCCTCAGACGGGTTAATTATAACTGTCCTATTTTCAAATTCTCTGATCCTTTCTTATGCCTGCCCAAATCTACTTTTGAACTTTTCCAGTGAAGTTTTTATTTGTTATTATACTTTTCAGCTCCAGAATTTTTTTTGAGTAAAATTACTTATGTCTCTGTTGATAGTCCTTATTTACTACATGTGTTACTGTGTTTTCACACTGCTATAAATAAATACCCAGGAGTGAGTAATTTATTAAAAAACAAGGATTGAATTGACTCACAGCTCTGTATTGCTGGGGAGGCCTCAGGAAACTTACAATCGTGGTGGAAGAGGAAGTGACACATTTTACATGACATCGGGTGAGAGAGAACAGTGAGCAAAGTAGAAACTTACCAAACACTTATAAAACCATAAGATCTCATGAGAACTCACTCACTATCATGAGAATCACATGGAAGAAATTTCCCCTATGATCCAATCACCACCTACCAGATTTCTCCCTCAACACCTGGGGATTACAATTTAAGATGATATTTAGGTGGGGACACAAAACCTAACCTTATCACCACACATTATTCTCCTGGTTTTCTTTAGCTCTTTGTTCATCGTATCCTTTAACTCTGAACATACTTCAGATAGTTGAGTTACTGTCTTTGTCTATTAACTCCATTATCTGTGCTTTCTGAGAAACAAGTCTCTGTGAATGTTTTATGGGAATGGGTCATACTTTTTCATTTCTTTGAATGCTTCATATTTTTCTGTGAAATCTAGACATTTTGAATATTATAATGTGGTAATTCTGAAAATAAAACTCTTCTCTTTTCTCTGGCTTTTAAAATTGCTTTTGGTGAGCTATTTATATGTTTGTCTAGTGACCTTTCTAAACTTTGTTTGTAAAGTGTCTATTATTGGTCTTCTGTGGTCTCTTTCTCTTTTTCTCAAATACCTTGTGCTCAGCTAGTGTTGACAGGGATTTTCCTGAATGTCAGAAGCCAATAAAAGTCGTAGAGAGAAAGAGGGAAGGGATAAAATTCATCTGAATATTTGCAAATTTGTTCTGTGCTGGGGCAGTTCTTCAAGTTTTAGCAAGGCTGTTTATAATTCTGCCTTATCTACATTCCTCACTTACACTGAGACTACAGAATAGCCAGAAGTAAAAGCTGAAGGTGTTCTTAAGTCTTTTTCTGAGTATATGGTATGCCCTAGATGGTAACATGACTTTATACATTCCACACTACACATGGCTATGTTTGAATGTCCCTTTGAATTTTTTTTAATAATAATAATAATTAAAAACCCAAACCAAAATACCTCTCTCTAGCTCTTCCTCCTAGAAATTCAGTTCTCTATAATTTCTTTGAGCCATTATTATTATTATTATTATTATTATTATTATTATTTGCTCCAGGTGGCTACAGGGTATACTTTGCCTAAGAACAATTTTTAGAAATGCCTTTTACTTTCTTGCCCCGAGGGAGTTCTGAATTGGTCAAAACAGACAAGTGCCTTGTCTCAGTCCTTCAAGTGAAACACAATACTTTGATTAGTTCTCCTCTGCTCCTTCCAGGAACAGGAACCTGCTTTTTATCCTGGGAATATAAAACTACTGTCCTCAAGACTCCCATAAAACCAGGAAAAGGCATAGAGCAAAGATAAATGAAATAACCACACAGCTGTTCTATTGTTTTTACATTTCCTTTTTCTTGATCAGCATTTACTTGGTTGTTATAAGTATTTAACTGTTTTTCAGAGTCTTACTAAGTTTATTCTGATAGTTTTTGCATGTGCCTTCAGTGTTTCTGCAGAGGAAAAGGCCCAAGAACCTACCATCTCTGCCATTTTTGCAGATGCTATTCGGGTTACTTATTTTTATGATTATATCCTATGTAGGACCCTCATATATTAAAAAATTGATGTTTCTTTAAATTGATGCCATTTAGAATGTGAAGGATAAAACAGAGTCCACAATATCCTTATATAAGCATCCTTTTTGAGGGTTTGGATTTGGAAGCATTTCTTTAGAAACATAGGTATTTTTGACCAACTGTTTGAAAATCAGTGACATAAATCTACTTACAAAAAGAATGAAGAAAAAGAAAAACAACTGAGGCCCAAATATATGAATCAACATTTTCTATCTAAGACCACAGGTAGGAAATGACAAACCTAGGATCCAAACCCATGTATTTTGACTTTTTCTATTTTATTTACACCATGATTTTATGCCACCTTCCTTCCTCCCTTTAATCAAAAGCTATGGCACCAGTGAGTTTTCATTTAATTTTGAAAATAGGAGTATGCATGTAATACCGGCCAAAAAACTATAAATTGTATGATCAGTAACATATTATTAAGATAATTCAGACAGGTAACGGATCATGAAATATTAAGCAAGTCAATAAGAATTAAAGTGGAGTAGCTCTGAAATAAAAATTGAAAGTTTGTTTGGCAATATTGGACTAGTTTGTATACCTGTGTTTTACAAATTCTTATCTTGTCTACATTTTATTGCCAAATTAAAACCTAAATTTGCCTAGAAAGTGTAAAATAATGAAATTTTGGTGGCATAAAATATACCAAATTTTATTTTATATAAAATTTCTGCAGTTGTCAAAAATATTCTACTTCTTCCAATTAACAACATGGATTTCCAAAACTTTATTTGGACTCATGAGTCCTGTAATAAACACACCCATTATTTTACTTATTATAAATCTGTCAAAAATCCTTCAATTTAACGAACTGAAACTTTCCACACCTATAGTTATCTTGGGATATGTTGAACTTGTTGTAATATTACTATTGTACTCTTATTGTGTGTAGTCTACGTAAAGCCCTTGCTCCTTCATTTTAGTTATCTTGATCACGTCAGGTACCCTACAAACGTTATTTATTTACTGCCATGCTACTATTGCTATTTCAATGCTGATTATTTTCCAGAGTAATCAATACTGACATAGATACAAGTACATACACAAGATACTTGTTCATATATAGATGTGATCATAGTCCTACATTACAGATGTGTTTTTTTAAAGCAAACATTTTTCCCTTCCCACGTCTTTATACACAAGCATTGAATTGGTACAGCATTTCATAAGTCTCATCAGAGGTAATAATATAAAATTGTTCACCTTGGTGGAATGCTAATATAATTTCAGTTTCAAATTATTGCAGAAAATTTTAAGTCATTTTTACATTTACTGCAAAATCAATGAACTTTTTTGTATGCCAGACTCTTTATCATCTCCTCTAACTTTTCTACTTTATAATCGTTTCTCACACTACCTTAGTTCTGTACAAGTAATACGGCATTATGAAAACTGTCTAAATACATATAAATGTGGAAGATATTCACATTTCAACTCATTCAGAAATTGTAATAGCTCATTTTTCTAGGCATTTCATTGTCTGCTCAAAACCAGAACTCCATCAAAATAGCTTTGCAACTGCTATTCAATATTCATTTGCTGAAAATGGTACAATGAGAACACCACATGATGAAATGTTGTGCAGAAAGAACCAAATGTTCTATAACCCAGAAAGAAAAGTGAATTTTAAAATACATGCACTAAATAAATGAAAGAATGCATTTTCAAAGATTTCTGGTGGCATTTTGTATTGTGTCTCATACCACTAATTTAAGTTGTGATGATTCATAAAGTGCTAATTTTTATGGATGCTGAAAGAAGCATGTGTTCTCTAAGAAGAAAATCTTTACTGCTTTTCTTATGTTAATTACAGAAATAAAGTCCAGCTGCATTTACACTCGTATTTTACAATATATATTTTTGGGAAAGGATTTTAGCATTTAGGTAATGGATATTATTAGTACTGGGACAAAATAATGGCTTTTAAAAGTTTACTTGGTATTTGTTTATCCTTATAAATAAAAACTCCTTTTTATTTCAGCACATAGGTATCTATTGTCAGTCAAATCAACAGGGAAATTACTCAGGTATGTTTTTTAAACAAAATACCCCCAAAAAATTAATCGCATTTTGGAAAAAATACTGAATTATGTTAATTAGCTTAATAGATTGATTTTTTAATCTTTGTGTTTCTTTTGGGGTTCTAGTGAGTCAAGACATTTAGTTTTAGGACTCAAATATTTATGATAAGCTTCTTTTCTTCTTTGTAATTTTTTTTTTTTTTTTAACAGATATGGGTTATTGCTAGGTTGCCCGGGCTGGTCTTGAACTCCTGAGCTCAAGGGATCCTCCTACCTTGGCTTCCCAGAGTATTTGGATTACAGGCATGAGCCACCGTATCTGGCAAACCTCTTTTCTTCTGATAAAGACTTCCAATTTCCTATTCTACAAATTTATTCAGATAATTTCTTTAACAAGAATTTGACTCTTCAATGCTTTGTAATAAAAACAGAAAAAAAAAAACAAAACAAAGTTTTGTTTTGTAATCAGTTGAATATCTCATGTATTAAAAAATTCACATCATGCAGAAAGTATGGTGGTAGTTAGGCTACCACTAATGCCAAATTCTCAAATTCTAGGTGTGATATTTTCAGATCACAGTTTCTTCTTTGACATTTATTAATTTAGTGGTAAATACATGAGAAGCCTGAAAAGTTTCTCATATTCATAGGTATATTAAGCTGTTACAGTATACTGAAGCATCTCCTTTTATACGCTGAAACTCCTTTGCTATTAAAACCTGTATTGTTGCTATAATACCCACATGATTGACTAAATATACAATATTTTTACAGTATTACAGATGCAAAACTTGCCACTTGCGATGTTGAATCTAATATATCCAGCAATAGTGCAAGTAAAAGTGAAAGGGATTATCTGACTCCTTAATGCTTGTCATTTCACTTTTGGAGAGACTAGATTTACAGAATATATGTAGTTATGAAAGACATATAGCAACATAGTTTCAGGGAAAATTTGAAATACAAAAATGTAATTTAATTTGCTAAGTAATAACTAAAAAATTAAATGCCAATTACAAATTCTGATGGCCATTATTTATTGTTTCATTATGTTAGTATATACTTACTATATATTATATAATAAGTTGATTAACATTATTTTTAAATACCAATATTTCAAAGTGTTTTGGAAAGTCTACAAAAATAATAGTAGCTGTATTAAATAATAATAATTTATTAAGGTGGGTCACTATGTTAATATAATACTTGCAGCAAACAGATCAAGTAGCTTTATCAATTGCATATGATAAACACTTTAGCAAATATTAGTGGAATTTAATTCAGTTGTTGCAAGTCACAGATCAATTGAGTAATAGAGCTAAGATTTATGCTAGCTTATGCTAGCTCTAAGATTTAAGAACAACATAAAATCAAGGTGTTTAACAGCTAAATCATCGAGAATCTCAGTATCATTTTCTTCCATTTAGGCAAAAAGCAGGATGTGAGAGGGAAAAACTGTACTGGACAAAATGATTTACTTGTAACCCAAATGAAAAATAGGAAAGACATTTAAGGTCCAGTTAGATATCATTACATATAGATGCCTAATCAATCCAGCACCATTTGCTGAAAAGACAATCCTTTTTAAATTGAAATACTTATATTATCATACATGTATAATTCAGGACTCTATTCTATCATGTTAATTTCTGTGACTACTATATTCAGTTGATAACTGAGGATTCATGTTAATTCTTGAAATCAGGTAATGTGAGTCCTCCAAATGTTTTATTTTTGAAAATTGTGTTGACAATTTTAGGTCTGCTGTTTTCTATATAAACTTTAGAAACAAGCTTGTCATTTTTTAAAATAAAACAAACTTTTTGCCATGATTTTGATTGGAACTGCAGTATGTCTACAGATCAATTTGAGGAGAATTGACATATTAACTACTTCTGATCCATATATAAAGTGCTTTTCTTAAAATTTTTAGATCTCTCTTGATTTTAATCATTAACATCTTGTCACAACTGGCAAACTAATATTGTACATATTTTATCAGATTTCTGCCTAAATATTCTGATTATGTTTTATTAATATTGTACACAGTGCTATTTCAATTTTCACTAGTTCCTTGCTAGCATAACAGTAGTCTTTTGATTTTTGCATACTTAACCCATGATCTGTGACCTTGTTAAACAGCTTTTTAGTTCTAGAAGCATTTTTCTAGGTTATGTGAGGTTATCTAAACAGATAATTTATTGTTTACAAATAAAGACAGTTCTATTTATTTGCTTCTTACATATAAGCATTTAATTTATTTTTCTTATCTTATTGTAATGGCTAAATCCTTTTAGTATAATGGTAAACAGAAAGAATAAAAGTGTATATCAATGACTTCCTCCCAAAATCACAGAGGAAGGATTAACACTTTATTGAAAAGTGTGGCATAAGCTTTATGTTTTGCTGTAAATGCTCTTTATCAGATTGTGAATGTGTTCTTCTGTTCTGAATTTGCTGATAGTTTTCAAGAGCAATGGATATTGACTTTCTTCAAATACATTTATACATCTCTTGAGATGATCATATTGTTTTTGTTTTGTGTTGTTTTTCTCATGTTAGCTTATTATTATGATGGCAGACACCGTAGTTACTTTTGCACCAACCTGACAGTACATGACACATTGACTGAATTTTTCAGATGTTTATCCAACCTTTCATTTCTAGGATAGACCCCACTTGATCATGATGGGTTTTTAAAATTTATTTATTATGCAATTTGATTGCATACAACTTTGTTAAGTTTTGCATTTATATGCCTAAGAGGCATAGGCAGAGAGTTTTCTGTTCTTGTGGTATGTCTTACTTTGCTATCAAGGTCATGTTGGACTCATAAAATAAATTGCAATATGTTCTATTTATTGAAAGAATGATCACAGGATTAATATCACTTCTTTCTTCAGTGCTGGGTAGAATTTCACAGTAATACCATCTGTTCCTGAATTTTCTTAGGTGGGATATTTGTAACTATGAAATTAATGATTTTAGTAGATACATACCTATTCAGGTTACCTCCTTCTTCATAAGGGAGCTTTTGGTTAATATTTTCAGGATCTATTAATCTCTCCTCATCTATTCTTACTATTTTTAGTTGGTGTCTTCTCTCTTTTTCTCAGTATGTTATTAGAAATTCATAAATTTTTAAATCAAAGACCCAGTATTTAGTTATATTGATTTTATTTATTTATTTATTTATTTATTTATTTATTGCTTTTCTGTAAATAAAATATATATAGTATTGCTTAGCTGATCTTATCTTTACTACTTTCTTCATTGTGCCTACTTTGGAAATATCTTCTTGACTACTAGTAATATATTTTGTTGTAATGTCCACTTTGAATGATATAGCCTCACAAGCTTTATTGGTTAGTGTTCTCATGGCATGACTTTTCTTCTTCTTCTCCTTCTCCTTCTTCCTATTCCTCTTCCTCCTCCTCCTCCTCCTCTTCTCTTCTCCTCTTCCTACTCCTCCTCTTGTTCTTCCTCCTCCTCCTCCTCCTCCTCCTCCTTCTCCTTCTTCTTTCTTCTTCTTCAGATGTAATTTCACTCTTGTTGCCCAGGCTGGAGTGCAATGGAGCGATCTCATCTCAACACAACCGTCACCTTCTGGGTTCAAGCAATTCTTCTGTCTCAGCCTCCTGAGTAGCTGGGATTACAAGTATGTGCCACCGCGTCCGGCTAATTTTGTATTTTTAGTAGAGATGGGGTTTCTCCATGTTGGTCAGGTAGGTCTTGAACTCCCGACCTTGGGTGATCCACCTGCTTCGGCTTCCCGAAGTGCTGGGATTACAGGCATGAGCCACTGTGCCAAGAGGGCATGACTTTCTTAATCCTTTTATTCTCAACTGGTCTGTGACTTTACGATTTACAATTGTAATTACAATTAATTTACAATCAATTATTTTTAAAATAATATTTTATTTTACGTGGTCATCTGCAGCATATTATCTTTTTTTCCACTGATTGTTATTTCATCTTTCTTGTCACATTTTTTCACATGTGGGGGTCTATGTTTTATCTATTTGTCAATTAGTCTCTATTGTGTCAAACAATCTTAATTTCTAATGCTTTATAATGAATTTTGTTCTTTCTATATGCGAAGATGATGTAGTTTCACATTTATGCATCTAACTTTTAATTTATGCCTTTCGATATTTTTATAATTTTCTCCATAAAGTCTATTCTTAGGTTTATTCTTATGTATTTCACAATTGTTGTGCCATTATAAATGGCATTATTTTAATTTATATGGTGTTTTTCTTTGTTGCTCTTATAAAATCTGATATTGGCTTTAGATATTTAGACATTTTATATTTAAATATTTAGATAATTTCAAATCTAGTAAACTTGCTGAAATTTCTCATAATTTAGCGTGGTTTATCCATAGTTTTGATTTTTGGGTTTATTCATAGTTTTGATTTATGGATTGTTTAATGTAGAAGATGGCAACCAATGATTTTATGTAATTTCATTTACTGTGTGCTACATTATTTTTCTTTCTCATGAACTACCTAGAACATTCATTACAATGTTAAATGGAAGTGATGTAAATGGGCATCATTTTTTGGTTCTTGGTATTACATTGCTGCATCGTGCTAATATTCCACAGTCTTTTTGTAGATATATTTTGTCTAGTTAAGAAAACTTCTATTTTTTCACTTCAATACAATTTCTATTTTTCTTTTATAAAAGATTATTAAATTTTATTTAATTCTATTTCTGCATCTATTGATCTGCATCTATTCATATTAGGTGGTTTATTTTTTTTCTCATTTAACTCTTTCAGTGATAAAATATATGAGTAGATTTTTCCAATATTAACCCATACTTGTGTATTTGAGATAAACAGTCGGTTGTAATATAAATCATACATTGTTAGATTTTATTTGCTTATTATTGTTATTATCATTTTTTTAGAAATTTACCATCCAAGTTAAAAGTGAGATTAGCTTAATCTTTTTTACAATATTTGTATAGTTTATTGTTTTTCTATAAAATGTTAAAAAGTAATTAATATATTCATATTCTGCTTAGAAGAGAATACATACTATTTATTCTAATAATAATCCCTTTTTTCTTAGTCTTGCTTTCAAGCGTTTTCATTCTTTCTGAATACTTCCAAAACTAATCATAACCACGATTTTAGTCTTCCACAGTAAGTACTATTTTGTATATGCTTATATATTTATCCATTTCTTAGCCCAATCTTTTGGTCTAGAGGTAATATACTATGATTGCCAAGATTCAAAAAGAAGTATACATCATTAGATGAGGAGTGAGTCAAAACCGTTCTTCCCAAAGGAGACCATATATCTGGATAAGGGAGATAGAGGGACAGAGAGGGCTGAGTGAGCTAAATAATTGAAATTCACTGCAATTGTAACACGTTAGCCTCTTTAGCAACTGTACAGCACAAACTCAAAAGGAGGCTGTGATGAATTTACTGTCGATTTGTGTTGTTGTTAACTTCATCTTCTAGCTTAGTGTTTTTCTCTATGTGTTCACATATCTTTTCTTTCGGAATGTAAATTGCCCTGAAAAATTGTCTTCTGTTTATCTATTATAATTATTAACCACTACCAAAACAATGTTAATAAAAAACAAAGTTGATTTTTTTAAAAAAACATTACTTTATAGCATCACCAAAGGCAGAGGAGGAGAACCTAGAATAATATAGTGAGGTAGAGAACTTAGAATAAAAGAGATAGAAGGAAATTTTATTGAATGGATACTTGTTTGTTGAGTTCTATTCTATAACTTATCTGTTTGATCATGTGTTTGCTTTTGCTATCTACATAAAAATATGCATAGTATCCTCAATATTATTCTTCTAGAGAAATATATTTTCTTATATTATTGTATGGAATTGATACAGAGATAGAACATTTAACATGAAAGTGAATGTTAAATGCCTTCCTAACTCACTCCAGTAACTAGTCTGATTTCTCACTAAGAAAAGTAATAAAAATAGAGGAACAACAGTTTAGAAGTTTTGCTGTTTTAAACTTTTTTTAGTTTTACTTCAGAGTAGTATCCACTTCCAAGACTGTCAATTAAAAAAAGTTTCATTTTAAAGTTCAATGTCGAGAACTATTCAAATTTAGTAAATGATTCAAGTTAATACAATGTAGTCCATAAATAACCATTTATTCATACTATAAAATTATCTATATGGCAAAAGGTATTAAATTAAGAGAACTAAAAATCCATCAGAATTTCCAAGGTTGAAATCATTCGGTATACTTGAATGAACCAATCTGAGCTATATGAAGAGTTGATTAGCAACTATTTAATTCACCACTACACATGAAATTGAATCCAATTCATGAATCTTATTTAGAAATCCAGATTAAAAGCCTCTTTGCAATGAAGTTTCTAAGACATGGAGCTATGAGCTGAGTATCTCTGCAGATCATCAGGTAGAGAAGTCAACATGTGAGCCTGAAGCTGGAAGAAACTCCAAAGAGACAACATCAGAAAAATTAGGCAAAGGAGAAAATCAAATGCAAGGAAAGAGAAAGAAACAGGGAATGGTTACTGACCATGAGATAGAGACACGATGGGACAATTCACTGATACACGATATACCAGAAAAATCTTTCACAGTGGATCTTTCTGGTAGTAAGAATTGAATTTAAAAATTTGCATTGTACTCTCATAAAGTTGCATAGTTTTAGGCTGAGTTTTTTTTAAATGTGGACAAAAATTCATCCTTGGAAAATTTCTTGAATGAAGCTTTTGTCTCATGTAAGAATCATGATAGTTTTTGAAAAATTTGGCAATTGTTTTAATAATAATAATAACAATAATAATCAACTATGTAATCTAACAAAGAGAGAAATAAAAATAAGAACCAGACATTTCTGTATGGCTTCTTTATATCCCTCACTGCCACATACCAGGTTTCGTTTTTAATATATATATATACAAATGTGTGTGTGTGTGTGTATATATATATATATTTTTTTTTTTTGCTAAATCTTGCTCCCATAACCATCAACAAATACAGCCACATTTCTTCACTTTCTCAAGCTTTCCATTTAATCATCTCTCTTAGATAATTGCTTAGATTATGCCCTGCCTCTTATTTTATAGAGAAAATAAAGATCAACAAGAATAAATTTCAACTTCTCACTTTGCACCACATTTATCATTCTCTCTCTTGATTCCCAAACAATAGCTCTTAACTTTCTAAAAAATGCAGTCTTTCTACTAGTATTAGTGATCTCCAGCACTCTGATACATTCTACAGTATCGCTCTTATATTTTCTAATTCCAGTATTTGATGTTTTTTTTGAAACCATAAACATACTCAACTTCCATCATTATTTTTCAAAAACTATCCTTCATCCCTATATCAAAGGAGTTGGAAGGGAAAGAATGGAGTAAAATTGAAAGACCATTGAAATCAGACACAAAAAATATCATGTTATGGGTCTGTTGCTTTTTAATGTTGGAACACAATAAAGCTACTTATCTTTTCGGATCTTTAGCTAATTAATTTACAAAATGGAGTGTCATCTACTCATGTTCTTGTATTGATTGAAATCATTTACGTGAAAATCCCGATATAGTCTATCTGTCATTGCAGAGAGCTCAATAAATAGAAATTGGTATTATCTGGATGTCAGGTTTATAACCTTATAGGTACAGTCTTCTTTTTTCTCCTTCCCAGGCACAGACTCCTTTTGGGTCTATTACTTCTACAGAAGCACAATGTGCTTCTCTGATTGGGAGCTGGAGCACTTTCTGTCTGTCCCTCAGCAGTCAACCCAGGTTGCTGTGGCTCCTTACAAGACAAGACTTATATTGGGACAGGAAGATTTGCTATCTTGTCTTCAAAAAAATATACATTTTGCTTCTATAGCCACCCAATCATTTCCTTGGCTTTGGGACTTGGGGGCAGGTTGTTTTCTTTCAGTTAAGCCTTTCACTCTGATGACAGATGAGTCTAGAAATGGGCATTGATTTTTTGCCTGTGTACCACTTAAAATGGCTCTGCCCCATCTACAAGAGTTTGTTTGTCATGAGCAAAAGTTAGAAGCCTGTGCAAAGGATCTTGCAAGTGAAAGTATATTTTTTTGTTTGCTTGTTTGATGTTAACAGAGTTTCTAACTATTGTGTTGGGTGATCCTCAAGATTTACAGTTTGTAGCTACTTTCTTCTAACTGTTTTAATGGTGGTGAACTTTTTCTCCTGTGTTCTTCCAAGGGTGAAATAGTAAGTATATTTCATTTATACTTGGAGAGTTTATTCTAACTTCTTGGGAGTAAAGTTCATTTGTTTGTTTTAATGTTAGCCCTCTGATAATCTCAGGAAAAATTATGACTTTTCAGATCACTCAGTTTGGTTTTTGGATAGGGATGATGTCCTTTTGGAACTTGCAATATCCAAAGCAGAAGGGATACTCCTGTATTCTTCTCTTCTCATACTCTACTTAGAGATAGCATTGTATCACTTTAGATGAAAGTAGAAACTACCATTTTATGAAATCATCTATTATCCTTATATTACACATTTTAATAGTGCCCCCATAGACTGCAGAAGTTCCGTTTATTTTTAAAGGTGTATTTTGTCTGTCTTTTTCAAAGAGAATAACTTTTATTGATCTAAAGTCAAGTTAAATGACTCTTTTCTTGATAATCCTCAACCATTACACAGAAACATGTACTGAACAACACAGAAATGTATCTTATTTCTGAAGAACTCGCATGCTCATGCCAGATATTTTCCTTGATATTTGTTAATTACTATGTTTTTTCAAAAGTTACATTCTTCATATCCAAGGTAAGGTTCTCATTCTGGTATTACACTATTAAAGTCACTTTTTAATTTTTTAGCTGCATATACTTTCAGCATCAAACTCTTGTTTTTTGGTTTGAGTTTTCTTACTTATAACATTTTCCTTTATATTTTAATTAAATCGCTTCATTATTTTTACAAGTATTCTGAAATTTATTAATTTTTTTAAAACTCCTGGGTGTTGGTGAGAAAGATTTCTTTTATGTCAGCAGGAATAGCAGATTATATGTTTGGTTTATATATATTCAGGTAAAGAGAAAAATCACAGCTTTTTCTGTTTACATTTTTAAAACTTTTATTTATCTTTGATTTTCTGTAATGTAGAAATAATATGTGTAGGAATATTTTTTCTGTTATTTGTCTTTCTTGGTGTCCTCCGAGCTTTCTAGGTCTGTGGTTTTGTATCTGACATTAATTTACAGAAATTCTTGGTCATTATTGCTTCAAATACTTTTTCTGTGTTTTTTTTTTCTCTCTTTCTTCTCCTGTGGTGTTTCCATTACACATATGTTAGACATATGTCCCACAGTACTTGGATATTATGTTCCTTTTATTCTTCTCTTTGTTTTTCAGTTCTGGAGGTTTTTGTTGTAATATTCTCAAGCTCAGGTCAGATATTCTTTTCTTATCCCTGTCCAGTCTACTAATTAGACCATGAAAAACATTCTTCACTGCTGTGGCAATACATGGTAACTCTAGCATTTAAATAATTCTTAGAATTATTTTGTCTCTGACTACATTGTCCTCCTATTCTTAATTCTTGTCTATTTATCCATTAGAACTATTAGCAATATTATCCATGGTTGTTTTATGTTTTCAGTCTGGTAATTCCAACATACTTCCCATATCTAATTCTGGTTTGACACTTGCTCTTTCTTTTCAAACTGTGTTAGTTGCCTTTTAGTATGTCTTATAATTTTTTCTTGATAGTTGGACATGATGTACTGAATAAAAGAAACTACAAATATGCCATTAGAAGTGTGGTGGCAAGGTGTAGGGGGAGGGTTCGCATTCTGTAGTTGTATGATTAGGTCTTAGTAATGTACTGAGCTTGTACCTCTAGAGTGTACATTTTTCACGTGCTCCTCAGTCACCTTTTTTCCCCTTGTAAGCCAAGAGACCTACAGTGGGCTGCAATGGGGTATTTCCCTTCTGCTACGTGGAAGATTAGAGATAATTTGAATTGGATATTTTTCTTCCTCCATGTGAAATACTATATCTAATTGGAGTTGAATATTTCCTCTCCCCAGGTCAGTTAGTCTCTGATAAAACACCAGCACTTTAAGCTCTAGTAAACATGTTTTTACTGAAGGGAGACCCTGTTAAGAACAAGACACTTCTCTGGCATATTTCAAAATATTTCCTTTACCACCCCTCTTTTTTTTTTTTTTTTTTTCTGGAAGAACCTGGCAATTTTTCTCTAGTAGTCATTGTAAATACCTGGTAGAGTTAGTGGGGGTAAAACTCATAAAACTGTGGGAGCCCTACTGTGAGTGATCGCTGCTGGAATTTTAACTCTGAGTTTTCCACACTGAGTCTCCAGCAATTTGTCAATTGTAGTTCAGGTTTTATTACTTGGCACTGGTTCCAACAGAGGTTGTCACTTGTGGGTTCCTGCCGTAGTAAATTCTGATTACCTCTATTTACGTGTTGGTTTCTCCAATTTGGGAGGTAGTGGTTTGCCCTGTGATCTCACTTCTGTTATTAAGAAGAGTTGTTAACTTTTCAAGTTGTTTAGCTTTTTACCCTTTGTTAGGATGAAGTGGCAACTTCCAAGCTTCTTACATCACAACAGAAATAAAAAAGAGGATCTATAATTTTTATGATTCCCTACTTCTTTCTCATTCTATCTACAATATACAAATGGTAAATTACCTGTTTGGCAATAGCTTCCTAATCTTCATAGTGACACATCTCAACATTATTTTTGTATACTTGCTTTTCAGAGCCTTCTCTCATATATTTAGCTAACTTCTGCTAATATCATGTATTTAGAAAATTGACTATTTTTTCCCCAGGCTTCCTGGTAGGTAACTTATAAATGCATAAAATCTTCTAAGTGATAGGAGTGTCTTTGTTATTTATGGTGTTATTTTCCACTGCATCTAAATTTATGCTTATGAGATCACTCAGGATGAAGCCTGGTCTTACCAGAAAGACCATGTGTGAGCCAGGTGATATCACCTCAATTTCTCCAGAGAGAAGAGGGGAGCTGGAGATTGAATTTGGTCACATGCCCAATGATTCAGTTATGTCAATATTTGCCCAATAAAACATCCAGACACATAGCTCTGGTGTGCCTCCTGATTGGTGAACACATGCATATGCTTAGATGGTGACACATCTTGATTCCATGGGGAACGGACATGGGAGCTCTGAATTCCAGACCTTCTTAGACCTCATTCTATGTATCTTTTCATTTAGCTAATTCTGATTTGTATATTTGAAAATATAACTATAATCATGAGTACATGGCAATTGTCTGATTTCTGTCAGCTATTTTAGCAAATCATTGAACATGATGGGGTTGTGGGAATCTCTGAATTCATAGCCAGTTGGTTGGAAAAATGCATGACCTAGGGACTCTCAAACTTGTGGTTGCATCTGAAATAAGGACAATTTGTTGGGGACTGTGTCCTAAACTTGTAGGGTTTTCACTAAATCAGGGTACTTTGTGACCTAATTGCACTGCAGTCTGGAAATCTAAGAGATATTTTAACAATCATTAAATGTCACTGAGAAGACATGTTTCTTACTCCATGTTTCACTCCTTGAATATGTGTAAACCTCATTTTTCATCCATAAATTTTTACTTTTGAGAATTAAATGGAGGAAAAAATTTTAAAGCCTGTGAAATGTGTGGCATTTAAAATGCATGTGCATTAAATGAATGAGGAACATTTTTATTTTCGTAAATAATTAGCAAAAATTAGGACTTGTAAAATATTAATTCGTACCCCCTTAAGCAACATGAAAGATTGACGGTATTGACAATATGACAGATTATTCCACTCACCTGTTTGCAAAAGGTTGAGCTGATCTGAATTTAGAGTTTTGAATTCATTGGAGTTTTATACTCTAATCACCTGCATCCATTAAAAAGTTAAATGAGAAATTGTGCAAGCATATAAAATGAGAAAATGAGACAGTTCTTAGTTTGGTAAAGTTAATCGAATTGAAGTATATGTTATTCTCAATGAAATTTTGAGTGCAGAAAAAAAGAATAAGAAAAATAGAAAATCAACATTAGAATATAGAGTAATAATTGTCATGACTTAGATTGAAATAGTTGCTAAAATTATTGTGCAAAAATTTAAGCGGAAGAACTATTACATGCTCTCAAAGAAGTCACCCATGAGGCATCTAATCATCACCCATGAGGCATCTAATCATCATGCCTCATGGGGGACTTCTTTGAGAACATGTAAGTTGGTGTGGAGATTAATTCCTAAAATAAAGAGGCAATATTGATGGATAAGCTGGTGAAGTTCCAATAAATTTTCTTAGTTTTAATATGTGCTCTATGGTAATTTGAGATGTTAACAAGAGGAGAGGCTGGATGAGGGCAATGCAAGAATTCTATATTATGTTTGCAATAGTGTATAATTTTAAAACGTCTCAAAAATAAAATTTAAAGAAAAGGTTAACTTACTGCTGGTTGTTAGCACCTTGTATTGAAAGAAGAGGATGGATTCTACAGGGCATAAGGGAATTCTGACTATATTATGTATATATCTTGAAGGTAAGGGTGTTTACATGACTGTATTCATTTTTAAAAACTCATTATACTATATATTTAATTAGATTGGATTTTTGTATGTTATAATATGACATTCAAAATATAGAGACTTACCTTAGAGATATTCCTGCTTTGGTTCTAGACCATCATAATGAAACAAACATTGCAATAAAGCAAGTCATACAAATTTTTTGGTTTCCCAGTGCATATAAAAGTTAAATTTACACTCTACTGTAGTCTATTCACTGTGCAATATCACTATGTCTATAAAACAAAATACAAACCTTAGTAAAAAGTACTTTGTTGCTAAAAAATGCTAAGAGTCATTTGAACTTCCAGCTAGTCACAATCCTTTTGCTGGTGGAAGATCTTAACTCAATGTTGATGGTTGCTGACTGATCAGGGTGGTGGCTGCAATGGTAAGGGTGACTTAATTTCTCTTTCTTTTGAAACAGAGTTTTGATCTGTTGCCCAGGCTGGAGTGCAGTGGTGCGATCCTGACTCACAGCAACCCCTGCCTTCCCAATTTAAGTGGTTCTCCTGTTTCAGCCTCCCGAGTAGACAACTACTTAAAATAAGACAAAAATAAGGTTTCCCACATCAGTTGACTCTTCCTTTTACAAAAATATTTACCTGTAACTTGTAATGCTGTTCGATAGCGCTATACTCACAGTAGAACTTCTTTCAAAACTGGGATCAATCCTTTCTAACCCTGCCACTACTTTATCCATTAAGTTTATGTAATATTCTAAATCCTTTGCTGTCATTTGAACAATATTTGCAGCATCTTCACCAGATGTAGATTCCTTCTTGAGAAAACTCTTTGTTCCTCCTAAGAATCAACTCATTAGCTACAGTTTTATTATAAGATTTCTGCAATTAAACCACATTTTTAGGATCCACTTCTAATTCTAGTTATCTTGCTATCTCTACCATATCTGCAGTGACTTCCTCTACTGAAGTCTTGAACCTTTCAAAGTCATCCATGACGGTTGGAATCACTTCCTCCAAACTCTTGATTATGTAGATATTTTAACCTTCTCCTATAAACATGAATGTTTTTAATGGCATCTATAATGGAAAATCTTTTCCAGAAGGTTTTCAATTTACTTTGCCTGGATCCAGTAAAGGAACCACTATCTATGGCATTTATAGCCTTACAAAATTTATTTCTCAAATAATAAGACTCGAAATTCAAAATTAGTCATAGATTCATGACATGCAGAAAGCGCGGTGTTTTAGCAGGCATGAAAAGCAACATTAATCTTCTTGTACATCTGCATCAGAGCTTCTGGGTGACCAGGTGCATTGTCAATGAGCAGTAACCTTTCAAAAGTAATCTTTTTATAAAAATGGAAGCCACAGAAAGATCTCAAAGAGTGCTGCCTGCTCAGATCCTGAACAGAGGTACTTAACCTTTGTTTTCCAGTTTAGTTATCAAAGCATTGTGTGAACAAAATGCTGAGTGTCACGCTGGCGTTACAAAGGCCCAAAAATTTGAGCTTTTAATGAGATTGAGAAATATTTTATGAGATTTAACTCAATATGCCTTAACACATCCATGAAGTAGTTAAGTAAACAGTACTACCCATTTTAATACATAGTAAACAGAAGCATGGGTAAGTTACATACTCATACTTTAAGCAATAAGAATGAGAAGAAACGACAGAAGCTTGGGGCCTTCTCTTTAGCTCTAACCCAAAGAAAATGAACATTTTTTTTTTTTAAGTATCAAGTCAAGATTTTTTTAAAGCATGAAATCAAATTAAGATTTTCTCCTTCTTCTTCTTTTTTTTCCTTTTTTTTTTTTTTTTTAACACTGCTTGTTAGTATAGTATCTTTTTCCAAAGCCAGTACTCTTTTTTTCAATAATGTGGTAAAAACTGAGTATAATCTTTAATCTAAGCTAGGCATCTGCTTCTATCTGAATTAGTACAAAATTAAGAAATTATCTTGTAAGAACTAAAATTATATTTGAAATTTTTATTTTAGGCTGCAAAACCAAAAACAAACAAACAACAAATAACTTGAAAATAGGCTTGTCCAATGATGTAAATTCACCCTTTCCAGGAAAGCAGAAGGTAGACTCTACCACAAAGAAAAGATGTTTAGTTAATGGAAGTTAAGTTTAAAAGTACAGTTAAATTCAGGCTACCTTCTGAAAATCCTGTTTTATTCACCTTACTGTGGTACCAGTAACTATACTGAATCAGGTTACTTCACAGTTAACTATGTCACCTATAACACAATAATCCATTAACAATCTAATACACTTATTGGGTGTGGTCATACTGGAACTTCTTAACCAAAGAGTTGTCTTGCCAAAGTGGATGGATGCACTATTTCACAAGGTCCAATAATTTTTTTTCAGATTTTTTATGACTGTATTGTAGTAAATACTACAGGGATAGCACTATAGTATTATAGTCATGAGACTAAAGTGGAAATAACACTATTTTTGATGAAAGATACCATTAAATTTCAGACTGTAGAGCCATGTTTACAATACCTCAGGCTAATTAGTGTTAATTTGGGAGTTGAACTTTTTTTTCTTTTTTTGCTACAGCAAGAATGGACTATTGGATTGTCATTAGAGGAAGGTCTAGATTTCCTGTTCTTAATAAAATTACATTGAATTCATTTTTAGAGGTGATGAAGACTTCCTTTTTGAGAAGTTAGTGTTAAGGTCTTTGAATGTGAACACATTGTTTGTAGTGCTATCCATCCCTCTCCTGAGATTTTAGCTTACTACTGGAAATCCGTATCCAATTATAATAGCTTTTTTCTCTATATTTTCAAATAATTTCCTTTGCTTTGGTTAGACACTCTTTGATCCTTTTTTTTTTTTTCCTTTGGTAACTATAGCTCATCTAAATGCAGCTTTTTCTGAACTTTAAAGGTAGAATCCCATTTTTAATGAATTGAAGTAGCAAAATCATCTTTTTCATTCTTTTAGGAAATAGTTATTGCCAAAGTGAAGATGTAGATCATACCTAGTCTTGTTCTCTAATGGGGATAAGGTTTGCAGAAGAATTTTCTTTATAAAATTGAAGCTTCAAGGGATGTCAGTGTTTATGATTCCATTCCATTCTAGAAATTTGAAATACGTAAATTGAAATCCTTAATAAAATTTGGATTTAATTTGATAAAATATAAACAAACAAACAAAAAACAAAAACAAACAAAAAACTAATTTTTTTATCTAATGAATAGGTCTCAACAGTGGGCTTATAATATGCAGTAAACCATGCTATAAACAGTCTTTTTGTTTAAGGTTCTTCTTTCATCCAAGTTTTGTTGTTTCAGTTTTAGAGCACAGACAGACTAGATTTAGCATAATTCTTATTATAATGGCCCTAAGAGTTTGTTGGACATGAGCATTGGCTTCAGTATAAAGTCATCAGCTGCATTAGTCGATCAGAAGAGAGTCAGTTTTTTGAAGTTTTGAAGCCATACATTGGATTCTCCTCTCCAGCTATGAAAGTCCTAAAAGGCATTTTCTTCCAATAGAAGGCTGTTTCATTTACATTGAAAATCTGTTTTTAGTGTAGCCACCTTCATCAATTATCTTAGCTATTTCATCTGGATAACTTGATACAGCTTCTCCATCAGCATTTGTTGCTTCACCTTGCACTTTTATGTTACAAAGATGACTTCTTTCCTTAAACCTCATAAATTAGCCTCTGTTAGCTTCAAATTTTTCTTCTGCAGCTTTCTCACTTTCTTGTAGACTTCATAGAATTAAAGAGAGTTAGGGCTTTCCTCTGCATTAGCATAGGAAAATGTGGCTGGTTTGATCTATCTATATCACTTAAACTTTCTTCGTATCAGCAATAAAACCTTTTTGCCTTTTATCATTTGTATGTTCACTAATGTTGCACTTTTAATTTCTTCAAGAATATTTTCTTTGCAATCACACTTAGCTAACCATTTGGCACAGGAGACCCAGCTTTTGGCCTATCTTGGCTTTTTTAGCCTTCTTCACTAAGTTTAATAATTTCTAGCTTTTGATTTGAAGTGAGAGATATACAACTCTTCCTTTCACTGGAACACTTACACACCATTGTAGGGTTATTAATTGGCCTAATTTTAATATTTTTGTGTCTCAGAGATTAGGGAGGTCTCTTTTCCCAAGAGAGGGAGAGAAATGGAGGAACAGTCAGTTAGTGGAGCTGTCAGTACACACATACTTATCAATTAAGTTCTCCATCCTATGTAGGCACAATTTGTGGCACCCCAAAACAATTATAATAGTAATGTCAAAGATTACTGATCACCAGGAAACCATAATAGATATAAAAATAATAAAAAATTTCATCTATTGAATTACCAAAATGTGAAACAGAGATTCAAAATAAGCACATGCTACTGGAAAAATGATGCCAGGAGAATCATTTGACACAGGGTTGTCACAAACCTTCTACTGTATAAAACAAAGTATCTATAAAGCTCAATAAAGTGAAGCACAATAAAATAGGGTATGTCTGTATTGGTTTCTTATGGATATTATATCTATAGATTACAAGGTAATATGAAAGATTTTTCCTTGAATCTTTCTACAGTAAACTTGTAGTTTCCAATAACCCATTTTATTTCTAGATCTTTTAATTTGCTAATGTTATTTTAATTTATTCAGTATAACAATTCTGCTAAAGCCTAGTGTAAATACACACTAAATTAATGTATCATAGGTTAATTAAATATGGATTCTAAGAAAATGTCAACGTGTGACCTATTTTTGTGTATTCTGAGCCAGGATAGTATTTAAGGCCCAGAGTTAACTTTATTCATGTCATCCTAATATAGTGATAACAAAAATCACTTTCTGTATAGCACTTAGAAGGAATAAGGTATTGCATTTTCAAAGTTTACATGAAATGTCTAAATGCCAGAGCAATTATGAAGGATGAATACTATTATTGTTTCCAACTTAGATATTAGCAAACTAAAGTTTACAGCAATTAAATAAATTAGTAAATTCATAAAATTAGTATGCCCTAGAGCTTAGCTACAAACCAGATTCTAAAGCTGCATTGTTAAGCAGCATCATAACAATCAAATTCTGGGTTTATTTTCTACTATGTCCTAAAAATTGTTATCATCTTTACTTCTATTTCCACCAAGCCATTTACACACTTATATTATTCCCATATAGCACAATATTTCAAACTATTTTACAAAGGATGAAACCCCAAATTTCTTTAACCTTTCCCTTTTAAATATATATTAAATCTAAAAACTACAAATGAAGGTGGAAGCAATCAATGTAAGAATAATAAATAATGAGAAAAACATATTTGGGGCTAAAATCGACAGCTTTCGATTATTTTAAAATCAAGACTGTTAAAGAAAATGAGCCAAACCCATCATGTTAATGAATTCCACTATGGAATTTTAATATGAGAGGAGTTAAGTTTTAATTTTGGTATTTTTAGTGCTGCTTTATTTAACATTTATTGAATGCTAGAAATTTTTAAGACTAGTGCAAAATCTGGAATGTTTTTCAATATATTTTAAGATAGTAATGACCTATCTATACAAATATATACTTACTTGGTACTTAAAAATGAATAAAGCTCACAGATTATAGTAGATTTAAAAACCTTCAAATATTGATATTCTTCACTTAAACCCAAGGAGTCTGATGTGATTTAGAGCAGTTGGATCTGTTTCAAAATGTATTCAAGGCAAGTTTTTACCCAAGCATTATTCCTGTTGCTATGCAAATGAGTAAGATTCAATAACATATATATTAAATTATAAATAATCATTGGTTTTGATCAATGTATGCTGTTCTACTCTGCATATGTATATAAAAATAATCTTTCTCATGCAATATAATATGTGTGGTATGTTGGTTAAGAGCTAGAATTCTAACCACTTTTACCCTCACTTATATCTTTATTTCTCTATTTTCCAGCTTCCATAATTCAGATCTGTAACTATTCACTTCCAAATCCGCTGGCCCTATTGTCTCATTGTCTACCACACCCATGTAGCAAAATTCCAACCCAATTACTTGCCTATTTCATCCCTCCACCAAAGCAGCTAATTGTTTAACTGAGAAACTTGTCTCATGTTTTATGATGAAAATGGAGGTCAATCAAATATTCCCGCTGGGACAAAAAGCCAACCTGGTTAGGTGCAGCGGATCACACCTGTAATCCTAGCACTTTAGGAGGCGGTGGAGGCAGATAACCTGAGGCCAGGAGTTCGAGACCAGCCTGGCCAACATGGTGAACCCTCATCTCTACCAAAAATACAACAATTAGCCAGGCATGGTCGTGTGCACCTGTAATCTCAGTTACTTAGGAGGCTGGGCAATGAGAATCATTTGAACGTGGGAGACAGAGGTTGCAGTCAGCCAAGATTGTGCCACTGTACTCCAGACTGGGAGACAGAGTGAAACTCTGTCTCCCAAAAAAAAAAAAAAAAAACAAAGGTAGTGTAACCAGTCCACTTGTTTTCTAAATCAAATTCAATTCCCTTTTATTGTCTCTAGAATGCATGTACATGTACCTCCTCTCCTGTATATTCAATCATTTTCCTATTTAGTAAACCTTTTCTACCTTCCTTTTCTTAAATACAACAGTCACTTCTATGTCCTTGTCTCTTAAGAACATTTAATTTGCTTAATCACACTTTTTGAGCCTTTTGTAGATCTTTCCACACATTTTTCTTTCAATATCTTTGTGTCATTTTGCAATGGTATATGTTGTAAACATGTTCATTGATTTTCTTTTTTTAAAAAATTCTTGCTAAACAATATTTCCCTTTCATTGGCATACTAATCTATCATATTTAATAGAATTTCTGATGTATTAGTTGTAAATTGACTGGTATAAACTGTGTATTTTCTGTTTCATCATTTTATTGATATTTTATTCTTCCTTTTTGATGTCTTTTTGATAGTTTAATATTTTTATTTTATAAATTTCTTCTCTATTATAATTTCATTTAGACATTTTCTTGTTCTTTTTTCAGTAATAGTCATAGACTTACTATAACCTATCTCATTGTTTTACCATTTGCTAAACATTGTCAGAAACTGGCTATTATTTAAATCAAATTTAATTAATTTTTCCATGCTTTGCAATGTTGATATCATACATTTTACTGATACATGTTTATAAACCTAACCAAACATTATTCATTTTTAGTTTGTTGCAGTTAATATTAATTTATATGTACTCGAATTAAAACTCTCTCGATGCTTTTCTTTTGTTCTTTTCCTTTAATTTGTTTTAGTGACAGGATCTCACTCTCAGTTCATCATTTCTAGAGGGTATTATCATTAGCTTAGATTTTATTGTTGGTAGCTTGCTTGTTTCTTTTACTTTTTATTGTTCTTCTTAGGCTTTGTCTAATTTTGTTAAGGTTCCTATTGAGATTGAGCCAGTGGTCTTCTTTTAAGTATTGTGTCAACTTTCTATGCCCACTTTTAAGGTTCTTTCTCCTAATCTTCATGATTTGCGTGTGATATACACAGATGTGGTTTTCTTTCTACTTAACTCACTTTTGGCTCATTGAGTGGGAAAAGGATCCCTTATTAAATAAATGGTGTTGGAAGAGCTGGCTAGGCATATGCAGAAAACTGAAACTGAACCCTTTCCTTACAGCTTATACAAAAATTAACTCAAGATGGGTTAAGGACTTAAATGTAAAACCCAAAACATGAAAACCCTAGAAGAAAACCTAGGCAATACCATGCAGGACATAGGCATGGGCAAAAATTTCATGACAAAAACAAAGCAATTGCAACAAAAGCAAAAGTTGACAAATGGGATCTAATTAAACTAAAGAGCCTCTGCACAGCAAAAGAAACTGTTATCAGAGCGAACAGGCAACCTACAGAACGGGGGAAAATTTTTGCAATCTATTCATCTGACAAAGGGCTGATATCCACAGTCTACAAGGAACTTAAACAAATTTACAAGAAAAAAAATAGCTGTATCAAAAAGTAGTCAAGTGATATGAATAGAGACTTCTCAAAAGAATATATTTATGCTGCCAAAAAACATGAAAACAAGCTCAACATCACTAATCATTAGAGAAATACAAATCAAAGCCACAATAAGATACCATCTCAAGTCAGTCAGAATGCTGATTATTACAATGTCAAGAACAAAAAATATATAGACTAAAAGAAATATGGGGTGTAATAAAAAATAACATATTTGTTATTAGGTTGTTGCAAAAACAATCATGGTTTTTGCAATTACTTTTAATTCTGCAATTACATTTAATTAACTTATTTGTTATTAGATTTGTGCAAAAGTTATCACAGTTAATGATAACTTTCTGTTTCTGGAAAGGGCTGTCTTCCTGGCTTACAGGGGGCTGCCTTCTCCCTGTGTCTTCATATGGCCCTTCCTCTGTTTATGTACATGGAATGAGAGAAAACTCTGGTCTTTCTTCCTTTTCGTACAGGGACACTAATTCTATCAAATTTTTGTTACTAAATGTTTTTATTGTTCAACCAAATGTTGAAATTTATGTCCAATGATGGAGGTGGGACCCCATGGGAAGTATTTTGGTCACGAGGCAGATTTCTCATGAATAGATTAATGCTTTTTCTTGGGTGAATTTTCACTTGTGTTAGTTCTTGCAAGAGATAGTTGTTAAAAAGATCCTGACATCTCCTTGCTTTCTCTCTTGCTTCCTCTCTTGCCATGTGATCTCTGCAGATGCTGGCTCCCTTTTCCCTTCTGCCATGATCACACAGCGAGTGAAGAAGCAGAAGAGAAAGTGGAGAGTTGCCAGGACCCGAGAGGCTCTCATCAAATGTAGATGCTGGTGGCACCATCCGTCTTGTCCAGCCTGCAGAACTGTGAGCCAAACAAACTTCTTTTCTTTATAAATTATAAAAATAAATTATGACCTATGACCCTTATGACCTATTGTATCCTTAATTACTTTCTGACAGGCTCTGTCTCCAAAAACAGCCATATTGGAAATAAGGGCTTCAACATACGAATGTGGGAGGACATGGTTCAGTCTGTAACAGAGGTCATACTTTTAAATAGGCCTAACCTCACAGTAGATAACAGATTAATTGCTTTTAATACATTGTTATAGTATTCTCTTCTGATTTAACTGGAATAGTTATTTGTTTAGACAATAGGTAGTCTGTTTTTCTCTGTTTGCTAGTCTAAGATTTTGCCTCTGTTGGGGCTGTATGAGTATAACAAAATTCTACCAACTTTCAATCTCTTCAGCTAGAAACATCCCAAGAACTTTGAAAATACCACAATGTTTTCAAGAATAAATTATACTTTCCATGTTTACAAAGTGTTTTATACCTGTTTTCATTTTTAATTGTCTCTTTAGAATAATTGCATTTCTGTTCTGTGACAGATAAAAAAATAAGATCTTTTATAATGGAAAGAACTGAGTATGCGATGGGTTAATGAAAATAAATACAATACAAAAATAATAATGAAAAATATTTTGCTCATTAAAATATATCATTAACCTTGAAAGGCAGTTGAAATAGAGGAAATATGTTTGTAATACATGTATCTAGAAAGAAACTTGTTTCCAGTTTGTATAAATAACTAAATAATCAATGTAATAAACAGCTCAGTTAAAAAAATGAAATAATTTATATATCTACTCCATAAAAGAGGATTTTAAAATGGTTGATAAATGTCAAAAAAAGTGCACAATTTCACTGATCATCTAGTTTTTGACTTGTCTTTTGAAAACTTTGTTTGTAGGAATTATTTATATAACAATTTCTTTGTCATATATTTATTACAAATACTTTCTTCTCATATATTAGTTGTGCTATTGTTTGGATATTTGTCTCCACCCAAATCACACATTGAATTGTAATCCTTAATGCTGGAGGTAGGGCCTCATGGGAGGTGTTTGAGGCATGGAGGCGGATCCCTCATGGCTTGGTGCTTTCTTTGTGATAGTGAGATCTTTCAAATTCTGAGGTCCTTTAAAAGTTGTACCACCTCCCCCGACCCCATTGTCTCTCTTTCTCTTGATTCTGCTTTGGCCGTGTGACATGCTTGCTGCCCCTTCACCTTCTACCATGATTCTAAACTTCCTGAGACCTCCCTAGAAGTCCAGCAGATGCCAGCACCATGCTTCCTGTAAAGCCTGCATAACTATGAACCAATTAAACTGCTTTTCTTTATACATTACCCAGTTTCATGTATTTCTTCAGAGCAATGCAAGAACAGCCTAATACAACTTGCCTAACAGATTTTTTTTAAAAGTGTTCTTTGAAGAGTAGATGTTTAAATTTTAAGTTGTTTTTAATTTTTTAATGATACTTTTTCCTTTAGGCTAAGAAAAATATGTCTATTCCAAGGTTGCAGATACAATATATAATGTTTCTTTCTAGGAGTCTTATTGTTTTTTAAGTCTATAATCTTTCTTATATTAATAGTCTTATATTTTCTGAAGTATGTATCTATGCTAATTTGCTATTGTATGCTGCAAAATTTGTAGAAATAATGTTTGCTCTGTCTACTGACTTGCCTTGCATGGACTTCTTTGTTAAAAATAAACGTACTGTTATGTATCAGTCTATTTATTGACTCCTTTTTCATTTATCTATTAGTCTATAGTTATACAAAACCTCACTAAACTATGTATAAGAAGTCTACTAATAATTCAGTTATTCCAGTTATCCTACATTCTTGGCATTTCCATATAAATTTTAGCACAAGCTTATCAATTTCTACAGAACAGCTTTTAAGATTTTTGTTTGTTATTTTGTCAAGTCTGTAGGTTTTTTTAGTGGGAGTCAACATAATATTGAGTCTTCCAAACCATTTCCATAGTATACAGGAAAATTATTTAGATGTTTAAAAATTTGGCTTAAATACAATTTTCTTGAACTTCTGTGCATCTTTTATTAAATGTATTTTTAGGCATTAATTTTGCATACCATTTTCATTGGCATTATTTTTTAGCTTTATTTTTAATAGCAAAAAATAAAATACAAGGCAATGTCCATCAATAGGAGAAGTTATAAGCAAATTGTGGTATATACATACAGTGAGATACATCTCAGTAATACAAAGAACAAGCTGCTAATGTATGCAAAAATATAGAAGATTCAGCAAATCATATGTTAGGAAAAATAATCCTGATACTAAAAGGATATACTCATCCATGTTAATAGAAATCAGAGTGGTGCTCGTTTATAGCTGGGTGGGGGATGTCTGAAAAAAAGCACCGGCAAACTTCCCAGGATGCAGGAAATATTCTATAAGTTGACTTTGGTGGAACACGAATGTATACATTTGTCAAATCTCATTAAAAAGCACTCTTCTGTTTATATTACTATATATAATTATACAGCAATATAAACATGTTTATCTAAGTAAAGCATTAAAAGTGAAAATAAAAACATTATTGAAAAAAGGAAGCTGAGAAACAGGTAGCTAGGTAACACTTTAATTTTGGATGTTGAAATATCAACTATTGTTTTAAAATGTGCCTGTGATTTGTTTTAACTCATTTAAACTGGATATCTTAAGTCATAAAAACACAGAAATCTCTGTCATAAAGTAAAAAGTATTTACTTACAGTTTCCTAGATTCAAGAATTGTAGCCAACCACATAGAGCAACACAGAAAGGATCAAGGTCAGTCAGGAGGCAGAGAGAGTGAGGGGAAAGAATGGGTGAGAGCCTTTATTGTGTTTGTTGCAGAATGGAATTGTCAGGGCAAGACCAGCAGGATATGCAGGTTTAGGATGAGCTAGTTTAAATACTTGCAGCGAGTTCCAGGTTGTAAGGGCTATCCTGAGTGCCTGGTAGCTGGCCCTACCAGATTAGAGCTAGGGAATATTGGTAATGAGTGTGAGAGCCTGACAAAGGTGGTAACTGGGGGATATAGGCTTTGCTATATTGGTTTACACAGAAAAGCACACTTTCATAGGAGTTGTTGGCTATCTCTAGGAATTAGCTAGCTATGAGAGGGACAGTCTCTCCAGGGTCAGCAAGGTCCCAAGATGTGAAAACATTACAGAATATAGAAAATAAAAAGCATGATTAATATATCCATCATAAGATGCATAATACCTTGTTTTTCTTAACAAACAGGTCTAAGGATCTTAAAACCAATGAAAGTCATATTACTGTTACTGAGCCATCAATGATCTCACTGCCCAATGTGCATCAAGCCCAATACTATGGCATGGACTTTTGGAAAAAACAATGTTTTATTGCATGCCAGCCCACAAGAAGTTACCAGAAAACACTCAAATCAGTTTCCCTGAGCTGGTGTTTGGGCCTAGTTTTATAAGCATAAGGTAATGAGGTGAGATCTAATAGGATATTGCAATGAAGTGATGCCAGGAGGCATAATCTGATTGAATCCTGCCTTGAGGTTACACCTTGGCTGCATCTGATTGGATTTTGGATGCCGCCATGTGGGGTCCACTTCTTAATTCCATCCCTGCCCCTCAGTCCAAGCATTTAGGTCCCTCCTGTGGTTGCATACTTGGTTCATCTGGGCATGCTAAAGTTACGTGACCTTCAACATGGTGGTCCTTGGCAACTGAAAACAACACACAACTTTGTTACTTACAAGTTGAGCCAGATTGGTCTGGAGTGGCTACATTACTATGCTAGGCAAAAACTCAAAATGCCAGTCAAGATCTTGCATTATAGCTCGGTGGTTGGAGGAAAAGGATTGCTAATATGCATTTGACAGCACCAAGGGAAATTTACCTAAACAAAGACTTAGAAGATATTTAGATATCTAACTTGAGCCACTCAGTTGTAAGGGAACAAAGAACAGTGGGAAATACTTTTTCTCCAGATAAGAGATCCTTGAGCCTTTTGCTATTTATGCTAGATCCAAAAAAAAAAAAAAAAAAAAAAGAGACCAGCAAAGAGTTTCACACATGTGAACTCACTTTTCAGTGAACAGTGAGTAAAAACTCTTAAATGAGCTATATTCCTTATTTACTGCTTTTTATCATTCTTTATGAATATACACAAGGACAGAATGTCCAATGGAAAAACCAGACAAGGGTCTTAGAATCCCCTTAAAGTCAATGGAGCCACTTATGACAGATTTCTTTATTTTCTATCCCAGTTCTATGCACTTCATTTTCTTGACCATAAGCAAGACCTAAGAAAACCTCCCACTGCTCCCTTGGTTGAGAAACCAGGTCAGTGCCTTTGCCTGCTTGTTTTTCAGGTCAAGCAGCCTCTCCTACAGTACCAGCTGATGGAAAGGCCATGGAACCTGAGTGAATGATGTAAGACTCTGACTTTCCCAGTGGCTGCCTGCAGAAAATTGGTATTACAATCTGGAAGAGCAAGACATGTACATTCCTGTGAGGACCACGTGGACCAATGAAACAGTAGGTTTAGGTTGAAGTCAGAGAATATCTATGTCTCCCTTCTTTCCCTAGATATATACTGTTTTATAACAGTTCATATTTGCCTTTATGATTATGTCCTATAGGACTAAAGAATTAGCTCTGTTTATAACAATCCCATGTCATTTCAGTAAGGCACTTCCCATAAACTGTTAACATGTAAGTTTTGCTTCAGGTTCTGTTTTTGACTTAAAGAAATCTTGTTAGGCCAGTATGGTGGCTCACACCTGTAATTCCAGCACTTTGGGAGGCAAAGGCAGGCGGATAACTTAAGGCCAGGAGTTCAAGACTAGCCTGGCCAACATGGTGAAACCCTGTCTCTACTAGAAATACAAAAAAGTTAACTAGGTGTGGTGGCTCACACCTGTAATCCCAGCAATTTAGAGGCCGAAGTAGGTGGATCACTTGAGGCCAGGAGTTTGAGACCAGCCTGGTCAACATGGCGAAACTCCATCTCTACTAAAAATACAAAAATTATCTGGGCATGGTGGTGCACATCTGTAGTCCCAACTATTTGGGAGGCTGAGGCAGGAGAATCTCTTGAATCTGGAAGGCAGAGATTTCAATGAGTCGAGATCACGCCACTGCACTCCAGCTTAAGTGCTAGAGTGAGACTCTGTTTCAACAACAACAACAACAACAACAAATCTTGTTAGAATTAGGAGTGGAATAGAAACACACACTGCTAGAAGTGAAATAAGACAGTTACTACCATGAATTAGAGAATAGCAGTAGCACATTGGAGTTACATTGTCTTTTTAACTGATACTCTATACAGTTTAAAAATGAACTTTATTACATATATTCCAACCACACTTCGAATTTTTTTTTGTTTTTTTTGTTTGTTTGTTTTTGTTTTTTTGATGAAGTGTGAGTGCTGAAGGATGCTTTCCTTTAAGTTCTTCAGTCTGATTCCAAAATGGTAACCTAACCGAACTCCTGAGTAGGCACAAATTGATTGATTCATCTCTTAATCTTAAGCATGTGATTCTATTTAGAATAATCTATTCTATTTAGATTAATCACTTAGAGATGAAAGAGAATGGTAAATATTGGGTTGTCTTTGATTTGTCACATATTTTTCATCCATGATTTATTTGCATCACTTTTTCTGGTATTTACTGGACAACAAAAAGCTTTTCATGAGAACTACAGGTTCAGGTTAATTTTCTTTTATAAATTCTGACTGAGGTTTTCTCATTCACAGAATATTGACAATAAAGAGCAACAGTATTTCAGTCTCCAATGCAACCAAAATATGCAAATCATTTAGGCTCTTTGATCTTATTCTTTTAAAACTGTTGAATATTTTTATAAAGATTAACCCAGTGCATATTTAAATTTGAATAATTAATGTAATTTACTTAATGCCCTAAATTCTCTACTGTTTGGTTCCAAATAATAAAGATATTTATATATATTTATGTGTATATATATGTGTGCATGTGTATATAGGTGGGTGTGTATAAATATCTATATTTATATTTTTATAGAGATAGATATAGATACCTACAGATAGATAGATATCTAGATGTCTTTACAGATGATATAGATGTCTATATCTGTCTATGAATAGATAGATATAGAGAGATATAAATATAAATATGAATGTTTAGAGATGATAGATAAATATAGATAGATAGATAAATAGATAGATAGATAGATAGATAGATAGATAGATAGATAGATAGATAGATGTATCTTCATCTCTCCCCAACTGATTGCAGTGCTTCTAGCTAATTTTGCTATTTCCATTCTGATTTTTCCATATATTCCATGATAGAAAGCTAAGAAATAACTGTTAATCAAAATGTGGAAAACATTTGAGATATAGAAGTTTCCACCAAACTGGGGGATCAGGTGGGTCCTTCAGACCACCATGCAGATGTGAGAACTGAGAAAGGAGGGATAGATGAAAGAGAGATTGTGTAGGAAAAAATCCTCAAACTGCTAGGACCATGGGAGCCTCAAGCAAAGATTGGCAATAGGCAAGTTGCAGGTCAGGCAGAAGTGTTCCCACTGTGCTCAGGCATTGGTGGGAGCAGCCTAGAGAGAGTGTGTCCTTTGCATGAATAGTGCAATAAATACTAAAGTGAGACAGCTGGAAACTGTCAGCTTACTACACTTCTCACATCAGGAAGATCTGAGAGGTGCATACCATGGATACCACAGTCCATCTTTTCCATTGTACAAATCCACTTCACACATATTTGCTCCCTCTTCCAATATCTATTATGATGTATCCTTATCCTCGGCTATAATTTCCATAGTATAGCTCTTTTCTGGGAGTATGATTCCAATTCTCACTCCTAAAGGATCTGAGCTGTGGTTACCATATCTTCTTAGGATGGAGCTACTGTTACATATGTCCATTTATAGTTACAGCTGAACAGCAAAATACCAAAAGATGCTCAAGCAGATAATTTGAATTCCACGTATATTCTTCCCTGCCTCTATTTTTTTTTAAAGCAGCCTTAAGTTGTCTGACTGATCAGAGTGTATTGCCCCCACCAGAATAGCCACCCTCTTCTCACCTTCTTATCCCTATACACAAGGGCCAAAAAAAAAAAAAAGAACCATTTGTAGTTTGATCGCTGGCATGAGTACCCTGTATTTGGGGACCACAACCTTCCAACTGCAGAGTCCAGAGCTGGGGTGACTGGAAACACAGAGTCCCCTAGAATACAAAGAAATTGCTCTGGATATCAGAATGATGATATATGACACTACTGATTCTACTACTTAGTTCATGGAACTATCTGTTCTTCCTGCTAAGAACACAGTGCCCTATGTACGTCTCTAATTTAGTACTTATGGAGAATTACTTCTATATTGGTGTTTCAACTGCATCTTCAATAGTCTGCTGCAATGTTCTATCAGGCCATTGGTTTCTTAATGGTGTACATATGACATAACAGTGCTATGTAATTGGTCTTTTGCTGAGATACTACATGGTGTGTAATTCCATTCTTGTAGATCAAACATTCTCTAAGCTTGTGGCTATTGATTCTCTCTAAGGCTTTGTAGGCAGGAAAGGTGAGTACGCCCTTGGAATAGGTATGTATCAACATGAGAAGGAACCTTTCAGAATAGGAACGATCAAATGTTGTCCATTTGTAAACAAGTGGCCAGCTGATCTTAAAAAATCAATGCCACATGAGGGCTCAGCATTCAGAACCAGTGCTAGATATATCAGCCTTCAAAAGCCCATATACAGCCTCCAAATCTTCCAAAATGAATACTCCATTTATGTGCCCAGTATATTTGTTATGGGATACTCGAGGACAGATACTGACTCAGCTGGCTCAGTGATTGTAACTACTTGGTTGTAAAACACCATGATGGAAGATTTATGTTGGCCATTCATATACGATCTTCACACTTTGGTGGTCATTCCCATGTTTTCTGTTTTGTTTTGTTTTGTTTTTCAGAAACTTTATCTCACACTTCTTTGTTCCTAATATTATAATACATTTCCTTTCATGTCTCTAGTTAGATATCTAGTTAGTCGGCTCCTGCCCAGGAAGCTATAATTTCAAACCTTGATTCATTTATCCTTCCAAAAGAACTTGATGAGCAGCCATACCACTCACAGTCCACTCATTTGAAAGATTTTCCTTAACCACAGGCTTTTAAGACCATCCCTGAATGTGGTTATAATACAGACACTGTATATTAAAGATTCACACCCGTATACTTTGTTTACCTATCCGTAAATCAATCTTGGTCTCTTTCCTCCTCTTTCAAATTAACATAAAGGAAAAACCTCCCCGTCCCCCTAAACACACACAAAACTGTAGAGGCAATCTTAGGGATGTGTACGTGCTGCTGTGTGGAGTGATATGTGGGTCTGGACTACCTGCTCATGTGTCTTGTTCATGCCCTTTGGCTCTGCTCAGGCTAAATCCAGGAGGGACTCTTTCTAAATTAAATTAAACTGCTGTTTGGCCCATTCCACTTTATGACTTCTCAGGTCCCCATATTTCCTAGTTTACATGAAGCAGTGCCCAATAACATTTCAGAAGGCGTTTCTTCGGGGGAAAAAGTATCTACACTGAAGATGGTGTGGCCTCACTCCATCATCCAGAGACCTGCATTGTGATTTTTCCGCCATGAACTCTTTCCCATCATTGATTATTCCAGCATCATAGAGTTTGCTTGATAATTTGAAGGAAGTGGTAGAGCTGCTTGCACTTCAGCCTGAACCTGTTTCACAGTCCTTTCTTGTTCAAGTCATTACCAAATACAGCATCCTTCTGTGTTACCCAGTGTATTGGCAGAAATAGTATTCCCAGATGTGAACTGTGTTAGGTACAGGACCTAAATAGGTCTACTATGCATTACATTTCCTTCTTTGTAGGAGGGGGAGCAAAAAGCATTAATTTTCCTTTTACTTTGGATAAGATTTATTGGCATTCTTCTGAATCTGAACCTTGGAAAACATTACTGACCTGGGATAGCTCTGAATCTTGCAGCGTGCATCTCCTACCTTTTGATGTACATGTTGCTTACTGTGATGTCCAGACTGGGCACCTCTTGCTTGCCCTCCTAGGTCATCATGATGCCACTAATATAATGGGCCAGTGTGTGGTTCCGTAGTATGACTAGATGGTTCAGATCTTTTTGAACATTACTTAGGTAGGGGGTGAGAGACATAGGACAATTAAGAGGTGGCTAGTTTCCTGGGGATGTGTTAATTCACTTCAACAATGATAAACCATCTGATATGGTGGCAATTATAGCTATTATTTAGTTGAGCTTGTGGTGATCTACAGCCATTCTTCAAGATCTATCTAATTTCAGTTTCAGGGCAAGGTTGGTTAATTACATGGATATATGGAGAATAATAAAGACTATCTATTCTTTAGATCTTTAAGGATAGTAGCTAATCTCAAGATATTTCCTGGAATAAGAAATTGTTTTGGATTTGTCATCCCGACCAGGAGTGAAGGGTTGTAGTTTCACATGTTTATGCTTGAAGAGGTGGTTGACCCTATAGACCAAGGATCCTATGTAGGAGTTACTCCAACAGCCAATCATGTCACTCTTAATTGTATAACCAGACACCAGGAAAATGATGATAAGAGAGTTCTGTGGAGACGATGGACTCACTATAAGAAGAAATTTAGACACCAGTTCATTTAAACTCTTATCTCCATATGTCCCCACTGTAACCTGGAGGAATACAATGCTTCAAGTGTCAATGTATCAGTATTGGTCTTGTGTCTGAAATCCTTAAAATTCCTGGCTATTCTCCTCTTCCCATATTAATGTAAGTTTTTGTCTCTTCAGCTTTTTATTGTTATCACAATGAGTATGAAGGTCTTTTACATCCTTCCCATCCAAATGGAAATCAACATTATCTAGATTTTTGGCCGTTAGTTTAGCTAAATTTAGTCAAACAAAATACTTTTGCATACCAAAGCCTACCAATTAGTGTAGACTACCCCAGCATGTATTTATTTTCACACTATTAATTGCCTCTAGATTTTCTATGTTCCCCTTTTCCTCCAGATTTCTACATTTATTTTCAGCTGATAAAACTTGCACGTCTGGTTTACTATGCTTTCAAATTTGTCTTCTCTAAAAGTATTTGTCCAGTTAATGTTTGTGCAGTTTACAATAAGGTATAATTGAAGCTAACATAGCTCATTTGGTAATTGTCTATTTCAGAAGGATGGCAGTTGCCCACATTAATTGGGGCAATCTCTTAGTTCTCCTTTCCTCTTTTTTTTTAATGACACTATCCTAATTCCTTATCTTGTTTGCTAATGAGAAAAATACACAAAATTTTCTCCACAACTGATAGAATCATTCGATCTTCAAGTGGTTCTTGATAAACTATACTATTTATGAACTATGTAAACTTTGAGAAATATTCTTTTAAATGAAGATAGTAATAGATTTCTTTAAATATTATTATTTCATTATGTAATATATAACAAGTGTTGATCATATATCCTATTTTACTTTAGGACATACAATTCATGTTAAGATCACAGAAACTGCAATTCTTTTTATATGATGTGACATCTTAAAATTGATGCCAGCCAATTCATATTTGACTTTCGTTTTTATGGAAAAACTACATTATCACCCTGTAGCATTTTTTAAAATCCAAATATCAATTGATGTTTTATTCAACATTTTTTTATGTTTCCCAAGGTGTATGAAGCAAATTTAAATAGTTTAAACCAATTTATTGATACTCAGAAGTGGAATGCTCACATGTAGTATCGTCATGAGACATGTCTTTAATTGGTAGTTCAAATGATATCACCAAAGGCCAAGGTGTTTTTCCATTTTTCACATCTTCTTTCTATAATGTAATCTTACTCTTCAGAATACATAGGACTTCCCAGCTCCCCACTACACACATACATCATGCGCAATCCGCAAGGTGGCTTCAATCTGTTCTCTCACTGTCCATAAATGGTTCCAGTCCTCAAAAGTTCATAGCATGATACCAAGAGTAAGCATTCTATGAATACTATATTCTCTTTCACAGATATTGGAATAAATGTTATCTTGCTTGTCTTTAACTTAAATGGGTGGTTATAATTTTCAAGAGCCAATGACTATAATTAGGGAAACACATTAAAACAGGGCAAGAAGGAGCAACATTGGAACTCACACTGAGGTAAATAAGTCCTCCACATAATTTAACTAATTCATTAATTCACTTATTTCATCCCCATCACTCTTTTGAAAAGACTCTTGTCAAGGTTACCAAGCACTTTTATGTAGCCAAATTTGACAGTTAATTCATAGTCCTCATCTCATTTGAATATTCAGGAGCATTCATTAAAGTTTATTAGCTTGTCCTTCTACAAACACTTGTTTTACTGAATTTTCGAGACAAAACACTCTCCTGGTTTCGTTTTGTTTTCTGTCATTTTGCATGTCTCTTCTCATGCTCAATGAAAGTTGTTTGGTTTGTTTGCAAAAATAATTTGCAAACACCACTTTTGCACATCTTTTTAAGTGATAACTGTTTGGAGATCCTTAATGTTAGGTCTGTGATTTTCTCTGTCCTCTATTTATGCTTGTTCTATAGGTGGCCTTATCATCTAGCAGCATGACTTTAAATATTGTTTTAGCACTAATGAATCCCAAATGCATGTCACCATCCCTGACCTCTACTTTGAACTGTAGATTGATACATTCAATAGTTGATGTGACATACACACTTGAAAATAACCATGCTTTAAACTCATTATATCAAAAGTTTAAATTTATATTTTCTTCACTTACAACCTCCTGCTATCCTCGGTATTAACCCTCTTCATAAGTTGTATCAACCTTTACTCATTTGTTCAAGGGAAGAATCCCACATTCAATTAATGAGCAAATCTTGTTGACTGTACAATTAAAATATATTCCAACTCCAACTACAAATCACCACTTTCTTAACTATAGTCAAAGTCAGGATCTCTCTCCTGAACTATGTCAGTTGATCTCTCCATGAACAATCTCTAAAGTATATTCTACAAAGAGCAGCCAGAATAACCTTTTATACATGTATCAGATTATGTAATTTTCCCATTGAAAACCTCCAGTGGCTTCCTGATCATATTCAGAAAAAAGTGCGATTACTATGCACTACAGATAATTATATGCTCTTTCTCCTTATCTAGTGCTATTACTTATTTTCTGTGCTCTGATCATATTGATATCTTTGCTATTTTTGAAAATACCCCCCTTACTTCTACCACAAGGCTCTGTAATTGATATTCTTTCTACCTGTAAAGTTTGTTTATCCCGGTAACTTACATGATTTATTCTTTTACAACGTTCAATTTCTGTACCACCCCCCCAAAAAATCTTTTCTAATCCTGTCTTTGAATAGTATTCTGCTCTATTCTTCTTCATCACACGTATTATGTGACCTGGTATTATACAGTGTTGTTCATTTGTTTACAGATGCACTCAGTGAAACTTAGGACAAAGTGAAGAAACAGTCCCTTTTATGTAATTCTCTATCTTCAGCATTTAAGAATATAAATTTGTTGATATGGTATTCATTACTATATTTTAATTTACTTTACATGCTATTTTAAGGAATTCTTAGAGTAAACTCTAGGTAGGATGTCTATTAACTGTATTTGCAATATTGTTGGAGTATCAATATTTTGTTCCTTTTGGCATTTTTTTTTTTTTTTTTTTTTTTTTTTTTTGAGACGGAGTCTCGCTCTGTTGCTTAGGCTAGAGTGCAGTGGCCGGATCTCGGCTCACTGCAAACTCTGCCTCCCGGGTTTACGCCATTCTCCTGCCACAGCCTCCCGAGTAGCTGGGACTACAGGCGCCCGCCACCTCACCCGGCTAGTTTTTTGTATTTTTTAGTAGAGACGGTGTTTCACCGGGTTAGCCAGGATGGTCTCGATCTCCTGACCTCGTGATCCGCCCGTCTCGGCCTCCCAAAGTGCTGGGATTACAGGCTTGAGCCACGGCGCCCGGCCCCTTCTGGCATTGTTAAATGACTAAGGCAAGTATTATTATCTCCTGCATTTACAGATAAGTAATCTGACAGGAAAGGGAGGGGGAAGTTAACTTGTTAACTATCATGTAAAAGTTCAAGAGACAACACGCATTTCACTTAATTATCACTATAAGTGTGAGAAGTTGCCATAATCATCTACAGCTCATAAAAAAATTGAAACCATGATTTAATTATGTCTGTTTTAAGTGATTCTGCTTTTATCTATCATTGAATGATTACCTGTAACTGAATTATTTTCATTACAGCATATTTTCTGCTTTTAGATAACCTTTGTAACTTCCGTTAAGGTACATATTCAACTCCCTACATCTGAATATTTGGAAGGAAAAATGTAGAGGATGTCCTTTATGTCCATCACTCCCATGGGAGCAGCTTATCAGGAAGCTGTAAAGAAGTTATAGATGGCTCATTCAAGAACATCATTGTGATTAAATTCTCCCTTAATTTGTGAGAAAATATTAGTTTATTCACTAATTTTTCCCAGTTTGTTTTATGCTTGTTTCTGATTTTAAAGGGTTAGATTATACAAAACGAATTAAAGTGTGCATTATGCTGTGTTATTCTTAGGGTGACTACTGCCCACATTTTATCAGTCAAAAATAATTGTAGACTTTTCAGTGTAAAGTTGTAAACTTTCTTGATTTGACTATCTGGAGATAACAATTTTTAACACAACAGGCCAGTTTAAGAGAAAATTCACATGACCTTTATCATAAGTCATATACAGCCTGACCAGCTGAACCATATACTTACGCAATGATTTCTATTGTGAATATGCTTAAGAGAGAGGGGTGGGAGTAAAAGGTAGATGTTGATCAGAGACCAGACTCCCTGTGTGGTTGCAGAAGTCACAAATTGGAAAGACTAAATAGCTCAATAATGTTAGTTTAGTACCATAAGGCTATGCTAATTTGGAGGTCATTCAGCCCAAAATATTTTATAATTTCTCTTATAATGTGTTCTTTTAGTCAATGAAATTTTTTTGTGCTAAGTTTCATAATATTTGGGCTTTTATTGGTTAACTTATTTTCAGATTCCTTATTAAGTTCTACTGTGATCAGAGAATATACTCTGTATTATTTCAGGATGTTGAAAATTGATTTAGAATATTTAAAGTTACAGATTACACCTTACCTTGGTAAACATACCATGTGTACTTGAAAAGAATGTGCATTTTGCCATTTTGGGGGAAAGCGTTCTATAAATATCAATTAAGTCAACTAAATTCATAGTCTTCTGAAGATCTATATCTTTGTTGATTTGTTGCCCAATTGTTTTATCAATTGTTGAGGAAGGTGTTAAAATCTCCAACTACAGTTGTGGTGTTTTCTACGTTTTTCTCTTTAAATCTGCCCATTTTTGTTTTGGGCTTTATTTTTGAACTTTCATTTTTATCTTTCTGTTGATGTTTTTGCTATTATTTTTTATTATGCTATAATTTTTGCCCTGGAGATTAAAATCTACATCTTTAGTTATTCACAGTCTACTTACAGTAAATAAATATTTTACATAAAATGTAGACACTTAGCAAATTTGTTGTTCCATACACCCATACATCCTTTATGTTGTATTTGTTATATGTAATACAACAAAATGCATCCTGTTTCCCAAGACATTGTAAAAATTTTAGACTGTTATATGTTTTATAAATGAATTAAGAGGAAAAAGTCCCCAAAAGGTAATATTTTCATTTTCCCTAAATAGTATTTCCAGTAATTTTTAATTTTCTTCTAAACATCTGAGTTTCTATTTGATGTAGTTTCCCTTTAGCCAAAAAAAAAAAAAAAAAAAAAAATTCATTTGGTGTTTCTTGTACCAGGGGTCAAATTTTCCTACTTTCCTTTTTTTGGGGGGAACATTATATATTTCACCTTTATTATTAAGTTACATGGTTTTTTTCAGAGAATGAATTCTGGATTAACAGTTGTTTCTTGTTGTTGTTTCTACCACTTTAAAAATGTTCTATTCTCCTTTGGGTTTCTTATTAGAATGTAGTATAAGACCATATTCTTGTTCTCTCTATGTAATGTGTCATTTTTCTCTTTCTGCCCTTGATATATTTTTTCATATCTTTGGGGTGATTTCGATGTGCCTCAGCATGGGCATTTTGGTATTTATTCTGCTTGGTGTTCATTTATCACTTCATACCTCGAATTCAATGGTTTTCACTGAATTTGGAAAAATTGGGGTCATTATTTCTTTGATGTTTTTCCCTCATACACTTTTTCTCCTCTTCTTCTGGTATTCTGATGACAGATATATTTGATAATTTAATGCCATTTGTAACGGGGTCTCAAGGATCTATTCATTGTTTTAATTTTTTCCTCCTTATTCACATATAACAATTTCCCTGCATCTTCCCATTCACTTATGCTTTCCTCTATCATGTCTATTGACTGTTAGTTCATCCAGTTTTGTTTCTTTTTTAACATCATATTTTTCAGTTCCAGAATTTCTATTTAGTTATTTTATTGTTTTTATTTCTCTGCTTACACTTTTAATTTATCTGCTAAAATTTTGAGAATGGAAAAAATATATATATTTTACTTCATTGAGGGAAGATTTAATATCCACTTTAACATCTTTTTCAATCAGTTTCAACATCTAGTTCATCTCTTTGCAAAACTCAATTATTATTTTTTTCTCTTGAAACCGTAATTCCTTTTCTTGGTTCTTACATGTTGGGTTAATTTTGGATTGCCTCCTGAATATTATGAAAGTAAAATTGTGGATATTATGGATTCTGTGATGTTTCTCTCATCAATATTGTTTTCTTTTTTTAACAGGTGACATTTCTTGGTGAGCTTGTACTGCAAACTCTCTGCTACTCTAGTCTTGGGTTGGATCTTTTGTCTGTAGGTAGTTGGCTTTACATCAATTCTGCTCATTCGTGGTCCTAGAAGCAGTTCAAGAAGTGGGACTAAAATTTTGGAGATCCCCTCTGTAATTCTTGTACTTTGGAATTGCCCTGTTTTCTTCAGTGCTCATAGTTTCCTAACTTTTCTTTTCTCATTCCCTAGGCCAGAAAAACTCTTTTTTCTATGTTTATCCCTTCCAACCTTACCACTGCTAAGTAGCCCTAGATTAAAAGCCAAACGTTTGGGAAATTGCTTGTATGGTAACAGCTTCTCCTTCTCCTAGTAAGTTTCTTCTCCTAGCATTCTCACTCTTCCCCATAGTCTTTCTGCTTCTGTATTGTTGAGTATTTACAGAGTAACAGATCATAGCTTTGTTGAGATTTTTGTTGTTGTTGTTATTTTTTTATTTTTATTTTTATTTTTGGCTAAGCTGCTCAGAGAACATTATGTGCTTGCATATTTGAAACATAAATCAGAGGTGTTACTAGGTAGGACTAAAAAACCTTTGACTTTTTATTTAAGCAATCTGCCAATTTCTTCAACATTCATAGGTACCTGACTTCACATCTTTTGGCTTCCTGGACCAGAATGATTAAATGTTTTGGTACATACTTACCCCTCTTGAGTGAGTATAAACTACCTACCAGAGTTTGTCTCCTTCAGGTCACTCTTCTTATATTTAGGTGGTTGTTTTCTATATTACATCTAGGTTTTAGATTTTTTTTTCCTCCTTCAGGCAGAGGATGTACAGAAGAATTACATACTGTCAAACTAAGACTGATACTGTCTTTATTCTTAAGATCTTTAATTTTCTTATTTGGGTTTTTTTTTTTTTTTTTTTTTGCCCATTTTGTCGTGGACTATGATGTAGCACATGAATCAGAAAAGTTTCCTTTCATTTTTTTTATTTTGAAAACTATTGAAATTATAGATATATATCTCAATATAGATATATAGTTAATTATATAATATATTATATATAATATATATTATGTATATTATCTCTTCATTGTTATAAGCACAATTTAAAGTATAAAATTAGAAAGTTTTAATATATGCAAAGAATTTGTGCTACTATCACAGCAATTTAATTGTAGCATATTTTCAATGTCATATAAAAACTCACAACTCCATTAACAGTCATTTCCCATTCTTCACTCTTCCTCCCTCATCTATTCCCAGGCAACAACTAATCTTTTCTTTTCTTTTCTTTTCTTTTTTTTTTTGAGAGAAAGCCTTGCTCTGTTGCCCAGGCTGGAGTGCAGTGATTCAAACACAGTTCATTGCAACTTCAGCTTCCTAGGCCCAAGGGATCCTCCTGCCTCAGCCTCTTGAGTAGCTGGGACCACAGGCACACATCATCACACTTGGCTAAGATTTAAAATGTTTGTAGAGATGGGATTTTGCTATATGGCCCAGGTTGATCTGGGACTTCTGGTCTCAAGGGATCTTCCCACCTTGACCTCCCAAAGTACTAGGATTTCAAGCCTCATCCACTCTGCCCCATTCCACTAATCTATTTTCTCTCTGTGGACTTTTTTATACTGGACGTTTCATTATTATTTGAATGATTTTAAGGGAACAGGTGGTGTTTGGTTACATGGGTAAGTTCTTTAGTGGTGATTTCCAAGATTTTATTGCACTTATCACCTGAGAAGTGGACACTGTACCCAATGTGCAGTCTTTAATCCCCCACCCCGCTACAAGTTTTTGTTTAGACTTATGTGTTCATTTTTTTTGGGTAAGTTCTGAAGAATGGACCTGCTAGGTTATACACTAACTTGAAGTTTAGCATTTTTAGGAACTACCGAAGTATTTTCAAAGTGGTTGGTTCATTTTACATTCCCATCAGCAATGTGTGAAGGTTCCAATCTCCCCGCACCTTTACCAACACTTATTAATGTCTTCATTTTAGCGATCCTAGTGAATGTAAACCACAAAAAGATTTTATTTTTATGAAGTCCAATTTGCGAAGTTTTTTTTTTTTTTTTTTTTTTTTTTTTTTGCTATTTGTGTTTTCAATATCATACTTAAGAAACTCTTGCTTAAGATCGTGAAAGTCTATGCCAGTATATTCTAGCAATGCTATAGTTATAGTTCTTACATTTAGACTTAAGATCCATCTAATTTTTGTAACAACACATCAGTTTATCTCTGGATACTCAATTCTATTGCATTTATCTATGTGACTATTCTTATACCAATATCACACTCTCTTTATTACTATAGCTTGGAGTAATCATTAAAATAATAAAATTGATTCCTGCAACTTGTATTTTTCTCCAATTTTTTTTGACTATCTGGATCTCTTAACATTTTTATAAGAATTATAGGAAACACAATTTTTTAAGAAAACAAGTAAACAACAACTGCGACTTGGATAAGAATTGCATTGAATTTATAGATTAATTTGGGGGAGTACTGCAATCTTAGCAATATTGTTTTCTAACTCATAACAATGAGATATCTTCTTTTTATTTAAATGTTTCAAATTCCTTATTATAGTTTTCAGTGTAAATGTATTGCATTTTCAAAATATTGTTATTTATTTTATTATTTTCAATTTTATAAGTAGGATGTTTTCTGAATTTAATTTTTATTATTAAAATATGGAAACAATTGGTGTTTTATACTAAACTTGCAATCTGACAGCTTGCTTACCTCATTTATTCTAATTTATTTCAATTAATTATTAGCATATTCTTATAATTTTCTATGTATAAGAAAATATTCTCTATATGATTTCCCTGGCTGCTATCTCAGGTGCAATATTGAAAAGAAATGGTTAGACCAGGTGCACTGGCTCATGCCTATAATCCCAGCACTTTGAGAGGTCGAAGCAAGCAGATCACCTGAGGTCAGGAGTTGTAGATCAGCCTGGCTAACATGGTGAAACCCCGTTTCTGCTACAGATACAAAAAGTTAGCTGGGTGTGGTTGCACACACCTGTAATACCAGCTACTTGGGAGGCTGAGGCAGGAGAATCACTTGAACCTGGGATGTGGAGGTTGCAGTGAGCAGAGATTGCACCATTGCACTCCAGGTCGGGCAACAGAGCAAGATTCCGTCTCAAAAAAAAAAAAAAAAAAAGAAGGAAAGAAAGAAAGAAAAGAAACAGTCACAACAAACATCATTACCTTATTTCTGATCTTAGGCAGAAAGATTTTAGATTTTCATCATTATATGTATTAGCTATAGAATTACATAGGTACTCTTCATTTGATCATAAACAATTCTTTTCTATTCCTGGTTTATTGAGTGTTTGTATCATAAAAGAGTTAGACTTTGCCAATTACTCGTTCAAATATCTCTATTTTGTATATTTTTAGGCATTTATTGGACCTCCAGTATACCTTCTGTCTAAATACTTTTAGCCTCTTTGGTATATATTAGCTGACATGGTTGTCTTGACTATGGCTAATAGTCAACCACATTTGTAGATGAATCTGCTTCAGATTTCCTTAGGTCATTGGTTAAAATGTTTCATTTCTCGTTATTCACTAAGCTCACATTATGATGTAATGGACTCTACATGGCAGATAACTTTCAGTCTCTCTTGAATCACAATAGGTCAACCACAAGCATGAAGCTTCCATTTGGGAAGCCTGCAGAATCTCCAACCCAATCACAGCACTGTGAGAAGATCTTAAAAGTTGAATATCAATTTAGTAACACATCCAGTTTGGTAAGGTACACATTCATCCTACTTACAGAACACATATACCGTTGTTCTTAAAATCACCCTCTCTACTGGGACCTCTTATTCTCCACTAGTCTTTCATTCTTCACCTGCTAATTTCTGCTTCTCCTTCAGTTCTCAGTTTAAACGCCATTATCTCAAACAGTCCTTCACTAGTGGCCTAATCTTAATGAAGTTTACCATGTTATTTCTTACATAAAAATGCTTTAATGTAGTCTGTGTTTTGCCTTCAAAGCACTTATCACAATCTGTAAATATTTATAAAAGCTGGCACTGGAAACCAAATAGATTCAAGTACTAGGAAGGATAATTCCCGCCTTAAACCCTAGCTCAGCCACTTGTTACTTAAGATATCCAAAGCTAACATTTCTGTAAGATGGGGGAAAGGATAGTACCCACCTTTTAAAGTTACTATGAGTTTATATAAAGCACTGAGAAAAGAAAAAGATGCATTGTTTATGCTCAATAAGTATTAGCCATTAGTATTTTTGTCTACTCATTATATTTTTTACCTCTTCCATTGTTCTGTAGATCATATAAGGGAAAACTACATGTAATTTTTCGATTCTGTGCTTGGTGCCTATTACAGTGGTTGACCCATATTAATTGTTCAAATTTTTTGTTGTTGATGAATGAATAAATGTATTTATTGATCGCATGGAGAAGAATTTGAAATTCCACTTGGTTTCTAGTTATAATTGATAATCATTCTGCTTATGTGTACTCCTCATCTATGTTTGACTATTTTTACTTTTCTTTTCAAAAATATAATAATATAATATATATGTATGTTTGCATGTGGTCCATAATCATTTTTCCTTGTTTATTTTTTTGAGATTGTGTTCTAACTATATTGCCCAAGCTAGATTCAAACTCCCAGACTCAAGTAATCCTCCTGCCTAAGGTTCCTTAGTAGCTGGAATTTCAGATGCAAACCATCCTGCCCAGTTATGATATTTTCTTTCTTGTTTATATTATATCATTAAGTGAAAGTTGCATTTTCATTATCACTTTGCTCAATAACAGAGTGGAGAGTAGTGGAGGAAATAGTCAGAATGGTCAGCAGCTTCTCTTCAGTATATGTTCTCAAAATATTCATTACCCCTCCTGCATTTTAGCACCTGGGGATACATTTTTGCACCATACCGCAACCCAATTCCATGTGAGCAGAAAGTTTGAGGACTCATATTCCCACAGGTATAAGTGTCATATGTGTTGATTTTCACTTATATTTAGTTTATCATTTTTCAGATGACTTTGATCAACAACTACAGGGATACAGCTCTATTAACAAGCACCTTTGTATATACTAGAAAATGTGTCTTCCTCCAGGTGGTCCTAGACGGGGCATATGTTTGGCCAGAAAAACAAAGGCTGAATTTTTGTTCCGAGTTGTCTCTTGGCAGTGCATAAACTGTACAAACATATAACCATAATGCTGATTGCTGTGTCTCTGTTCTTTCCCTTATCTCACCTCCAGGCAGATTTTAGTTGTATTGTTTTTATTTGTTCAATTAAATTTTTAGTTGGTTTTTGTTAATTTTTTTTGATTCATAATGAGTGTACGTATTTCTGGGGTGCACATGGTATTTTGATATATGCATACAATGTGTAGCGATCGAATCAGGGTAATTGAGCTATTCATCACCTCAAACATTTATTATTTCTTTGTGCTGAGAAGACTCCGAATATTCTTCTAGCTATTTTGAAAGTACAGTAAGTTACTGTTAATTGTAGTCACCCTATTGTGCTATTCAACACTAAAATGTATTCCTTCTATCTAACTGTATTTTGTACCCATTAGCCAATCTCTCTTCATCACCCCCTCCCCAGTACCATTCCCAGTCTCTGGTGACCACTATTCTCTCTACCCCCATGAGATCCACTGTTTTAGCTCCCACATATAAATGAGAACGTGCAATATTTGTCTTCTATGTCCAGGCAAATTTTATATGTTGGGAACCCTGGTATTTAAAATAAAGATGGCCTGTCAACATGTCCCCACTCTCAGCCTCTCTTCTTTTGTCATTCTACACAACCATCTATCAATGGCTGCTTCATACTTTAGATACTCCAAGAGGAAAAAGTCATTTCAGGTAAGGGGCACCTCTTCTGGAAAGGTAGTTATTATGCCTCCATGTTCTCTTTACATTTATTTCACATTTCACTGTATCTTGGAAAAGTTACTTCTCTTATCTTGTGTTTTAGAATTGTATCCATAACCCGGTTTCATTGAAGATGGAATTTTCCTTCAGGTATTCATTGTTTGATGCTTCTTACGAAATTCAGGGAGAGAAATAAGTTTAGATTAATTTAATTCAGTATCATTTTGATAGTTTACACATTTTCCTACTGGACTTTAAGGCTCTTGCAATCCAAAAACACTTGTATAGAGTCACGTATTCTATAAATTTTAACACATAAATAATTTAATGTCTAAAAATATATATATTAAAAATAATAGTACATCAAGCCCATATGCTCATTTTAAATTTAATGAAAATTAAATGTTTAATTTGAATACTTTCATAACAATATTACTTTTTATCACAATAAAAATAATTGCCCTATTAAATATATTATAATAATATATTTAATCTTCCACTTTTGCATTTAAGAATATGTCCTATGCTTTTAAAGACAGTTCAAGAGAGTGATCCTAAAAACTCCACCTAACATTTACCAAAGAATGAGGTCATAAACCACTTTCAAAGTAATCTCCATTATCTATTTTAGGCAGTTTAAGAGATTTGGATGCAATGCTCACTTTTTTTTTTTTTTTAAGCTTTCTGCTTATTCATCAGCCTGTCATGTATTACTTTATCAAAATTTTCTTTTCAATAAGTCAAAAGAACTTGTTTCATATGCAGCCTGAGAAAACGTTTTCTTTTCCATGTTAATTGGAAAAAGTTGAAAGTCTGTCAGTTAGAAGACCACATATGTTAATCTAGGAAAATTATTTTATACCAGCTATTCAATTGGCATTTTCCTCAATTTATTCAATTTGTTTATTGGTAAGACATATTGTGTACAGGTATATGTATGTCCTATATGTAAATATGGAAAATCAGAATCATTCAATGACTTATTTCTAGTTTAAGTAGTTAAAACATATTTAAACTGCGCGTTTATTGCAAACTATGGTCTCAAAACTAATGATAACTGCTTTCCCTTTTTTATATTTATTTAAGATATATTTTATTTGATGAACAGGTGTATGTTGTATTCACAGTGGCAATATTTCATCCAATTTGATTAAAGTGCGTTCCATGTATTCGAATAGAATGTTCAAGTAAAGTTGTTTTAACAGTGTGGGTCAACATTATATTTTTATGAATTTTAGATTAATGTCATAATATTCTGGCTTATATATATAAATTTGGTTTTTATGTTATATAAAACATTGGCTATTTAGAATATAATCTTTATGTGTGATTTATTTTTCACTTTTATACATTAAAGTTCATGATTAGGAGCTAAATAAGACATTTCCATAACAGACTGAATAGAACAGTCACAGGGAATCCTGCCACAACAGAATCATAAGGTATGTGGGAAACCTAGTAGGAAGCTTCTTAACGGAGTCAGGGCTGTAATTCCCACACTGATATCACTCCTCAGGGTGACTGTGCTTCTGGGCTCTGGAGGCAGACAGCTCAAATCCACTCTCAGCTCTGCTGCTTATAGGAACATGTGGCCTTGGCCAAATCATTAGCCTTTCTGAACCTCAGAGTCCCCACCTGCAAAGCAAAATAGTGACAATCATTTAATCATAAAACTTTGCCATTTTTAAGCTACATTGATTTTTTATTTTTATTTTTTAATTGAGGCAGTCTCACTCTGTCATCCAGGCTGGAGTGCAGTGGCGCCATCTCCACTCACTGCAACCTCTGCCTCCCAGGTTCAAGCGATTCTCCTGCCAAAGCCTCCCGAGGAGCTGAGTGGAGCCTACCACCAGGCTCAGCTAATTTTTGTATTTTTTAATAGAGATGGGGTTTCACCATGTTGGCCAGGCTGGTCTCGAACTCCTGATCTCAAGTTATCCATCTGCCTCAGCCTCACAAAGTGCTTGGATCACAGGCTTGAACCACTGCACCAGGCAAAGCTACATTGAATCTTTTAAAAATGAACACATTCTTGTGTCCAGCAGTTTGATCATGTAACAGAACATTTCCTGGATCTCCATATCCTCCTTGTAATCTTTTTCTGTCTCTCTATCCCAAAGTAATGACCATCTTGATGTCTGAGACCATAGATTAGCTTTGCCTGCTTCTACCTCATGTTGGTGAAATCATGCTGAACGTGCTATTTTGTATCTGGCATCCTTTCCTTAACATTATGTTCTGAGATTCATACCTTGTAGACAATTGTGAATACTTCATGAAGAAGCTCAGGAGAATGGGGTGGAGAGCCCAGAATCAAGGATATGTCAGTATTGCCTGGCATCTCACATGGTGGGTACTAGAGCTGAGAATATTGACATTGAAGATCAGACTGTAGGTTGAGGAATTCTTGATAGGTGTTATAAGAAAGATTTTAGGTAAGAGGAAAGAAGGAAATGTATCTGGAAGTTTTTCCCCAAGAAAAACAAAACAATTTAAGGAAAGCCAATAAGCTTACAATTTGGAATAATCATCAGTTGTCATCCCTTTCTCATTACTAATGGTGAATTAAAAAAAAAAAAGACACCAAGAACTTCTGACCCATTTGATGAATGTGGCTATATTTATGTGTGTGTAGTTCAGTCTTATTTGATCAAGGCAGAGATGATACTTAGTGGTACCATTAAAGCTGATCTGCTCATTTCCTGCTAGAGATGCCTTACTTAGGGCAAATTGATTAACATATAAAGAAATCATTACACTGTGATCTGGATTTTGATCTGCTCATTTCCTGCTAGAGATGCCTTACTTAGGGCAAATTGATTAACATATAAAGAAATCATTACACTGTGATCTGGATTTTGTTAAAATATTTTTTTCTATAATCCAAATCTCTCTTTCATTCTGTGTATGCATAGACATAAACATTACCGTAAGTCTTCTTTGGGAAATTAAAGTAGCTACAAATATAAATACCTAATATCTGTTGGAAAAATATTAAAAATATTCATTTAAATTTGTGCTTTCATCCAGAAGACAAAAACAGTTGTCCAGCTTTTAAAGAAAATGTAGAATAGTCTTTTACACAGACAATTTTTCTCATGTTATGTTTGGGAGGCAGGAAATATTAAAAGCAGAGAATAAAGTTGTATGATAATATATGGAGTTTATTCAACAACATTGTTGACAGTCATTTATTAAGCACTCACTATGTTCTAAGCTTTGTATTAGTCACTAGAGAGCTAGAGGTAAAAGGTACAGAGAGCATGTAGTTTAGTGGGGATATAAATAAAGGCAAATAATTACATACAATGTGGTAAGTGGTAAAATAGTGATGTGCAGACAGAACATAGGGGTGGTACCTAGTCTTGACCAATAATATGTTACACATTAGCTAGAAGACTTCCTAGAGGTGGGAAAGTCTGAGATGAAGAGGGATGGGAGAGGGAAGCGAGAATATTCCACTTGTATTTATTTCAGATGTATTTATGAAAGCACTGATTTGTTGCTTTAAATGGCTCAATAGGCCTGCTTCAGGGATCATGAAGGACTAGTCATGAGAAAAGAGGTTGCAGGCACTGGTCAGGTCATAGGAGTGCACTATGTCACACCAGGAAATTGAGCTGCTTTGCTGAAAGCAATGAAGAGCCTTGGGAAGAGTTTTAAAGAATAGTGACATAATTAGGGTTGTGTTGTTTTGAAATATAAATTAGTCCAATGTATAGAAAACAGAGTAGAACTAAATGAAATGATAAAGAGAAATTTATAGGCCATGTCAACAGTATAAGAAAGACATTGGAAAGCCCAATAGAAGCCAGTGGCACTGATTTTAAGACGACAGATGTAAAAAGATAATTTCAATTGAACTTTCTCATTTTTTAGGGATGGAAGAATTACATAAAAGACAAGTCAATAAATGAAACTCGATGAATCCAATGAAATAGAGCAGATTTGTGGAATGGAAGAAGATGCTTATGAAAAAGTTGGCTCCAAAATACATGTGGAACACTTAAATGGAGATGGCCCTATAATACAAGATGAATTGGACCTGTCAGAATTCATATGTTCAAGCCCTAACCCCCAATATGATGATACTTGGGGATGAGGCTTCTGGAAGGTAATTTAGTTGAGGTTTAGTTGACGGACCCTTATAATGGGGTTAGTGTCCTTAGAAGATGAGACATCAGAGACATTGCTTCCTCATTGTCTGTCCACCAGCATACACTCAGAAAACCCATATGAGTACAAAGTGAGAAAGCAGCCCTCTGCAAGACAAGAAGAGAGCCCTCACCACAGAACTAAGTCAGCTGTTGCCTTAATAGCTGATTTGAAATTCCTATCCTCCAGAACATGAGAAATACATTTCTGTTGTTTAAGTTACTCAATATATTATATTTTCTTATGGCAAAACGTGCAGACTAAGACACCCAGCAAAGATTACTGTAGATATATTCATTCAATTTCATTTCATGGTCCTTCTACTGGAAAGATTGGAAAGCTAAATGGAAGATTGCTGAAATTCCCTTGAGGTTAGGGTTTGGGCTGTGAATTTGATTTTACCAATTAGATGCACTTGTGTGAAATCAGAAAAGCAATGAGATCAAAGTCACTTTTCTGACTCACTTGTCTATTTCTACAGATAATCAGTAATGGAAATATGAGGTTTCTCTTAAAATGTTTTCCAGAGCCTATTTTCCATTTTGCTGTGCCCAGTAGCAGCTGGTGCTGCAGCAGCAGCATCTCCTCTGTCTTTCTTTCTAATTTGGGGATGGTAGTTGTAAGTGCCCTTTCTCAAACTTCTTGAGTATTAAGAGGTGACTGCAGTGGTGGCTTCTAGATGCCTTTGATTCCTACATAGCTTCAGTGGTAGCCTCAGATAAGTCACCCCTTGGTGCATCAGTACATTACTGCTCTAGAAGTCATTTGGAGGACTTTGATAGGATGTTACATTAGTCTTTTTAAGATTTGTACACACTGAGTCTCTTGTAATAATTCACTGCCTGCATAAAATGCCTACAGTAAGTAGACATATAAACTCAAATGCTCTTTTTTTACCCCTAAAACTATTAGTAAGAACTAATATTTTATTGCAAGGTTACCACAAAAGGCACTATTCTAAGTGTTTCTATACATAAACATATATACATAGCTATATATCTATGTATAGGTGTGTGTGTATATGTGTATATATATGTATATCCTCTTAACAGAATTAATGAGGTATATGTATGTGTGTGTATCTATCTATTCCCTCTTAACAACAGAATTAATGAGTTTTTTTTTTTTTTAAATTGACACTTTACCAATGAGGAAAATTAGATACAGATACAGATAAGTAATTTATCTGTAAGTAACTGTGTAAGTATATCTTAGAAACAGATAAGCAACTTGTCCAACCACACACAACTGTGAATGGCAAAGGCTGAAACTGAACCCAGTCAGTTTGTCTCCTGAGCCATTCTCTTACATACTGAAATATACTGTCTGGTGATACAATTATTGAAAAGTACATTAAATGTATTTCAAGGAAAAGTTTAAGTAGAAAAATGGATGCGTGAGTCAGCAGCATATAGGCAATAATTCAAACTACAGAAGAGGAATGAGGCTATCCAGGAGGACTGTAGACTAAAAAGTAAAAAGAACAGAAAAGAATACACTTGTATGCCAATGTTTAAAAGATGAGAAAATGAGGAATTTGTAAAGAAGATGAAGAAAGAGCAGTCGAATAAGAAGACAGCATAGGAACCAAAAGAAGAGTAACTAGAAGTTAACCATGTTAATGCTAGAGTTGAATAAGATAAAGCAAGGTTTTCATCACCTATAGCCTCTGTAAAGCCATTAATGACTTTTGCAGTGATAGTTTCAATGAAGAGGTGGAGGATTGAACAAAGAAAAAAGATTCGGGCTTAAAGTTGAAAATAGAGAGGGACAACTGATAGAAAATTAAAGCAGAGTCTTCTTTCTGAAACTTGGTGAAAGGAGTTTGGTGGGGAAAAGAGTACAATAGAAAATTAGTTAAAAGAATATGTGAAATAAATATGTAGCTTGGAACCTAACATATTAAAGACAGGGAGAATTAATTCACAAATATATTTTGAAGAGAAAGAGGGAAAAGTTGAAGATACAGAAACAGCAAAAAAACAAGAAGACAGATCAAACTCTCAGAAGAGATGAAAGCATATGTAAACCAGAATATGTGTAGATATATTTATTTCTAATGTAGTAGGGAGGAATCAAATATCCCACTGAAATATGAAGGAGTGAAGTTAGAACAAATCTGATCGCAATCCAGACTAATGAGGAGAATGGTAGAGCAGGGAGCTAAAAATATCAGTGAAGCTCTGATGGAACTAACCGCTGACATATACAAAGACCTCCAACTAGTAATGAGATCTTGTTCAGCCTGGAGGCCACATCTGTAAATGGAGCTGATTTGAGTGATTTCTACCCTAACACTGAGTGATCCATATGCAGACCTGAATGTGTAAATATCAGCATTGATCACCCATATTATATTTATTGGGTTAGTGCAACAAAAAAACAAGAGCTAAAGTTATTAAGGAAATTAGTTGGTGAATGGATTAAAAACAGATCATGAGCATTAAGTTGGTGAGAGACATTACTAAATCCAAGAAACATTTGATTGTTTGATTTTAAAAAAGGGGTGTACAAGAGACTGAAGATGCTGATAAGGCAGGAGAAAAAATATTTTTCTGAAAAGGCATTAAAATTAACTTGAAAGGTAGAATATGTGGTCAGAGATTGGATAATTACCACACCAAGTGTGTAGTGATAAAAAGTGGTGGTAAAAGAAGACTAGAGAGTAAAAACTATAATATGAAAAGAATATATAATTATGCAAGGCTTATACATGGACCATAAATACATATGATGAAATCATGTGAGAAGGAGGCCAGAGATAATTCTAATTCTAACCATCAAGGTTTAAAGGGGATACGTTGAAAGATTAGTAGATAAATAGAGTGAAAACTGACAGGACAGACTGTTCAGATGCTGTGAGCTTTCAAATAACAAAGGTTCGTATTTATATGAAGTGAAAACCCTGGTGGAGATTTATAAAAAATTCAATTCAACTCCCACTTATTTTTCCTGGACTAAATAGAGAATGGTAGAGTGAGCACTCAAGAGAATATATGGACAAAATAATCTCAGAGGAAATCTGATTCTAGTTAATGATGAGAGATTGCTGTAGTACGTTCAGGATGCTAAGAAATATGTGGGGAACTGTTCCTCATGAAATGGAAATTCTGTAGAGAATAGTAGAAAAAGAGATAGAAAAAAGAGGAGTTTGGATGGGTCTCCAAAGAGAAAGAAAACAAACAAAAGAAATTCAGACTACTTCAGCGATCAAGTACTCGAACAGGTCTTCTGCTTCTGGCAGTCAGCAACAGAGGCAAACATCTCATATGTGGTGAAATGTATTGGTCTACATTACTAACTGAATGTTAGTAAACTTTTAAGGACAGTGGCCCTTAAAAAGGTTTTAGAGAACTGAGGTTTTTAGAGATCTAGCATGGTACACATTCTGAAAACTTTACTGACAACAGCAAAAAAAAATGTTAAGAAATTGTTTTGGTACTTACAAAGAAGATTTTGGGATTCTGGGGCAAACTTAGTTGTTTGGACGTTCACCGGAATGAGAAACAACATCTGTTCCAGGGCTGAAATAGATCTAAATCTCTCTGTAAGGGGTTGGCTAGAACACGGTTGGATTCCACTGGTAATGAGGTCTATTCATAGTGTTGTGAAGCCCGGTAGTTTCTGGTAGCCAGGAGAAATCAGACCTAGAGACCTCTTCTTACATTGCCTAAGTTTGTGGACAAATTACCAGAAGTCAGACAAACTGCTTTTTTGAATGCAAGCAAAGAAATGAGAATTGGTTAAGGTTCTGGATTTAAAGATTGATGGCCAATTCTTTTTTCTACGAATGATGCTGAATTTATTATATTTAGGCAACTCTAAATGACTTACCTACAGAGTATAAAATACAAAATAGTCTATCTATGATTTACAGTGTTTGAAATAACAGAGGTGTTGAAGTAAAGCAAACTTCATTAAACCTCCCAATCATGACATACATATTTGCTCTCTGATATAGAAAAATTTATTTCACATCTTGTATTTTTCAGTTACATGTAAAATGGAGGTAATAAAATTATTCTGATAAAGGTCACTAGTAGTTTGCCTGAAATATTCTATGACTTTGCAAATTTTGAATATCCTCTGAAATTTTTACACTTCCTAATTTTTGTGTGTAGACCAATACATTTCTAACTTCAAAAGTTGAAGAATCACTTTCATTATTTATATTTTCTTTTCTTTTTTTTTTTTTTTTTTTTAAATGGAGTCTGGCTCTGTCGCCCAGGCTGGAGTGCATTGGCGAGATCTCGGCTCACTGCAAGCTCCGCCTCCTGGGTTCATGCCATTCTCCTGCCTCAGCCTCCTGAGTAGCTGGGACTGCAGGTGCCCGCCACCGCGCCCGGCTAATTTTTTGTATTTTTAGTAGAGACGGGGTTTCACCGTGTTAGCCAGGATGGTCTCAATCTCCTGACCTCATGATTCGCCCACCTCGGCCTCCCAAAGTGCTGGGATTACAGGCGTGAGCCACCACGCCCGGCCCTATATTTTCTTTAGAAGGATTTCCTTAGGAAGATTTTGACAAGATTTTTGAGCATTGATGAGTTGGATATGCTTATATTTTTCACTCATTTAAAAAGACTTCAAAATATTTATACATTCACGGGAAGTCGGGTAGACGGTACAAAAAGATCCTCTGTATGTTTTACCCAAGTTCCTTCAATGTTTACATTTAATATGAATATAATATATTGAAACTATAAAATTGACATTGGTACAACATGTACAGCTCTATATGTCATTTTATCACATATGTAAATTCATGTAACTACCACCTCAATTAAGATATAAAACCATTGCATCACCACAAGGATTTCCCTGTGCTATCCCTTTGTTAGTCGCAACCTCACACTCATCATTAATCCCTGAGAACCACTATTCCTTTTCCCATTCCTATAATGTTGTCACTTTGAGGATGTCATATCAAAAGAATCATAATCAGTGATATTTTGAGATTAGTTTTTTTCCAAAACACATAGGGCCTTGGCATTTATGCTAATTGTTGCATATACCAATATATCATTTATTTTTATTGCTGAATAGTATTCCATAGTATAGCTATACCACCATTTGTCTAATTATTCATCTCTTAAGAGATATGTTTATTGTTTCCAGCTTCTGGCTATTACAATTTTTGCTACCATAAACAATCATGTACAGGTTTTTGTGTGGACATAATTTTCAGTTCTCTAAAATATATTCCCAACTGTTAAACCCAGTACATATTCAGTTGTTCAAGGAAACTGACAAGCTATATTCCAGAGTGTTTGTATCACTTTACAATCCCACAGGCAATGTACGAGATTCAGTTTTCTGCATCCTTGCCAACATTTGATATTATAATAATGATTTTTTTTTAGACATTCTGATGGGCATATAATATCTCTTTCTGGTTTTATATTTCCCTATTGACTAATGATGTTAAACCCCTTTTCATTTGTTTATTTCCCATTCATACCTCTGGCAAAATGTCTCCTCATGTCCTTTTCCACTTCCATTTTCTAATTGTTTTATTTTTATATTTTTATGATGATAAGTTTTAAGTATTCTTTATATATTCTAGATTATGAGTCCATTGACATATATGGAGTTAGAAAATATTTCTTCCAGTCTCTAGGTTGTCTTTTTATCCTCTTATTAGGGTCTTTTGCAGAGAAAATCTTTTCATTTCGATTTTTCAAATTTCATTCCTTGGTGGATTGTGGTATTAGTGCTATTCACTAAATGTGCCATTCACTAAAATCAATGTATTGAATTATGTGCTTATGTGTGTGTGTGTGTGTATGTGTATGTGTATATATATATAATATATATGCTTATGTGTAAATGAAATGAATGGCAGCAATGACACAGGGATGGAAGGGGAAATTAGGGCTACTTTGTTTTTATAAGATATTCTTACTGTGCAAGGAGTTGTATAGTGTTATTTGAAAGCTGCCTTGGGTTAGTTGTACATGTATATTGCAAACTCTAGCATACCACAAAAAAAGTTTTAAAGAAGTATAACCTAATGATAAGAAAGGAGAGCAAAGGGATCATATAAAATGTCCAATTAAAACTACAAAAGTCAGGAAAAGCATGAAAGACAAAATCAGGAACAAAGAACAGGAGAAAAAGATAGAAAATCATAACAAATATGGTAGGTATTAATCCAACCATGTCAGTAGCACTTGAAGAGCAATGCTCTAAATATGTCAATTAAAAGACAGAGACTGTCAGAGTACATAAAATACATGACCCAACTGAACGTTATCTATAAGAAACTCACTTAAAATATAAGGACACATATAGATTAAAAGTAAACAGATGAAGAAATCAATTTACTGATCATGCTAACACTAATCAAAAGGAAGTGGGAGTAGCTATCTTAATTTTAGATAGAGCAAACATCGGAACAAGAAACATTATCAGGCATGCAGAGATGCATTATAATGATAAGAGTCAATCATTCAAGAAGATACAACAATCTTTAACGTGTATGAACCTGACAACAATCCTTAACAGGTATGCACCTAACAACAGAGCATTAAGGCATGTGAGGCAAAATCTGAGAACCACTAGGTGAGGTAGATGAATCCATTATGATATTTGGGGATGTCAAGACCCCTCTATCAGAAATGGGAAGAATTGGCAGGCAGAAAATAAGTAAGGGCGTAGCTGAACTCAACACCACCTTAAATAAACTGGAATAATTGACATCTATACCCTATTTTATTCAACAGCAGAGGAAAACACATCCTTCTCAAGCTTGTATGAAAGATTCACCAAGTTAGACCATATTCTGGGTCATTAATCACATCTAAACAAATTTAAAAACTAAAAATTGTACAACATTTGCTTCCAGACCGCAATGAAATTGCACTATAATCAGTAACAAAGATAGCTAGAAAATTTCTCAAAGACTTGGAGAAACACAAATCTAATTAATATATGGGTCAAAAAATAAATCCCAAGGGAAATTTAAAAATATATTTTGAACTAATAAAAGTGAAAATACAATTTATCAAAAATGTGGTATGCCACACCTGTAATCTTAGCACTTTGGGATGCCGAGGAGGGCAGATCACTAGGTCAGGTGATCGAGACCATCCTGGCTAACACAGTGAGACCCCGTCTCTACTAAAAAATACACACACACACACACACACACACACAAATTAGCTAGGTGTGGTGGTTGGCACCTGTAATCACAGCTACTCAGGAGTCTGAAGGAGAAGAATGATGTAAACCCGTGAGGCAGAGCTTGCAGTGAGCCGAGATTGCACCACTGTACTCCAGCCTGGGCGACAGAGCAAGACTCTGTCTCAAAAAAAAAAAAAAAAGGTGGCATGCAATGAAAGTAGTTCTAGGAGGGATATGTATAACACTGGATGCATTTATTAGAAAAAAAATCCATCAGCTTGCATCTGAGGAAACTAGAAAAAAAAGAGAAAATGAAATTTAAAGTAAGCCAAAGGAAAAAAAATAAGAGTCAGAGCAGAAACCAATGAACTGAAAATAAAAATTATTAGAGAACACCAATGAAAGCAGGCTAGGCACAGTGGCTCATGCTTGTAATCCCAGCACTTTGGGAGGCTGAGGTGGGCAGATCACTTGAGGCCAGGAGTTTGAGACCAGCCTGGCCAACCTGGTGAAACCGTGTCTCTAATAAAAAAAAAAAAAAAAAAAAAAAAAAAAAAAAAAAAAAAAAAATTAAAACAAAAACTACTTCCATGAAAAGATCAATAAATTACATAAGCCTCTAGCCTAATTATGAAGAGAGAGAAAGAATAAACACAAATATCAAAAATCAAATGAGGGACTGTGTACCCATGACATTAAAATAATTAAAAAGGAATACTATGAGCAACTCTATGTCCACACATTTGGTAAGCTAAATGAAGGACATAATCTGCCAAAACTCACACAAGAAAAAATAAATTATATGAATAGGCCTGTATGTGCTAAAAAAAAAAAAAAAAAGTCATTAACTAATGACCTTCCAAAACAGGAAACCCTAGGGTCTAATGAGGTCTTTCAAGCATTTAAGGGAGAAATTATGCCAATTCACTTTCCGTTTTTCCTTTCTTCCTTCCTTCCTTTTGCCCTTCCTCCCTCCCTCCCTCCCTCCCTCCCTTCCTCCCTCCCTCCCTCCCTTCCTCCTTTCCTCCCTTTCTTCCTTCCTTTTGTCCGTCCTTCCTTCCTTCCTCCTTTCCTCCCTTCCTTCCTTCCTTTTGTCCGTCCTTCCTTCCTTCCTTCTTTCCTTCCTTCCTCTTTCCTTCCTTCCTTCCTTTTGTCCTTCCTTTCTTCTTTCTTTCCTACCTTCCCTCCGTCGTTTGACACAAGGTATCACTCTGTTGCCCCAGCTTGAGTGCAGTAATATGAACTGCAACCTCAACCTCCTGTACTCAAGCAATACTTCTACCTCAGTCTCCTGAGTAGCTGGTACCACAGGTGCACCTCACCATGCCCAGCTAATCTTTATTTTATTTTTGTAGACGTAGGGTCTTGATGTGTTTGCCCAGGTACATGTTTGCCCTAACTGGTCTCAAACTCCTGGTCTTAAGCAATCCTTCTACCTCAGCCTCCCAAAATGCGGGGGTTACAAGCATGACCCTATTTTTCATTATACTTTGTTATTTAATGAACTTAGGACAAGGTCTAAATCATTTGATGGTGGCCAATTTCCATAAACTTTGCGAAGCAATGCGAGTTTTTACTACTTTTTTGGTAGAAATATACTGATTGCTTCCAATTCAAATTGTCTTTAAAATATTAACAACGATAACAATATAGATTGTATTTTGAACATCTACTCCTTTTACTATGTGACCAGCCACTGATATGAGATAACCCATGCAGTATTACTTTCAATATTTACAGCAATCACACAGATTATATACTACTATTTACTCCCAATATCAATAGCTAAAGTTTACAAGAATTAAATGAGTTTTCTGATTATAATACTAAGCACCAAACCTAATTTTGACCTGATTTGTATATAAATAGTCTATGAAAAGCTATAGCTCTTCTTTTTTGTTGCTTTCTTATTTTATTTGCATTCCTATTGAAAATCCATTCTGTTTAATAACAAGCCAGAGTTTCAGAGAGTTTATTCTGCTAGATTCCACTGGTGTAATCATTCAAAATAATTTGATTTTAGAAATAATAATTTGACTATGGAGAAAACTATGACTGGGTTTGGGTTAATTTCTCTATGAAGAAATAAATATGATGATTCAAAACTTAGTTGAGTAGACAGATAACAAAAACAACCACATGAGTTACAAACGTCCAACTCCATTCCTATTTTGTTATTGAGGCTAAACTGTTTTAAAAACTTTTAAGAACATTTTTCAAAATTATTATTATTATTTTTCAAGAGAGAAATTGTTTACCATTAAAAGTTACAATAATTTGTGACATGATTAATTTATTATGTATATAAAATAAATGTAAATGTGATTTTTCACTACTATTGCTTTCAAATCTGTCTTCTAAAGATCGGTCATTTCTCATGTCCTCAATATCTATCTTTATTGACTATATAGTTATATAGATATCTATATAGGTATATAGATGTCTAAATATAGTATATAGCTGTATATCTGTCTAAATATAAGTAGATGTCTAAATATATACCTATATCTATTTATAGATAGATAAATATTTCTATCTATCTATCTATATATCTATTTATCTATAGATAGATATAGGTATATAGATGTCTATAAATAGAAGGATTAGATAGATAGATATACAGATAGAGAGAGAGAGAGAGAGAGAGAGAGAGAGAGAGATGGTCCCACTTTGTCACCCAGGCTGGGGTGCAGTGGCATGATCTCAGCTTGCTACAGTCTCCTCCCTCCCAGGCTCAAGCAATCCTCCCACCTCAGCCTACTAAGTAGCTGGGACTACAGGTGTGCGTTACTGTGTCTGGCTAATTTTTGTATTTTTTGTAGATATGCAGTTCTGCCATGTTGCCCAGGCTGGTCTTGAACTCCTGGGCTTGAGCCATTCACCCTCCTTGGCCTCCCAAAGTGCTGGGATTACAGGCGTGAGTCACCGCTTTCAGCCATATTTTTTTCAATATACTAAACACAATTTATTTTAACACAATTTATTTAACACACAATTATTTAAATGCAATTTATTTAAACACAATTCATTCAATTTATATGGCTTTTAAAACATGAAAAATGCAAAACACTATAATTATTTTGGTTTTCATTCTAGCTGACCTGTTCATGTGAGACAAAAACAACAAAATACTTACAAAAAAGATGTAAACATATTTGGATTAAAACAAGTTATCTTTCCCTCATCATGGTATTTCCCAAAACTGGATACAATTTATAAAATAACGAAATATTTCTATTTTTAATGCCTATATAAGACTATTTTAATGTCTACATAAGACTCTATTGCATATTAACTGACTGGTTGTAAAATCTATGTTAGAAACTTTTTAACAGCCTTTTCTCTTTTCCACTCAACTTCCAGTTATACAGAACCAGTTTCAGGCACCTGAGTGAGTTCTGTAACTCTGAGGAGGCTTAGCTGAATGCAAAGTCTCAAACTTTGGCACGAAGGTTAAAGAAAACTTCTATGCATCTTTTTATCTATGTCATTTAAAGTCTTGAAAGTAACCAATATTCTAAGTAGCCAGCAATGAATACTTTCCTTGGATCTCAGCCTTGAAAATGCCCAACCGGTGAAGATCAGAACAAAGGATATACTTTTCAATTGCCTGAATCTTATCATCTGATAAGCCTGTCAATGTGATTTTCCACTACTATTGCTTTCAGATCTGTCTTCTAAAGATTGGTCATTTCTCATGTCCTCAATATCTATCTTTATTGGTTAATTAACCAAGAAACCTTCTATTAATTAGGAATACCCTAGATTTATCTCTTTGTACTTTTACATTTATGGAAACCTACTACATCAAGCAGTTTACTTCACAACCCCACCCCCTAACCCCCCTCACACACACACGGAGCTCTTAATGTATGTAACTTTAATTCATAAAAATGTCACAGTGAAGTTACTAGAATCCCTGTGTATCACAGAACATCACCAATGATTTCTACCTTCTTGAGTGTGGGCCAGACTGAACAATTCTTTTCTTAAAAATGAAATATGGCAGAAGTGATAGACTGGTATTTCTAATATTAAGTTATACAAGAGACTTTGGCTTTTGGTTTGATTATTCTCTCTCACTTTCTCTTGAATTATATGCTTCTGGAATAAACCAACCATATACCATAAGGCAGCCCTATGAGTGAACTTAGAAGGGGCAGTTTTGAGACCTACTAACATACAAGTGAGTGAGCATGGAAGCCTAACATCTCCTGGCTAAGTGTGGGAATGACTGCAGTCCTAGTCAATACCTTGATTAAGGACCCTTAAGAAAGCCTGTATCGAACTATCTAGCTAAGGTGTCTCTGAGTTCCTGACCCACTGAGACTGTGCGATGATAAATGTGCTGTTTTCAGCACTGAGTTTGAGGTAATTTGTCATGTAGCAATAAATAATATGGTAGTCAACAAAAAAAAAATATGGAATAAGTGAATAAATGAACAGCTGAATAAATAATTGGGCTTTATTTGAGCACGGTGTCTAGATTTAATTCTGACATTGATTGCATAAGAAAAAGAAGAAATTCATCAAACAGAAATAATTAGAAAATGTTTTTTTATCTAACCTGTATTATTTGATGGTCTACAGATATTGCAAAAGTAAATGCATATAAAATTGAGTCAGATTTTAAAACAAGGAAAGTTTTAAAACAAAAATAATTATAAATTGGTTTCTCAAAGAAGGATTTCAAACTCAGACAGGCTTTCTTCTATCTAGGATGGTTTAAGCTTGATGCCTGAGGGCTGGATTAGATGAGGTGCCTCTCACCCTTTGATATTATGATAATTAGCACTTACTGAGCCCCCATGGGGTGTATGTCCCATCATAGGCGCTACTTGAAGGCTAGTTTAGACATGATCCTTTTGATTTGATACAGAGAATGCTCCATACATATTAATTTTAAAAATTCTTTCCAACTGATTTCATTTGTGGCCTCTTGTTTTTCTGAACTTACTGCACAAATTGTCTGTACAACTCATTTGTCAATCACTCATGTGCTGGCTTGTAACATTGCTTGAATTGCTGTTATATTGATATTTAATTTGTAATGTAACAAAATATTTTTGACTCATTATTTCTTAACGTGCAGCTCTGCATTTCTAACTGAATTAAGCTACGCAGTCAAAGCTATAGCCAGTGAATTCTAAATGTTCTGATATAATGACCATGGAAATACCTGTCTTGCTGTCACATGTAGGCTTTGCTAGAAATTTAGCTCCCATTTGCATTCTTTCCTACTTTTTGGTTGAACTCACCTACAGACTCCTAGGTCACTTTTCATTCCTGGAAGACTTGGACTATGGCTCAGTGTTATGATTTTCCATGATATCAATATTGATGCTGACAAGGGAATATAATTAGAAATTAAATCTTCTCTCAGTCCAGTAAACCTCCCTATCTAGGTAGTAGGAAAAATAGTTTTATTGTTGAATAACTATTAAACCAGAATGTTTGTGATACACATCACAGGCAATCCTCTAAAGAGAACACAAAAACAGAAATCTTATCGTTTATATTGTCAAGCATATACAACCCATTACACACGTTTTCAAGATAAACAATAACTAGTCCTCAAATGAGAGGACTTGACAGAACCATTTGTCACACATAGTTGAACCTGCATTCATCTGGTAATTGCAATGGCCATCTGTGTTTGTTGATTTGTTTATACACAAGAACAACAGACATCTCAACTCTTTATGATAGGATGTAGTTTTAAACTAGGAAAAAGGCGTCTACTGAAATTAGGCTCCTACCATCCCAGAGAAACAGGGAGATAAGGATGCTGTCTCTCTTGGGGTTTACATTTTAAAGAGATGGCTCCCTGGTTCCTGACAAAGACATTACTGGATTATAAAGATAGCAAGAGGCTTATATAGTTTCCAACACATTTATATGCATTTCAAAGAGAGAGAAAGAAATCACAAGTTTTCTAAAGTAAATGATGTGAAAAAAAAGGGATAGGAGGAGAAATCTCATTTCCTAATTTCAACAGGGACAATTAAGCCTCTCATTTTTAATTTTTATTTGTCCTTACAATACACAAAATCCTTTCAACATGTTGGCTTCTCTGATTATGTGCAATTACGACAGTTTATCACTCCCTGAGTTATAGCTTTAATATCTTCCCTACTTAATATCAAACATATCATTCTCCAGCAATCACCTTCAATTTTCCAACTCAAGTCCTTGTGTACTCCACTCAGAAAACAAATTTGCCTCTACCAGGACCTAAAACCCATTGATCTATGCTTCATCCTCATTACACCCACATCAATCTGATTTATACAGCTTTGATTCAATGGCCCTTCATTAAAACCCTTCCAATGTGTATACATTTTTTATTTTCATCAAGAAACTTTTATTGTGTTAAGCTCCTGTAGTGTTGCATTTTTCTTAACTTCTTTATTTTTATTCTCCTTTAGGGACAGAGATCAGCACTGTATAATTCCAATTCTCTGTTCCCCTCTTCACATACAGCTGAATGAAGGGGGAAAGGAGCACACAAGCATGCTGTTCAGTCTCACTTTAAATTCATGACCATTAGCTTCTAAGGGGACCTTCGTACTACCTAGCAATCTTACTACATGTTACTAATCCATTCAGTACAGCTCTTTTCTAGAAGAGCTTTGACACTTTCTTCTCTTTCAGCCATTTTCCCTATTCAGATTTTTTTTCCTATTTTACTGACAAAATAGAATAATTTTCAGAAAACTGTTTTATGGTACAACATTTACTAAGCTATCTTTATTTTGACAAATATATTCTTTCTAGCATCTAGTTACTATGAAAAAGCTTTAAACATTCTTTTCAGCCACGATCACCTCTACGTATACAATTAATCCATTTTCTCTTGCCTAGTCGATAACATCAATCCAGCAATTTTCCCCTCTGTTCTGTATGTGTGTCACCACTTAAACTGGCTGTAATAAATGCTTATCTTAAAAATCAAAGCAATATACAAAAAAACCAATAACTACCTCTGTTTAACACACATTCTCTCAAACCGCTCTTCTATTTTTCATCTTTAGTAACTTAAACTCTTTTGAGTTATCTGTCTTGTTGCCTCTTGTTTCTCTCATCTTTTTCTTCTTCATTTATGCCTAATATACATCTCAATATGCTTTTGTTACCCTAACAATTCTGAATGGTACTTAGCAAGATTATTTATGACTTCACACTGAAAAATTTATTAGCAATAATCCCCAGAATTATTTCCTATGGTTATTCCTTTGCTTAAAATTCATCAATATCTTGTCATCTCATTCAGAATAAAAACAAATGACTCCAAAGTGGCCAACAAGGCATTATGTAATATACTTTGTTCCAAAATGCACACACATATGCACATGAACCGGAATCACTGCCACTCATCTCTCTGCTGTCAGCTCCGACTCCTCTCACACTCATTACATTTCAAGCTTCCTTATCTTCCTGATTTTTGCACACATTAAGTAATATCTTGCATCAAAATTTTCATATTTGATATCCCTTGTGTCTATTATTCTTCTATTCGTCTGTATTATTCATTACCATATTTCAAGGCCCTTGCATAAATTTAATCTTAACAATTAAGACTTTCCTGAACTTTCCAAAGAAAATACAAAACAAAATAAAAGAAACAAAACAAAACAAATATCTTCCATTCCCCTCTCTGATATTTCTTCCCTCTTTCCTGAATTAGTACTATGTGTTGTACTTTATTTTTCTTCTGCCCCCACCACCCACATTAGAAGAGACATATTTTTCTGAAAAAGATGCTGCTGTCTTTTTGTTTTTATATTCTATCTTCCTAGAACACTATCTGGCACAAAATGAGTACTTGTATTTGTCTGTTTTCACATTGCTATAAAGATACTGCCTGAGACTAGGTAATTTATAAAGGAAGGAGTTTAATTGACTCACAGTTCTGCATGGCAGGGGAGGCCTCAGGAAACTTACAATCGTGGTGGAAGTTGAAGGGAAAGCAAGGCATATCTTACATGGTGACAGGAGACAGAGAGGGAACAAACGAAACTGCCATGTTTAAACCATCAGATCTTGTGAGAACTCGCTATCAGCAGAGAGAACACCATGGGGGAAACCATCCCCATGATCCAATCACCTCCCAGGAGGTTTCTCCCTCAACACGTAGGGATTAAAATTCTAGATGAGATTTGAGTGGGGACACAGAGCCAAACCATAGTATTTTACCCTGACCACTCGCAAATCTCATATTCATTTCACATTTCAAAACCAAAAATGCCTTAACTCCACCAAAGTCTTAACTCATTTCAGCATTAACTCAAAAGTCCGAATTCAAAGTCTCATCTGAGACAAGGAAAATCCCTTGCATCTATGAGCCTGTAAAATAAAAATCAAGTTAGTTACTTCCCAGATACAATGGGAGTACAGGCATTGGGTAAATGTTCTCATTCTAAATGGGAGAAATTGGCCAAAACAAAAGAACCCCAGGCCCCATGCAAGTCCACAACCCAGCTGGGCAGTCATTAAATATTAAAGCTCCAAAATCTCCTTTGACTCCATGTCTCACATCCAGGGCATACTGATGCAAGGGATGGGCACCTATGGGCACCCACTCCTGTGGCTCTGCAGGGTACAGCCCCTGTGGCTCCTTTCATGGGCTAGCATTGAGTGCCTGTGATTTTTCCAGGCACATAGTGCTAACTGTCAGTGGATCTAATTATTTCTGAGTTCTGGAGGGATGTAGCCCTCCTATCACAGCTCCACTAGGCAGTGCCCCAGTGGGGACTCTGTGTAGAAGTTCCAGCCCCACATTTCCCTTTTGTACTGCCCTAGCAGAGGTTCTCCATGAAGGTTTTATCCCTGCAGTAGACTTCTGCCTGGACATCCAGGTGTTTCTATACATAGTCTGAAATCCAGGCACAGGCTCCCAAGGCTCAACTCTTGTTTTCTGTGCATTTGCAGGCCCAACACCACATAGGAGCTGCAAAAGTTTGGAGCTTGCAACCTCTGAAGCAATGACTCAAGCTTTACTTTGGTCCCTTTTAGCCACAACTGGAGCTGAAGCGACTGGGATGCAGGCTGCCAGGTCTTGGGACTGCACAGAGCAGTAGCGCCTTGGGCCTAGCCCATAGAACCATTTTTCCCTCCTAGGTCTTTGGGCCTATCATGGGAGGGGCTGCCACAGAGATCTCTGGCATGCCTTGGAGACATTTCCCCATTGTCTTGACTATTAACATTTGGCTTGGCTCCTTGTTGCTTATGCAAATTTCTGCAGCTGGTTTGAATTCATCCCCAGAAAATGGGTTTTCTTTTCTAGCACATGCTTAGGGTGAACATTTTCCACACATTTATGTTCTTCTTTCCTTTTAAACATAAGTTCCAATTTTAAGTCATCTCTTGGTGAATGCATATGACTGAACACTTTCAGAATCAGCCAAATTACTTCTTGAATGCTTTGCTGCTTAGAAACTTCTTCTGCTAGATACCCTAACTCATCTATCTCAAGTTCAAAATTCCACCAGATTTGTAGGGCAGGGGCAAAATGTCACCAGTCTCTTTGCTAAAACATAGCAAGACTGACTTTTGCTTCAATTCCCAATATGTTCTTCACTTCCATCTGAGACCATCTTAACCTAGACTTCATTGTTCATATCACTATCGGCACTTTGGTCAAACCATTTAACAAGTCTCTAGGAAGCTCCAAAATTTCCTACATCTTTCTGTCTTTTTCTGAGCCCTTCAAATTGTTCCAACCTCTGTCTGTTACTCAGTTCCGAAGTCACTTCCATACTTTCAGGTTATCTTTATAGCAGTGCCCCACTCTCAGTATCAATTTCCTGTATTAGTCCATTTTCACAATTTATAAAGATATTACCTGAGACTAGGTAATTTATAAAGAAAGGAGGTTTTATTGACTCACAATTCAAAATGGCTGGGGAAGTTTCACAAAACTTACAATCATGGCAGAAGCAAAGGGAAAGCAAGGCATGTCTTACATGGCAGCAGAAGAGAGAGAAAGAGAGCAGAGGAAATTGCCACTTTTAAACCATCAGATCACTATCATAGTTACAGCATGATCCAGTCATTTCCCACCAGGTCTCTTCCTCAACTCATGAGGATTACAATTTGAGATGAGATTCGAGTGGGCACATAGAGCTAAACCATATCATAGAGTACTACCAGAGCTAGTACTCAACAATTGTTTTGATGTATTAGTTAATGTTAAAACATTTATGATAACACTTTACACTGTATATTATATTTAAACATTTTCCTTCACCTAACAATCAAATAGTGTGAAACTATTAATTTTAGAAATCTCTAGAATTTTTCACGTTAATAGAAAAGCTCTTGATTATTTAACAATCACTTATTTAGAATATAAGCTTATTGAAGACACAGTCATTACTTTGTATTTTTCATGATGCCCCAATTTGTCTATCACTAGATTTTTACTCAGTATCCGCTCAATAGAAAATAATTATGGTTTCATTGCTTAATTAGTTTGTTTTCTTAATTTAGTGATAACTTAACTAGAAAATTAAGATCCTCCCTTATAATATCATCTTTTTTTTTTTTATATTTCCTCAGTTCAAGGACTGTAATCGTTCTATTAAGACATTTTTTGTGCTATTTAATAGCTTCCGCAATAGATTGTGTTCTTTCCTTTTTAACACCATCTAACATCATTTTTCAACATTCTCACTGGAATCTTGTCAAACTGCTTTCCTCAATGTCCTAAATATGCCATGCTTGCCAGCTCCACTACTTCAAATATTCAAACAGCTGCAGAATTAACACATCCCTTATACAAGTCTATGTCCTCCACACCCTCCAAGGCTCAGGTTAACTTCAAATATTGCTGTGATTATACTATTCCACACAAATCCAATGCTTCTGCAAACACCTACCACTTGTATAATCAGTATGCTTGTGTCTTTTATATTTGTTTTTTTTTTTTTTCTGTAATTGTAGTATTATGTAGGTTATATTCAACCTCCAAATTGAGAGTCACTAGGCTTTGCTTTTCCACTGAACCTAGCAATATGCTAAACACATTGTAAATTTTAATAAACTGACTAAGCTATCATGGAAATACTATAGCTAAATTATAATAACTGGTGGAATAATAATTCAAAATGAAGCTTCTTATTCTATTTGTGTATAAAATAAAATGTTAGCCTAGAGCATCAAATAGGAAAAAAAAGATCCTAAATGTTCCCTCCTTCTAAATTAAGGCAGATATGTCCTCCAGCAGAATAAGAAAGTTTCTCATGTGACATTTACCTCATAATCTAATCCAACCTATGTAGGCCAAAAATCAGATATTTGGGAAAAAAAAATAAGTAAGGGTGACTGGATTTTTGTTTTTATGGGGAATGCTGTAGAATTTTTCCACCTTTCCTCATGGAGAAAGGAAAAATAGTTCTTACAAAGGCTAGTTATTGAGAAATTGAAGGAATGCAGAAGATAGAGTGTTTTATCTGAAATCTCATTGTCCCAGCCTGGTGTGGCCACAAAAATAGGGCATGATAATAGAGTGTCTGTAAGAGCTTGCTATTTGAATTCTGGAATTTGGGGATAAAGTTATGGATGCATAATGATGTTTAAGCCAATGACAGATGGCATATTATGATAATGGTCATATAATATTCTAATGGAGCATATATGAAACACTAATATATAGTACTTGATTTTGGCAGTGAAGATCAAGCAGTGGAAATTACTGCTAGTAATGGTGCTAGGACATTTGATTTTCCATGTGAAAAAGTGTATATATAAACACATATATCATCTACGTATGTTTATGTACACTCTATGATGTTCGCACAAGGGAATTGCTTAACTATGCATTTCTCACAATGTATTGTAATCATTAACGAGGAATGACTGTATATACAAACATAAAAACTGGTATGCTCTTTTTGCTTGGAGAATTCTAAAGATTGGAAACAATACAGAACTGCTACCAATGTCCAGTTGAGAAGAAAGGATAATGGAGAAAGCATGCGCTGTTCCTTTTTAGCATGACCGGATGAACGCAGCAGACATTAGCCAGGCTTGGGCCCTAGAGAGATGAGAGGAGTCAGGCTGAAAAAGAATTTCAGGAGGACAGATGGATAACATAGATTGCGCTCATGTCAGGGACTTACAGTGTGGAAGATCTCATGGGGAATTTTGAAGAACCATTACCTGATCCTCATGAGAGATACACGTTTAAGTGAACACTACCAAAAAAAAAAAAAAAAAAAAAAAAAAAAAAGCACTGGAAGCCAGCCATGGATAGCACAGATACAGCTTCACAAGAGGAGAACCCAAGAAAATACTATTTTTGGTAAGTAGTTTTCACTTAAATCCTTTTTGATAATTTTAATACATCTACATGTTTGCTTGGTGCAAAGTAATTTTTCACACAGCATGAAAGTAATTACAGTAAACATTTTATTTTCACATTAGAAAGGGTTGATGCTAAGTCTAATATGCAAGACAGTAATATTTTTGCAGAATAATTAGCCCACCATTGATGGGCATTTGGGTTGGTTCCAAATCTTTGCTATTGTAAATAGTGCTGCAATAAACATATGTGTGCATATGTCTTTGTGGTAGAATGATTTATAATCCTTTGGGTACATACCCAGTAATAGGGTGGCTGGGCCAAATGATCAAATGGCTCTAGATCCTCAAGGAATCACCACACTGTCTTCCACAATGGTTGAACTAATTTATGTTCCCACCAACAGTGTAAAAGCATTCCTATTTCTCCACATCCTCTCCAGCATCTGTAGTTTTCTGACTTTCTAGTGATAGCCATTTTAACTGGCATGAGATGGTATCTCAATGTGGTTTTGATATGTATTTCTCTAATGGCCAGTGTGAGCTTTTTTTCATATGTTTGTTGGGCATGTAAATGTCTTCTTTTGAGAAGGGTCTGTTTATATCCTTCAACCACTTTTTGATGTTTTTTTTGTTTGTTTGTTTCTTGTTGTTGTTGTTGTTGTTGTTGTTTTTCTTGCAAATTCGTTTAAGTTCCTTGTAGCTTCTGGATATTAGACCTTTGTCAGATGGATAGATGGCAAAAATTTTCTCCCATTCTTTAGGTTGTCTCTTCAGACTGATGATAGTTTCTTTTGCTGTGCAGAAGCTCTTTAATTAGATCCCATTTGCCAATTTTGGTTTTGGTCGTAACTGTTTTTGGTGTCTTAGTCATGAAGTCTTTGCCTATGACTATGTCCTGAATGGTGTTGCCTTAGTTTTATTCTAGTGTTTTTATGGTTTTGGGTTTTACATTGAAGTCTTTAATCCATCTTGAGTTAATTTTTGTATAAGGTGTAATGAAGGGGTCCGATTTCAGTTTTCTGCATATGGCTAGTCAGTTTTCCCAGCACCATTTATTAGATAGGGAATCATTTCCTCATTGCTTATTTTTATCAGGATTGTCGAAGATCAGATGGTTGTACATGTGTGGTGTCACTTCTGAGGCCTATGTTCTGTTCCATTGGTCTATATATCTGGTTTGGGCCCAGTACCATGCTGTTTTGGTTACTGTAGCCTTGTAATATAGTTTGATTTTGAGATAGAAAAGAATTCCATTCCAATAAACTAATATAGTTTTGAGAAAGGGTTATTCTAGAACTTGTTAGGTAGAAATGAATTACTTAAAAACCTTCTTTCATAAGGATCCAATTATTAGCTTCTCTAAAGATAAGGAGGTTAAGTGTAGACAACTCTTACACATTCAGTGACCACAGAGCCAAATTTTTTCTTTATCTCTAGGATTTAAACCTGGGAACACCGATTAGTTTTAAGGGTTTAGCAGAAGGATACCGTGGAGTATGTATTTTTGCATCTGTTTCTTCTTTATTATGCATTTAAAAATGGTAAGCTTTGACTTGATATCCTTCTCCAAGAAGCAGAGATACTTCCAACCAGGAAGAAGCCATTGCTTATAACCATCAATCATTTACATTAAAATTTAAATTATAATTTAGAATGCATAAAAACAATTTTAAAATGTAAAGGATTAATTCTTACCTTTCTACTCATTTAACATCAAATCGATTAAACCAGCTAAAGTAGCCAATAAATTACTTTCAAAAACAATTGCCAATAAAATATAATAGTATACTTATAAACATATATTTATGTTGTGGGTTGCAAAAAAGGATAATTTCACTAAAAAATTAAATGTGAAACTGATGTCTAATCAATATTTTTAGCTTACAACAGTGTAAAATAGTGAAAATGGAAAATATACAATATTAAACCTATGTAAAATATAATATTCTAATGATATCTAATTGTAATTATTTTCTTATATTAATGTAATTGACATTATCTTCTTATCCTCACTAAAGAAATGAACCTTCTATGAAGATTAATGCAGCCTTCACTTCACTGCACATTAATGTGGAAGATATTATTACTTTGAGCTCCAGGAATTCCCACTGGCAAAGGGGAATTAAATCATACCATCTACACACTGCCTCTTTAGTTCTTCTGACATGTTAGCCTTAGAGGGTCTCTAAATTCAGCAGTGACATTGTGATGTGTCTTTGTGCCCAAAATTTGATTGGAATAGCAGCAGGTTTGTATTTTAAAGAAAATCTACCATAGCTACTAGATCAAATTATTGAAATTTTATTATGTTTATTATTTCTTTACAAAATTTCCATGGAAACAGCTAAGTTTCATTTTTAAACAGTCACAAAGAAATACATTCAATTTTGTATTTCTTATTTTTATGTAACCTTAATATCTTCAATCTCTTTTATTCCTACTTTATAGACATTGCTAATAATGTATAGATGAATCTTTTTCTAATTAAAAAGTTTGCTATTTATCAGTTAATGCTATTTGGACTCAATTTTTAAATGTTTTACTAGATATATGTATGAATAAAATGTACACAGTTTATATAGACCTTATGTCTTTTAACCAAAGTGATTTTCAAACTAGGTGAGATCACCTCATAACTGTTATTTGTAAATTTTAGTTAACAAAAACGTTACTCGACAAGTTAAGTAAATATTTTCTCTCTAACATTTTAAAATGCCCACTCTCCTAGATATCTATTTTTTTTTTTCAATTTTCATAACATTATGAGAGTGGAAAACAAGAAGTAGAAGTGAAGAGCCAGAGAGATTTTAGCCTTAGTACGCCATGGTTCCTCGTATGTTCAGAGGTTGAAGTGAACCTTCAAAAACAGGAAATTTTAGGAGATTATTTTAGGTTTAATAATTATATATCCCATTTATTTTTATCTTATTTGTTTATAATAGGAAATGTTATCATTATCCATAACTATTTCATTAGAAATAGGTACTCTGCCCAATGATACATTAAAGGTGTAGGAAAATTAAAATTGTGAAAGACTTTAAACTGACCGAAAAGATCATGACAGCTTTCTCTAAGTCACTCTTCCAGGCTATCTCGGTCTTTCATTATTTTTGAGATATTTCACAACTCTGTAAGTGTAGGCACTGATAACATTGCAAATGATTCTTTCCCATAGAAATATGAATCATTTTATCAGTAAAACTGAATGAACTATTGTCCTACAGATAAGTCCATTTTGCATCTATTTGTAAATTTATTGTAACTTGACTCTTTTACCCTCTTAAAATTTGTTGAGTATTTTAGGTGCTTTAAAATGTATGGGATGTAAGTGTTTATATTAATTATGTGGAAAATAGAAATAAAACATCTTAAAACATTTATTGGCTCATTTTAAGGTAACAGTAATGAACACATCACATGATAGTAGAAATAACACTTCAATGTTATGGGTAGATAGGCATGAGTGGAGCAGGAGAGGGCTCTCTCCTCACACATGAGAAATGTTGGGTGATAGTTTGGCAGTTACCACATTGCCTTTCTAAAAGTGATAAACTGGCAGTCAGCACCTGGGAGAGGACGGTTCCTGATGGGCTACACCTGTTATCCTTAAAGTTTTAATTAAAGCAGGTCCCGAATGGTATTACCTGGGTTTTCTTCTAGAGTTTTTATGGTACTAGGTCTAACATTTAAGTCTCTAATCCATCTTGAATTAATTTTCGTATAAGCAGTAAGGAAAGGATCCAGTCTCAGCTTTCTACTTATGGCTAGCCAATTTTCCCAGCACCATTTATTAAATAGGGAATCCTTTCCCCATTTCTTGTTTCTCTCAGGTTTGTCAAAGATCAGATGGCTGTAGATGTGCGGTATTATTTCTGAGGACTCTGTTCTGTTCCATTGGTCTATATCTCTGTTTTGGTACCAGTACCATGCTGTTTTGGTTACTGTAGCCTTGTAGTATAGTTTGAAGTCAGGTAGCGTGATGCCTCCAGCTTTGTGGTTTTGATTTGCATTTCTCTGATGGTCAGTGATGATGAGCATTTTTTCATGTGTCTGTTGGCTGTATGAATGTCTTCTTTTGAGAAATGTCTGTTCATATCCTTTGCCCACTTTTTGATGGGGTTGTTTGTTTTTTTCTTGTATATTTGTTTGAGTTCTTTGTAGATTCTGGATATTAGCCCTTTGTCAGATGAGTAGATTGCAAAAATTTTCTCCCATTCTGTAGGTTGCCTGTTCACTCTGATGGTAGTTTCTTTTGCTGTGCAGAAGCTCTTTAGTTTAATTAGATCCCATTTGTCAATTTGGCTTTTGCTGCCGTTGCTTTTGGTGTTTTAGACATGAAGTCCTTGCCCATGCCTATGTCCTGAATGGTACTACCTAGATTTTCTTCTAGGTTTTTTATGGTATTAGGTCTAACATTTGAGTCTCTAATCCATCTTGAATTAATCTTCGTATAAGGAGTAAGGAAAGGATCCAGTTTCAGCTTTCTACTTATGGCTAGCCAATTTTCCCAGCACCATTTATTAAATAGGGAATCCTTTCCCCATTTCTTGTTTTTCTCAGGTTTGTCAAAAATCAGATGGCTGTAGATGTGTGGTATTATTTCTGAGGACTCTGTTCTGCTCCATTGGTCTATTTCTCTGTTTTGGTACGAGTACCATGCTGTTTTGGTTACTGTAGACTTGTAGTATAGGTAGCGTGATGTCTCCAGCTTTGTTCTTTTGACTTACGATTGTCTTGGCAATGCAGGCTCTTTTTTGGTTCCATATGAACTTTAAAGCAGTTTTTCTCCAATTCTGTGAAGAAACTCATTGGTAGCTTGATGGGGATGGCATCGAATCTATAAATTACCTTGGGCAGTATGGCCATTTTAATGATATTGATTCTTCCTATCCATGAGCATGGTATGTTCTTCCATTTGTCTGGGTCTCCTTTTATTTCACTGAGCAGTGGTTTGTAGTTCTCCTTGAAGAGGTCCTTTACGTCCCTTATAAGTTGGATTCCTAGGTATTTTATTCTCTTTGAAGCAATTGTGAATGGAAATTCATTCATGATTTGGCTCTCTGTTTGTCTGTTACTGCTGTATAAAAATGCTTGTGATTTTTGCACATTAAAATCATAGGCATGGGCAAGGACTTCATGTCTAAAACACCAAAAGCAATGGCAGCAAAAGCAAAAATTGACAAATGAGATCTAATTAAACTAAAGAGCTTCTGCACAGCAAAAGAAACTACTATCAGAGTGAACAGGCAACCTACAGAATGAGAGAAAATTTTTGCAATCTACTCATCTGACAAAGGGCTAATATCCAGAACCTACAAAGAACTCAAACAAATTTACAAGAAAAAAACAAACAACCCCATCAAAAAGTGGGCAAAAGATATGAACAGACATTTCTCAAAAGAAGACATGCATACAGCCAACAGACACATGAAAAAATGCTCATCATCACTGGCCATCAGAGAAATGCAAATCAAAACCACAATGAGATATCATCTCACACTAGTTAGAATGGCAATCATTAAAAAGTCAGGAAATAACAGGTGCTGGAGAGGATGTGGAGAAATAGGAACACTTTTACACTGTTGGCAGGATTGCAAACTAGTTCAACCATTATGGAAAACAGTATGGCGATTCCTCAAAGATCTAGAACTAGAATTACCATATGACCCAGCCATCCCATTACTGGGTATATACCCAAAGGATTATAAATCATGCTGCTATAAAGACACATGCACATGTATGTTCATTGCGGCACTATTCACAATAGCAAAGACTTGGAATCAACCCAAATGTCCATCAGTGACTGACTGGGTTAAGAAAATGTGGCACATATATACCACGGAATATTATGCAGCCATAAAAAAGGATGAGTTTGTGTCCTTTGTAGGGACATGGATGCAGCTGGAAGCCATCATTCTCAGCAAACTATCGCAAGAACAGAAAACCAAACACCACATGTTCTCACTCATAGGTGGGAACTGAACAATGAGATCACCTGGATTCGGGAAGGGGAACAGCACACACCAGGGCCTATCATGGGGTGGGGGGTTAGAGGGGAGGGATTGCATTGGGAGTTATACCTGATATAAATGACGAGTTGATGGGTGCTGATGAGTTGATGGGTGCAGCACACCAACATGGCACAAGTATACATATGTAACAAACCTGCACTTTATGCACATGTACCCTAGAACTTAAAGTGTAATAAAAAAAAAAAAGAAAAAAGAAAAACATACCAAAAATAAAAAATAAAAATAAATAAATAAAGCAGGTCCCAAGGAGAAGCAACTTCCTGGGCATGCATGTTAAGAGATGAAATTGGTGAAGTATGACCTTCTGGGTACATTCCACTGGAAAAAGGAAGAAAGCCTCAGATACACATGCATGTAAATCCCTAAACACACTTCACATGCTCATTTCCAAAGGGTGAGGAGAGCAATGCACATGCAGAAAACCCACCCTCAGGGAAGAATCATGGGAAAGAGGTGAGCTGATAAAGTCCCCGGATCAAGGTTAAAGGCCCTTATTTTTCTCTCTTTGACCTTTAGTCACCCACTTGAATATCTTCCAAGGGTTCTTTCCTTTCTTTCCTGTTATAAAGCCTTTTTAAATAAACTTCTGCTCCTGTTCTGAAACTTGCCTTGGTTTCTTTTCCTGTTTTATTTTTCTCAAATTCTTTCTTCCAAAGAGGCAAGAACTGAAGTTGCTACAGGCCCATATGGATATGCCTCCAGTAACTGAGGGTAATTCAGATTTCTTCCACAGCTAACATAAGTGTGAGTATAAAATTAGTTTTGACCACAAAGACCTCCTGTAATCTAAAAAAGTGGCAGTTTGTTCTGGACTATAAAAGAATATAATGAAGGACAAAATATGGAAAGTGAATCTGTCTGCCTTAGTTTACAAGAGTCTGAAAGTAAGATATGCAATATGTTAAAATCTTAGCAAAGTTTGATAAAATTATATGGGCTTCTTTCCTTGGTTTACTGATTAATGTCTTTAGCTAGAATTTTAAAGACATTTTTTAAACCTGTATAATCTGTCTAGAAAACAGATTTTGTGTTTTATTAGAATAAGATTTATTATATTGATTTTATTATATGCTTGAATATTATCTCCCACAGGGCCCCTCCCACAACACATGGGAATTACAGGAGCTACGAGATTTGGGTGGGGACACAGAGCCAAACCATATTAATTATTTAAATAGTTAATTGTTCAAAACTTTAATTTTAAAAATGAAATCTAGTTGTTTGTAGACAACTAGATTCTAATTGATGATGCACGTGATACTCACAGAGTTTTATATAAATTCAGATACCTAAGTGTACTCAAGACTTACTGTATCTCTTTACATGGTATTCATGGTAGATAAAGTACATAGCTTCAAATAAACTATACACATATCAATATTTTCCCCTTATAAAAATTGTGGCTTCAGAGCTGATAGTGTGTAGAAAACATTCTGGCTATAGACTGAGTCTGAATTTCTAGGGTTGTTAGCTGAAAAACAGATGATTTCATAAGACTATTTGTCCCAAATCCAGCAGAACAAGAATTAAAATACAAAGGACTGAAAGAATGAATGAGGAAAATTTTATTGTGTTTGAAATAAACGTGATTCATGTTAATTTTGTTTTCTGGTTACACAAAGAAATTCTTTTTCTCAATCTGTCAACTCACAAGTTACTAAATTCGGTGTTTGTAAAATGAAGTGAAATATTTTTAGATACGGTCCATTCTCGCTGACCACTGCTGGTACTGACTCTAAATCTCTTTACTTTCTCTAAATAGCAATATATTTATTTCAAAGATTTTTTAAGATTTTTTGAGAATCTGTTCTTATACTTGCCAGGATATAATTGGCCAAATGTTTGAGCAACCAAGGTTTTAGCTGGAATTTCATATTTGAGGATAATTTACATTGACCCAGGTATGACCAAGATACTTTTAATGATATGTCTACTTAAATTATGGATCTAAAGTCTACAAAATTCTGCCACGAAATGTATCTACTGCAGGTGTATTGAGTCCCAGGCTATGCGTAGTCAAGAAAGGAACTCCTGGAAGTCCTGGAACTGTGACAGATTTGTGGGGGTGGGCTTTAAGAAGAGAAGAACACATGTAAATTTATATGTATTGCAGATGAAATGTTACAGAGTAGTTCTTCAACTTGATTTTCTAGCCTGGGGATATCAAATATGGCTTTTAAAAGTTCAATAATATATTCCTTGTGAAAATTTATGGACTAAAATGAATGTTGTATCTCCAATATTGAAAATTTGGGGGCTCAATAGTTATATTTGAGATTTATGATCAAAAGAGGGAAGGAAGCTACTTTAAAGACAAATTATAAAAGACTGAAATTATCTAAAAAGATTATGGTGTCTTAACCAACACATCATTCCTAGTCATCTAAGCCTTTCATTGTCTTTGAGGTATTTTTAAAACTTGTAAAATGTAGAAACCTGATATTAGTGCAAAGGATTCTTGTTCACAGAAGTGCAAATTCATTATGTTCCATGAAATACAAATGATTTTTGCCTGTGGATACTCCCATTTTACACCTATGTGTAAGTTGATTTCAACATTTCTTCATTTTCTATCTGTATGTGGTTCTTTGAATTTACTTTTGAACCTGTTTTAACATATTTCTGGTTCTCTTATTAATTACTAAATTAAATAAAATATTTGAAAAGTATTCAGTTTGTAATTTTATGAGAGTTATTATTTCACCTATTAAAAACATTTATTCTTTAGGAGAGTTTTGTGTTGTTGTTAGTTTTTTGCTTCATTGCTTTCTGTGTGTATGCGTTTTGGTGGGAGCCAATAAAGAGCTGAGTTTCATATCTCAAGCTATAGGTGAACCAAAACACACATATGAGTACAGAATTAAAGGGGGCCATAGGAAATATGGTACCAGGAAATAAGAATAATCTTGATGACATATTTGGGTTATTCAGGGTCTAGGATTAGGAAATTAAACAGAAACATTTCTAGATTTTGGAGGACCAGGTAGCTCAAAATAACATATTGCTAGCATGGTTCTTGCTATTTTTATTACTAGTATGACCATTACAATTAATTTTACAATTATTGTTAGAAATTAAGTAAAGTATTGACAAATAACAGAAACATAAAGAAAGGAAAGTACAAGTTAATCATAGACTGTGTTCCTGTTTAAAACACTGACTTTTACTGAACCTTGTAATTTTGGGTTTTTGCAAATTTAAAACATCCTCTAATGGAACTTGAAATTAAATTAACTTCAGTTATAGACATACAAACCCAAGAAAATATGAACAAATCAACTCTAACATTTTAACATTTAGTTAGATAACTATTTGGCTGACATAGAAGACATCACTTTAACATGAAATATTTCATCAGAACAAGAGGATTTTAAATTTTACTAGAAGAAAAATGAAGCTGGAGTATGACTTTGATTTAAACCACTTGTAAATCTACCAAGAAGAGGAAAAACTACTTTAGGGAATAAACCTGAATCATTAATTATTCTCAGCTAATGCTCCAGAGATGAAAGATAATAAGGGCTGATAAACTTCACGTTCCTCAATAATCTTTTTAGTAATAGTATTAAATATGATAATAGTTAACATAGACTGAGGGCTTATAAGCTAGCTATAGCTGAGTCATTTATTTATTTATTTAGAGACAGTCTTACTGTGTTGCTCAGACTAAAGTGCAGTGGCTATTCACAGGTGTGATCATGGCACACAACGACTTAAACTCCTGGGATCTAGCAATCCTACCTCAGCCTCCCAAATAGCTGGGACTACAGGTGTGCACCATCATGCCCAGCCAATTTAGGTTTTATGATTTCTTTTAATACAGATTTTTTACAGATGAGGAAAATGAGGTATGGTTTGTAACTTGTACAAGTTTGCTCAAGTAGTTATAATCAAAGCTTGGGGCCTACCTGAGTAAACTTAATCTATTCATTGAATTAATCTTATCGAGCACCTACTATGCTCTTCAAAATGGACATTAAGAACATAGTTGATTAAAAATCTTAGAACCTGAGGGCCGGGCGCGGTGGCTCAAGCCTGTAATCCCAGCACTTTGGGAGGCCGAGACGGGCGGATCACGAGGTCAGGAGATCGAGACCATCCTGGCTAATACGGTGAAACCCTGTCTCTACTTAAAAATACAAAAAAAAAAAAAAAAAAACCTAGCCGGGCGACGAGGCGGGCGCCTGTAGTCCCAGCTACTCGGGAGGCTGAGGCAGGAGAATGGCGTAAACCCGGGAGGCGGAGCTTGTAGTGAGCTGAGATCCGGCCACTGCACTCCAGCCTGGGTGGCAGAGCAAGACTCCGTGTCCAAAAAAAAAAAAAAAAAATCATAGAACCTGAATATAAATAAATAAATAGTTACAACCACTGGCTGACACACCCTATATTTTTCAATTTTACCCTTATCTTCCCTATGGGCATGAAACACACACACACACACACACACACACACACACACACACACAGATATTGCAGCTGACTCTCTGATTCTGGATACAATACAAAGGGTATAATGGCCTGGATAGTATTAAGGCGCGGATAACATTAATGTACAAAAGTGACAAGAGTACCAAATTGTGGTAGAGATTTTCCAGTCATTCAGTGATTCCATAAGTATAGACAAAGGCACTGATTTCAAACAGATTTTTTTGACCCTTATTATCTGCTTTAAAAACGTAGTAAGAATTAAAACCATCCATATCCACATACATGTCTACATTAACATAACTCTGCTATTCCACTACCTTCATCAAATTAATTTTACTATTCCTGAAAACTTTTGAGGAGAAAGATAATAGTTGTTTATTCTAAGAGCTTTCTGAAAGATTTATTTATTTACTGAAAGATAAATGACTTATGTTATCTGGAATAAATTTTGGAAAAAGATACATTGTTTTTATATGTCATTCACAACAGAGAAAGACCTAAAATGAGTGTTATGCTATATGTGATTTCTGGAGTTTGTTTAGTTTTATCAGAAGATTTATATATTTTCTTCATTATATTATATTATTTTTCAAACATCATGCTTCTGAGACAAAGTATGAGTATAAATGCCCAGGACAAGGCTTACTTAGTTTCTGCTGGAGTAAGTGAAACTATTTCATGATAAAATATCACTATGCACAAAGATACATTTCTCTTTTGTATATGTCACATAAAAATGTTAAAGCAATTACTCTTCTGAGTTTAGCTATAATTAAAAAAAAAAACAAAACACTATGTGAATATCCACTTAGAGTTTTAAAACATTTACACATTTTCTTATCTAACACAACCCTGAAGGATTTTTATTGATTTCAGGATTTTAGCCTGATTCGGGAAAAACTTGCATTTGGATTTTCATAGGCCAATGAATATTAAAAATTCAATGTTTAAGACACATTCAGAATGTGAAAGGCAATCTTTTTTCCTTGACAAATCTAATTAATTCTATCCTTCTCCATAGTAATACCAGGAAAGTCAGAGAAGCCTGAAAGTCATCTTCAAAGCTCTTTTTTAAAATATCATTTCCAACTGAATGGGTCATGGGGACATATAACTTTTACCACATTAATATCTTTCCAAGCTGGCCTATTTTTAAAAAAATTCTATTGCCATTTTGCTAAATTTAGTTTCTCATTATCCCTTTTTTGCACCATTGCTATACTTTTCTGAAAGATCTGTCTTTATTAAAACTTATCACCAAGAATATATGCTCTATACTACTGCCAGACAATGTTTTTGGGTTTGGTTGTTTCTTTTTATTTAATGAACTTTGAATGATTTTATTTCCTTATTAAAACCCCTTGATAACTGAAAGAATAAATCTCAACATCATATACATGAGGTCCTGACTCATCTGACCCTGCCTCCCTCATGCCTGTATGCCTTTGTAAGTATCAGTCACCGTGAAACGTTATCATGTATGTTCTTATGGTAAGATCTGCAAGATTCTATAGTACTTATTTATTCTATATTTATGGTCTTTCCTGGAATATATTTTTTCCAAGATTAGTACTATGTATTTAAGTCCTAAGTACCAACGCAGAGTTTACTAAGAAATAGTTTATAAATGAGTGGTTTATTAATCAAATAAATGTGTAAAAATATTTCTGGGACATATTTTTTCATTGAAATTGGGAAGCTGTTCCAACTTGTGGTTATTAAACTGGTACAAAACACATATTCAAGAATAAAGTGTCGAACTGACCAAGGGCCACACCTCTGCCTTTCAAGCTGTTGGAATTATTAACATGCCTCTAAAACTAACAGCGCTACGCGGCTATGGGACTATTTCCTGGGAAGGAAGCAAAAAAGTGACTTGAATTTCAGAAAACTTTAGAGAACACACCTGAAAATACAGTAGTCCCCTGCTTGTCTGCAGGGAAGATGTTCGAAGACCCACAGAAGATACCTGAAACCACGGAATGTACCAAACCCTATGTATACTATGTTTTTCTTATATATAATTACCTATAATAAGTCTAATTTATAAATTAGGCATAGTAAGAGATGAACAATAATTAATAATAAAATAGAACAATTATAACCATATGCCATCATCACTTCTTTTTTTCCTTTATGGCCATTTATATATTTTACTTAATGTAAAATTTTACCTAATGGTAATTGAACATACCACTGAGATACTACAACAATAACTCTGATAACCAAGACAGCTAATGACTAATGGTGGGTAGAGTATACAGCCGTGGCTACACTAACCAAAGGAATCATTCACATTCTGGGCTTGTGTTGCCTATGCTTTTGGTATCATATCCAATAATTATTTGCCCAAACCAATGTCCTTTATGTTTTCTTCTAGTAGTTTTACAGCTTCAGGACTTACGTTTAATTCATTTTGTATATGGTGTGAGAAAATAGTCTAATTTCTCTCCTGCATGTGATTATCCAGTTTTCACAGTGTCATCTATTGAGATCACTCTCCTCATTGTAAATTCTTGGTACCTTTGTTGAAAATCAATTAACCATAAATTCATGGGTTTACTTCTGGGCTGTCTAGTCTGTTCCATTGGTCTATGTGCCTATTTTTCGGCTAGTACCATGCTATTTTGATTGCTATACTTCGAGGTAGTTTTTGAAATTAAGCAGTATAATGTCTCTAGCTTTGTTTGTTTTATTCAAGATGCATTTGACTATTCAGGGCCTTTTGTGATTCCACGCAATATTTAAGATTGCTGCTTCTATTTATGCGAAAAATGCCATTGGCAATTTTATAAGAATTGCATTGAATCTGTAATCAATTTGAGTAGTAAGGATTTTTTTACAATATTAATTTTTAATCTGTTAACAAAATATATCTTTCCATTATTTGTGTCTTTAATTTTTTTCATCAGTGTTTTATAGTTTTCAGCATACAGGTCTTTAATCTCTTTTGTTAAACATATTCCTAAGGAATTTTTGTAGCGATTATGAAAAGAATTTTTCTCTTGATTTTTTTAGGTAGTTCATTGTTAGTGTATTTGAAAAACTACTGATTTTTGTAGGTTGATTTCTATGCTGCATCTTCCTGAATTCACGTTGTGATTTTCGTCTGATTTGGTCTTGAGGACTCTCTTCGGAGAGTGGCTATAAATGCTGATTCTTCCCTGATGGGCTTCCAGGGGTGATGGTTTTGGATGTTATAGTGTGTCTTTCATAGGATCCTTCTTTATTTTGGCGGACAGTCTAAAGCCTATGTGTTCGAGCTGTGACCAGGTGTTCCTTTGATAGGTAACTTATTTATGCTGACAGCTTTGGCTCTTGTCTGACCTGTGTTCAGTTTTATTTCTAACAAGATAATCACTCTCTAGGGGAGCCCTTACCAGGAGGAGAGTTACATTTAGACGTGTTGGTCAGGCAAAACAAAACCACATGAAATAACAGAAGCATTGTATTACTTACAGGTCCCAGAATGAAGCGGGCAGGATGCCTTGCAAAATCAATGGGAAAAGTAGAGCTGTTCGGGACACACACATTAACCTAGAAAATGGGGAATTAGAGAGAAAGCAAGGGACCTGAGGGCCAGTGACTTTATTGGGATCCATGGCATTACCCCAACAAGTTTCTAATCGGTGGCTTTAAAGTAAGCAGGCATGAGCGTTGCAGAGACATGCTGTGACTGGCAGGTTGTCACTGTGTCTTCTCTGTTTAGTCTATGCTGGATGTGGGGCAAGTCAAGCAGGTTGTATCCAGCTTTGTCATAGGGAGATGGTCTCCAAGAGGTGGTGGTATAAGGAAGATATGTGGATAGAGCATATTGATGGTAAGTTGGGTAAATGAGAGAAGGTATAGAACTGGAAACTGTGTTAAGGACGACTAAGCCCTGCTCCTGATATCAGAAAGTCTACTTATATTCAAAATGAATGCTGAGGCAACAAAAGTTATAAGAATTTACTACAACTAATTTACTAGTTCTATTAGCTTGATGCAAAAGTAATTGCATTATTTTACCATTAATAACAATTTTTGGTGGAGTCATTAGGGTTTTCTACATATACAATTATGTTGTCTGCAAACAGGGACAATTTAACTTCTTGCCAACTTGGATTTTTAAAAAATTGTATCTTGCATAATTGCTCTGGCTAAGACTTTCAGTACTATGTTGAATACATATGATTAGATTATGTTTTCTACTGATTGTTGAGCATGATGTCAGCTGTGTGTTCATCATATATGGCCTTTATTGTGTTGTGGTACATTCCTTCTACATCAAATTTTTAAGAGTTATTATGAAAGGATGTTTAATTTTCTCAAGTGTTTTTTTTCTGCATCTATTGAGATGATCATATGGCTTTTGTCCTTCATTCTGTTAAGGTGAAGTATCACATTTATTGATTTGCAAATGTCGCTTTTTTTACGTTGCAGGAATAAATCCCACTGGTGACAGTGAATGATTATTTCACATGCCTTTGAACTCGGTTTACTATTACATTGTTGAGTATTTTTGCACCTATGTTTATCAGCCCACTATCTGATGATTCTTTCACCAGTTGTGGACAATTTCTAGTGTATGTACACATTAGTACAATCACTCCACCAAAAGACTTGAGAGGACACTTCTGCAGATTTCCAAAGCACTCTCTCTCTCGTGTAGCTTCCTACTCTTTGATAATATGTACTGCAAAATACAGCCATCTGAACCTTCCTGAACTCTGATATAGTTCTTCTCCATTTGAGAGGACAAGGTCCTGTTTTTAATTTTTTCCCGGCTGTGGCCTGATAACTACCTCCAAGCCACAAAACGAGGACAACTGTGAGGCTGATCAGGTGTTTCACTTATTTTAGAAATCACAGTCTTGTGATGCCTGTTATCTGTAGCCTAAAAACCACTGTTTCTCATATTTTGTCTAGTTGTCTAGTTCTTTACAGAAGGAGAGCAATGCCTTTAAGATGGAAGCAGAAGTCTTCCTCAGACTATTTTTAATGCAATAAGTTTATTCTTTCCTTTCAGTTTTGTCAACAATGTGGCAGAGGCTTTCTTACGTATATAGTCATATATGCACATACACATACGTATACTTAGAAATATTTATTTTCTTGTTTAAAATTGTTACTATTTCCTAAGTCCATGAAACTTTTCAACTTTGTTTTTTATTTCTTGGAACTACTTAACACATTTGTAGATTAAATTCTCAATTTATACAACCCCTTGTAAATGTTTCGGAATAATTTGTTTTTAAAAATTTGCATTTTAAGCTTTATTCATATGGCATGAAGGCATGAATATCTAATAGTAATTAATAAGTATATGAACATAAATTTAGTTTCCAGTTGATGTCTGTATATACATCAATTTTGACTGATTAGAGATGTAGCAATGCAGTTGTTAGAGTTTCTTAAAAGATATTTGAGAAAGAAATTTTCATAATGTTTATATCAAGATGAGGAAATAAAGCCTTTCAAATATTAATCTTTAGAAGAAATTAACATTACATAAAAGAAAAATATGACATAATAAAATCACTATAATTTCTTTCTAAAGATAGAGAATGAAAGGGAAATAATGATCATTGTGTTTTCTCCATAATAGCACTTTAACTAACATCATATAATATTGGAGTGTAATTAAGCATTATTCCTCAATAAGTAGATTTCTTATAAATAATGCAAAAATTACCTTATAATTAGGTTATTTTTGCATTATTTATAAGAAATGCACTTATTGATTTATTACTAGTCTTAGTATTTGTAAATTATTCTGGAGCCTGCTTGGAATTTTTCAGATTTAACTCCTTCTGCTATGGCTTCCAAAACTAACTTCTAAATTACCTAACATGTTTTAAATTATCTTAGACATTGAGGTGAATAAAGTAAAATACGTGATACATAAAACATAAAACATATGTAAACTATGTATGACCTTACCCCTTACATTTTACATAGCGCCATTTATATGCTGAATTGTTTAATTAAATTGGGATTTGGCAAACAAAGAGTAGCAATAAAAATAATATAAATGGAGAAACAGGAGAGAGCCATTACGTTGGAAAAGCATATTAATATAGGAAAGCAATTGCAGATTTGGCAACTGAACATGGAAAGGGAGATGTGGATAGAAAAGTTTGGCATGCAGTGCCAAAGAATTCAAAAAAGTAATTTGGATTTATGCAACAATATACATGGCAATATTCTTCACAGTAGCCAAAAGGTAGAAACACACAATGTCCATCAACAAATGAATGGAAAAAGAAAATAAGGTATATACGTGCAATGGCATATTATTCAACTTTAAGAAGGAATAAAATTCTAATAAATGCTACAACCTGGATAAAATTTGAAAACATTATGCTAAGTGAAATAAACCAGACAAGAGAGGAACACATATCGTATAATTTACTTATGTGAAGTGCCTGTAATAGTCTCAAATTCAAAGAGATTGGAAGTAGAATAGTGGTTTCTTGGGACTGGGAGAGGCAAGTAATGGGGAATTAGGAGAGTTACTGTTTAATGGATACAGCATCTCAGCTTGGGATAATGAAAAAGTTCTGAAAATGGATAGTGGGGCTGTGCACAACAATGTGAGTGTACTTAATGCTAGTGAAATGTAACTTAAAGAATGGCTAAAATGATAAATCCGGTGTTACATATATGCATATCTTAACTTCAATAAGAAAAATTTGTATAAGTAATTCACCACTGGATTAGGAAGGGCACTGAATGTGTTTGTTAAGAAGGTTAAGTTTTTCTCATATATCAATGTTCTCCATATTGAGATACAGTAAAATTGAAGTACGTAAAAAATTCCCCAGAGGTATGCAGAGAACTAATTTTCATATCTTTCGCTTCCCTCAGGATCTCCGTTTTCATCTTGCTTCTCAGTTGCTTTTCTCACACTTTACAAAAGAAAGGCAAATCTCTCAGCAATCCAGAATCTTACTCTGATGTATTACTCTTGAGTATAAAAATCTCTTGGGTATCAGTCAAAGAGATACATTCTGGAAATTTTTCTTTTAAGGCATTTCTTCCATCACAGTCAAAGAATGTATCACTTGAAGAGAGAGTACCAGGAAAGTAAAATAAAAAGATTCTTAAAAAGAGATACTGAGTCTACTTAGCTTTATTAGTACCCAGACAGCAACCTAGCAGCAAGGTTACACATTTGTTGTTTTATCTTTCTTAGAATTAACTTTTAGAAATCTTACATTTCTTATGAGTATGCATTATGTTGTAATTTTGAATTAGAAAAGTCAGATGTTGTCTAAGTCTGTTTTGAATAAACAGAATTACAGTCTATCTTTACCAAATGGTTCATACACTGAACATTTTTCATAAAATTAATTAAATATGAAATTTTGTTTTTGACAAAATATTAAAATCAAGTAACAATTAAAAGTATATGTAAAATGCTTCATTGACAAAGGCATAATGAAATCCATATTATTTCCATTTTTTCTAACATTTGGTCTATCAGGGATAAAAGATGCTTGTAAACACAATCAGTTATAGACTTCATTCCCTCTCCACTCCCAATGCTTTATTTGACTAGAAAAAGTAAAGACGAAGAAAAAGAAAAGAAAAATAGGGAAAATGTTACCTATAAGTTTAAAAAGTGTAATTAATAATAATTTGATTATATTGGTGATATTTCGGAATATCTTTTTCTCAGAATGTGTTATAGTCAATGATTCTAATGACACGGTTACCTACATTACAAAAGTAAAGTAGTTTCAAATTATCTTCCTTCTACTCTCTGTAACTAAAAATAAAACTCCTTTTATATCATATTAGAATGAGTTTTAAAAATGGATACATTGTTATAAAAATTTTCTACAATTCCAATTGACTTATTTTTGCAAATATTTTATAATTAACATCTGCAATTGTTGAAAACATTAGAAAATGAATTGATATCAAATGTTGTCTTTTTCTAGCCATAATTTATTTTACAAATGCATGCACTCATTGAGAAGCAAAACAAAGCAAAGCGAAACAACCTTAGGCATCTCATTAAGCAAATCATTTCAGATACTACTTTGTTTTTTATGTTTAATAATTACCAAATTATAAGTGTTTACATTTTTCCAAATTATACACTAATAATAATTGTGGTATCACCTCAATCCAGGAAAAAAAAATCTGTCAACATAGGCTTATTATAATCATAGGAAATAATTTTTCTAATTCAAGTTATTTTTGCATTGTTGTTATACAGAAGCATGATTAAAATAATTAGTAGAATTACTAGAATAAAAATATGGTACAATAAAATGTGAGGCAAATAGAAAATGAATATGTGTTCAAAGAATAAAAGGAACAATTTAAAATTTATTTTAAACAGTTTATGTAAATGGGCAAAAATGGAAATCAATGTACTACAGTATTTATATCTCATTAGATATTAATATATGCTTTAATGCTAATAATACAAAACATGTTATTTTGAGTTAATTTTATTTAAGTATGATGAAAATAGTTAATGTTAATTTAAAATATGCAATTTTATATGTAGATTTCAAAATTATTTTAAAGAGTTTGCAGAAAATTTAGGACACTGTCATTGAGCATATAAACTAATAAAGATCTTTAAAGGAGATGCTCACATAAAAGACTAAATCAAATTGATGATATATAGCCATTTATAGAGGGCTAAATTCAATTGACGACTTAATTGGGTCATCTATCTGCTTAATGTAAACTGCTGAAAACAATTTCAAAGCATAATGTTCAAAATACAAAATTAAAGTTTAATACTTGAAAATTATATGGTTATTAATTTATTTCAAAATATCTATATGTTAGTTAACTCTTGGCTTACATTTTCCGTTCTGGTACAAGGAAAGAATACATATCAATTTGTATTTACTTATATATAATAATCACTGTCATTTGTATACTCTTAAGCATAAAATACGTCTATTTGCTAGAATCAAATTGTTATTAAGAAAACTAGAGAAAAAATATTTATTTATTAATTTATTTGAGACAGAGTCGCACTCTGTTGCCCAGATTGGAGTCCAGTGGTGCGTTCTCATCTCATTGATACCTCTGCCTCAAGGGTCCAAGCAATTTTCCTGTCTCAGCCTCTCGAGTAGCTGGGATTACAGGCATGCGCCACCACACCGAAGCTACTTTTTGTATTTTTAGTAGAGACGGGGTTTCACCATGTTGGCCAGGCTAATCTCCAACTCCTGACCTCAAGTGATCCACCCCAGCCTCAGCTGGAAATACAAGCATAAGCCACCATGCCCAGCAGAGAATAAAATATTTATATCACCTTGTAGTGCATTAGATAAATGACACACATTGTTTCTTTATCTATTTATAATAACTTTCAACAATACTATACAATAATTATGATTATAAGTTAGGCAAGATCAGTTATAAAATATTTTCCTTAATATAATTTTAAAACTTGACTGTATCATAATTTATCCTTTTTATCAAAGGTTGATAACAATTTCTTAAGAGACAGAGTGTCATTATTTTGCCCACGTTGAACAGCAATGACTATTCACAGAGACTACTCACAGGTGCAATCATAATAAACTACAGCTTCAAACTCCTGGGCTCAAGCAATCCTCCTGCCTCAGTCTCCCAAGAAGCTGAGACTGCAGATGCATGCCACCAGTCTGTCAATACTACTTTAAATAATTGTGTTCACAGTACATTTGGGCTTCACTAATACTTGCATAAGCGAATTTCAGGATGTTTTCAGTTATATCAAACTGTATATAACTTCATAACAAACTTCTTAGAATGAGGAAGTACCTCAATTTTTCCTGAAGATTCACTGATTAAAGGCATTAAAAAACTGGGATGCTTATTCCACATTTACCCAATATTCAGTCAACTTTTCAAAAAAAAAAAAAAGTGCTTCACGAATTTAACTATTAAAATTCGTAGAAAACCTGAATCCAAATAATACTCCAATTTCCAGAGGCAACTTTCTCACCACTGGGAAATAATTGGGCGGAAAAATCACGTGAAATACTATGCCTAATTTCTTCAAGGAGCATAAATGGTAGGTCTAGATACTTTCTATTTCTAAACTATTTCTAATTTATAAATTGGACCTCTCTGAAAACTCTGTGAATTATTTCAGTATATTACTGACACCCTAGATTCCCCCCTCCAAAAAAAAAATTACTGTCAGAAACATTTTAAGTAAAATTAGAAACACTAAATACTCTTTCTGATTTTTCTCCTGTCCAAAATGTGTTCTTCTGAGTTACTACCAGAATAAACTATATTGATCAATGCCAAACAAATGAAAATTTAAAAGACAGCAACAACAACAAACTCTCAAAATTAAATCAAATTAAACAAAAAAATATCTTTATAAGAAATCATGAAATGGATTTCGCTGCTGTAAGCATGCATTTTTTATTAAAGTATCCACCTGTTAGAAACTGTTTTATATGCCTAAACAGTCCTAAACAGTAAAATGAGCTGTGTTTTCAAAATGTAAACACTTGAAACAACTAAAGAAAGTAAACTTAAATGCCTGGCAATTAAAAAATGGTTCAATGAAAGGCTTTTCATCAGTTTCTTAAACACTTTTGTCATTGTATACATATTTGCATTTCAAATGTGTTAAATCTGATTGTTAATCACTTATTAGAGAAGAAAAACATTGAAAGTATGGTCAAAATAAAATATTCACTTCAAGAGTGAAGTTATTTTGTATTTATCGGCCATGAAATAAAACTAACCCTGAAATTACAAAATTTGTGATATGAAATCTCTGTAGCTGGCAGAAATTTCTAATTAAGATTGAAAATAATATATATGTGATATAATAGATTAATAGATTAACAATCTAAAATATTACAGACTCAATTCAGAAGACATATTTTCCTAACAACATAATTCAAATCTAAAAAGAGATTAATTTGGATCTAACCAAGCTAAGGGCTTTTTCAGGACGGTAAACCACCCACACATATACACACACAAAATAGAATAATAATCTGATCAGTATAATAATATTAGAATGTCATTTTTATTGCTTTCAAATACATTTTTAAACTACCATATATTACAATATGTTTAAATAAGATCTAAGAAAATTTACTACTGCTTACTGCTTAACTGGATTTCTAACCTCTGACCTCGACTAGGAAAATTCTCTACAGATTACAGATTACATTTGAACAAAGAGTGACTTTTCTTAAGCATCCTGAGGCTAACATTTCATGGAGAAATATGTATTGCTAGTTTTGTTTTGTTTTTCTGAATGAGATAAAAATAATATTTTAAAAAATTAGATTTGTGGTATATCTGTATAATTTTTAAATGCCACCTGATGCTAAAATAAAAAAGAAAACAAAATTTAGTACGAGTGTTTGAAACCCTATTTGCTTCAAACAGAAAGGTCTGTTTTAAACCTGAAGCTCGTTGCACCCTTCATTACAGACATGTCTGTGACTAACAGAGTTGCCGGGCTTATTATCTTCACCAGACACAGACATTCAGATTGAACACTGGGCTCATTAGAACACACAAAGCAGGGAATATCTTTCAACAACTCATACCAACAAATTACTGAGACTCTAGAAAACTTGCTGTCTACAAATTTAAATGGAGTAAAGAGTGATTACAAGGAATAAAATAATCAGAGCAAAGCTGTGGCTTATCAGATGTTGGACTTCTATGAGTCTGGTAACTGTCAGGAGGAAAGACATTAAACTACTATTTTTTCTTGCTGTCCAAGTAAACATGGAAAGAATTGTTAGAGTGGCATAAAGAAAAAGCAAGTTGACAAAGATAATTAGAATACATTTTCAGTGGGGTGTGTGTGTGTGTGTGTGTTTGTGTGTGTGTATGTTTCCCTGAAGGAGAAAACCTCGAATTTTTGTAGAAGTCATCACATCTTTACACTGTCTTACATCATTATAAAGAATAGAAATCTGACTGCCACCAAGTCACTTTACAAGGCACTGGGATGCTTCACTGAGAACTATCTATAAGAGTCCTCTGAGGTCACTTAACAAAATGATAGAATCATAATTATGATCAAGATTCAGAACTCTCAGGCAAATAAAGAAAACATACCACTATTTGGCTTTAAAATATATTTTAAGAGAATAAATATAACAATTTATTTGACTTAAATTTAGCCTAAGCTTATGAGATAATTTTTATGAAAAACGTACATCTTAGCTGTTATTTTCATGTCTCTTGTCAATATTTTCTACAGATAATATCCTTCTTAGAGTAGAATAATAGACTTCTGAATGATTCTTACTCCAGGGTGTAAGCCATCTTCTTGTAGGATAAAATATTTTCAATGCTTATTCTTTTAGTTGTTTTGAGTTGTTTTATTACCTTAAGATAATCTATTATTATGACAAATAATTACCAACTAAAATATTTTAAAACACCTGCTAAAACAACCAAACTTGTAGCTATATAGCTAAGTGATTTTAGATATGTTACTTTATTTCCTACATCTTTAATTTCTTTCTCTAAAATATAATGCGGTGACAGTGATTTCCAAGATTCACCTCACTACAATACACTGGAAAAATCTAGAACCATTCCATCATAAATGGTGTTCATTGAGGCTAGGGCTTTTTACCCATTCTTTGAGGAAGAGAGATGACAATCAGGATAGGAAGATGTAGGGTAGTCATTTGTGACTTACCAGTTCATTCATATCCATTCATTCATTTGTTGAGGTATAATTCACAGAAAACAAAATGTAGCACTCTTAGATATTCCGTTACATGAGTTTTGACAACTGTAGATACCTATGTAACAAACACACAAGATAGAAAACATGCCAGTGTTCTCAGGAAGTTTGAATGTATCTTTTCCAGTCACTTCCCCCACTACTAGGCAGTCACTTTCTACATCTATGACCATGGACTATTTTTTCCTATTCAGGAATTTAATATAAATGGCATCATACCTTATGTTCTACTTTATGTCCATCTTCTTTCGCACAGAATAGTGCATATGTGATTCATCCATGTTGTTCATATTAGTGGTTTGATTGTGTTTATTGCACAGTGTCCTATTATGTGAATATGCTACAATTTTCCTATCATTCTCCTATTAACAGATATATAAATAATTTGCAGTTTAGGCATATTATGAATACAATTTCTCTGAATTAGAACATATGAATCTTTGTGTAGATATATGCTTTGCTTTTCCCTTTGAGAACATTATGCTATTTATTTGTTTTCCTTGCCTTACAGCATCAGCCTAGAGTTCCAGTGTACTAGTGAATAGAAGTGTACGAATGTGCATCCTTCCTCCTTCCTTTATTTCTGATCCTTATGAAAAACAGACTGTGCAATGTCTAACTATTAAGGACAATATTATCTTTAGACAGTTATCAGTGCCTTTTATCTGAATGAAGAAATTCCAGTCAATCTCTACTTTGATAATTTTTATAATACTTTGCTAAATTTTGTCAAATTTTACACAATTTACTCTTATTTATGTTTTTATTCTCATTTTAATTAATTTGATTAATAAGATTTACGACAAATCAAGCTTGCTTCCCTAGAACAAACACTATGTGCTTTTAATACACTATACTTTCTATATATTAAAGGATCCTATTTCATAAGATTTAATTAAACATTTTGCTATCTGTGTTCATGGAAGATATTGGTCTATAATTTTCTTTCCTCATAATGTCTTTGTCTTATTTCGGTATTAAGCTTATCATGCCTTCATAAAATGAATAGGGAATTGTAGCCTTCTTCCCTCTTTTCTGAAATAATGTTTAATATTGCTATAATTTTGTCTCTAAATGTTTGATGGTTTACACGATTTTATGGGTTGAATTTTTGTTATAGGTTGAATTGTGCACCCATCCCCCCAAAATGGATATATTGAAGTCCCAAGTCACAGTACCTCAGAACATGACCTTATTTGAAGATAGAGTTGTTGGAGATGTAATCAATTACTTTAGGATGAGTTTATATAGGAGTGGGGTGGGCCTCTAATCCTATATGACTAGCATTCTTTTGAGAAGAGTACATTTAGACACATACACAAAGAGAGAGAGTGCCATTTGAAAATAAAGACAGAGATTGTAGTGATGCTTTTACAAGCCAATGAACATCAAAGATTGTGAACAAATGACCAAAAGCTAGGTGATTGCATGGAACAGAAACTTCTATGAGACCCCTCAGAAGAAACCAACTGTGCCAAAATCTTGATCTTGGACTTCTTGCTCCAGAACTGTAAGACAATAAATTTCTGTTATTTAAGGCAACCAGTTTCTAATACTTTGTTATGGCAGCCCTAGTAAACTAACACTGTAGACACCATGTTATACCTATGACTTAATCTCATACCACCCTCCACATCATTCACTTTGTTACAACTACACTGGCCTCCTCGCTACTCCAAGAACACGTAAAGGATGCCCCTGGTGTCTGTCAGAGTGTTTGCATATGCTAGGATTCTATCCACAGCATTTTAGCCACAGGTATGTAAATGGTTCATTCTCTCATCATTCCAGGGGTTTATTTCATTTTTGGTAGGGCCTTACCTATTTAATAAATGTACTATTATTACACACCAGTTTAACCATCTTGGGCTAAAATGGTGCCTTATGCATAATTCCATTTATAGGATGTATTGGGAAATGCAAACTAAGGTACAGAAATACAGAAATTGGGAAATGCAAACTAAGGTACAGAAAAATCATATTTTCTGCAAAACATTTATGTGGAAATCACAAGGCAAGTTTCAAAGAGAAATTAGGAGATTATGTCAATATTTTTAAATATTTTGAAAAATAATTGCTAACCCTCCAGTCCTAATCACCATCTCATTTTATACTCAATATTCACAATATATGTCACATGTGAATTTTTAATCTGTTCAGTAATAAACAGAAGACCCTTATATTTATTTAAGGCTTAACAATTAAAATATAACATTTTCAAAAACTAAAGAAAAAAATTAAAAACAGGATAAATTAAGAGGGTTTTTTATTATAACCTTAATAGAAATAATTCATGATAATTTTAGTAGGTCAGAATTGTGCTATGCTACAGAGAGGTTTCTGTGCAATATCAAGACCTAACCATGATGCTTTGTGTGAATAATTGCCCTTCAAATATGAATTGAAAAGGACTGAGCTGCAAGGTGCTGAAAGAAATATTAGACAGAAGGAATCTTAAAATCTAAACAATCTAGTGTCTCCAACCCTGATTATAAACTCCAAGTTACACATTTATTTAAACATTTGTGGCAAATAAACAGATTACATAAATTTGGTAAGCAATATAATCTTACTTGTTAATTATTGCTTTAAGTTCAAAGTATCATTTTTTCAAGGAGAACTGAAAGTTAAAATATAGACTTGTAATCTTTTTTATCATTTATATTTGAGAGATTATATTGCGTTTCAGATTTCCAAGAAGACCTTCCCTGTGCATTTTTATTCAAGAACAATTATATCCCTTTGGAATTATTAGGTCTTGACAGCTATACATAAAGTTGATATAATGGGATTTGTCATCTGAGAGCTTCTTAGTCTTCTTTCATCAATATAGCTATATAATTGAAAATGTCAAGTTAAAATGATTTCAAGCTACAGACATCTGTCACTTATAATCATAAAAATTTAGCTATGATTACTAAATGTATGCATCATTTCATAGCCTATTAAAGAAAGCATAATTATTTGCAAAGCATAGAAAAGCATGTATCATTTTATAGTAATTATATATAAATAATAAAATATGATAATTTATCTTAAAAATTAAGATTCTCTTTAATAAAAGTGATATATGTGATACTTATCAATAATCAAAACAGATGATATGGTATGTGAAGAATTCACAGGTAATAAAATGAGTCACATTTCTATGGGTCCAGGAAGTGGGAAGCTACTCTATGTTCCTGGTCTCCAGGCATAGAAATAAGAGAACAAAACTTTTGATTTATAAACCATCAATCCCAGTAAGAACCTTCAAGAAAATTTTAACATAATTTAATAATTTTTCCTACTACTTTGTTTTTCTGGTGCATAATATATTCTTGAAATTACATGCTCTAACTTTGTAATGCTAATGTACAAAGCTATGGTTTATTGTTATATATTAAAATTTTTATATCTAGGAGATTTTTAGATTTTTTTAGATATTTTTACCAAGCTGCCTAAGACACATTTTTGTTTCCTATGTAGTTCGTATGTATATATTCCTATGAGAATAACGGCAAATCTATTTCTTCATTTCCAATTTTTAAGCTTATATCCTTGCCTCCTTTAGTTAGCTAATTTAGACATTCAGCACTAGTTTGATTAGCAATGTGCCAGTGGTCATCCTTGCTTTTATTTAATTTTTTATAAATGTAAAAAGAATTCTAATAATTACAAAGTAAGGCCGGGTGCAGTGGTTCACGCCTGTAGTCCCAGCACTTTGGGAGGCCGAGGCGGGAGGATCATGAGGTCAGGAGATCGAGACCATCCTGCCTAACACAGTGTAACCCCGTCTTTACTAAAAATACAAATAAATAAATAAATAAATAGCTGGACATGGTGACGGGCGCCTGTAGTCCCAGCTACTCAGGGGAGGCTGAGGCAGGAGAATGGCGTGAACCCAGGAGGAGGAGCTTGCAGTGATCTGAGATGGCGCCACCACACTCCAGCCTGGGCGACAGAGAGAGACTCCGTCTCACAAACAAACAAACCAACAAAGTAAGTGGTATAAATTTAATAAATTTGTTGGAAAATCCGGTGAAACCACAGCACAGATTGAAATCCTGATTTTCCTTTTATAAGACCCTAAACAGAGGCGCAACTAGGCTGTGCTTGGACTCCTGACTCCCCCAAAAAACTACTAGATAATAAATTTGTTCTTTTTATGTTGCTTGCTAACTTTGTAATATTGGTAAGTGGCAAAAAATAACTAATCTTCAGTGAGCTCTGGCAGCTTTTGATTTGAAGGAATTTTCCTATTCCATCAAAGTTGTGAAATTTAAGAGCTTACAGCTGTTCAAACTATTGACTTATGCTTTCAGTATCTGTAGAAAACTTTAATGATATGTCCACAAAAAAATAAATGATATTTGTAATTTATTTTATTTTTGTTCTTGGTCATCTGGCTGAAATTTTAAAAAGCTTATCAAATTCCTTTAAAAAAAAAAAACAACTTTCTGCTTCATTGATATTCTCTATTATTTTTTCTTTCTAAATGTTATTTCTTTCTGCTCATTATTATGCTCTGAACCCTGTAGGAATTCAGTTTAAATGGCTCTTGTCTTTTGTTTGTTTGTTGCTTTGGTTTATTGTTTTAAAGGAAATCCCGCTCTGTTGCCCAGGCTGGAGTGCAGCGGTGAGAGCTCAGCTCACTGCTCTCTCCACCTCCCAGGTTCAAGCGATTCTCCTGCCTCAGCCTCCGTAGTAGCTGGGACTGCAGGCACGTGCCACCACGTCCGACTCATTTTGTTTTTTTCTTTTTCTAGTTTCTATGAGGTAGAAGCTTACATCAATAACTTGAGACCTTACTTCTTTTCCAAGATAAGCCTTTTATTCTATAAACATCCCTCTAAACATTGCTTTTTCAGCATTCCATACAGTTCGATATGTTGCATTTTTATTTGCTCAGAATTAAACATTTTTTTCTATATTCCTTTGTGGTTTTCTCTGTGACCAATGTGTTACTCAGAACTGTGTTTCATACTAAGATATTTGAGAATAGTAAAGATGTCTTTCTGTTACTGATTCAAGTATAATTTTGTTCCGAACCAAAAATATACATGATGTAATTTACACTATTTAACTTTTGTTAAAGTATATTTTATGGCACAGAATACTGTATACGTTGATGACTTTGTCATATGCAGGTGGGAAAAAAATATGCTTTCCCCTGTTGTGGTCAGTATATTATAATAATGTGATTAGGTTAAGTTGGTTGATAGTGTTTTTCAGATATTTTTATAGTCTTACATGGTTACATGGCTTCTATCATTTGTGTGTATTCAATCTACTTGTGTATATTGGTTCTATCAACTACTGAGAGAGGAGTGTTGACGTCTCGATTATAATTACGAATTTTCATCTTTTATTTCCAATTCTATGAGGTTTTTAAATTTATTGATTTTTGAAGTTCTATTATTTGGTGTCTAAACATTTAGAATTGTTAGTTCTTCTTGCAGAATTGACCAACTTATTGTCATACAATGTCCTGCTTCATTACTGGCAACATTTCATTTTTCTAAACTTTACTTCGACTAATATTACTATAGTTATTTCAGCTTTGTTTTGGTTAGTGTTGATGCGGTATACATTTTCCCATTATTTTACTTTGAAACTTACTTTGTCTTTATATTTACAATTGGTTTATTAAATATAGCGTAGAGTTGGCCCTCAATTATTTATCCAGTTTGATAAACTGTGTATCTTATTGTTTAGATAATTTGTATTTAAGGTAATTTTTATATGGCCAGATTAAAATCTTCCATCTTTATTGATATATTCTATTTTGTTAATCTTTCTTGTGTTTTGGCCCTCTTTTTCTGTCATCTTTAGAATTACTTGAGGGGCATGTGTATGTGTGTGTGTGTACTGGCATTTAATTATGATCTTAAATGTTTACGAGTATAGTACCTTATTGTTAATTATAGTTACAATGTTGTACAGCACATCCCTAGAGCTTTTTCCTCTTGCTTAACTAAAACCTTATGCTCATTGATTAAAAGTTACATATCTCCCCCTTCCCTCAGCCCTTGGTAACTACCATTCCACTCTGTGATGATACACGTTTTCCTATTTTAGATACCTCAGATAAGTGGAATCCTGCAGTATTTATCACCTTTCTGTGACTGGCTTATTTCACTTACCCTAACGTCCTTAAGGTTCATCCCTGTGGTCACATGTTGAAGAATTTCTCTTTCTATTAGGTTGAATAGTATTTCAGTTTATTTATACACTAAATTTTCTTTATCCATTCATCTGTCAATGGACATTTCCAAGTCTTTACAACTTGGGCTATTGTGCATAGTGCCACAATGAAATAGGGTCTCTATTTCTTAAAGATTCTAATTATAATTTATTTGGATAAACACATAAAAGATTGCTGAATCATGTAGTAGTACTATTTTTAATTTTTGAGAACTTCCATGCTGTTTTCCATTATGTATAGAATTTATATTTATAATTTATAGAAGGTTAAATCTGCCTCACAGATTCACAGTCTAATGTATAGTCTTCACAGTCTAACGTATAGACTCCCACGTGGCACTGAGGCAGATCTAAAAGCTCAGTCCATGGGTACTGGCCTGGAGTCAGAGGTCATGACAGTCTGCCCAATACTAGGTTTTATTGCAACAAACCTGGTTTAGGGTCCAACTCAAATCCCTATGCTCATTTCCCTCTCTCCAGTCAGATGGTATCTCTGTCCATGCTGTGCTTCCTGAGGTTGGAGGAAGGTCCACATAATGCAAAACTGCCCTTCCCACCTTCTTTAATGTGTTTATTCTTATTATTTTGTTATAACCAGGTACTGTGACCTCCTACCTGGTCTTCTTAGCTCTCGTGAAAGTATTTTTGTATATGTTTTTAGTTTTTCAAATAGAGATTTCTGCAGATAAATGTTTGCTGGAGAGTCGTATTCTACCGTTTTGTACCCTTTCTGCTATGAACATGAATGGCGAGCTACTCAGAATTAAGTTATTTTCAACATCAACCAGATCCTCTTCGTGATATCTTCTTCTCTCTCATGTTTTTAATTACTTACTTTATTTCTCTATATGTATTAAATATAATTAATTTATAGTCATGTAATTTCAGTGTTCTCTGTTTTATTATCTGGGATCTAATACTGTTGTTTTCCTTGTCTATTACTTGAGAAGCCATAATTTGGTACACATGGAGGAGGTGACTTCTTTCAGATCATCAACACTGCCTTTGAAAACTTGAGGTGATATGGAGTCAGAATGGGGTCTATAGGTAGAAAATGAACATGTGAGAAAAGACACTGGCAGTCACCTGTATGTGAACACCTATCTGCAGATGAAATGAAGGATAGCCCAGGTACTCAAGATACTAATAGATAAAGCAATTCAGCTCATTCAGTGAAGACTGGAAAAAATAGTGTGCAGTAGCAAATGTCTCTCTCATAAGGACCTGAGCTTTATACAAATTTCATTTGAACCTAGAAAAATATTTTAAAAGTCCAGAGATAAATTGTGAAAAACTATTTATCCATAAGAAATTGAATAAACTGGAAGAGGTTATGATTCCTTTTAGGCTACAAAATTACCTTCCCCTTACCCACTCATCAGTCTCATGAGTATATATATTTTTAAAAAATGAAGCCTATTTCTGCTCATACAAGTTGTAATTCTCATTAAGTTGCATATTTGTAAACTAGATTCAATATTTATAGCAAAACAATGTGTCATTTATTTATTTAAATTTCAATGAGAAAGATCTCTATAAAATTATTTATAGAGATTTATTTCAATTTCAAGGGAAATAATTTATTTCAATTTCAAGGAGAAAATTCCTATGAAATTATAATTATGAATTATGAATTATTTTATTGTTTTATTTCTGACATGACTATTAGCATTAATGTTAGTATTATTATTATATTTGTTTTAAATCTTCAAATGACCATTTCCATTCCCCTCTCTTTATAACTTAGAACCAACTGAATTTGGCAATATCTTACTTTTTTCTTCTGATACAGAAGAAAAGTCATATTATTAATTATTACTTGTGAATTTTTTATAACATTTATACTTTTCATGAAGGCTTCGGTTTAAGCAATAATAGTATTATAGCTTTAACGTTATATTAATTTTTGTAGTTTGTAGTATGCTTCTAAAAATAGCATTGAGAAAATAAAGAACATACTTTCCTCATTAAAGATACATAATTTTTTTTTTTACTTTCAGATTGTACCTCCTTTTCTCTATTAATGAATTCCTAATAAATTTCATATTCAAGATTCATTGTTTGATTTTATTCATTTGTCCATATACAATTTTATAACTAACAGTTTTCACCTTCTCTGATTTCATGTATTTCAAAAGATAACTCTTTATCTGAAGCTTCATCTTTATTAGGGATGGAGAATAGTTTATCTCTTTTCTTGGCAATCCAAGATTTGCTGCTTTTCTATTTTTGTTTGTTTATTACCTATAGTTGAAAGAATACAACTTTCCATGTAGAAAAATAATGTTGTTTTCTCTGTGTCAATTCATATTTCAAATAGGTTCTTAAAGATTGCACATGCTAAGAGTTTAGGGAAATAAAATAGGATGAAAGAGTGATAATTCATAATTTTTACCTAAACATTATCGACATATAACATTTGTACAAGTTACCGATATCTTTCCCTGAAACCTGTACACACACAAAATCAAAGTTTACCTTTCAGACTTAAACAATGTAATTGTGATTTAAAATATTGCCTCAGTAGCATATTGTCTTTGGAGCTATATTGTCTACTAATTTATACATTTTTAGTTACGCATTACTTGCCCTGAACATTATAGAAGGAGCAAAGAGATTATATCTTACCAAGACATATTTCTTTATTATTATTATTTTTTTTTTTTTGAGACGGAATCTCGCTCTGTCGCCCAGGCTGGAGTGCAGTGGCCGGATCTCAGCTCACTGCAAGCTCCGCCTCCCGGGTTTACGCCATTCTCCTGCCTCAGCCTCCCGAGGAGCTGGGACTACAGGCGCCCGCCACCTCGCCTGGCTAGTTTTTTTTTTTTTTAGTAGAGACGGGGTTTCACCGTGTTAGCCAGGATGGTCTTGATCTCCTGACCTCCTGATCCACCTGTCTTGGCCTCCCAAAGTGCTGGGATTACAGACTTGAGCCACCGCGCCTGGCCAAGATATATTTCTTGATCTACCCTGCTCATTGAAATTATCTGGTGTGCATTAAAAATTATCTTGATTATAGTGTCTTCTTTTTTCTACTCATTCTCTTTTCATTAGTCTGAAGTATGAGATGGACATTTGAATTGTTAAATATGTATGTAGCCAAGATTGAAAACCACTGCTTAGAGAAACACAATTTTTATATGCAGTCTTCTGAGGAATAGCCAAGAAATTCAAATAACTTTAAGGGTATGTAAATTTTGTCTAATTTCCATTTTCTGTAATATTTGAGTCTGCGTAATTTTTGAAAGAGAGGAGAAATAAAAATATTTTAAATGTTTTAGGGTTTTGTAAACTTTATGTAAAAGTTAATAAATATTTTCAGTTTTGGGAACCATACTGTCTTTGTTCACAACTACACAAGTATGGCATTGTAGTGTGAGAGGAACCAGAGATAACACATTAAAAATATATCTCAGTAAAACTTTATTTTCAAAAATATTCAGTTGGACATATTTGTCCTCTGGACTCTAGTTTGCCAACACAGGCTCTAAATTGTTTTTATCTCCTGAAAAAAATCTAATTCTAACATACAAGTTGAGGGACTCCTGAATTTCTTACTTTCTTATTTGACTCTTATAAGGACCACTAGGTTCTTGTTTCTGAAAGCTGTTATAACATATATGTAATTTCTTCATATTCCTATGAGTTTTACTATTTTTTGCTCCTATTAACTTTTAGAAATAATATCAAAAAGCAAGATGTCAGATGAGAAAAACAAAACTACCTTTCTATTTTCTCCATCCATTGTATGTAATGCAATTCAATTAGGCATAATAAAATGAGATTAATTATTAAATTCCCATGTCTAGAAAACAATGGACATATCAGTTTTATATGGTACACAATAAACAATAAAAAAAGAAGATAGTACTCTAACCATTATAAAATGCATTTCCCCATATTAAAATAATTGTGCTAGATTATAATTTTTTTCTTAACATCTAACATAATTCACTTGAATTACAATGTTATTTTATTTATTGAAGTTATTTGGAAATACTTAAAATCCCTATAGGATCTTTTCTAAAATCAAATAACTGTCCATACATCTGTATCTCCATTTTAAACTTGTTCTTTAAATAGCTATACTGTAAATTTCTTGTAGCTAAATTTCCATTTAATAAAGCTAATACAAAATTTCAGAACTTGCTGTCATCCAGCTAAAATGAAAATATTTACTCTTAAACGTATAAACGATATGTATTTATTATCCAATATTCACATATGATATAACAAATGTATTTTCAAATATAAGTTAAATATATAAATGTATATACATAATCTGTCTACCTAGCTATACATTTATCTATATATATTTATTTGTATATATAAATTAAAATATTTCTTTGGGAAATTTGAAAGAATTTGTCAGAAAATATTTACAGTTTTGCATCAAAAGTCATTAACCAACACTAATTATCTTTGCCAAACTCTTTCATCTAATATCAACTTTGCCTGATATTAATAAAGGCACTTTAGCTTCCCTTTCATGAGTGATTGAACAGTGTAACTTTTTGTATCCTTTCATGTCTGCTTTTTTCTGTCTTTATATTTAAAATAAGATTCTTGGCACTGCAGAGTTGAGTTTTGCCTTCTTCTCCAATCTGAAAATTTTTACTTTTTTTGCCACATAAAATTAAATGTTTATGTATGTAAACATTTAAATTAGTATGTTTAAATTAGTATGTTTATGTCAAAATCTACCATGTTGCTATTTACTTTATTTTCTCCCTCATTTCCTGTATCTTTCCTATTTTGTATTAATTATGAGTTTTTTAATGATTCCATTATGTACCCATCATTGGTTTTTAGTTGTTACACTTTCTTTTTACACTGGTAGCTGTTTCTGAGTGTATCGTGTACAATTTTTATCTTACCACATTTAATCTTTGATTTTACAATGTTGTTACAAATATAAGAACCTGAGAATGGTAAAATTCTATTTCTCTTCTCCTGGACTTTATGCTGTTGTTGTATATCTGAGAAACACATGTGTTTTGAATGTTTCACAGTACATTGATATAATTTTTGCTTAAATAATAAATAAGCTTTATATATTGAATAATAGCTTTAAGTATTTAAAAAAATCTTATATATTGGCTCATGTTCTTGTAATCATTGTTACAATCTCTAATGTTCTTTGCTATTTACTGGTTTACTGCTTCTTCATATTTTGCTGCTCCACTACCTTTTCATTTGCATTATTTCCAATAAGCATGACTTACTGTCATATATTTATTTCACGACACCTACCATTATTTTTCAAAATCTGCTGCTTTGAAGACTTTTTTTCTTTATCATGATTTTGTGAAATTAGATTATGATGTGCCTTACTGTAGTTTTCCTCATGAGTTTTTGTCCTTGGAAATCATTATTTTTTCCTGTATTTGTGACTGTAGAATTTTTATCCAATTTGGAAATTCCTCTCACCCTTCAGGAATTCCAAAATTCCTGAAGGAAATTATATGTATGTATATTATATGGTTTCGATGTTTTCTTTCCTCCAAATGTCATGTTGAAATATGATCCTCAGTGTTGGAGGTGGCACCTAATGGCAGGTGTTGGATCACAGGGGTGGAGCCCTATTGAAGTGCTTAACACCATCACCCGGGTGTTGAGTGAGTTTTCACTCTTAGTTCACACAAGAGCTAGTTGTTTAAAAGAGAATGGCATTTCTCTGGCTTCCTCTCTTGCCATGTGGTATGCCAGCTCCCCCTTTACCTTCCACCATGATTGTAAGCTTTCTGAGGACCTCACTAGAAGCAGATGACAGCACTATATTTTCTGTAGAGCCTGAAGAGCAGAACTGTGAGCCAAGTAAACCTCTGTTCTTTATAATACAGTCCCAGCTGTTCCTTCATAGCAATGCAAAACAGACTAACACAGTATGTGCGTGTGTGCAGCAATACAATTATATATGTGTGTGTGTGTGTGTGTATAAAATATGTATCATGGACATATTTTAGTCTACATAAAGCTTTCCCACAACTTAGGGATACTCTGTAGATTTTTTTGAGTACATCCTCTCGCTCTCTGTGCAGCTAGTTTCTGTTGTTATCAAGTTTACTGATACTTTCTCCTGTAATGTCTAAGTTACCTTTATTTCTAGGCAGTATTACTGTCAATACAGAAATTTGGTTTTCATTTTTAAAAGCTGGGCCATTTTAAAAATGTCTGTGTCTTCCATGTCTCTATTTAACCTGCTCAGTGTTATGTCTGCCATTCTGTATAAAATACAGTTATAATAACTTTTTTTCCTTGCATGTTAATTCTAACATCTGTACAAATTTGAGTTTGTTTGTATTGAATTATATTATGTTAGTTGTGGGACTATATTTTCCTGCTTTTTTTCCATACTTAGAAAAGTTTTAGGCCGGGCGCGGTGGCTCAAGCCTGTAATCCCAGCACTTTGGGAGGCCGAGACGGGTGGATCACGAGGTCAGGAGATCGAGACCCTCCTGGCTAACACCGTGAAACCCCGTCTCTACTAAAAAAATACAAAAAAAAAAAAAAAAAAAAAAAAAAAAAAACTAGCCGGGCGAGGTGGCGGGCGCCTGTAGTCCCAGCTACTTGGGAGGCTGAGGCAGGAGAATGGCGGAAACCCGGGAGGCGGAGCTTGCAGTGAGCTGAGATCCGGCCACTGCACTCCAGCCTGGGCGATAGAGTGAGACTCCATCTCAAAAAAAAAAAAAAAAAGGAAAGAAAAAAAAAGAAAAGTTGTATAGAATGGCAACCATTGTGAAGTTTGCCTTTTGGATGTGGAATATTTCTGTATTACCATATATATTTTTGAGCCTTGTTCTGGGCTGCACATAAGTTACTAGGAAACAATTTGGTGTTTTGATTCTGTTTTTAGTTTTTCCTTTGATTGGTAGAACCAGTGTAGCATTTCTTCTGGAGATAATTGCTTCACACTATGGAAGAAAGAAGCTTTTTAAAGTGCTCTTTCGATGTTTCAGGAATTATGAGGCTTTTCATTCTGGCTTGGGGGAATAGGCACTATTTCTGGCCTTCTGAGCTCTGGGTACTGCTTTCCCATTCCCTCTACTTATATTTTTTCATGCGCTATTCTATCCCCTCACCCCACCTCACCCCTGCTTTTGTATCCAATAGTTTCCTCACATGCATGTGTGGGGCAGCACTCTGTGAACTAGTTGACTAAGATACTCGGAAGGTTTTCAGAGGTATTCTCTCCCCACCTCTCCTAGCTCTCATTATTATTTTTCTTGCAAACTCTAGGTCTCTCTGGACTCTTCACTCTGGCATCTCAATGTAAGAGCTCACCAGGTTTCAACATGGATTCTCCACCATTTCATTATGGTCTGGAAAAGACAATAAGCTGAGGAAATAACAGTTTTTAAGAACCCACTTCATTTGTTTCCCATGTCAAAGCAGTGACCTAATTTTATTATTTGTTTCCATTATTTTGAAAAGAAAACCATCGCTTCCTATATTCCGTGGGTCATCAAACTATGGCTCACAGGCCAAATTTGGTAATGTCTATTCACCTACGTGTAGTCTGTGACTGATTTTGAGATATAATAGCAGAGTCAAATCGTCAAATAGTTGCAACAGAAAGTGAATATCCCTCAAAGCTGAAATATGTTATATTTGCCCCTTTACAGAAAACACCTTCTAGGTCTTGATGTATTGTATTATTTTTAGTTTTTTCCAGAAAGTGAAGTAAGTTTCAACCCTGTTACTACCTCTTTCCCAGAAGAATAATTTTTTATTGACAACTCCTTTTACTATCTTAATTCTTAACACAGATCATACCAATCTCTGTAAATTTTAAAAAGAAACAATATCCATGTATATTTTAATGTCAATAGGTAACCAATCCCAATTCAGGAACCTAGTTTATGGAATAATTTTGCCAAGCCTTATTTCTGTGTTCTTTACTGTATGTCAGAACGTTTTACTGTCCAGACAAATCCTTAATATCTAAGATAGTAGACAATGCAGTATTACTTTACAGTGCTTAAACTGTTGAGTTTCGTTGAGTTAAAATTTGATTCTTGCTTCTTTAAAGAGTTCTGTTAACTACTTTTCTATTTAAACAAATGCAAAATGATACTTTTTATTAATTCAAAGCTAATAACATGTCATGCATTACTGATTTATTAAATTCCTTGGAATTTTTGGTCTTCCTGCATAATTAAAACTAAGTCAAATGAAGTCTCTACAGCTATGAAGAAGCTTGTATATCTGAAGAATAATACTATTATTCATTGTTTTCCTCCATCCTTTTTTAGTCTAGTTGGATATGAATACTAAATTCGTAATAGTTCCCAGAATGTTCCATGAGTAATTTGCTCTGAATGATTAACTGCTGCTATTTTTAATTACCTTTCTTTATTTGCCTCCCTAACTTCTATCCCTGCTTTAAAAGCTTGAGAGCAGCTCATTTTACTTGTTAATATGTAAGCATATGCTGTACTGTCCTTGGAATAATTTAACCTGTTACATTGGATCTTGATTTTGACTATGAAACATTAGAGATTCCCAAGACTTTTTTTCCTACCAAATCATTTTCCAAAAATATAATTATAAGGCACTTCGGATTCTAATTAGTACAGATCTGATTAAATAGCCTATGATGCAAGTTAAATCCTATAAAACACTGCGATGAATGTGTACAGTCATGAAAACTAGCTTGAACTAGGAAATGTTAGGATGAGTCACTCAGATCAACCTCCAAGCAGTAAAACAGCAAATTTTTTTCTGGTACCATCTGCTGATGAAGAATATTGGGATCTTTGGTTTATTTAACTAGCCATTAAAGGACCTGAGCAGAGGGACATGATCTGATTTTCCATTTTAAAAGGGTCACTTTGACTGCTAAGTTGAGAATAGACTTTAGAGTTATACAATTCTAAGTACAGAAACCAGTTAAAGGCTATTGAAATATTACAGGACATGATACTGTCTTCACCTGCAAAGTAAATATGCATATAGAAGTGTTGCAAAATGGCAATATAGTAGACATATTTCGGGAGATTGCATATAGAGCATTAGGGGCATCAAAGATGTTTCTAACTCCATCTGTCTGTCTATCTTGTATACTTGTCTTCATATCTGTCTTTTCATTTACTTGTTTATTTATGTTCCCTAAGAAACTAAAATGCACAATGAGATACCATCTCACACCAGTTAGAATGACAATCATTAAAAAGTCAGGAAACAACAGGTGCTGGAGAGGATGTGGAGACATAGGAACACTTTTACACTGTTGGTGGGATTGTAAACTAGTTCAACCATTATGGAAAACAGTATGGCAATTCCTCAAGGATCTAGAACTAGATGTACCATATGACCCAGCCATCCCACTACTGGATATATACCCAAAGGATTATAAGTCATGCTGCTATAAAGACACATGCACACGTATGTTTATTGCTGCACTATTCACAATAGCAAAGACTTGGAATCAACCCAAATGTCCATCTGTGACAGACTGGATTAAGAAAATGTGGCACATATACACCATGGAATATTATGCAGCCATAAAAAAGATGAGTTTGAGTCATTTGTAGGGACATGGATGCAGCTGGAAACCATCATTCTTAGCAAACTATCACAAGAACAGAAAACCAAACACCGCATATTCTCACTCATAGGTGGGAACTGAACAATGAGATCAGTTGGACTCGGGAAGGGGAACATCACACATCGGGGTCTATCATGGGGAGGGGGGAGGGATTGCACTGGGAGTTATACCTGATATAAATGACGAATTGATGGGTGCTGACGAATTGATGGGTGCAGCACACCAACATGGCACAAGTATACATATGTAACAAACCTGCACGTTATGTACATGTACCCTAGAACTTAAAAGTATAATAAAAAACAAAAACAAAAAAAGCTAAAATGACGGAATTCCTATTAATTAAGGCAGGAAAGAGCATAGGTTTGGAAGATAGGGATAATTAAGAGTTTTAGCTTTCACTAGGTTAATTTAAAATATCTACTATTTATGCAACTAGTGATGTAATGTAGAAAGTGAATGCCAAGGTTTGGAGAAAGGTATAAGTTACAAACATAAATTTTGGAATTATAAGCATATAACATTTTATTTTTCAGGTCAAGAGAATGGATGTGACCCAAGAGAGTGAGATCACTCAAAAAAGACTGAGAAGAGTGGCTAATAAGATAAGAGCAAGTCAAGAGAATATGGTGTTTCAGATCTCAGTGAAAACAATTGATTCTGAAACCAAAAAGGAAAGAGAAGAAAGTTTCTGATTCCTCATACCTTAAAATCTCTACAACATTCATTCATCTGTATCTGGGATTTTGTATGGCATTTAGGCACCAGAATCAATTGTGGAAGATTATTGAGGAAGATGAAACTAAACTGAAGAAGAAAAATATTCAAGATATCCTAAAGCTTATGAAGACTTGAATAAAAATGTCCATTAACATTAATGATAAATATGACAATAAGCCTGATTTTTCCAGATTACTTTTTATAACATTGCTGACATCACACAAAGAGACTGTCACTTCAGTCACAAATTTGTTTTCACAAAACTAAAGTTATGTAAATTACATTTCCAAGTAAATTGACGCAGTAGAGGCACAATAGATACATAATTAACTTTAGGAATGTTGACTCAGATTTAAAAATTAAATAAACAATCCATTCAATTATTTTCCCATATTCATCGAACTAACATTAATGATTTATTTACTATATCCTAAGTGAAAATATTATGGAAGCAAAGAGGACTGAGCAGAGGAGGGGGCAAGATAAGGCACATCTGACAATATGACCTTCAGGCTATAATTTAAAAAGTGAGAAAAGAATTTTCAGGCAACAAGTCAAGCCACCAGGTACAGTAGAAAATGGTGGGAGGATGCTGGCATAGGAACAGCCCACAGAAAACAATCATGAAACTGTCTGAAATTTCAGAGGGAAGGCGACATCATCAACAGCATGTTCTTATAGCAAGGTGGGGAGGTTGATGGAAGGTGGAGTAAGAAAGGTAAAGAGTAGACAGTTCTGGAAAGGCCTCTTATGTCAAGCTAAGGATTTTGGATTTTATCCTCTAAATCATGGATAGATTCTTCAGCATAGATACGGAATTATCAACTTTGTTCTTTATAAAGATATTGTCAGTAGTTCGATGGAGTCAATTCATCCAGTTGGGAACAAATATCAATCAAGCTGACTGTTTTAGCATCATGTAGACAACATAACCGGTTGATTAATTTAAATTTTCAGCCATTTGTTTTGACATGTGTATACACAGCCTCAAAGTAAAAATGATATTTTTAGCATGCCTGATTTAGTACATAATTCTTTATGGCAGCTATATTTAAGAGTCTGTTATATCACAAATCTTACAGGTGCAAAATTGTGTGTGTGTGTAATATACTTTAATCAAAGTAAGCATAATGAAGTACATAAAATAAAATGGCATTAGCAGCTAAACAAGAAAAAATGGTACAGTTAAAACTTTTCAAAAATATAATCACAAGCTTTGTTAAATAGTGAGAGTAAAGGATGATAGAACAAAAATTTAGGTTGTATTTTATGTCACCATTCAACTGAAGTTATCCTAAACTTCCTGCCTGGTAGTCAATGAGTAATTCAACTTATTTTTATGCACAAAACCATATGCATTTAAAACTGATTCATGCTTTCTTGCATTATTTATAGCAAGTCTAATTTAAACAGGATATGATGTTGAACACTAGAAATAAGAAAAAGTATTACAAAAAAAAAAAGGATTGATACAAAATAGACCTAGAAATATGCTTGATGCTTATTTCTGTGTCTACTCTGCATTGGAATTTAAGGGCATAAATAATTAAAGTTAAGTCTTCAACACTTCAATTTGAGAGAACAAGAGAACATTGGGGTTTATTGTCCTAATGGTATCATATGTCATCAGAATAGCAAGCTGCAAATAAATCAACAGCTATTTGGCAGAAATGAGAGGGGATTTGTAGAAAGGTTAAAAACTGAATTAGATAATTTTACAGTTGCTACTAACACTTTGCTTTTCTTGCTTTTTCACATAGTTATGAGCACAATCTTGTCCCTGAAATTTCTGCAATAAGGTATCAACAAGTAAACAAAACATCAGAATATAAATAATGCTAGTTCACATTTTTTTTGTGTGATTTTAAATGACTTTGGCCTATAAAAATGTGAGGTGAAGACCCATCAGATCATGTGTACTTAAATCTGGGAGATATAATTAAGCAAACATAGGGCTGTAATGAAAGTAGGGCTCAGGGATCTGGGGAGGCAAATGATAAATGCTCACTACCAACATACATATTGGTCTTAACAATCCTAAAGATCTTTTAAGACAGTGGGTAACTAAAGAGACCTCAATTATCTGATATGCACTGTGTTTCTTCTTGTCAATAACCTTAGCCCCCTTAATACTGTGTGACACCCTCTCTAAAACTATCTCATTTTGGATAATAAATTATGTGATCAACTATTTATAATAGTTTGACTTTTTTTTTTTTTTTTTTTTTTTTTTGCCACCACTGAGCTTTACCTTGTCCTTGGAACGCTATGTTCTCTTATCTTGGAGAGTTTGAGTTGCAATCCTCTTCTTCAATTGTAAATGTGATTCAAGCAATAGTTCTCATTCCTTTCCTATTTTGAAGGGAATACGTTGGCTGGTAAAGATGGCATATATAAATTTAAAGCATATTCTTGGCAGCAACCTGCATGAAATGCCAGAATCTATCTGTAGATTTTACAGTGCTAATTGCCAGGTGCTGTATTTCATAAAATGTTCAGAGTCCACACAAATGATAAAAGTGCCAGATGGGACTTGTCCAACAAGAAACCTCAAAAGCTTTTCCCTTCTGTCAGTACAGCAAATTACTCCAAATATTTGTGTGGGTATTATTTGTAACTTCCATTATGGTGATGGAAAGGAGTTGAATTGAAAAGGAATTAGAAAAATATTTTAAAATTTGGCCCATTTAAATTTCTTATTAATTTTACTGCATACATCTAGCTTTATAATGACCTGTCATCTAAAATTGTACAGATGGAAGTCATATTTTATTTTATAATAGTATATGTACATGTAAAGTATAAATTCATTATATAAACATGGAACATACATCTAAAAACATATATAAATACTCGTGATAAAAACCAATTCTTCTAACTCATCACTTTTTATCCATCAGTCTACAACCCAGAATTAAATATTATTAACATTTACTGTATTTCCCTATCATGTGCTTATCCATGCCTTCATTGTTCAATGTTAAATATTGTCACTGACTTCGTCCTATCAGTAGATGAGAGTATAGTTCTCTGAAACTACATTGACTTTTGTTTCCCAATATGCTGAAAACAGGATTATTTACTAGTTAGTTGAAGCAATAACATTATTTTCATTGTTTTGATAATGGCCATCATAGTTTCAAATTGGTCACAGCAAGTTTGTGTAATGCAATATTGTAACTAAAATTTGTGTTTTAATATCTCTTCGCAATACATTCTTTCATACAAATCCTTAGATATGTTTTGCATCAGTGACAACTGGGACAATCTGACCATTGTAATTTTTTCCTCTCATTTTAAAATAATTTTATATAATAGACTAATTTTTAGAGTAGTTTTAGGCTCACAGACAAATTAAGTAGAAGATCCAGAGATTTTCTATATCATCCCCTTTCCCACCTATATGGAGCCTTCCCCATTATCAACATCCCTCATAAGAGTGGTACATGTGTTACAATCCGTGAACCTATATTCATACATTATTACCCAAAGTACATACTTTACATTAGGATTCACTGTTAGTGTTGTGTATACTATGGGTTTTGACAAATATACAACAACATGTATCCACCATTATAGTTCAAATAAAGCAGTTTGATTGTTCTAAAATTTCTCTGTGCTCCGCCTATTTATTCCTCCCTCCTTAAACCCTGGAAACCATTGTTCTTTTATTTATTTATTTATTTATTTATTTATTTATTTATTTATTTATTTTTTGAGGCGGAGTCTCGCTCTGTCGCCCGGGCTGGAGTGCAGTGGCCAGATCTCAGCTCACTGCAAGCTCCGCCTCCCGGGTTTACGCCATTCTCCTGCCTCAGCCTCCCGAGTAGCTGGGACTGCAGGCACCCGCCACCTCGCCCGGCTAGTTTTTGTATTTTTAGTAGAGACGGGGTTTCACCGTGTTAGCCAGGATGGTCTCGATCTCCTGACCTCGTGAGCCACCCGTCTCGGCCTCCCAAAGTGCTGGGATTACAGGCTTGAGCCACCGCGCCCGGCCTACCATTGTTCTTTTAATAGTCTCCATAGATTTGCCTTTTCAGAGTGTCATTTAGTTGGCATCACACAGTATGCAGCCTTTTCATATTGGCTTCTTTCACTTAGTGGTATACATTTAGGAATCCTCCATGTCTTTTCATGACTTGATAGCTCATTTCTTTTTAGCACTAAATAATATTCCATTGCCTGGATGCATCACAGTTTATCCATTCAGCTCCTGAAAGATAAGTTGGTTGCCTCTAAGTTTTGGCAACTATGAATAAAGCTGCTAGAAACATTCAGATGCTGGGTTTTGTGTACAATAAGTTTTCAGTTCATTTGGGCAAAAACCAAGAATCATGATAGCTAGACCATATGGTAAGAGTATGTTTAGTTTTTTAAGACACTGTTATACTGTCTTCTAAAGTGGCTGTACCATCATTTTGCATTCCCTCTGGCAATGAATGAGCATGAGCATTCTTTTTGTTCCACAATCTCATTAGCTTTTGTTGTTGTCAGTACTTTGGATTTAGGCCATTCTTACATGTTTATAGTGGTATCTCTCTTAGTTTAATTTTCAATTTGTAATAATATATGATGTTCAGCATATTTTATATAGTTATTTGTCATCTGTAAATCCTATTTGGTGAGGGGTCTATTCAGGTCTTTTGCCCAGTTTTTAGTTGGGTTGTTTATTTTCTTTTTTACTGTTGAGTTTTAAGAGTTTTTGTAAATTTTGGATGACCATCATTTATGAGATATGTCCTTTGCAAATATTGTTTCCCAGTCAGTAAACTTTTCTACACTTATATATTGACAGTGTCTTTCTAATAGCAGGGATTTTAATCTTAAAGAAATCTAGCTAATCACTTCTTTTATAGTGTTGCACTATATCTAAAAGATTATTTTCATATATAAGGTCATTTAAATTATCTCCTATGTTATCATCTAGGAATTTTATACTTTTACATTTTACATTTACAATCATGATACAATTTGAGTTAATGTTTTGACAGGTATAAGGTCTGTGTCTATATTCATTTTTTTCCATATGGATGCCCAGTTGTTCCAGCATTATTTATTAGAAATGTTGACAGCTGTTCTTGTCTTCTTAGTTAAAAAAAAATTAAACAAGAGACACCCAGCAATGGAGATGCAGCATAGAACAATTTATTGCCAAGGAGAAAATATTCTGAAAGCCAGGTGCAGAATAGACAGTACACAATGAAAGAGGACTCAGGGCAGACTGCTTATAAGGATGAGATAGTATTGACTGTTACTGGGGAAACTCCTTTTTATGGGAGTCTTACATGATTATTCCTGAGGGGAATATTCCTGAGGGGGAAGAGGTGTTGCTAGTAAGCATGTTCTGGGTAGTCCTCTGGGTGCACATGTGCAGTAGGCATACATGTTTGTTCATACATCACATGTCTCATTAGCATCTTAAATATTCACCCAGTGATATGTTTTTACTGTTATAATGAGCAAAAGGTCAGTTTTAGGGCAGCTAAAATCAAAATCTGCATGCTGTCTACAGGGGAGGTTTCCTACTGGAGATAGCTTTGCTTGAATGCGCTTGCCACACAATTGCCACATCCTGAAGATGTGGTTACTTCTTTAACTACCTATCCTGCCTCAATAAGACTATCTTTGCTTCATTGTATTGTTTTGCCCCTTTTTAAAATTAGTTGACTATATTTTTGTGGGTCGTTTTTGGGGCTCATTATTAATGAATCGGAACCCATTAATCTGTCTGTCTATTCTTTTATCCTCTTTCTTGATAATCTGCAACTTTATAGTCGGTCTTAAATTTGGGTAGTGTCAGTCCCTCTAACTTTGGTCCTCTTTTCTTATATTGTTAGCTATTCTGGGTTTTTGCTTCTCCACGTAACTTTAGGATTAGTTTATTGATATCACAAAACAACTTGCTGAATTTTTTGTGATTATGTTGAAATACAGATAAGATGGGAAGAACTGACTGCTTTCACAAGAGTATTTTTGTTTTGCTTGTTTTTCTCACATTGTTCTTGTAAATTTTTTGTTAAATTTCTACCTAAATATTTTATTTGGGGTGTTAATGTAAATAATATCATTTTTCATTTAATATTCTCCTTTTTCATTGCTGGTTGTATTAGTCTGCTTGATCTGCTATCACAAAATACCACAGACTAGTTGGTTTAAACAACAGGTATTTATTTCTTACAGTGGTGGAGATTTCCAAGATCAAAATTCTGGCCAATTAAGTTCCTGGCGAGGCCAACTTGCAGACAGCCACCTTCTGTCTGAGTTCCTGTGTCCTCACATAACAGAGAGTTTTTTATCTGTCTTCCTCTACTTAATAAAGTCGTCAATCCCATCATCAGGACCCCAACTCCATGATCTTATTTAACTTCAATTACCTCCTAAGACCCATTTCCAGATAATTATATTGGAGGTTAAAACTTCAAAATAGATTTCTCTTTTCTTCTTTTTTTTTTGAGACAGTGTATTACTCTGTCAACAGGTTGGAGTTCAGTGGTGTGATCTTGGCTCATCGCATCCTCAGCCTCCCAGGCCCAATCAATCCTTCCACCTCAGTGGTCCAAATAGCTGGAGATACAGGTACATGCCACCAGACCTAGCTAATTTTTTAAGAGTCAAGGTCTTACTACATTGTGCAGGCTGGACTCAAATTCCTAGGCTCAAGTGATCCTCTCGCCTTGACCTCCAAAAGAGGTTGGATTACAGTCATAGGCCACTGTGCCCAGACCAACTGATGGGATGCAATTCAATCTATAGCACTGGTATAAAGGAAATGACAGACTTTTTGTACTTTAACCTTATATCCTGAAACCTTGCAATAATTGCTTATGACTTACAGAAGGCTTTGTCATTTTTTTCCAGATTTTCTACATAGACAATTATACATCTGTGAACAAAGACAGTTTATTTCTTCCATCCCAGTCAGTATATATTTTACATTTCTTGCCTTACTGCGTTAGTTAGGGCTTCCAACATGGTGTTGAAAAGGAGTGATTGAAAGGAATATTGTTGCTTTGCTCCTGATATTACTGGAAAGCTTTTGGTTTGTAACAATTAAGTGTAATGTTATTTGTGAGTTTTTTGACGGTATGCTTTATCAGGCTGAGAAATTTCTCTTCTATTTCCAGTTCGCCATTTTTTTTTTTTTTTATCATTAATGAATGCTGAGTTTGGTCAAGTGCTTTTTAGGCATCTGTTAATAAAATCATCTAATTTTTCTTCTTTATCCTGTTTATGCAGTAGATTACATTAATTGAATAAACTATTGAAACAGCCTTGCATACCTGGGATAAATCCCACTTGGTCATGATGTATTATTTCTATACTTTGGTAGAATTGATTTGCTAATATTTTATTGAGGATGGTTCTATCTATTTTTGTGAGATATATTGATCTGTACTCTTTTTTTGTAATGTCTTACGTATTGATATTTGAATAATGCTGATCTCATAGAATGAGTTAGAAAATAGTTCCTCTGTTTCCATATTTTGGAACAGCTTGTAGAGATTTAATATATATATATATATTAAATGTTTGATAGAATTCACCAATGAATAGGTCTAGTTATGGTGTTTTATGCTTGGAAAGGTAATTCATTATTAATTTAATTTCTTTAATAGATATTGACCAATTCAAATTATTTATTCTTGTGTTGATTTGTTACATTGCATCTGCAATGGGCTGAATTGTTTTTTTCCAAAAATTTGTATGTTGAAGACAACCCTCAATGGGATTGCATTTAGAAATAAGGCCTTCACTTGTAAATTTGTTTGAGTTCTTTGTAGATTCTGGATATCAGCCCTTTGTCAGATGAGTAGATTGCAAAAATTTTATCCCATTCTGTAGGTTGCCTGTTCACTCTGATGGTAGTTTCTTTTGCTGTGCAGAAGCACTTTAGTTTAATTAGATCCCATTTGTCAATTTTGGCTTTTGTTGCCATTGCTTTTGGTGTTTTAGACACGAAGTCCTTGCCCATGCTTATGTACTGAAAGATATTGCCTAGGTTTTCTTCTAGGTTTTTTATGGTTGCAGGTCTAACATTTAAGTCTTTAATCCATCTTGAATTAATTTTTGTATAAGGTGTAAAGAAGGGATCCAGTTTCAGCTTTCTACCTGTGGCTAGCCAGTTTTTACAGCACCATTTATTAAACAGGGAATCCTTTCCCCATTTATTGTTTTTGCCAGGTTTGTCAAACATCGGATGGTTGTAGATGTGTGGTATTATTTCTGAAGGCTCTGTTCTGTTCCATTAGTCTATATCACTGTTTTGGTACCCATACCATGCTGTTTTGGTTACTGTAGCCTTGTAGTATAGTTTGAAATCAGGTAACGTGATGCCTCCAGCTTTGTTCTTTTGGCTTAGGATTGACCTAGCCATGCCAGCTCTTTTTTGTTCCACATGAATTTTAAGGTAGTTTTTTCCAATTCTGTGAAGAAAGTCATTGATAGCTTGATGGGGATGGCATTTAATCTATAAATTACTTTGGGCAGTGTGGCCATTTTCACGATATTGATTCTTCCTATCCATGAGAATGGAATGTTCTTCCATTTGTTTGTGTCCTTTTTTATTTTGTTGAGCAGTGGTTTGTAGTTCTCCTTGAAGAGGTCCTTTACATCCCTTGTAAGTTGGATTCCTAGGTATTTTATTCTCTTTGAAGCAATTGTGAATGGAAGTTCATTCCTGATTTGGCTCTCTGTTTGTCTGTTACCGATGTATAAGAATGCTTGTGATTTTTGCACATTAATTTTGTATCCTGAGACTTTGCTGAAGTTGCTTATTAGCTTCAGAAGATTTTGGGCTGAGACGATGGGGTTTTCTAAATATACAATCATGTCATCTGCAAACAGGGACAATTTGACTTCCTCTTTTTCTAATTGAATACCTTTATTTCTTTCTCCTGACTGATTGCCCTGACCAGAACTTCCAACACTATGTTGAATAGGAGTGGTGAGAGAGGGCATCCCCATCTTGTGCCAGTTTTCAAAAGGAATGCTTCCAGTTTTTCTCCATTCAGTATGATATTGGCTGTGGGTTTGTCATAGATAGCTCTTATTATTTTGAGATACGTCCCTTCAATACCTAGTTTATTGAGAGTTTTTAGCATGAAGGGCTGTTGAATTTTGTCGAAGGCCTTTTCTGCATCTATTGAGATAATCATGTGGTTTTTGTCTTTGGTTCTGTTTATATTCTGGATTACGTTTATTGATTTGCATATTTTGAACCAGCCTTACATCCCAGAGATGAAGCCCATTTGTTCATGGTGAATAAGCTTTTTGATGTGCTCCTGAATTCGGTTTGCCAGTATTTTATTGAGGATTTTTGCATCGATGTTCATGGGGGATAGTGGTCTAAAATTACCTTTTATTTCTTGTGTCTCTTCCAGGCTTTGGTATCAGGATGATGCTGGCCTCATAAAATGAGTTAGGGAGGATTCTCTCTTTTTCTGTTGATTGGAATAGCTTCAGAAGGAATGGTAGCAGCTCCTCCTTGTACCTCTGGTAGAATTCGGCTGTGAATCTGTCTGTTCCTGGACTCTTTTTGGTTGGTAGGCTATTAATTATTGACTCAATTTCAGAGCCTGTTATTGGTCTATTCAGGGATTCAGCTTCTTCCTGGTTTAGTCTTGGGAGGGTGTATGTGTCCAGGAATTTATCCATTTCTTCTAGATTTTCTGATTTATTTATGTAGCGGTGTTTATAGTATTCTCTGATGGTAGTTTGTATTTCTGTGGGATCAGTGGTGATATCCCCTCTATCATCAAACAAATGTACAAGAATAAAAACAACCCCATCAAAAAATGGGTGAAGGATATGAACAGATACTTCTCAAAAGAAGACATTTATGCAGCCAACAGACACATGAAAAAATGCTCATCATCACTGGCCATCAGAGAAATGCAAATGAAAACCACAATGAGATACCATCTCACACCAGTTAGAATGGTGATCATTAAAAAGTCAGGAAACAACAGGTGCTGAAGAGGATGTGGAGAAATAGGAACACTTTTACATTGTTGATGGGACTGTAAATTAGTTTAACCATTGTGGAAAACAGTGTGGCGATTCCTCAAGGATCTAGAACTAGAAATACCATTTGACCCAGTCATCCCATTACTGGGTACATACCCAAAGGATTATAAATCATGCTGCTGTAAAGACATATGCACACATATGTTTATTGTGACACTATTCACAATAGGAAAGACTTGGAACCAACCCAAATGTCTATCAATGATAGACTAGATTAAGAAAATGTGGCAAATATACACCATGGAATACTATGCAGCCATAAAAAAGGATGAGTTCATGTCGTTTATAGGGACATGGAAGGAGCTGGAAACCTTCATTCTGAGTAAACTATCGCAAGGACAGAAAACTAAACACAGCATGTTCTCACTCATAGGTGGGAATCAAACAATGAGAACACCTGGACACAGGAAGAGGAACATCAGACACCAGGGTCTGTCATGAGGTGGGGCGTGGGGAGAGGGATAGAATTAGGACATATACCTAATGTAAATGACGAGTTAATGGGTGCAGCACACCAACATGGAACATGTATACATATGTTACAAACCTGGACGTTGTGCACATGTACACTAGAACTTAAAGTATAATAAAAAAAATTAAAGAAAAAAAAACAGGGCCTTTACAAAAGTATTTAGAGCTAAATAAGTTCATAAGATTGGGGCGCTGATACAACAGGATTACTGTTTTGTTTTTAATAAATGACCTCAGAGAGCTTGTTCTCTCTTCTCTCATGTGAGCATAGAGTGAGAATAGACTCATCTTCAGTTTTGAAAGAAAGCCCTTACCAGAACCAGACACTGCTGGCACCTTGATCTTGAACATCCAGGCTCCAGAGTCGTGAGAAAATAAATTTCTTTTTTTTTTTTTTTTATGTTTTATTTTATTTTATTTTATTTATTTATTTTTTTATTATACTTTAAGTTCTAGGGTACATGTGCATAACGTGCAGGTTTGTTACATATGTATACTTATGCCATGTAGGTGTGCTGCACCCATCAACTCGTCAGCACCCATCAATTCATCATTTATATCATGTATAACTCCCCAATGCAATCCCTCCCTCCTCCCCCCTCCCCATGATAGACCCCAGTGTGTGATGTTCCCCTTCCCGAGTCCAAGTGATCTCATTGTTCAGTTCCCACCTATGAGTGAGAACATGCGGTGTTTGGTTTTCTCTTCTTGTGATAGTTTGCTAAGAATGATGGTTTCCAGCTGCATCCATGTCCCTACAAAGGACGCAAACTCATCCTTTTTTATGGCTGCATAGTATTCCATGGTGTATATGTGCCACATTTTCTTAATCCAGTCTGTCACAGATGGACATTTGGGTTGATTCCAAGTCTTTGCTATTGTGAATAGTGCCGCAATAAACATACGTGTGCATGTGTCTTTGTAGTAGACTAATTTATAATCCTTTGGGTATATACCCAGTAGTGGGATGGCTGGGTCATATGGTACATCTAGTTCTAGATCCTTGAGGAATTGCCACACTGTTTTCCATAATGGTTGAACTAGTTTACAATCCCACCAACAGTGTAAAAGTGTTCCTATTTCTCCACATCCTCTCCAACACCTGTTGTTTCCTGACTTCTTAATGATTGCCATTCTAACTGGTGTGAGATGGTATCTCATTGTGGTTTTGATTTGCATTTCTCTGATGGCCAGTGATGATGAGCATTTTTTCATGTGTCTGTTGGCTGTATGAATATCTTCTTTTGAGAAATGTCTGTTCATATCCTTTCCCCACTTTTTGATGGGGTTGTTTGTTTTTTTCTCGTATATTTGTTTGAGTTCTTTGTAGATTCTGGATATCAGCCCTTTGTCAGATGAGTAGGTTGCAAAAATTTTCTCCCATTCTGTAGGTTGCCTGTTCACTCTGATGGTAGTTTCCTTTGCTGTGCAAAAGCTCCTTAGTTTAATTAGATCCCATTTGTCAATTTTGGCTTTTGCTGCCGTTGCTTTTGGTGTTTTAGACATGAAGTCCTTGCCCATGCCTATGTCATGAATGGTACTACCCAGATTTTCTTCTAGGGTTTTTATGGTATTAGGTCTAACATTTAAGTCTCTAATCCATCTTGAATTAATCTTCGTATAAGGGGTAAGGAAAGGATCCAGTTTCAGCTTTCTACTTATGGCTAGCCAATTTTCCCAGCACCATTTATTAAATAGGGAATCCTTTCCCCATTTCTTGTTTCTCTCAGGTTTGTCAAAGATCAGATGGCTGTAGATGTGCGGTATTATTTCTGAGGACTCTGTTCTGTTCCATTGGTCTATAGCTCTGTTTTGGTACCAGTACCATGCTGTTTTGGTTACTGTAGCCTTGTAGTATAGTTTGAAGTCAGGTAGCGTGACGCCTCCAGCTTTGTCCTTTTGACTTAGGATTGTCTTGGCAATGCGGGCTCTTTTTTGGTTCCATATGAACTTTAAAGCAGTTTTTTCCAATTCTGTGAAGAAACTCATTGGTAGCTTGATGGGGATGGCATTGAATCTATAAATAACCTTGGGGAGTATGGCCATTTTCACGATATTGATTCTTCCTATCCATGAGCATGGTATGTTCTTCCATTTGTTTGTGTCCTCTTTGATTTCACTGAGCAGTGGTTTGTAGTTCTCCTTGAAGAGGTCCTTTACATCCCTTGCAAGCTGGATTCCTAGGTATTTTATTCTCTTTGAGGCAATTGTGAATGGAAGTTCATTCCTGATTTGGCTCTCTGCTTGTCTGTTGCTGGTGTATAAGAATGCTTGTGATTTTTGCACATTAATTTTGTATCCTGAGACTTTGCTGAAGTTGCTTATCAGCTTAAGGAGATTTTGGGCTGAGACGATGGGGTTTTCTAAATATACAATCATGTCATCTGCAAACAGGGACAATTTGACTTCTTCTTTTCCTAACTGGATACCCTTGATTTCTTTCTCTTGCCTGATTGCCCTAGCCAGAACTTCCAACACTATGTTGAATAGGAGTGGTGAGAGAGGGCATCCCTGTCTTGTGCCAGTTTTCAAAGGGAATTTTTCCAGTTTTTGCCCATTCAGTATGATATTAGCTGTGGGTTTGTCATAAATAGCTCTTATTATTTTGAGGTACGTTCCATCAATACCGAATTTATTGAGCGTTTTTAGCATGAAGGGCTGTTGAATTTTGTCAAAATCCTTTTCTGCATCTATTGAGACAATCATGTGGTTCTTGTCTTTGGTTCTGTTTATATGCTGGATTACGTTTATTGATTTGCGAATGTTGAACCAGCCTTGCATCCCAGGGATGAAGCCCACTTGATCGTGGTGGATAAGCTTTTTGATGTGCTGCTGAATCCGGTTTGCCAGTATTTTATTGAGGATTTTTGCATCAATGTTCATCAGGGATATTGGTCTAAAATTCTCTTTTTTTGTTGTGTCTCTGCCAGGCTTTGGTATCAGGATGATGTTGGCCTCATAAAATGAGTTAGGGAGGATTCCCTCTTTTTCTATTGATTGGAATAGTTTCAGAAGGAATGGTACCAGCTCCTCCTTGTACCTCTGGTAGAATTCAGCTGTGAATCCATCTGGTCCTGGACTTTTTTTGGTGGGTAGGCTATTAATTGTTGCCTCAATTTCAGAGCCTGCTATTGGTCTATTCAGGGATTCAACTTCTTCCTGGTTTAGCCTTGGGAGAGTGTAAGTGTCCAGGAAATTATCCATTTCTTCTAGATTTTCTAGTTGATTTGCGTAGAGGCGTTTATAGTATTCTCTGATGGTAGTTTGTATTTCTGTGGGGTCAGTGGTGATATCCCCTTTATCATTTTTTATTGCATCTATTTGATTCCTCTCTCTTTTTTTCTTTATTAGCCTTGCTAGCGGTCTGTCAATTTTGTTGATCTTTTCAAAAAACCAACTCCTGGATTCATTGATTTTTTGGAGGGTTTTTTGTGTCTCTATCTCCTTCAGTTCTGCTCTGATCTTAGTTATTTCTTGCCTTCTGCTAGCTTTTGAATGTGATTGCTCTTGCCTCTCTAGTTCTTTTAATTGTGATGTTAGAGTGTCAATTTTAGATCTTTCCTGCTTTCTCTTGTGGGCATTTAGTGCTATAAATTTCCCTCTACACACTGCTTTAAATGTGTCCCAGAGATTCTGGTATGTTGTATCTTTGTTCTCATTGGTTTCAAAGAACATCTTTATTTCCGCTTTCATTTCGTTATGTACCCAGTAGTCATTCAGGAGCAGGTTGTTCAGTTTCCATGTAGTTGAGCGGTTTTGATTGAGTTTCTTAGTCCTGAGTTCTAGTTTGATTGCACTGTGGTCTGAGAGACAGTTTGTTATAATTTCTGTTCTTTTACATTTGCTGAGGAGTACTTTACTTCCAATTATGTGGTCAATTTTGGAATAAGTGCGATGTGGTGCTGAGAAGAATGTATATTCTGTTGATTTGGGGTGGAGAGTTCTATAGATGTCTATTAGGTCCGCTTGGTGCAGAGATGAGTTCAATTCCTGGATATCCTTGTTAACTTTCTGTCTCGTTGATCTGTCTAATGTTGACAGCGGAGTGTTGAAGTCTCCCATTATTATTGTATGGGAGTCTAAGTCTCTTTGTAAGTCTCTAAGGACTTGCTTTATGAATCTGGGTGCTCCTGTATTGGGTGCATATATATTTAGGAGAGTTAGCTCTTCCTGTTGAATTGATCCCTTTACCATTATGTAATGGCCTTCTTTGTCTCTTTTGATCTTTGATGGTTTAAAGTCTGTTTTATCAGAGACTAGGATTGCAACCCCTGCTTTTTTTTGTTCTCCATTTGCTTGGTAGATCTTCCTCCATCCCTTTATTTTGAGCCTATGTATGTCTCTGCATGTGAGATGGGTCTCCTGAATACAGCAGACTGATGGGTCTTGACTCTTTATCCAGTTTGCCAGTCTGTGTCTTTTAATTGGAGCATTTAGTCCATTAACATTTAAGGTTAATATTGTTATGTGTGAACTTGATCCTGCCATTATGATATTAACTGGTTATTTTGCTCGTTAGTTGATGCAGTTTCTTCCTAGCCTCGATGGTCTTTACATTTTGCCAAGTTTTTGCGATGGCTGGTACCGGTTGTTCCTTTCCATGTTTAGGGCTTCCTTCAGGGTCTCTTGTAAGGCAGGCCTGGTGGTGACAAAATCTCTAAGCATTTGCTTATCTGTAAAGGATTTTATTTCTCCTTCACTTATGAAACTTAGTTTGGCTGGATATGAAATTCTGGGTTTAAAATTCTTTTCTTTAAGAACGTTGAATATTGGCCCCCACTCTCTTCTGGCTTGTAGAGTTTCTGCCGAGAGATCTGCTGTTAGTCTGATGGGCTTCCCTTTGTGGGTGACCCGACCTTTCTCTCTGGCTGCCCTTAAGATTTTTTCCTTCATTTCAACTTTGGTGAATCTGGCAATTATGTGTCTTGGAGTTGCTCTTCTGGAGGAGTATCTTTGTGGCGTTCTCTGTATTTCCTGAATTTGAATGTTGGCCTGCCCTACTAGGTTGGGGAAGTTCTCCTGGATGATATCCTGAAGAGTGTTTTCCAACTTGGTTCCATTTTCCCCCTCACTTTCAGGCACCCCAATCAGACGTAGATTTGGTCTTTTTACGTAATCCCATACTTCTTGCAGGCTTTGCTCATTTCTTTTTCTTCTTTTTTCTTTTGGTTTCTCTTCTCGCTTCATTTCATTCATTTGATCCTCAATCGCTGATACTCTTTCTTCCAGTTGATCGAGTCGGTTACTGAAGCTTGTGCATTTGTCACGTATTTCTCGTGTCATGGTTTTCATCTCTGTCATTTCGTTTATGATCTTCTCTGCATTAATTAGTCTAGCTGTCAATTCTTCCACTCTTTTTTCAAGATTTTTAGTTTCTTTGCGCTGGGTACGTAATTCCTCCTTTAGCTCTGATAAGTTTGATGGACTGAAGCCTTCTTCTCTCCTCTCGTCCAAGTCATTCTCTGACCAGCTTTGATCCGTTGCTGGCGATGGGCTGCGCTCCTTTGCAGGGGGAGATGCGCTCTTATTTTTTGAATTTCCAGCTTTTCTGCCCTGCTTCTTCCCCATCTTTGTGGTTTTATCTGTCTCTGGTCTTTGATGGTGGTGACGAACTGATGGGGTTTTGGTATAGGTGTCCTTCCTGTTTGATGGTTTTCCTTCTGACAGTCAGAAGGACTCTCTGTTGGTCTGTTGGAGATTGCTTAAGGTCCACTCCAGACCCTGTTTGCCTGGGTATCAGCAGCAGAGGTTGCCGAAGATAGAATATTGCTGAACAGCGAGTGTACCTGTCTGATTCTTCCTTTGGAAGTGTCCTCTCAGGGGTGTACTCCACCCTGTGAGGTGTGGGGTGTCAGACTGCCCCTAGTGGGGGATTTCTCCCAGCTAGGCTACTCAGGGGTCAGGGACACACCTGAGCAGGCAGTCTGTCCGTTCTCAGATCTCAACCTCCGCGTTGGGAGATCCGCGGCTCTCCCCAAAGCTGTCAGACAGAGTCGTTCGCGTCTGCACCGGCTCCCGCTACTTCCCCTGTTGGTCTTCAGCTGTGCGCTGTCCCCAGAGGTGGAGACTACAGAGACAGGCAGGCTTCCTTGAGCTGCTGTGAGCTCCACCCAGTTCGAGCTTCCCAGCGGCTTTGTTTACCTACTTAAGCCTCAGCAATGGCGGGCGCCCCTCCCCCAGCCTCGCTGCTGCCTTGCGGATAGATCGCGGCAGACTGCTGTGTTAGCAGTGAGGGAGGCTTCGTGGGCTTGGGACCCTCCCGGCCAGGTGTGGGATATATTCTCCTGGAATGCCTGTATGCTTACAGCGCAGTATTGGGGTGGGAGTTACCCGATTTTCCAGGTGTTGTGTGTCTCAGTTCCCCTGGCTAGGAAAACGGATCCCCTTCCCCCTTGCGCTTCCAGGTGAGGCGATGCCTCGCCCTGCTTCAGCTCTCGCTGGTCAGGCTGCAGCAGCTGACCAGCACCGATTGTCCGGCACTCCCTAGTGAGATGACCCCAGTACCTCAGTTGAAAATGCAGAAATCACCGGTCTTCTGTGTCGCTCGCGCTGGGAGTTGGAGACTGGAGTTGTTCCTATTCGGCCATCTTGCTCCGCCCCCGAGAAAATAAATTTCTGTTGATTAAGCTGTTTAGCATATAATGTTTTACTATGTCAGCCTGAGCTGATTGAGACAACATCTTTTCAAGGAATAAGTCCATTATACCTGGTTGTCAAATTTGTATTCTTACAGTTGTCATGATATTCATTTATTATCCTTTCAATGTCCATGGGATATGTAGTAATTTTCCCTCTTTCATTCTTGATATTAGTAATTTGTGTCTTTTCTCAGTTTTTTTCTTAGCCTGATTAGAGGCTTGTCAATCTTATTGATCTATATAAAGGACTTGCTTTTGATTTAATTATTTCTTTATTGCTTTTCTATTTTGAATTGAATGGGTTTCTGCTCAATTATTATTTTCTTCTTACGACTCTTAGATTTAGTTTGCTCTTCTTTTTCTAGGTTCCTACGGCTGTAGTTTACCAATTTTACTTTTTTTCCTTTTCTAATATATGTATTCAATGCTATAAATTTCCCTCTAAGTACTGCTTTCACAATGTCCTACACATTTTGATACATTGTATTTTCATTTTAATTTAGTTTAAAATACTTTTTAATTTCTCTTGAAGTGTTTTCTTTGACCCATGTTATTTAGTAGTGTGTTGTTTATTCACCACTTCACAGGATTTTTCAGTTATCTTTCTGTTGATTTCTACTGAATTCTGTTGTGGTCTGAAAGCAAATATTGTGTAATTTATATTATTTTAAATACGATAAGGTATGTTTTTTTTTATTTTTATTTTTTTATTTTTTATTTATTATTATTATTATTATACTTTAAGTTCTAGGGTACATGTGCATAACGTGCAGGTTTGTTACATATGTATACTTGTGCCATGTTGGTGTGCTGCACCCATCAACTCGTCAGCACCCATCAACTCATCATTTACATCAGGTATAACTCCCAATGCAATCCCTCCCCACTCCCCCCTCCCCATGATGGGCCCCAGTGTGTGATGTTCCCCTTCCCGAGTCCAAGTGATCTCATTGTTCAGTTCCCACCTATGAGTGAGAACATGCGGTGTTCGGTTTTCTGTTCTTGTGATAGTTTGCTAAGAATGATGGTTTCCAGCTGCATCCATGTCCCTACAAAGGATACAAACTCATCCATTTTTATGGCTGCATAGTATTCCATGGTGTGTATGTGCCACATCTTCTTAATCCAGTCTATCACTGATGGACAGTTGGGTTGATTCCAAGTCTTTGCTATTGTGAATAGTGCCGCAATAAACATACGTGTGCATGTGTCTTTATAACAGCATGATTTATAGTCCTTTGGGTATATACCCAGTAATGGGATGGCGGGGTCATATGGTACATCTAGTTCTAGATCCTTGAGGAATTGCCATATTGTTTTCCCTAATGGTTGAACTAGTTTACAATCCCACCAACAGTGTAAAAGTGTTCCTATGTCTCCACATCCTCTCCAGCAACTGTTGTTTCCTGACTTTTTAATGATTGCTGTTCTAACCGGTGTGAGATGGTATCTCATTGTGGTTTTCATTTGCATTTCTCTGATGGCCAGTGATGATGAGCATTTTTTCATGTGTCTGTTGGCTGTGCGAATGTCTTCTTTTGAGAAATGTCTGTTCATATCCTTTACCCACTTTTTGATGGGGTTGTTTCTTTCTTGTAAATTTGTTTGAGTTCTTTGTAGGTTCTGGATATTAGCCCTTTGTCAGTTGAGTAGATTGCAAAAATTTTCTCCCATTCTGTAGGTTGCCTGTTCACTCTGATGGTAGTTTCTTTTGCTGTGCAGAAGCTCTTTAGTTTAATTAGATCCCATTTGTCAATTTTAGCTTTTGCTGCCATTGCTTTTGGTGTTTTAGACATGAAGTCCTTGCCTATGCTTATATCCTGAATGGTATTCCCTAGGTTTTCATCTAGGGTTTTTATGGTTGCAGGTCTAACATTTAAGTCTCTAATCCATCTTGAATTAATTTTTGTATAAGGAGTAAGGAAAGGATCCAGTTTCAGCTTTCTACTTATGGCTAGCCAATTTTCCCAGCACCATTTATTAAATAGGGAATCCTTTCCCCATTTCTTGTTTCTCTCAGGTTTGTCAAAGATCAGATGGCTGTAGATGTGTGGTATTATTTCTGAGGACTCTGTTCTGTTCCATTGGTCTATATCTCTGTTTTGGTACCAGTACCATGCTGTTTTGGTTACTGTAGCCTTGTAGTATAGTTTGAAGTCAGGTAGCGTGATGCCTCCAGCTTTATTCTTTTGACTTAGAATTGTCTTGGCAATGCGGGCTCTATTTGGTTCCATATGAAATTTAAAGCAGTTTTTTCCAATTTTGTGAGGAAACTCATTGGTAGCTTGATGGGGATGGCATTGAATCTATAAATAACCTTGGGCAGTATGGCCATTTTCATGATATTGATTCTTCCTATCCATGAGCATGGTATGTTCTTCCATTTGTTTGTATCCTCTTTTATTTCACTGAGCAGTGGTTTGTAGTTCTCCTTGAAGAGGTCCTTTACATCCCTTGTAAGTTGGATTCCTAGGTATTTTATTCTCTTTGAAGCAACTGTGAATGGAAGTTCATTCCTGATTTGGCTCTCTGTTTGTCTGTTACTGGTGTATAAGAATGCTTGTGATTTTTGCACACTAATTTTATATCCTGAGACTTTGCTGAAGTTTCTTATCAGCTTAAGCAGATTTTGGGCTGAGACAATGGGTTTTTCTAAATATACAATCATGTCATCTGCAAACAGGGACAATTTGACTTCTTTTCCTAACTGAATACCCTTGATTTCTTTCTCTTGCCTGATTGCCCTAGCCAGAACTTCCAACACTATGTTGAATAGGAGTGGTGAGAGAGGGCATCCCTGTCTTGTGCCAGATTTCAAAGGGAATTTTTCCAGTTTTCGCCCTTTCAGTATGATACTGGCTCTGAGTTTGTCATAAATAGCTCTTATTATTTTGAGGTATGTTCCATCAATACCGAATTTATTGAGCGTTTTTACCATGAAGGGCTGTTGAATTTTGTCAAAGGCCTTTTTGCATCTATTGCGATAATCATGTGGTTCTTGTCTTTGGTTCTGTTTATATGCTGGATTACGTTTATTGATTTGCGTATGTTGAACCAGCCTTGCATCCCAGGGATGAAGCCCACTTGATCATGGTGGATAAGCTTTTTGATGTGCTGCTGAATCTGTTTTGTCAATATTTTATTGAGGATTTTTGCATCGATGTTCATCAGGGATATTGGTCTAAAATTCTCTTTTTTTGTTGTGTCTCTGCCAGGCTTTGGTATCAGGATGATGTTGGCCTCATAAAATGAGTTAGGGAGGATTCCCTCTTTTTCTATTGATTGGAATAGTTTCAGAAGGAATGGTACCAGCTCCTCCTTGTACCTCTGGTAGAATTCAGCTGTGAATCCATCTGGTCCTGGACTTTTTTTGGTTGGTAGGCTATTAATTATTGCCTCAATTTCAGAGCCTGCTATTGGTCTATTCAGGGATTCAACTTCTTCCTGGTTTAGTCTTGGAAGAGTGTAAGTGTCCAGGAAATTATCCATTTCTTCTAGATTTTCTAGTTTATTTGTATAGAGGTGTTTATAGTATTCTCTGATGGTAGTTTGTATTCCTGTGGGGTCGGTGGTGATATCCCCTTTATCATTTTTTATTGTGCCTATTTGATTCTTCTCTCTTTTCTTCTTTATTAGTCTTGATAGAAGTCTGTCAATTTTGTTGATCGTTTCAAAAAACCAACTCCTGGATTCATTGATTTTTTGGAGGGTTTTTTGTGTCTGTATCTCCTTCAGTTCTGCTCTGATCTTAGTTATTTCTTGCCTTCTGCTAGCTTTTGAATGCATTTGCTCTTGCTTCTCTAGTTCTTTTAAATGTGATGTTAGAGTGTCAATTTTAGATCTTTCCAGCTTTCTCTTGTGGGCGTTTAGTGCTATAAATTTCCCTCTACACACTGCTTTAAATGTGTCCCAGAGATTCTGGTATGTTGTATCTTTGTTCTCATTGGTTTCGAAGAAAATCTTTATTTCTGCCTTCATTTCATTATGTACCCAGTAGTCATTCAGGAGCAGGTTATTCAGTTTCCATGTAGTTGAGCGGTTTTAATTGAGTTTCTTAGTCCTGAGTTCTAGTTTGATTGCACTGTGGTCTGAGAGACGGTTTGTTATAATTTCTGTTCTTGTACATTTGCTGAGGAGTGCTTTACTTCCAATTATGTGGTCAATTTTGCAATAAGTGTGATGTGGTGCTGAGAAGAATGTATATTCTGTTGATTTGGGGTGGAGAGTTCTATAGATGTCTATTAGGTCTGTTTGCTGCAGAGATGAGCTCAATTCCTGGATATCCTTGTTAACTTTCTGTCTCATTGATCTGTCTAATGTCGACAGTGGGGTGCTCAAGTCTCCCATTATTATTGTATGGGAGTCTAAGTGTCTTTGTAAGTATCTAAGGACTTGCTTTATGAATCTGGGTGCTGCTGTATTGGGTGCATATCTATTTTGGATAGTTAGCTCTTCCTGTTGAATTGATCCCTTTACCATTACATAATGGCCTTCTTTGTCTCTTTTGATCTTTAATGGTTTAAAGTCTGTTTTATCAGAGACTAGGATTGCACCCCCTGCTTTTTTTTGTTCTCCATTTGCTTGGTAGATCTTTCTCCATCCCTTTATTTTGAGCCTATGTATGTCTCTGCATGTGAGATGGGTCTCTTGAATACAGCAGACTGATGGGTCTTGACTCTTTATCCAGTTTGCCAGTCTGTGTCTTTTAATTGGAGCATTTAGTCCATTTACATTTATGGTTAATATTGTTATGTGTGAACTTGATCCTGCCATTATGATATTAACTGGTTATTTTGCTCGTTAGTTGATGCAGTTTCTTCCTAGCCTTGATGGTCTCTACATTTTGGCATGTTTTTGCAATGGCTGGTACCGGTCGTTCTTTTCCATGTTTAGTGCTTCCTTCAGGGTCTCTTGTAAGGCAGGCCTGGTGGTGACAAAATCTCTAAGCATTTGCTTATCTGTAAAGGATTTTATTTCTCCTTCACTTATGAAACTTAATTTGGCTGGATATGAAATTCTGGGTTGAAAATTCTTTTCTTTAAGAATGTTGAATATTGGCCCCCACTCTCTTCTGGCCTGTAGAGTTTCTGCCGAGAGGTCTGCTGTTAGTCTGATGGGCTTCCCTTTGTGGGTAACCCGACCTTTCTCTCTGGCTGCCCTTAAGATTTTTTCCTTCATTTCAACTTTGGTGAATCTGGCAATTATGTGCCTTGGAGTTGCTCTTCTCAAGGAGTATCTTTGTGGTGTTCTCTGTATTTCCTGAATTTGAATGTTGGCCTGCCCTACTAGGTTGGGGAAGTTCTCCTGGATGATATCCTAAAGAGTGTTTTCCAACTTGGTTCCATTTTCCCCCTCACTTTCAGGCACCCCAATCAGACGTAGATTTGGTCTTTTTACATAATCTCATACTTCTTGCAAGCTTTGTTCATTTCTTTTTCTTCTTTTTTCTTTAGATTTGTCTTCTTGCTTCATTTCATTCATTTGATCCTCAATCGCTGATACTCTTTCTTCCAGTTGATCGAGTCAGTTACTGAAGGCTGTGCATTTGTCACGTATTTCTTGTGACATGGTTTTCATCTCTGCCATTTCATTTATGACCTTCTCTACATTAATTATTCTAGTTATCAATTCTTCCACTCTTTTTTCAAGATTTTTAGTTTCTTTGCGCTGGGTACATAATTCCTCCTTTAGCTCTGAGAAGTTTGATAAACTAAAGCCTTCTTCTCTCATCTCGTCAAAGTCATTCTCAGTCCAGCTTTGATCCGTTGCTGACGAGCTGCGCTCCTTTGCAGGGGGAGATGCGCTCTTATTTTTTGAATTTCCAGCTCTTCTGCCCTGCTTTTTCCCCATATTTGTGGTTTTATCTGCCTCTGGTCTTTGATGATGGTGACGTACTGATGGGGTTTTGGTGTAGGTGTCCTTCCTGTTTGATAGTTTTCCTTCTAACAGTCAGGACCCTCAGCTGTAGGTCTGTTGGTGATTGCTTGAGGTCCACTCCAGACCCTGTTTGCCTGGGTATCAGCAGCAGAGGCTGCAGAAGATAGAATATTGCTGAACAGCCAGTGTACCTGTCTGATTCTTACTTTGGAAGCTTCCTCTCAGGGGTGTACTCCACCCTGTGAGGTGTGGGGTGTCAGACTGCCCCTAGTGGGGGATGTCTCCCAGTGAGGCTACTCAGGGGTCAGGGACCCACTTGAGCAGGCAGTCTGTCCGTTCTCAGATCTCAACCTCCGTGTTGGGAGATCCACTGCTCTCTTCAAAGCTGTCAGACAGAGTCGTTTGCATCTGCAGAGGTTTCTGCTGCTTTTTGTTGTTGTTGTTGTTGTTGTTGTTTAGCTGTGCCCTTTCCCCAGAGGTGGAGTCTACAGAGACAGGCAGGCTTCCTTGAGCTGCTGTGAGCTCCATCCAGTTCAAGCTTCCCAGCGGCTTTGTTTACCTACTTAAGCCTCAGCAATGGTGGGCGCCCCTCCCCGAGCCTCGCTGCTGCCTTGTGCTTAGATCGCAGACTGCTGTGCTAGCAATGAGGGAGGCTCCTTGGGAGTGGGACCCTCCTGGCCAGGTGTGGGATATAATCTCCTGTTGTGCCCATTTGCTTAAAGCGCAGTATTGGGGTGAGAGTTACCCAATTTTCCAGGTGTTGTGTGTCTCAGTTCCCCTGGCTAGGAAAAGGGATTCCCTTCCCCCTTGCACTTCCCAGGTGAGGTGATGCCTCGCCCTGCTTCAGCTCTCGCTGGTCGGGCTGCAGCGGCTGACCAGCACTGATTGTCCGGCACTCCCTAGTGAGATGAACGCAGTACCTCAGTTGAAAATGTAGAAATCACCGGTCTTCTGAGTCGCTCGCACTGGGATTTGGAGACTGGAGCTGTTCCTATTCGGCCATCTTGCTCCGCTGTAATGACCAATGTTAACGTAAGTTTTATCTAGAGTATTTTCCCAAGATAAACGTAGAATAACAGTGAGACTTCATATAGGAAGTGTAAATACTTCCAGAAGGAGATAGCAGTTTTGAAACAGACAAACACAAAGGGTACAAAACAGACGTCAAGATAGTCAAAAGTGGGTGTTTGTAAATGATGTCCTGGGAACCCTACCCTCTCAAGAGACAGAAAGGAACTCTAACATTAGAGGCCCCACCATCCTTAACCCACTTACTTAAACAATACAACGAATTAACTAGTTAGGATCTAGTTTTCGTGAAGTCTCTAAGCAAAGTTTGGCCAATTTCTTTTTACTAATTGTGTACCAACCTAATCGATATCCAATAAGACTTCACACCAGCTTAGATTGGACAGGAAACTGTTGAGTTCCATGCCTCCATTTATATCTATGAAGGCCCCTGCTTAAATACTTAATAGATACAAGAAAATCTAAGATAGAACAAAAATGTGTTTGAAAAAGACAGCATATGACAAACTGAAGCAAAAGAAACAACAAAAAATGGTAAGGATAAAGGCAAAGATATCCACAAATGATGCAAATGTATGCATAATTCTGCCTTTGGAGCACACAGGAACATATTTTACTTTACAGAGTCCCCATTTTTATTGTCTTTGAATTTTTGTATATTTTACATGAACTGGGCTTGGGCAGCTGTTACAGGGATAATTTCCACTTACCATCCCTGTTTCATTTCAATGCAATCTTCTGTGTAATTTCTATTACTATTTTAGTGTTTTCTCTTTTACTACTCCCTGATATTCAACAAGACTTCAGGACATTCTCATGGTCGTTTATGCCCCCCAATATTGCTGTTGAATGAGAAAATGAACACATAAAATACATAAATTAATTAAAAATATAATTGAATCCTTTCAGGTTATGCTACCTATTTTCTATAATTATTGCTTGCCATTATAAATATGTAAATGCAGATTTAAACCTTTCATTTCTCTGAATTTAGTCAAACTTCAATATATTTGCAGCACATTTTATTTTAACGATTAAAAATCATAGTTGTCTCATAATTGCATTAAGATATTTTATTTTTTTATTTTCCATTTTATTGTGTCATATTTTTGCTGCTTTCTGAGAGAAAAAAATTGAGAAGAAAGAACATTTACTTCACCATATTAATGAAAAATGTTCCATATTCTTATTTACTTATTTGCACAAATTGTGGTTAAAGTCTCAGCCTATTGAATTCATTTATTCTAGCTGAAAACAACTCAAAAACTATTTGTTTTACGCTGTTGATTTTTCACATAGTGTATAAAACAGTTTTCTCTAAAGAGTCTGGCATCCATATGATACTTTTGGAAATACGATATCTACCTTCACTGCCCTTTGAGGCTTTTTAAAATCTACTCTTCTGTAGGATACTGATGTTATCTTATACTACAGACATTTAAAGAACATTATCAGGAAGTTTTTCTATGGTACAGATTGTGCTATTTCATAGAAAAGTCAATTGTGAATGTTGAAAATACAACTATGAATAACAAGATTAAAAATGTATCTCAAAAAGATTCCTAGAGGAAATAAAAACATACTATGTCTCACTTTAAGACACTTAGGGTAGTGTAATTATTTTGTAAAACACAGTAGAGCACATGAAATGCCAAACACTTTGGATTGTTAGGAATTTGGCCTTCACTGGAGACATAATATGCAAACATAAGTGATAAGAAAATATAAATGATATATAACATCCAGAAAATATGTAATAGGGGAGAACAGAGAAAATTTATAGGAGTCATATTTATGTATAAAATATAAAATATCCACAAACAAAATAATCAGTGATTGTTTCATTATTTTTGTTGGTTTTATAGAAAAAATATTTTACCTCACTGAGAATAATTTTGACATGTACTTACCAAGGTGCAAGACAATTCATTACAAAACAATAAGAAAAACAGATTGTATGGGCAATATATGAAGTAGCTGGTAAAGCATGATTGGCATAAATCATACAGCTATAAAATATAATATATATTATAGGACATGTAACATTAAATCAAGTAATAATTCATAAAATAATGTTCTGCACAAATGAGAGTATTTGATATTGGAATAAACAGAATTTTGAAGAATTCTGAAGGATGTCGCAAAATTCAATCAGAGCACAAGCTTCTATGCTTAGAATGTAATTAAGAACACCAGCACCTAATGAAAAGAACAATGCTTGTAGTTTGATACAGCTAAGATAAATACTTGATTAGAAAGATACATTTTTCAAGTCAAATGTTAAGTAATAATACTTAAGACAAAGAAAAAATTGAAAAGAGATGGAAAAGAAAAATTTGTTATGGAATATAAAATGTTGAAGCTGGAATTTATTTAAAAGGAGAAAGGCAAAATTCATTTCCATACCCTAATTTTATCACTGTGTATAGATACATACTTATGATATGTCAAAATTCATTATACCTTATTTACACTTTTGACCAAAAATATAAGGAAATTGGGTTAATTTAGATTATTAACTTTATATATATCATCTTATCAGAAAATGGAAACAATAATACACATGGAGATTTTAAAAAGTAATATTTGATACAGGTAAAAGAATTTGGAAATTAACTTATTCCTGGCCATGCCATAAACCAAATGATAAACAAAATCTATTCTCCATTTCTTAGTCTATAGAAAATAAGAATTGTAAACAGATTCAGAAAATATCAAATTATACACATGATCTTGTTCATCTTTAAAAATGTATTAATCCTAATTTGACTATTGGCTTTATTCAGGCTGTGAAATAGACAAATCAGTTTTGTTTAAGAAGTAATTAATTAAAAACAAGTTTCATTTTTAACAAACATAGTTAAAAATCTCTATTCATAACTACTATAAAACATTGCCACTTAACCTGTTTCAGTTTCTTCAATCAAATGTAAATATTAATTGAAGCTACTTAATAAAGTTAGCATACGGATAATTTATGTAGAATTGTTTCTGAAACATGGTATTTTTAAATGTGTTTACAAAATAGAAAATAAACAGAAGATAAACAGATTCTAGATTTCTAAATGCGCTTACCTATTGTTCTTGCTCTTTCTTGATGATTGAGCCATTAAAATAACCACTGATAAATCATTTAAAACCATTAATTATCATCAAAGTAATGTACATGTTTGGTAGTATTCATGTATTTATCACTTGATAAATTTCACACAATTTTAAAAAGGAAATGCATGATTTTGAATCTCTGTTTAGTTGTCACCTAATAATCCTATATTAAATGAGACATCTCGAATCTCAAAGATAAACATTTAGTTATAATCTTGGGTAGATATTATTATATTTTAAAAAGTAAACTGCCACAATTTTTCTGTTCGTAACATGTGTGAACATGGAGTGCAGATATCTCTTCAACATACTGATGTCATATATTTTGCATACATTCCTGGAAACTGAATTGCTGGGTCACATATATTCAATAATTCTATACAATATAGTTCTATATTTAATTTTAGGGAGTATGGACCATCTGTACTGGTTTTCATAAAAGCTGTACCAGTTTATATTCTCTCTGATAGCATACAAGGGTTCCCCTTTATTCATATTTTCACCAGCACTTGTTATCTTTTTTTATATGTAATAGCCATCCTTATGGGTGTGAGTTGCTATGTCATGGTGGTTTTGATTTGCGTTTCCCTGATTATTCTGGATCTTGAGGATCTTTTCATGTATCTGTTATCCACTCACATGTTTTATTTAAGGAAATATCTCTCCAAGTCCTTTGCCCATTTTAAAATCAGATTGTGCTTTATTTTTATTTTTCTTTCCTTTTTTTGGTATTGAGTTGTATGAATTCCTTGTGTATATTAGCTCCTTGTTAAACATATGGTTTGCATTTTTTTCCTTTCCATAAGTTGTTTTTTCATTCTATTGATTTTTTTCATCTGCTGCATAGAACTTTTATTTAGATATAATCTCACTTCTTTGTTTCTGCCATTGTTACCTATGCTTTTCTTGTCATATCGCCAAAAAATATCTTTGCCGAGATCAATGTCAAAGAGTTTTTTTCATATTCTTTTCTGAGTTTTACTGTTGCTAGTCTTACAATTTAGTTTTTAATCATTGTAAGATAATCTATGCATATATTGTGAGATAAGAGTCCAATTTCATTTATTTGCATGTAAGTCAAATATGAATTGAAGAAATAACAAGTGGGTGTTGAGGATCACTAGACTCTCTGACGACAGCTGGAAAACAAAAGTCATGCACCAGAAGAAAAAACTTTGAGTAAGAGATGCTCAGAAAACCAGGCAAAGAGCCTGGCAAAGGAGGATGAGTTCTAATGTATGGAGTCCAAGTGGCAGGTAATAGACGTTAGGAGAATAAGGACTTTAGAAAAAATTCATTCATTACACTCAGGAGGGAAGTTCATATATTGTGATAACTAATTATAACATGATGGTGATCTTGTGGTGAAGCCCTGGGACATCAAACACTGGGAAATCTTGAGCTATCAAACAATACCATCAAACATACTTCTTGGTAATAATATAACTCTGAAAAACATGGGGATGTAATAAGTACAAATGAATCAAACCTATGTATGATGTCAGAGCTTATTTTAGCACTTTATTTATTTATTTATTTGTTTGTTTTTTATTTTTTATTTATTTTTTTTTTTTGTTTTTTGAGACGGAGTCTTGCTCTGTCGCCCAGGCTGGAGTGCAGTGGCCGGATCTCAGCTCACTGCAAGCTCCGCCTCCCGGGTTCACGCCATTCTCCTGCCTCAGCCTCCCGAGTAGCTGGGACTACAGGCGCCCGCCACCACGCCCAGCTAGTTTTTTGTATTTTTTAGTAGAGATGGGGTTTCACCGTGTTAGCCAGGATGGTCTCGATCTCCTGACCTCATGATCCGCCCGTCTCGGCCTCCCAAAGTGCTGGGATTACAGGCTTGAGCCACCGCACCCGGCCTTTAGCACTTTATTTATGACTGAGGTTTATATGGTTAGAAATGCTGTCAAATTGCATAATTTATATTAAATAGTCACTGATTTCTAGTGTCTTTAGAAAAAAAATGCAATATTGAAAGATGTAATAACTAAAGATTGGTAAAAAAAAAATAGTTTTGAAATGAGAAAGAAAAGAAAAAGTAAAACCAAATAAGGTGACAAATTTGGGAAGATATAGTGTTATGTAATAATGTTATATTATGAAAATGTCTAATTAAAGAGTTTAAGATCAATATTGCACCAAATGTGTCCAGGTACATGTTCCAACATTTTCAATTAAATATGTCAGCTAAGTTTTGACCTTAAAGCAGCAGTTACATTAAAAATGTATTCATTTTAAGACTGTAGAATCACATATTGATTTTTTAAAGCTACATAATTAATCCCAGATAATTGCAATTAAAGAAATCAGATAGGGCCATCTCAATTTCACTGGGAATTTTGAGTTACTTTATTATATTGTGGTTGTAATTTTATATTAACTCAGTCACTCTAAAAACTTTCATGACTGACTTACATAGCAGATGTACAATGCCAAAATATTAGTCATTATGTTTTATTCCTAAGACTTTTTCATCATTTTATTCTGAAGTCATTTTTGACTGTTATAAATTACCACAACTTCTTGCTGCAGATACGTGAGGGTTGTTACACAACATATTTGTTTATTCATTCTTTTTCCTGTTCATAATTCCAAAGAGTTTATTTTAATTATACAGTTTTTGCACAAGACAAATACACAGAACATATATAAACATTTCGCCACTCAAATACTCTAAATCACCAATTACGGAAGACAAAGCCATAAAATAATTTTCAATTTATTCAGCAAACACAAAGGAGTTTAAATGTGGTACTTTTATTCATTATTCCATGTTTATAAGCTACAAAGGACTACTAAGACTAGGTTCTAAATTCCAGGTATTTGTTTTAGAATGAAAAAAGTTCATATACATAAGCAAATAAAATACTATAATAAACTAAAGCAAATTAAGATAATAGTCTCTATGGGGAAAAAAATGTAGGAAGTAATCACTTCTTCAGAGGAAAATCATAAAGTCAGGAAAAGCCAAGTAAAAGTGATACGTTTTTATTGCTTAACAATACTCATCTTACTTATTATAGATAAAATACAGGTGAATGATTTTTAAAATCCAAGGAAAATGTATAACTAAAAAACTAAAGACATAAAGATATCTAAATATAAGATATGGTCATGTCATGCTCCTACTTAAAATTTTTGATTTCCTTCAATTATTCATAGAATAAAAATTCTGATGATCTTACACCTGACTGCAGCTGAATTTCTTTTCTTTCTTTTTTTTTTTTTTTTATTATACTTTAAGTTCTAGGGTACATGTGTGCAATGTGCAGGTTTGTTACATATGATACTTGTGTCATGTTGGTGTACTGCACCCATTAACTCATCAGCACCCATCAACTCGTCATTTACATCAGGTATAACTCCCAATGCAATCCCTCCCCCCTCCCCCCTCACCACAATAGGTCCTCGTGTGTGATGTTCCCCTTCCCGAGTCCAAGTGATCTCATTGCTCAGTTCCCACCTATGAGTGAGAACAAGTGGTGTTTGGTTTTCTGTTCTTGAGATAGTTTGCTAAGAATGATGGTTTCCAGCTGCATCCATGTCCCCACAAAGGACACAAACTCATCCTTTTTTATGGCTGCATCGTATTCCATGGTGTATATGTGCCACATTTTCTTAATCCAGTCTGTCACTGATGGATATTTGGGTTGATTCCAAGTCTTTGCTATTGGGAATAGGGCCGCAAAGAACATACGTGTGCACGTGTCTTTATAGCAGTATGATTTATAATCCTTTGGGTATATATCCAGTAATGGGATGGCTGGGTCATATGGTACTTCTAGTTCTAGATCCTTGAGGAATCGCCATACTGTTTTCCATAATGGTTGAACTAGTTTACAATCCCACCAACAGTGTAAACGTGTTCCTATGTCTCCACATCCTCTCCAGCACCTGTTGTTTCCTGACTTTTTAATGATTGCCATTCAAACTGGTGTGAGATGGTATCTCATTGTGGTTTTGATTTGCATTTCTCTGATGGCCAGTGATGACGAGCATTTTTTCATGTGTCTGTTGGCTGTATGCATGTCTTCTTTTGAGAAATGTCTCTTCATATCCTTTGCCCACTTTTTGATGGGGTTGTTTGATTTTTTCTTGTCAATTTGTTTGAGTTCTTTGTAGGTTCTGGATATTAGCCCTTTGTCAGATGAGTAGATTGCAAAAATTTTCTCCCATTCTGTAGGTTGCCTGTTCACTCTGATGGTAGTTTCTTTTGCTGTGCAGAAGCTCTTTAGTTTAATTAGATCCCATTTATCAATTTTAACTTTTGTTGCCATTGCTTTTGGTGTTTTAGTCATGAAGTCCTTGCCCATGCTTATATCCTGAATGGTATTCCCTAGGTTTTCTTCTAGGGTTTTTATGGTATTAGGTCTAACATTTAAGTCTCTAATCCATCTTGAATTAATTTTCGTGTAAGGAGTAAAGAAAGGATCCAGTTTCAGTTTTCTACTTATGACTAGCCAATTTTCCCAGCACCATTTATCAAATAGGGAATCCTTTCCCCATGTCTTGTTTTTCTCAGGCTTGTCAAAAATCAGATGGCTGTAGATGTGTGGTATTATTTCTGAGGACTCTGTTCCATTCCATTGGTGTATATCTCTGTTTTGGTACCAGTACCATGCTGTTTTGGTTACTGTAGCCTTGTAGTACTGTTTGAAGTCAGGTAGTGTGATGTCTCCAGCTTTATTCTTTTGACTTAGGATTGTCTTGGCAATGCGGGCTCTTTTTTGGTTCCATATGAACTTTAAAGCAGTTTTTTCCAATTCTGTGAAGAAACTCATTGGTAGCTTGATGGGGATGGCATTGAATCTATAAATGACCTTGGGCAGTATGGCCATTTTCATAATACTGATTCTTCCTATCCATGAGCATGGTATGTTCTTCCATTTTTTTGTGTCCTCTTTTATTTCACTGAGCAGTGGTTTGTAGTTCTCCTTGAAGAGGTCCTTTGCATTCCTTGTAAGTTGGATTCCTGGGTATTTTATTCTCTTTGAAACAATTGTGAATGGAAGTTCATTCCTGATTTGGCTCTGTGTTTGTCTGTTACTGGTGTATAAGAATGCTTGCGATTTTTGCACATTAATTTTGTATCCTTAGACTTTGCTGAAGTTGCTTATCAGCTTAGGAAGATTTTGGGCTGAAATGATGGGGTTTTCTAAATATACAATGATGTCATCTGCAGCTGAATTTCTTTCATGACATTTTTCTGCTCTTCTGTATGTTATCCATACTCTCTTATTTTTAGGTCTTTTGGACAATTATGCATTCTAGTTTCAAATCCTTGCATATACAAATGCCTCATCTCAAAAACTAATTTTTTTCTTTTATCTAGTTAACTCCTACCTGCAGTTTAGATCTCAATTCAAAGCCACTTCCATGAGAAAAACTTTCTGCATGGCTTCTCTCCTACACACAATGAAGTGAGAACCTAACTCACAAAATTATAGAATTTACTGTAATATCCTCTTATGCTCTTATGCCTCTGATTGCAGCTAGTAAACACATGTTTATATAGATTAATACTCATCTCTCCAAATGATTTAGTGTATCACAATATCTGGATTCAAAATATATTCATTGAATGAGTTAATCATTTAGATTGATTTTCCTTCAGGCATCTGTAAATAGTCCCATGCATAAGTAAATAGTCCCATGCATAACTTCATTTGAAATTGTTCATATATATATATATATATATATATATATATATATATATATATTATTTTATTTTATTTTATTTTATTTTATTTTATTTTATTTTATTTTATTTTTGAGACTGAGTCTCAGTCTGTCACCAAGGCTGGAGTGCAGTGGCACAATCTCGGCTCACTCAAGCTCCGCCTCCTGTGTTCAAGCGATTCTCCTGCCTCAGCCTCCCAAGTAGCTGGGACTAAAGGCACGCACGCCCACACCCTGCTAATTTTTGTATTTTTAGTAGAGACGGGGTTTCACCATGTTGGCCAGGATGGTCTCTAGCCTCTTGACCTCTTGACCTTGATCTGGACCTCTTGACCTTGTGATCCGCCTGGCTGAGTGTCCCAAAGTGCTGGGGTTACAGGCATGAGCCACCGCGTCCGACCTGAAGTTGTCCATATATTTTAATACTTCTTCAAATATCTGACCTGTATTCATACAATCTTATCTTTGGCATACAGAAATGGTTTGAATCAGATTTAAAATACACAGGGGCTCATCAGTGGACTGGCTAAATAAATAAAATATTTAGCTTTCATTTTTAACAAATGACGATTTTCCATTTCCATGATAACGAAGCACTGATGCTGTAATGCTTTTCTAGTTTAAAAAATTAAAAAGCTGTTCTAAGTATATAAAGCAAGGATTTCCATATATTAGACAATAATAGTGCATACTTGTGATCACTTAGGAAAAACTAAGAAGTAGAGCCTTATCATCTCCCTAACTTCCACTAAGAGGCCCTTTTTGTGCCACATTCAGTGAAAGGGATCACAGGCAGACCATAGTAGTTGAAGAGATAGGCAAGACATATGAGGGGATAAAGTAGGTGGAATTTTAGAAACAAAATACTAGAGAAGAGGGAACTAAACGTAAGAGTTACAGAAACCTCCGCAGATACTATTGACAATTTTGCTGTATAATGAGCTGTATGATCATAGGAGGAAAAACTCCATGAAGCCAGAAAATTAAAACTATTTGGGAGATGTAACCACAATAATTTCAAAGATTTTATTGGGATAGAAAACAGTTCAATTTTGGTAACCCAGTGCTTAATCAAGCCTAGAGATTTGAGGTGGCAGAATAAAAAAAAAAAAAATCAGCAAACTTGAAAATTTGATTTATTGTTAGAGTTTATCCAGTCAGAGGAAGAGGGAAAAAAATGAATGAAGAAAATGGAACAAATTCTTAGAGAACTGCAGGATACAATCAAATGTACCAATGTACATATAGTGCACTTCCCATAAGGAAAGGAAAGAGAGAAAAGAGAAAAAATTCCAAAAATAATGGCTAACAACATCTCACATTTGATGAAAAACAATACACATTCCAGAAGCCAGAGAGACTGCAATTAGCAATAAACTCAAAGAGGTTAACACCTATACACATAAAAATTAAACTGTTGAAATCCAAAGACAAAAAGAGAATCTCGAAAGCCACTAAAGAGAAGCAGTTCATCACATACAGGAAATTCTTAGTAAGGTAAAGTGCTGATTTATAATTAGAAATTATGTATGCAAAAAGACAGTGTGATGATATAGTCAAAGAACTTAACTAAAAGGACTGTTGACTATGAATTCTAAATCCAGTAAGCTTATTCTTCAAAAATTAAGAACAAAAATAAGATATTCTCATATCAATAACTGAAAAAATATGTGTCTACCAGACCTACCGTACAAGAATACTACAAGTCTAATAGACTGACACAAAGGGACATTACTATCTTCAATCCATGTGGATAAGTAGAAAGCACAGATAAAGAATATTAATAGGTGAATACAAAACGCAGTGTAAAGTAAAATTTTTGTTACTAGCACTTATTCTGTACTATTTGATCTAAAAGACAATTACATTAAAAAAAAATCACAAATGTCTCTTTATTTTCCACTCAATTTTGCTGTGAACCTAAAACTGCTCTAAAAAATAGAAACTATTTTTTTTAAAAATTAAAAAGAAAAATTTAACAAAGAAAACTACTTAAAGTGATAATTATAAATTTGTAGTCATGGGACTACAATGTATAAAGATATGATTTATACAATAATAACACAAAGGAGAGAGGTTGAAACCACATGATGTTTTTCTAAACTGAAATTACAATTAATTTGGCATTAATACAAACTAGATTATTCTAAATTAAGAAATTAGTTGTAATCTCTAGACATTAAAAGTTAATCCACTATAGTTAGTAATAGAGTAAAAAAACTCAGAGATGTAAAGAAAAATAAAAGAATGTCTGAAAAATACTATACAATTGTGTGTTGTGTGTCAGAAACAAAATTTATGTTTAAAAATATCATAACGCTTGAAAGTAAAAATATAGTAAAAGATATATGATGTTAATGGTAACCAAAAGAGAATGGAAGTGGCTATCATATTAGATAAAATATACATTGAGAAAAAATAATTGCGACTAAAAATAAGAAATACTTTTATAATGATAAAAGGGCACAGAGTCAATCCATCAGGAAATTATAACAATTGTGAACCTAATGCCTAAAAATACAGGTGAAAAGTATGTGAAACAAAACTGAAAGAATTAGAATAAGAAACAATTCCACAACAATATTTGGAAAAATCAATACCCCAGTATCAATAATGGATAGAACAATAAACAGAAGGTCAGCAAGAAAATAATAGTCTTCAATAACACTAGAAATCATTTAGAACCAAAGCATACAGAACATTTCTCAAAATAGACATATATAAAACAACAGCAGAATACACATTTTTACAAACATACACAGAATGTTGTCCAGATAGACCACTTATAACAGGCTACAAAACAAGCCTCATTACATTTAAAAGAATTGAAATCAAAATATGTTATTCAACCACAAAAAAGTAAAAATTCAAAAAATAAAAGAAGAAAATGTGAAAAATTAACAGATGTGTAGAAATACAAGCACACACTTAATGAGTATAAAAAATCACAAGAGAAATTTGAAAATATTTTTAGATAAATGAAAAAGAAAGCAGAACATATGGGATATGGCTAAAGCAGTAGTTGGGAAGGAATTTATGTCTGTAAATGCCTATATTGAAAAAGAAGAATAATTTTATATCAGTAGCCTAACATTCCACCATAAGAAGCTAAAATGAAGGGCAAACCAAACCCAAAACAACCAAAGGAAGAAAATAGTATTTGGGTGGAAATAAACAAAATACATAACAGGAAAACTATAGAGAAAATCAACCAAAACCAAAAATTGGTTATTTGAAATGATCAACAAAATTACAAGACCTCTGCTTTAATAACTAAGATAAAAAGGAGAGACGATTCAAATTATTTAAATCTGAAATAAATGAGAAAAAAATAGTACTGATCGTTCAGAAATAAAAGGATAATAAGTAAAAACTATGAACAAACATATGCCAACAAATTAAATAAATTATATGAAATGAACAAATTATGAAAATGACATAAACTGAGGAAACTGACTAGAAGAAAGAGATAATCTGAAGAGAACTGTAAAAATTGAAGAGACTGGGTGTGGTGGCTCACACCTGTAATCCCAGCACTTTGGGAAGCTAAGGCAGAAGAATCATGTGAGACCAGGAGTTTGAGGCCATCCTGGCCAACATAAGAGAGACCTTTTCTCTACAAAAAATGAAAAAAAAAAAATTTTTTCAAAAATAGCTGGTATTTTTTTTTAAATTACGATAGTATTATACTATGCAGTATTATAAAAAAAATTATAATATTTTAAAATAGCCAGTATTTTTTAAAAACATTTTAAAAATCACCTGTGCCTGTAGTCCCAGCTACTCAAGGGGCTGAGGTGGGATGATCACTTGAGCCCAGGAGTCTGAAGCTGCAATGAGCTGTGATTGCACCACTGTACTCCAGCCTGAGTAAGCCAGTGAAACCATTTCTCAAAAAAAAAAAAAAAAAAAAAAAAAAAAAATACAAACATTAAAATAACTAGTGCTATATTAGTCCATGTTGTTCTGTTGCTACAGCAGAATATGAGATGTTGGGTAATAGGTTTATTTTACTCATGGTTCTAGAGTCTGGAAAATTCAAGATAGGGTGGTTGCATTTGGTAAGGGTCTCATGCTGCTTCATAATGTGGAGGAGGTCATCACATGGCAGGAGCATGTGTGAAAACAGCAATCTGACACCTGCAAAAAATACAAAACACCAGGGTGGTCTTGTTTTATTACAAACTGCTCCTGCAGTAGCTAATTCAATCCCTTGAGATCCAGAACCCCCTCCGTCCCATGAGATGGGATTAATCACTTCATGAAGGCAGACCTCTTAAGACAGAAAAAGCCTCTTAAATGTCTCACCACCTTTCAAACAACCTTCAACACCACACTGTTACACTGGAGATCAAGCCTCAATATGAGCTTTGGTGGTGACAAACCGTATTCAAATCACAGCAACTAGTAATAATGTAAAAACTTCCAACAAAGGAAAGCTCAGACTTAGATGGATACACTACTAAATTCTAACAAATAGTTAGAGAATAATTAATACCAATCATTCACAAGCTATTCCAAATAATAAAAGAGGAAGGATCACATATCAACTCATTCAGTATTATCCTGATGCCAAACTGAACAAACACATCAAAAGGCAAGAAAATCACAGACCAATGCTCTATGAGAATATAAAAACAAATATAATACACAAAATATGAACAAACTAAATCCAGCAACACATAAAAAGCATTATACAACATGACCAGTTGGAATTTAACTCAGGCATACAAGGTTGCTTCAATGTATGAAAATTAGTCAATGTATTGTGCCAAATTAATAGAATAAAAATGAAAATCAAAAAGTCGTATCTATAGACATTGAAATGGCACTTGATAAAAATCTGACACCCTTTTCTCATAAAAATGCTTACACATTAGGAATATAAGGGAACATCCTAAAGCTGAAAAGGTATCTATGAAAAACCCACCACTAACATCATATTTTAATGGCAAAACACTGAGTATTTTCCTCCTAAGATCAGCAGTAAGACAAAGATGATCACTCTCATTACTTTTATTCAACATAATACTAGAGGTTCTAGCTAGTGCAATTAGACAGGAAAATGATATAAAAACCTCCAGATTAAAAATGAAGAAATAAAGTTATCTCTTTTTTGCAGATAACCTAATCTGTTATATTATATTTAGGAAAAAAAATCTATAACAATGGAGCAGGAAACAAGATAGATATAAAATAGTCAATTGCATTTCTGTAGCCAATAAAATTAATAAACAATTCTATCTACATTAATATTAAAAAGAATAAAGTGATTAGAATTGTATTTGACAGAAAAGCAAAAACATACACACTGAAAACTAGAAAATATGATGGATACATATGTAACAAACCTGCACGTTATGCACATGTACCCTAGAACTTAAAGTATAATAAAAAAAAAAAGAAAATATGATGAAAAGGAATTAAAGATTTGAATGAAAAGAAACCTGATGTTCCTGGATCAAAAGACTCATGGCAACATTTCACCAATTCAACACAATCTCTATCAAAATTCCAGCTATGTTTTTTATAGAAATGGACAAGTTAATACAAAATTCATATGGAAATACAAAGGACTCCAAATAGTCAAAACAATCTTGAAAACGAAGAATAAAGTTGGAATTTACACACTTCCTGATTTCAAAACCTGCTACAAATCTACCTTATTCAAGGCAGTGTAGCAGTTGTATGAGGATAAACAAATGTATCAATGGAATAAAAGTTATAGTGCAGAATTATGTCCTAACAAATTAGTTGAATATTAAGAATTTCAAGGCAATGTAATATGGAAAAAACAGTCTTTTCAGCAAGTGGTGCTGAGACAACTGGATATCCACATGCAAAATTATAAAACTGGATTTATACTGTATACTATATAAAAATTAACTCAAAACAGATCAAAACCTATATGGTAGAGCTAAAAGTATAAAACTCTTTTTAAGAAAACATAAGTCTAAATCTTTGTAACCTTATAGTGAGAAATGGTTTCTTGGATATGCCACCAAAAGCACAAATGACAAAGGAAAAACATAGATAAATTGTACCTCATCAGAATAAAAACTTCTTTTGAAAGGTTACATTCAAGAAAATGAAAAGACATCTCAGAGAATTGGCAAAAGCATTTGCAAATCATATAACTGTTAAAAGACTATTATCCATAATATGCAAAGAACTCTCACAACTCAACAAATTAAAAAGACAAAAAAATAGAAAATGGAAAATAAACTTGAATAGATACTTCTCCAAAGAAATACACAAATGACTGATGAGCACAGGAAAATATGTACATATCATTAGTTAGTAGAGAAATATATATCAAATAAGATACCAGTTCACACTCAATAGCCTGGTTCTGGTCAAAAAGACAGATAAAACAACTTTTGAGAGCACAAGAAGAAATTGGAACTCACCTGTTGCTGGTGAGAAAGTAAAATGGTGCCACTAGTTGAGAAAACAATTGGGCTTTTTGTAAAAGTCTTAAACATTGTTAGCATATGGCCCAACATTTCCACTTTTATATATCCAAGAGAATAGAAAACCTATGTTCATATGAAACCCTGTACACAAATATTAACTGCAGCATTATTTACAATAACCAAAAAATGGAAACAAATCAAATTTCTATTAATCAATTAATGGGCAATCATAAATTGATACAACCATACAAAGGAATAGAAATCAGTCATGAAAACTGAATATATATTGATACATGCTATTACATAGATGACCCTTGAAAACATTACATGAAAGAAGTCTGACAAAAAAGGCCACACATTCTATGATTCCATTTATATGAAATATTCATAATAGGCAAATGTATAGAGACAGAATGATTAGTGGGTGCCATGGACAATTGTTTTTGAGGGTGATGAGAATATTCTGGTATTAGATATCAGCGATGATTGTGTAACTGTAGAATACACTGAATTTCACTGAATTCTACACTTTAAAGGGATACAGTTTGTGGCATGTGAGTAATGTCTCCATTTTTAAAAATTAAAAATCAAGTGTCGGAATGATATAGATGTTAGACAAATAAATAATGTTAGCCAAAAATGTATACATTCAAAAATAAAACAACATAAGGCATGCACTCAATTTATGATATCACAACATTAAGTATGAAAACAGAACTTACTGGACATGGAAAGAAGAATGTGTTACATGATTAGGGAAAAAATCAGCAAACAGAAACAAACCAAGAAATTACAGAAATGCTGGAATTAAGCCACAAAGATATTAACATAATTATTAGAAATATTAGTAAAATTACAAAGGAAAACTGGAAGAGGGAATTGGAATATATAAAATATAAAGGTTCTAGAGCTAAAAAATATGATATCCAAAATGAAAAGAATTCATCAGATCAGCTTAAGGGGAAAATTAGGTATTGCATAATAAAATATCAGTAAAATTGGCATAGCAATACAAATTTACACAAAGTCAAGCAAAACAAGAAAAATATTTTTACAAATGAATAGAAAATAAGTTATCTGTGGAGCAATGTAAGTTAATTAAACAAATGTGTAATTGAACCATGAACAAAAGAAATGAGGGAGTGGGGAAGAAAATTACACTTGAGTAAATAATGCCCAATTTTTCCAAGATTATATATTTATATACAGATAGCCAAGAATCCCATCTAACCTTAAGCAGGACAAACGACAAAAACAAAAAAGCAAACTTAGGCACATCATGGTCAAACTTCTTAAAATCAAAGATAAAGAGAAAAATATAATCAGAAGGGGAAAATACATACTACATACAGAGAACAACAATAAAGACATTGACTGAATTCTCAACTATCCAAACAGAAACAACGGAAGCACATTTTATGAAAACCAAAAAGATTGCCAATCTGGAATTCCATATAAGGTGAAAGGTCCTTTAAATATGAAAGTGTAATGAAGACACTTTGGTGTAACTAAAGTTGAGAGAATTTGTTGCCACTCACACTAGAGGGCATATTTTAAAAATTGTCTTAGGGCTGGGCGCAGTGGCTCACGTCTGTAATCCCAGCACTTTGGGAGGCCGAGGCGGGCGGATCACTAGGTTAGGAGATCGAGACCATCTTGGCTAACACGGTGAAACCCCGTCTCCACTAAAAATGCAAGCAAATTAGTCGGGCGTGGGGGCGGGCGCCGGTATTTCCAGCTACTAGGGAGGCTGAGGCGGAAGAATGGCGTGAACCCGGGAGACGGAGCTTGCAGTGAGCCAAGATAAAATAAAGAAAGTAGTATCAGACTAATGTAATTTTTTTCAGAAAATTGAGAAGATAGGAGCACTACTCATATAGTGAGACCAGCATAACTCATCATGTAGGGGCAATACAGGTGAAGAAAATTATTCATATGAAAAAATATTGACAAACAGAATCTAGCAATACAACATAGGCTACAGTGTTGTTAACAAATGAAGTTTGTTCCAAGAATGTAAGATTTGTTTAAAATTAGAAAGTCTATCCATGTAATTCATTTCATTGGCAAAATATTGAATGCTACTTTTTTAGTGGAAAAACGTAGAAGTTTGCTGATACTTATCCAAGATAGTTTTAACTAACCTTTTTCATGATATTAAAAATAAATTTAAACAGTAGGAAAGGATGGATGGAGTAGGAAACCAAGTAGTTTGAACTATATGGTTTATAAGATATTTTAATAAAATAATATTTATTTGGGGTTTTTAGTGTAGTGTGCAGTTCTCAATTCCCAGTGTTGACATACGTCTACAAGGTTGAATGGTGAACAGGGCGGATAAGGCAGCAAAAGGGGGTTATAGTGCAGCACACTAAGTACAAATTTTTCTTTTTACTCCTCATTACCCCTAGACCAACTCAATCCCCTCTTTCATTAGGAAGGGCCATTTCTCATAAAGATTCCAATTTCTCAGTCCACAATAAATGTTCAAGTAGGCGCTGATTCACCATTATATTTTCTTCATTTGCCCAAATGCTTGCAACCATGAAGTAAAATATCATGAAAATTCATTTCACAGACATTAATTTATGAGTCCTTAAAAATATTTTTTAAATGCAATTCTGCTTATGTTACCAAGTAATGTATTTAGGGGTTTTATCTGGGTCCTCTCATTATCGTTTACTTGTTCCTCTCACTGTTGGGACCCACTACCTAAGTTCTCTCACTATAGACTACTCTGTATTAGAAGTTAATTCTAGTTAAATAATGAATTATGTCATATTTTAATATGTGACAATATGTCCCTGTTAACAATTCAAGAACCTCGATCTGCATGTAATCTGTCCTAATTTCTATGAACCTGTTGCTCCTCTATTCACTTAATTTTTTTTCCCCTGGCTTTGGCTATCTGAAATTCCAAGTATTTACAAAAGTGTACTCAATAAATGATTTCACAGTGTCTTTTTATTAGACTATTTTTCCCTCAGACTACTTTTGATTTGATATTAAATGGAAATGGCTCCTATAATTATATGAGTTATTTTATTTGTTTGCAATTGTGATAATCTTCACATTCTGCAGTACTTTTAATTAATAGTGTTTCATTTCATTTAACATCATTTAAATATCAAAAAAGCAACCACTTCTATTTTCAGATATTCATTGATTTTCCTGAAAACACACATAAGAACTGACTGAAATGAAAATTGAAAAACTGTTTTCAAAGACATTACTAAGAGCTTCATTTGGTGTCTGTATTTTTTTTTTTTTTTTTGTCACAGAGTTTGTAGCATTTGGAGTTAATTCATCTTTGTGAGGCATTTATAGTACATATGAGATTTTTAAATATATAAAATACATACACAAGTGCTTTTGAACTAGATATTCTTTTTTCATCAGAGTTACAATTCATCGTTGTGGTCTCCTATAAATATTTTCTTCAATTACAAATATTTTTGAAATGAAATCTCTTTAAAAGAACAATATTTTCCAAATGAGTTATGCTCTATTTTTAGAACATGGAGAAAATAAAGTCAATATGAAAAGTAGTATTTTGATGTTGGTAATGGTAGTTAAAGAAAAAAAATGAAAATAAATGATATTTCAAATCAGTGTAGCACAATCTTAAATTCCAACCAATTTGGATTTTCTCCTAGCTCAACCATGATGTATTTTTTAAATGTACAACAAAATTATTTAATATTAGCCATAGTAATTGGCTGTTTGCCTGTCACTGTTGTATGTTGTTGAAATACTAAGAATAAATGTAGAGCTCAAAATAGGCTGTCTTCTATCATTATTATTCCAGCATTATTAGCAATGCTCTGGGGATGTATGCAGCACTTAATAAAACCATACACATAAACAATGCAAGTAAGAATTGAGCAAAAGGCAGTTTGTGGTCTTAACTGGAGGTAATTTCTTTTATTTATGCCACCAGATAAAACTTAATTCGGGAATAAAACAGAAAAAGAGATAAAGGAAGATATGAACTTGCTCATGGTGTACTTGGTAGTGAACTTAGGATCATCTTGGTAGGTAGGGTTTTTCTCTCATACATGGTTGGGCACAGCATGGTTTTTAAATATTCACTTTATGCAATAAATAGGCAATTGTTCAGCAAGACCCTAAAACAACAATTTCCTCAGCTGTAATTTTTACAGTATAATTGGAGAGGAGGGTACATGCAGGACATTGACAGGAGACGTGATTGAAAATTTATCCTTAGGATTATCTTCATTAAAAATGTATACCATTTGAATGTCTTTCTCAAACCCACTCAAATTAGAAAGGATAATATTGCATTTTCCTCTTCTACAATAATCAAAATAAAGATGTTTTTAAAAAACATTTGATTCTTATCTTGCCTCACTATCCAGATTAAATCCTCACTTAAACTCCAATTATTTGGGCACCATTTTTTTATATACTTTAAGTTCTAGAGTGCATGTACACAACATGCAAATTTGTTACATAGGTATACATGTGCCATGTTGGTGTGCTGCACCCATTAACTCATCATTTACATTAGGTATATCTCCTAATGTTATCCTTCCCCCCTCCCCCCACCCCACGACAGGCCCCGGTGTGTGATGTTCCCCTTCCTGTATCCAAGTGTTCTCATTGTTCAGTTCCCACCAATGAGTGAGAACATGCGATGTTTGGTTTTCTGTCCTTGTGATGGTTTACTCAGAATGATGGTTTCAGCTTCATCCATGTCTCTACAAAGGACATGAACTCATCCTGTTTTATGACTGCATAGTATTCCATGGTGTATATGTGCCACATTTTCTTAATCCAGTCTATCACTGATGGACATTTGGGTTGGTTCCAAGTCTTTGCTATTGTGAATAGTGCCACAATAAACATACGTGTGCATGTGTTTTTATAGCAGCATGATTTATAATCCTTTGGATATATACCCAGTAATGGGATGGCTGGGTCAAATGATATTTCTTGTTCTAGATCTTTGAGGAATTGTCACACTGTCTTCCACAATGGCTGAACTAGTTTACAGTCCCACCAACAGTGTAAAAGTGTTCCTATTTCTCCACATCCTCTCCAGCACCTGTTGTTTCCTGACTTTTTAATGATCACCATTCTAACTGGTGTGAGATGGTATCTCATTGTGGTTTTGATTTGCATTTCTCTGATGGCCAGTGATGATGAGCATTTTTTCATGTGTCTGTTGGCTGCATAAATGTCTTCTTTTGAGAAGTGTCTGTTCATATCCTTTGCCCATTTTTTGATGGGGTTGTTTGGTTTTTTCTTGTAAATTTGTTTAACTTCTTTGTAGATACTGGGTATTAGCCGTCTGTCAGATGGGTAGATTGTGAAACTTTTCTCCCATTCTGTAGGTTGTCTGTTCACTCTGATAGTAGTTTCTTTTGCTGTGAAGAAGCTCTTTAGTTTAATTAGATCCCATTTGTCTATTTTGGCTTTTGTTGCCAGGGCACCATTTCTATAACATGGGTAGATTCAGAAAATAATGTGTATGTTTGTGTATAGTATGTGTGTGTGTGCTTGTGTGTACATACATATATACACAGATTGAGGGAGGAAAAATAGAGAGAAAGGTAAAACAAAAGCAAATATGGTGAGTATTTTGGGGGGAAAATAGTTGAAAGTATACATAATTATTTTCCTTTTCTAGCAATTTTTTTTGGTTTTGTTTTGAGACGGAGTCTCGCTCTGTCGCCCAGGCTGGAGTGCAGTGGCCGGATCTCAGCTCACTGCAAGCTCCGCCTCCCGGGTTCACACCATTCTCCCACCTCAGCCTCCTGTGTAGCTGAGAATACAGGCACCCATCACCGCACCTGGCTAATTTTTTTGTCTTTTTAGTAGAGACGAGGTTTCACCATGTTAACCAGGATGGTCTCGATCTCCCGACCTCCTGATCCACCTGCCTCGGCCTTCCAAAATGCTGGGATTACAGGCTTTTCTAGCAACTTTTCTGTAAATCTAAAATTACCTGAAAACAAAAAGTTGAAAGGAAACACTTCCTAAAATTCCAAGATTCTGTTGAACAGTTACAAAAGAAAATAAAAAGCAACATGTACTTTTTAATGAAATTCTAAAAACTTGACAAATCCAGATTCTTTGAAAAGGAGAATTTGACAGTACTTTTAGAATAGATTGCTTTCCAATCTATTATAAATAAGGCACAATGAAAAATGAGTATGTATATGAATTCTAGAATATTCCACTTTATACAAAATATAATAGTTACTTGTTCCTTAAGTTCCATGAAGTTCCATGAAGTTCCTCCTTTAGGAGGCAGAATGCTGTTTTTTAATAGCCTGATCTATGAAATACACTAAGTAGTACTACAAATTTCTGACTGTAATAAAAAATTAAAAATGAATTTCTGAATTTTTCTCCTGGAGAACAAACTGTGTTTATTTTCCCTATTATCTCCCTGTAATACAGGCTTTATACTCTAATTGGATTCAAATAATAGTGTTACTGGTGGAAGGTGTCTAGGATCTTGGTATTTTGAACAAAGAATTGAACAAAACGCACAAACAAAGCAGTAAGAGAAACGCACCAATTTATTGAAATGAAACTACACAAACTAGGAAAGGGCTCAAGCAGCTGCTCAAGAGTGTTGGTTACAGAGTTTTTCTGGGGTTTAAATACCCTCTAGTGGTTTACCATTGGTTACTTTGTTTACATCCTATGTAAATGAAGTAGTGACCTTCAACCAGTCTCATTGGTTGCATAAGGTGACCAATCATAGGCTGAAGTGAAGTTACAGCATTACACATGAAGACTTGGTCTGTGACCAGTCTGATTAGTTGCAGGACAGGACTAATCAGAGGTACTTTCATTTTTCCATCTACAACACAGAAAACAAAGAGTGGGAGTGGGGGACATTGCATATGGAGTAGCCTCTCTGATCCTTTTGTTACTTGGGTGTTGAGAGGTGGGGTTTTCTTTTTTATTCAGTTCTAGGAAGTCTGTGAATCAGTCTTAGGTTCCCTGCCCCCAGACCCTATTCTCCGGCCTCAATAGTATGTGTGGGAAATATATGCAACAAGGAAGTCAGCATCAATTTACATTGCAACTGTACTGTTGTCAATATGTCCAGATATAATTTATAAGTTACTGGGCAATGTCACTATCTACTCTCTTGCTTGATTATATTTCAGCTGGATTGATTCTTTTAAACCTAATTTCTGGAAAAATGAGGAATTTTCTTTTCATTCTTCAGTGTTATATACAGTAAAACTAGTCATGTAATAGAATAGTAGTGATCCTGCTGATAACAGGAAACCTATTTGACTAGAAATAGACCCTCTGAGTCCTCCTATCTTTATAACATCCCAATAAGATCACATAATTGTTTATCAATATTGACTACCTCATTGTATAAACAAAAGTTTATGTTTTTTATTTATTATTTTACTTATTTATTGAATAAATATTTATGAGTGTGTCCTGTGTGCCAGAGATTGTAGACATAAAGGATTTGGAAATGAATAAAGTAGAAAAAATAAAACGAAACTCCTGATTTTCACTGAGTTTATATTTAAATAGATGAAAAGCTAAAATAATTAAATACATCATTCAGTATATGAGATTATGACAAGTGTGATAGGTTGCAAAAAAGGCACGAAAGGAGTGAATATGTAACAGAAGGCAAAGCTTCTATTTTAAGTTAAGTGGTTACAGAGACCTTTTTAATAATGTAATATTTCACTACTAGGGTAATCCATGCAGCTACTTGAGAGAGTTTTCTAGTACAAAAGTGTTACGGCACATAAGAATATTTTTGGACTACCAGGGAACAAATAGGCAATGTAGGGAGACAAAAGTGAAAGAAGAAGATTGCTGAAGACCCAAAGGTGGTAAGGTGTTTGATCATGTAGTGATTCCAAGAGCTTTGGTTTTAACTATGAATGAATTGAGAAACCACTGGAAAGTTTGGAGCAAAGAAGTTATCTCACTTTGATTGCTAAGTTGAGTGTAGTTTAAGGTGGGCAAAAGTGGAAGAAAGAAGACCATTTATGGTTGTAATGCAAGAGCCATACAGTAGTAGTTGAATCAGCCAAATACCCAGCATTGCAGAAAATGTTGGTAACACAAACTCTATTCCAGTTTTCCCATCTAGAAAATTAGTGAATCATATTTGATGACCTCTTAAGTTGTTTTAAGCTTTAATATCTCATTAGTCTTTGAGTGTCCTAAATTGGAATTCACAGCTAATTAAACTAGAAAATAAGTTCAGTTAGACAAGTGAAATATTATTTTGTTTGACAAGATTCCCACTCCTCCTCCTTCTTTTAAACACTTGTATTTGTATCTGTGACAGTCATAACAGAAGCCAGATGGCACAAGCAAATTAGGATATTTTGAAGGTTTGTAAATAAAGAGACTAATTTTCGAGGTTGGTTAAAGTGTAGAGGATCCACAATGGAGTATGTAGGAATCTTAGCTAGCAGCCATGGAGTAGCCAAGCCCTGTGGGCCCAAAAGGAAAAGGGAATTAAGGAAGAAGAGTTTACTGAAATTAGAATAGAAGAGGGTTCTATACAGCAGACATTTTCAAAGGAAGAATGACCCATTATGGAGAGAAACACCAGTGCAGCATAACCTGTCAAGGATATAATCAGGGCAATAAATACCCCAGTCTCACTTTCCTGTCTTAGTGTCCTCCCGCCCTCCAATTTCCACTGTCTGAGTAGGGAGCAAAGCTAGAAATGGATACAATCCATACAGATTACCCTCCACCCCAAAGGATAAAGAACACAGGAGGGAAAGTTAGAGAGTACCCCTGGAGGGGCAAGTGGAAGACATTTGGCACAGAAGGCAAGGGAAATGCCTTGGTTTATTTGTTCTCTTATTCATGCACTTATTCAAGCATTCATTTAGTCACTCAGAGAAAAGATTATTAAATATGACCAACATGTCAGTACCAGGAATAAATACTGGGTTTATGATGATGGGTCAGAGGGAAAAGTTTTCTGAAAATACAGAGATCGCAAAACCCCAAACGTTATCCCAATCTACCCTGTATTTCACAACTAATTGCATGAAGTAGAGATAAACAGAAAATGTTATATACTGGAGAAATATTCTAGTTCTAGTATCACTGTATTTCTATAGTGAAGGTCAAGACCCTCTCTGGAAATCCCATCTAAAAGTGAATGCAGCATCACTCAAGATTCACAAGAGCAAACAAGTATGAGAAATTTGGGGAGGGAACCCTGTATCTTGGAAGTCAGTGGTTGCACCTGTCTTCAGAAACATAGGATATGATCAACTAGAGAAAAAGCTGGAATCCTGGGCTCAGTTCTAATTAAACTCTACCCAAACTAATCCAGCCTACTAACTAATGGCCATTTCTATTGATTTAAGTATAATTTAATGATGTAGCCAAAATAATTGTAAAATAGAAGTCAGATCACATAACTTCTCACTCACAACACCACAGTGACTTAGCAGACCCTTGAAAATCAAAGCAAAATTTCTTAATACCATTTATGAGAACTTAAGTAAGCCGGCCCTCCTCTTATTGCTTCCTCTCCATCACCATGTCCACCTGTGCTTCACACTCCCTTGTCTGCCCTGTTTCAGCCATTCCTTTTAACCGTTCCTTTGATATGCCACACTTGCCTCCAATACAAGACATTTGCAGTCTGTTATGCTAGAAATGTTTGGATTTTTTTTAAAGATAGCTGCAAAGCTAATGCCTCCTGTTTATGCTCCTCTGTCACTATATCAGTGATGTTTTCTCTGACCACATGATGTAAAGTAAAAATTTCTCACCCTGATTGACCCCCAGCAGGATTCTCTTTAACCAATTTCTCTGCTTTACTTTCCTTCATAGCATTCATCATCATTAGTCCACCATACATTTTACTTACTTCTTTATAGTCTTTTCATAACAACCAAATCTTCATTCCCACAAGAGCATGGATTTTGTTTTTGTTTTTGTTTTGTTCACGGTTTTATCCACAGGGATTAAACATACGTAGACTAACAAATGGTGGATGCTCAGTGCAACTTGTAGAATAAATTGATAATAAAAACTTTAAATTTTGGAGTGGTATACCGCAAGATAAGCATGAACAACTAATAATTTCACCACTCACTAAAATTTCAGTTTAAAAATTAGGAAGATAAAGGATGTTCTTGAAAGTGGTTGATCAAATAAATGATTTCCTACATTATAACACATAATGCCAGAATAAAGGTCTACTAGAAATGAAAGAATGAAACTCATAGAAGTAGCATGGTAAATAAAAAAGAAACTTGTTTTCTTGATAAAGAAAGGCTGTTTAACTGTCTTCTGAGTGGATGGTGAGATAAATATGAAGAAAAACTGTAAAAGAAAATATGAAATATTTGTTAATAAGAATAGAAAGTGGGTTGCAGCTCTGAGAGATCATGGAAAATAAAATAATCACAATCATACATCACTTAATGATGGGGATATGTTCTGAGAAATGCATCATTAGGCAATTTCATCGTTGTGGAAACAGGCTGGCATTTACACAAACCTAGATGACACAACTTACGACACACCTAGGCTATATGGTATAGCCTATTACTTACTCTCAGGCTACAAACCTGTACAGCATGTTACTCTATTGAATACTACATGCAACTATAGCACAATATTACTTCTACACCTAAACATAGAAAATATATAGTAAAAAGACCACATTATAATCTTTTGAGACCACCATCATATATGTGATCATTTACCAAAACATCATTAGGTAGTGAGTGATCACATTTTCACTTCTTTTTTAGCTAATTTGTATAACTTATATAATTACATGTCTCATTATTTTAAATAATTTCAAAAATAGAAAATACACTAAGTATTATCTGGAGTGATTTTTCTCTGAATTATTTTATCCTACTGAAATTTCAAACATTGTTTTCACATGTATTGTTCCATAAAGAGATCTTCTTTACAACTTAGTGAGAAGAGTAAGAATGAAGGAATTATTGTTCTTATTTCACAAGGTCATAAAGTTTAGCTTCAGAGAAAGAGTTTTGCTTACTTAATCATAGACACACTTTTAAATTGAGACAAATTTAGCTCATCTGATTTTTAGCCAATGTTTATTCATCCATATCTAACATATAGAAACAAATAAGTCTCACAGAGATCACATGCCTATATGTAATCTATAGTGGTAAGAAATGTCATGGTTTCTTTGGATATTTGTAGAACACTGCAAAAAAGAGAATAGTTAATAGATGCTTTCTCTTAAAAAAAAAAAAAAAGAGAACAATTTTAGGTTCACAGCAAAATTAAGAGGAAGGTACAGTATTTGCTACATAGCTCTCGCCCCTACACATGCATAGCCTCTACCGTTATCAACATCCTCCACCAGAGTGGTGCACTTTTTACAATTTAGGAGCCTACATTGACACATCCTAATCACTCACAGGCCATAGTTTACATGAGGACTCACTCTAAGACTTGTACATTCCGTGGGTTTAAATAGATGTGTTAACAACATGTATCCATCATTGTAATATCATACTGAGTATTTTCACTGCATTAAAATTCTCTGTGTTCTGCTTATTCATCCCTCCCTCCCCTCTGATCCGTGGAAATCACTGTTTTTGTTTTGTTTTGTTTTGTTTTGTTTTTACTGTCTCCAAATTTTGATTTCTCCAGAATCTCGTATGGTTGCAATTGTACAGTAGATAGCCTTTTTGGATTGACTTCTTTCATTTAGTATTATGCCTTTATCTTTCTACCATGTTTTTTCATGGCTTGAAAGCGCATTTCTTTTTACTGCCGAAAATAGTCCATTGCCTAGAGGTACCACAGTTTATGTTTCTACTCACCTCCTGAAGAACACTTTGGTTGCTTCCAAGTTTTGGCAATTATAAATAAAGCGACTATAAACATCTGTGTTTAGGTTTGTGTGCACATAAATTTTCAACGTTTTTGGAGAAATACTAAGGATCATGTTTGCTGGGTAGCACAGCATGAGTTGTTTAATTTTGTAAGAAACTGCGAAACTGTTTTGTAGAGTGTCTATACGATTCTATGTTCCCACCAGAAAAATGAATGAGAGTTGCTGTTGCTCTACATTCTCACAAGTACTTGTTAATGTCATTGTTACAGATTCTGACCATTCTCACTGGTGTGTAGGAGTATTTCGTTGTCATTTTAATTTGCATTTCCCTGATAACATGTAAAGTGAAGCGTCTTTTTATGTGTTTATTTGCTGTCTACATATCTTTGGTGAGGTGTTTTTTAAGGTCTTTGGCCCATGTCTTAAAAATTGGATTGTTTGCTGTTTATTGTTGAGTTTTAATAATTCTTTCTATATTTTGGATAATACACCTTTTATCAGATATGCCTTCTGCAAATATTTCCTCCCATACCGTGACATGTGTTTTCATATTCTTGAGAGCCTCTTTAGTAGAAGTTTTGAATTTTAATGAAGTCCAGCTTATAAATATTTCCATTTATGGTATGTGTCTTTGGTCTTACATGTAGAAAAATCATCCCTATACCAAGCTCATTTAGGTTGTCTACTAGGTTTTCTTCAAAGAGTTATATAGTTTTGCATTTTGTATTAAAGTTCATGGTCCGTTTAGTGTTAATTTTTGTGACAAGTTTAAGATCTGTGTTTAGATTCATTATTTTGTATGTGGGTGTCCTATTTTGCTAGCACTATTGTTGAAAATACTCTTTTCCCCATTCATATATATATGTGTATATATATATATATATATAGTATTTACAATATGACAAATAAATACTGTGAACATTTCTATGACCACAGATTGATCAACCTAGATGAAATGAACCAATTCCTTAAAAGACAGAAATTATCGACTATCACACAAGAAGAAATATATGTATATATATAGTATTATATAATATGCAGTATATATAATATATAATATATATAATATTCTGATATTAGTGTGTATATATATAAAATATATATATGTTCCTTTCTCAAAGATCATTTCATTCTATTTGTGTGGGTCTAAATGGGGCTCTCCACTCTGTTACATTAATATATGTGTCTATTTTTTACTAACACTATACTGTCTTTTATTGAGCTTTACTGTAAGTCTGAATTTAAGTAGTGATAGTGCTTCAACTTTTCCTTCAATATTGTGTTGGCTATTCTGGATCTTTTGCACCTCTGTATAAATTTTAGAATCAGTGTGTCAATATCCAAACAATCTATTGGTGAAATTTTGATTAAGATTGTATTAAATTATAGGTCTAGTTGAGAATAGCTGGTATCTTGAAAATATTGAGTCTTTCTATCCATGAACAGGAATATCACTAAATTTATGTAGCTTTTCTTTGTTTTCATTCATTAGTGTTTTAGTTTTCCTCATATAACACATTTTGTTACATTTATACATATGTATTTTATGTTTGTGGAGTGCTAATATAATTGGCATTGTCTTTAATTTCAAGTTTCACTTGTTCATTGAGAAGGCAATTAAATTTTACATGTTAATCTTGTATCCTTCAAACTTGCTACAATTATTTATCACTTACAGGGAGTTTTATCTGTCAATTTTTTTTTCACATTTTCTGCATAGATGATCATGTCATCTGTGAACTAAGACAGTTTTATTTCTTCCTCTTTAATTAGTGTACCTCTTATTTTCTCTTTTTGTCTATTCCATTAGCTTGTACTTCCAGTATAAAATTTAAAAGCAGTGTTGCTCACTTGACATCCTTACCTCGTTCCTAATCTTAGTGGGAAATCTAGTTTCTCGCCATTGATTATAAGGTTAGTGCTAGATTTTTTTTTTTTTTTTTTTTAGATACTACTATTAAGGTGAGAAACATTTCTTCTATGCTTAGTTACATAAAAGCTTTTATCATGAACATATATATAGTGTCAGATGCTTTTTGCGTCTATTCATTTGATTATGTATTTTTTTCTCCAGCTGATTTTTGTCATGAATTACATTAATTGATGTTTAATGGAAAACTGACCTTTCAAACCTTGAATAAATTCCAATTGGTCATGATGTGTAATACGTTTTATTTGTTACTTGATTACATTTGCTATTATTTAGTTGTTTTAAAATTCAGATTGTAGAAAATTGGTATGATTTTTTTCTTAAATGTTTGTTAGAATTTACCACTGCACTAATTTGGGCCTGATTATTTCTGTTTTGAAATAATATTAATTATTGATTAAATTTTTATAGATATAGACCTATATAGATTATCTATTTCTTCTTGTGTGATAGTTGATAATTTCTGTCTTTTAAGGAATTGGTTCATTTCATCTAGGTTAACCAATCTGTGGTCATAGAAATGTTCACAGTATTTATTTATCATATTATAAATGTCCCTAGAAACATCCTGTCTTTCATTCCTGATATTAGTAGTTTGTGCTACTAAGTTTGGTGTATGTTCCTCTCTCTTTTTGTCTTAGTTAGCTTGGCTACGTGCTTGTGGGATTTAATGATGCTTTCAAAATATCAGCTTTGGTTTCATCAATTTTCTCTATTAATTTCCCATTTTCAGTGGGATCACTTTCTGCTCTAATTCTTATATTTCATTTCTTGTTCAAACTTTGGATTTGATTTCTTCTTATTTTTCTAACTTCCTAAAGCAGAATCTTAGACAATTGATTTTAGGTCTTTCTTCTTTTCAAATATTTGCATTTAATACTACAAACTTTCCTGTACGGCCTGCTTTCACTGCATTCTATAAATTCTGATAAGTTGTGTTTTCATTTTATGTAGTTCAAAATATTTTTAAATTTCTCTTGACTTCTTCTTTGATCTGTGAGTTATTTAACAGTGTGTTGTTTAATCTCTATCTATTTTGGGAGTTCCCATCATCTTTCTGTTACTAATTTATAGTTTAGTTATATCATGGTCTGAGAGCAGATATTGTGTGACTTCTACTCTTTTAAAATTGTCAACGAGTGTTTCGTGGTTTAAAATTTGGTCTATCTTGGTGTATGTTCCTTGTGAATTTGAAAAGAATATGTACATTCTGCTGTTGTTGGATGAAGTAGACTGTAGATGTCAATTATATCCAGTTGATTGATGGCATTATTGAGTTTAACTCTGTCTTTACTAATTTTCTGCCTACTGAATCTGTCCATTTTTGATAGAGGAATGTTGAAGTCTCCAACTATGACAGTGGATTCATCTGTTTCTCCTTGCAGTTGTATTAGCTTTTGCCTCACATAGTTTACTGTGCTGTTTTGGGTGTATATGCATCAACGACTGTTACGTTGTCTTGGAGAACTGACCTATTTGTCATGTAATCCCCTTCTTTATTCCTGATAACTTCCCTTGCTTTGAAGTCAGCTCTGTCTGAAATCAACACAGCTACTCCTGCTTTCTTATATTAGTGTTATCATGATGTATTTTTTACCATTCATTTACTTTTAATCTATATGTGTCATTACACATAAAGTGGGTTTCTTATAGACAACATGTCTATAATCAAGTTGTTAAAACTACTTATTTAGTGTTTTGTCATTTTAGAAATACTTAAAATATAAGATTAACCTTTGCTTACTTTATTGACAGATTGACAGATTTTGTGCTTGTACCATATTGAAGTTACAGAGCTATCTATTTTCTTAGATGATACCCTATCACACATCATTTTTAGAAGACTTCAACATATTCTTACATAATATGAAAGAGTAATACAATGAAAATAATTTTAAATGTATTGTACTTCTATATGGAAATACTCAGCCTTGTCAAAAACTTTATAGTCAGATGCCTACATTCATACTGGGGATCCCTTTTAGAATCTCCGTGATACAACAGTAACAATACAGACTGATTGAATTGTATTATCTCCTCAAATATTGTGGGCAGAATTGTAGCCAGGGATAAAATTTTCTGAAATATTAAACAACACTTACTAAAGACTTTGAAGAATACACTACAATCCTTCCTTGATTTACATAACAGATGCATTCCTGGAAATTTTATTGCATATTGAACTTTGCAAGAATACTATGTGCTTATATGTGAAATGGAATTTGCTTATACATTCAAATAATTTCAAAAGGATTTTCCACCTATGCATATCTACAGATATCATCCTTAAAAGCACCACTGATGCAGGAAATATGTCTTTGTGAGGATTGTCCTTAGCATTGTAGGGTAGGGAACAGCCTTTTTTCTTCATTGGTAACATTCCCCAATGATTGTGACAATCACTGTTGTGCCACATTTCCAAAATACTCCCAGGGATCAGTACCACTTTTTTTCTGAGACTCACTGATGTAAGTCATCTTATTTGTTAGACATTATTACTATCATGGTTAGTTTTACTTTCAGAGTTATATCCAATTATCACAGGTGAGTCAATCAAGCAATCATGTCTATTAAGGCTACTTTATGTAAACTTAATTCCTGTTCTTTGAAATTTTGATAGTTTCAAGCACTGGAGGTGTGTAGTTATCTTGGAGCTCCAGAATAACGCACCCCACAAAAGTCCACATCTTTATCGAAAGTCAAACATCACGTCACTGTCATTACCAAGGTTAACTGAGGTATGTACATAAAAAAGAGTATAGAAGTACCTAACACTCTAAAGGAGCCACTATTCAATCTTTTAGAACAGAAACTCATGAAAGTTTTAGTTCTAGCACCTTAGAAACTGATTGTGATTTCATAACACAATACAAACAAATATAAATAACCTTTTGTGGCAGGAGCTCTAAGTAAAGAGTGGAAAATTTACATATCTGGGAAGAAATGAGATAATCAGTCCCCAAATATAAAATTTCAGATTTTCCAAGGTTTGTTTGACTTCATTTTAATTTGTGAAGAGATAGGCTATGGTATATAGGAGGAAGATGTGTGATCGCTAGAACAAGAGATCTATTACTCTTTAAACGTGATTGACGTGGACAGTGGGAACACATCCAGGAGTATGCCTTGTAGGCACTTTTCATATCTGTCTACTAGGTCAATGAGTAGAGCACAGAAAAGACAACATGAAAGAGGAAGAATGTGAAGAGGCAAACGGTAACATATTTTCTTAATGCATATGGCCTCTCTTCACAATCTTTATTAAATTTTTGGCCCCACGCAGTGAGAATATCTATGTCAAGTTGTGTAACCCTTCCACATTTTTTCCAAAAATGTCCTCAAATATTCGTTATTAAAATATTCTTCCTAATTGGTGTTTTTCTACTATTAAGGGAAAATATTACATAGATAAGCTGGTTATTATGGAGCAAGGTAAACATACTATGGAAAAAAGACAGAGACAAAGCATTTAGGAGAGCAGTTTACTACTAAAGATTGTGTGCAGGAGAATAAAAGTATATCACATATTCACAGTGTTTCTGGGGTGAAAATTTAAAAAACTGTCTATAGTGGAAAGATAACAATTTTCTAACCATAATATTTATTTATTTATTTATTTATTTTTATTTATTTATTTATGTATTTATTTATTTATTCATTTATTTATTTGTTTATTTTTGTGAGACTGAGTCTCTCTCTGTTGCCCAGGCTGGAGTTCAGAGGCCCAATCTTGGCTCACTACAATCCTCAGCTCCCAGCTTCAGGCAATTCTCCTGCTTCAGCCTCCCTACTAGCTGGGATTATAGGTGTGAGCCACCGCACCCGGCCTCTACCATAATTTTTAAATCTGCAAAAATTATCACGTATTTTGAGGCTTCAGCCTCACAAAAGTAAAGGGAAATTGCTTTGGTTACAGACTGAGTAACTTCACAAAATATGGCTCGAGTTTTAGATATTTGGGTGACCAGAAGCAGATAGGATGCCTTTGTGTTATAATTTTAAAAATTTATCTCAGGGATTAAAGTTTCAAAGTGCTGCCTTTTTAAAACAATCGCTGACTGCTAGATGTAAGATGAATATTAAATTATACTGAAGACAAGAGAAAATGTCAGTGTTGCTCTCGCAATAAAAATAAAAGTAGGGAGCACTTAGCACTGCTGTGTGCCATCTAAGTTATCAACCTATCATAGCATGTGCAATTCTCACATTAATTCTATTAACCGTGCTTAGCTTCATTCCCAGTTAAAGATGAGGAAACTGAAGCACCTGTTGGACACCTGATTGCTGAAGTTACAGAGTGACTAAAAGCAAATTTTTAAAGCAATTGTATATTTATTTTCCATTTAATCATTTTATTAGAATTGACATATTCTTTATTTTATTTTATTTATTTTTTTACTATACTTTAAGTTCTGGGGTACATGTGCATAACGTGCAGGTTTGTTACATATATATACTTGTGCCATGTTGGTGTGCTGCACCCATCAACTCGTCAGCACCCATCAACTCGTCATTTATATCAGGTGTAACTCCCAATGCAATCCCTACCCCCTCGCCCCTCCCCGTGATAGGCCCCAGTGTGAGATGTTCCCCTTCCCGAGTCCAAGTGATCTCATTGTTCAATTCCCACCTATGAGTGAGAACATGTGGTGTTTGGTTTTCTGTTCTTACAATAGTTTGCTTAGAATGATGGTTTCCAGCACATCCATGTCCCTACAAAGGACTCAAACTCACCCTTTTTTATGGCTGCATAGTATTCCATGGTGTATATGTGCCACATTTTCTTTTTTTTTTTTTTTTTTTTTTTTTTTTTTTTTTTTTTTTTTTTTTTTTATTATACTTTAAGTTCTTGGGTACATGTGCATAACGTGCAGGTTTGTTACATATGTATACTTATGCCATGTTGGTGTGCTGCACCCATCAACTCGTCAGCACCCATCAATTCATCATTTATATCATGTATAACTCCCCAATGCAATCCCTCCCTCCTCCCCCCTCCCCATGATAGACCCCAGTGTGTGATGTTCCCCTTCCCGAGTCCAAGTGATCTCATTGTTCAGTTCCCACCTATGAGTGAGAACATGCGGTGTTTGGTTTTCTCTTCTTGTGATAGTTTGCTAAGAATGATGGTTTCCAGCTGCATCCATGTTTTATGGCTGCATAGTATTCCATGGTGTATATGTGCCACATTTTCTTAATCCAGTCTGTCACTGATGGACATTTGGGTTGATTCCAAGTCTTTGCTATTGTGAATAGTGCCGCAATAAACATATGTGTGCATGTGTCTTTATAGCAGCATGATTTATAATCCTTTGGGTATATATCCAGTAATGGGATGGCTGGGTCATATGGTACTTCCAGTTCTAGATCCTTGAGGAATCGCCATACTGTTTTCCATAATGGTTGAACTAGTTTACAATCCCACTAACAGTGTAAAAGTGATCCTATTTCTCCACATCCTCTCCAGCACCTGTTGTTTCCTGACTTTTTAATGATTGCCATTCTAACTGGTGTGAGATGGTATCTCATTGTGGTTTTGATTTGCGTTTCTCTGATGGCCAGTGATGATGAGCATTTTTTCATGTGTCCGTTGGCTGTATGAATGTCTTCTTTTGAGAAATGTCTGTTCATAACCTTTGCCCACTTTTTGATGGGGTTGTTTGTTTTTTTCTTGTAAATTTGTTTGAGTTCTTTGTAGATTCTGGATATTAGCCCTTTGTCAGATGAGTAGATTGCAAAAATTTTCTCCCATTCTGTAGGTTGCCTGTTCACTCTGATGGTAGTTTCTTTTGCTGTGCAGAAGCTCTTTAGTTTAATTAGATCCCATTTGTCAATTTTGGCTTTTGTTGCCATTGCTTTTGGTGTTTTAGACATGAAGTCCTTGCCCATGCTTATGTACTGAATGATATTGCCTAGGTTTTCTTCTAGGTTTTTTATGGTTGCAGGTCTAACATTTAAGTCTCTAATCCATCTTGAATTAATTTTCATATAAGGAGTAAGGAAAGGATCCAGTTTCAGCTTTCTACTTACGGCTAGCCAATTTTCCCAGCACCATTTATTAAATAGGGAATCCTTTCCCCATGTCTTGTTTTTCTCAGGTTTGTCAAAGATCAGATGGCTGTAGATGTGTGGTATTATTTCTGAGGACTCTGTTCTGTTCCATTGGTCTATATCTCTGTTTTGGTACCAGTACCCTGCTGTTTTGGTTACTGTAGCCTTGTAGTATAGTTTGAAGTCAGTTATCGTGATGCCTCCGTCTTTGTTCTTTTGATTTAGGATTGTCTTGGCAATGCGGGCTCTTTTTTGGTTCCATATGAACTTTAAAGCAGTTTTTTCCAATTCTGTGGAGAAACTCATTGGTAGCTTGATGGGGATGGCATTGAATCTATAAATAACCTTGGGCAGTATGGGCAGTATTGATTCTTGCTATCCATGAGCATGGTATGTTCTTCCATTCGTTTGTGTCCTCTTTTATTTCACTGAGCAGTGGTTTGTAGTTCTCCTTGAAGAGGTCCTTTACATCCCTTGTAAGTTGGATTCCTAGGTATTTTATTCTCTTTGAAGCAATTGTGAATGGAAGTTCATTCCTGATTTGGCTCTCTGTTTGTCTGTTACTGGTGTATAAGAATGCTTGTGATTTTTGCACATTAATTTTGTATGCTGAGACTTTGCTGAATTTGCTTATCAGCTTAAGGAGATTTTAGGCTGAGACAATGGGGTTTTCTAAATATACAATCATGTCATCTGCAAACAGGGACAATTTGACTTCTTCTTTTCCTAACTGAATACCCTTGATTTATTTCTCTTGCCTGATTGCCCTAGCCAGAACTTCCAACACTATGTTGAATAGGAGTGGTGAGAGAGGGCATCCCTGTCTTGTGCCAGATTTCAAAGGGAATTTTTCCAGTTTTTGCCCATTCAGTATGATACTGGCTGTGGGTTTATCATAAACAGCTCTTATTATTTTGAGGTACGTTCCATCAATACCGAATTTATTGAGCGTTTTTAGCATGAAGGGCTGTTGAATTTTGTCAAAGGCCTTTTCTGCATCTATTGAGATAATCATGTGGTTTTTGTCTTTGGTTCTGTCTATATGCTGGATTACATTTATTGATTTGCGTATGTTGAACCAGCCTTGCATCCGAGGGATGAAGCCCACTTGATCATGGTGGATAAGCTTTTTGATGTGCTGCTGGATCCGGTTTGCCAGTATTTTATTGAGGATTTTTGCATCGATGTTCATCAGGGATATTGGTCTAAAATTCTCTTTTTTTCTTGTGTCTCTGCCAGGCTTTGGTATCAAGATGATGTTGGCCTCATAAAATGAGTTAGGGAGGATTCCCTCTTTTTCTATTGATTGGAATAGTTTCAGAAGGAAGGTACCAGCTCCTCCTTGTACCTCTGGTAGAATTCAGCTGTGAATCCATCTGGTCCTGGACTTTTTTTGTTTGGTAGGCTATTAATTATTGCCTCAATTTCAGAGCCTGTTATTGGTCTATTCAGGGATTCAGCTTCTTCCTGGTTTAGTCTTGGAAGAGTGTAAGTGTCCAGGAAATTATCCATTTCTTCTAGATTTTCTAGTTTATTTGTATAGAGGTGTTTATAGTATTCTCTGATGGTAGTTTGTATTCCTGTGGGGTCAGTGGTGATATCCCCTTTATCATTTTTTATTGTGTCTATTTGATTCTTCTCTCTTTTCTTCTTTATTAGTCTTGCTATTGGTCGATCAATTTTGTTGATCTTTTCAAAAAACCAACTCCTGGATTCATTGATTTTTTGGAGGGTTTTTTGTGCCTCTATCTCCTTCAGTTCTGCTCTGATCTTAGTTATTTCTTGCCTTCTGCTAGCTTTTGAATGTGTTTGCTCTTGCTTCTCTAGTTCTTTTAATTGTGATGTTAGAGTGTCAACTTTAGATCTTTCCTGCTTCCTCTTGTGGGCATTTAGTGCTATAAATTTCCCTCTACACACTGCTTTAAATGTGTCCCAGAGATTCTGATATGTTGTATCTTTGTTCTCATTGGTTTCAAAGAACATCTTTATTTCTGCCTTCATTTTGTTATACACCCAGTAGTCATTCAGGAGCAGGTTGTTCAGTTTCCATGTAGTTGAGCGGTTTTGATTGAGTTTCTTAGTCCTGAGTTCTAGTTTGATTGCACTGTGGTCTGAGAGACAGTTTGTTATAATTTCTGTTTTTGTACATTTGCTGAGGAGTGCTTTACTTCCAATTATGTGATCAATTTTGGAATAAGTGTGATGTGGTGCTGAGAAGAATATATATTCTGTTGATTTGGGGTGGAGAGTTCTGTAGATGTCTATTAGGTCTGCTTGCTGCAGAGATGAGTTCAATTCCTGGATATCCTTGTTAACTTTCTGTCTCGTTGATCTGTTTAATGTTGACAGTGGAGTGTTGAAGTCTCCCATTATTATTGTATGGGAGTCTAAGTCCCTTTGTAAGTCTCTAAGGACTTGCTTTATGAATCTGGGTGCTCCTGTATTGGGTGCATATATATTTAGGATAGTTAGCTCTTCCTGTCGAATTGATACCTTTACCATTATGTAATGGCCTTCTTTGTCTCTTTTGATCTTTGATGGTTTAAAGTCTGTTTTATCAGAGACTAGGATTGCAACCCCTGCTTTTTTTTGTTCTCCATTTGCTTGGTAGATCTTCCTCCATCCCTTTATTTTGAGCCTATGTATGTCCCTGCATGTGAGATGGGTCTCCTGAATACAGCAGACTGATGGGTCTTGACTCTTTATCCAGTTTGCCAGTCTGTGTCTTTTAATTGGAGTATTTAGTCCATTTACATTTATGGTTAATATTGTTATGTGTGAACTTGATCCTGCCATTATGATATTAACTGGTTATTTTGCTCGTTAGTTGATGCAGTTTCTTCCTAGCCTTGATGGTCTTTACATTTTGGCATGTTTTTGCAATGGCTGGTACCGGTTATTCCTTTCCAAGTTTAGTGCTTCCTTCAGGGTCTCTTGTAAGGCAGGCCTGGTGGTGACAAAATCTCTAAGCATTTGCTTATCTGTAAAGGATTTTATTTCTCCTTCACTTATGAAACTTAGTTTGGCTGGATATGAAATTCTGGGTTGAAAATTCTTTTCTTTAAGTATGTTGAATATTGGCCCCCACTCTCTTCTGGCTTGTAGACTTTCTGCCGAGAGATCTGCTGTTAGTCTGATGGGCTCCCCTTTGTGGGTAACCCGACCTTTCTATCTGGCTGCCCTTAAGATTTTTTCCTTCATTTCAACTTTGCTGAATCTGGCAATTGTGTGTCTTAGAGTTGCTCTTCTTGAGGAGTATCTTTGTGGCGTTCTCTGTATTTCCTGAATTTGAATGTTGGCCTGCCCTACTAGGTTGGGGAAGTTCTCCTGGATGATATCCTGAAGAGTGTTTTCCAACTTGGTTCCATTTTCTCCCTCACTTTCAGGCACCCCAATCAGATGTACATTTGGTCTTTTTACATAATCCCATACTTCTTGCAGGCTTTATTCATTTCTTTCTCTTCTTTTTTCTTTAGACTTCTCTTGTCACTTCATTTCATTCATTTGATCCTCAATCGCTGATACTCTTTCTTCCAGTTGATGGAGTCAGTTACTGAAGGTTGTGCATTTGTCACATATTTCTCGTGTCATGCTTTTCATCTCTGTCAGTTCGTTTATGGCCTTCTCTGCATTAATCATTCTGGTTATCAATTCTTCCACTCTTTTTTCAAGATTTTTAGTTTCTTTGCACTGGGTACGTAATTCCTCCTTTAGCTCTGAGAAGTTTGATGGTCTGAAGCCTTCTTCTCTCATCTCATCAGAGTCATTCTCTGTCCAGCTTTGATCCGTTGCTGGCGATGAGCTGCGTTCCTTTGGAGGGGGAGATGCGCTCTTATTCTTTGAATTTACAGCCTCTCTGCCCTGCTTTTTCCCCATCTTTGTGGTTTTATCTGCCTCTGGTTGTTGATGATGGTGACATGCTGGTGGGGTTTTGGTGTGGGTGTCCTTCCTGTTTGTTAGTTTTCCTTCTAAGAGTCAGGACCCTCAGCTGTAGGTCTGTTGGAGATTGCTTGTGGTCCACTCCAGACCCTGTTTGCCTGGGTGTCAGCAGCAGAAGCTGCAGAAGATAGAATACTGCTGAACAGGGAGTGTACCTGTCTGATTCCTGCTTTGGAAGCTTCCTCTCAGGGGTGTACTCCAACGTGTGATGTGTGGGGTGTCAGTCTGCCCCTAGTGGAGGATGTCTCCCAGTTAGGCTACTCAGGGGTCAGGGACCCACTTGAGCAGGCAGTCTGTCCGTTCTCAGATCTCAACCTTGGTGTTGGGAGATCCACTGCTCTCTTCAAAGCTGTCAGACAGAGTCGTTTGTGTCTGCAGGGGTTTCTGCTGCTTTTTTTGTTGTTGTTGTTTAGCTGTGCCCTGTCCCCAGAGGTGGAGTCTACAGAGGCTGGTAGGCCTCCTTGAGCTGCTGTGAGCTCCACCCAGTTCGATCTTCCCAGGGCTTTGTTTACCTACTTAAGCCTCAGCAATGGTGGGCGCCCCTCCCCCAGCCTCGCTGCTGCCTTGCAGTTAGATCACAGACTGCTGTGCTAGCAATGAGGAAGGCTCCGTGGGCATGGGACCCTCCCAACCAGCTGTGGGATATAATCTCCTGGTGTGCCTTTTTGCTTAAAGCGCAGTATTGGGGTGGGAGTTACCCGATTTTCCAGGAATTGTGTGTCTCAGTTCCCCTGGCTAGGAAAAGGGATTGCCTTCCCCCTTGCACTTCCCAGGTGAGGGATGCCTCACCCTGCTTCAGCTCTCGCTGGTTGGGCTGCAACAGCTGACCAGCACCGATTGTCCGGCACTCCCTAGTGAGATAAACCCAGTACCTCAGTTGAAAATGCAGAAATCACGTGTCTTCTGTGTCTCTCGTGCTGGGAGCTGGAGACTGGAGCTGTTCCTATTCGGCCATCTTGCTCCACCCCCCAGAGTTGACATATTCTTATAAGAACATTGTTTAATGAATAAAGGGTTATATTTTATTATGTTTGAAATACAAACATCTATAACTGTAGAATCTATATCTTGTATTAGTATCTCAGCAAGATAATGGGCTGTATGTTACTGATAAAAACTAACAAAATAAACTTCCCAACATAAGATAAAATATAAATAAGTTAACACAATACACACATACAGTGACAGAGAGAGACGTGGATATATGCACAGAGAACTTTATGTTGAAAGTTATAATATGTTAATCAAATAAGGGAAACTTTCAATAAATGAAGACACATTATGTTCATGCAGAAGAAGATTTAGTACCTTAAATATGTTATTTCTGCCCCCAGAAAATAATCTATAAAATCAATGCTCTTCTACTGAATTTATGAAAAGCTTTTATCATAAATTTTGACAAGGTGATTCAGAAGTTTATACAAATGGAAAATAACAAGAATAGCTAAGCAATCCTGAAGAAGAACTTGCATGGATATGTGCAACCAAATATGAGAATGTATTATAAGTTCTTGTAAAATATTTGCAGGATATTTGTGCTGGAGTAGGAATATAGACTGATGATAGAGCAGAGTAGAAAGTCCAGAAACAGATTTTCACATATTCACAAATCTGACATGTTAGCTATGAAAGTAACATTGAATAAATAATGGGAAATAAAGAATATCCAAAAGCTGGTACTTAAAAATCTGTTTTTCCTGTGACAGAAAAGTTAAATTGGATCATTATTTCATATCACACACAAAAATCAATTACATATAGCTTAAGGGGTGAAATGTGAAAGACAATTCCTTGAAACTTTTAGAGGAAAATATAGAATATAATTATGAAATTAAAAGATACAGTATTTTTGAAATAAAGCATAGAAAATCTAAACCATACATACGCATATTAATAAATTTAATTATAATACAATTTTGAGAACTTTCAGTTTTCTGTAGAAAAAATGCTATTCATAAATTGAAGGAAGAGATTTACAACACATATAGTTAACAAAGAATTTTTATTCATAAAGTTATTGGTTCGGTACAGTGGCGCACACCTGTAATCCCAGCACTTTGAGAAGCTGAGGTTGGAGAATCACTTGAGCCCAGGAATTAGAGACCAGCCTAGGCAATATAGCAAGACCCTGTCACTGCAAAATAAAAATTGAAAAATAAAATAAAGTAAAATAAACAGCTAGGGGTGGTGGTGCACACCTGTAGTCCCAACTTCTTGGGAGTCTGAGGTGGGAAGATCCCTTGAGCCCAGGAGTTGAAGGCTGCAATGAGCTATGATCCTGCATTGAATTCTAGCCTATGCAATACAGTGAGATTCTGTCTCTTAAAAAAATTAAAACTTATGAAAAGTTGCTACAAATCAAAAGGTAAAGAATCAATAGAAATGTAGAGAAATTAAGCGAACATAATTTCGAAAAGGAGTAATCATGAAAGATGGATTAAGAGAAAACATCTATTCTTGAAGAAAACCGGGTATCTGAGACATCAATGCCTAGTAGAAGTGAATAGAGAAACTCAGTGTGTTGTGCATGATCATGCCTCAAATCATTACTGGGCACACATTGAAATCATCATCTTATCATATTAAAAGGCCAGGAGTTTCTTGTCCTCAGAATAAAGTCACCCTTTTAATGGCCTACCTGCCTCTACACCTCTATCTTTGTCTGATAATGACCACTTCTCTAAAAAATCTTCTGTGAGAATATCTTATCAAGCTTTTCTCCCAACTTTTGTCATTTCCCAAAAGAAACCTGTGTGTCACAGTTTATTTCTTATCTCTTTAATTTCCTTACGGCTCTATATAATTCCTGTTTTAAGCATAATTTCCACCACTCTCCAACACTTAAAAACTTTCCCTTGTCCTTGGAACATACAGTATGTCATCAATCCACTTACTTATGTCCTTAACCCTTTCTCTGATCATTCTCTTCTCCTCCTTTTAAGTAAGCCCGAATCTCCTGTGGGACCTCATATGCTCTCCCTATAAGTTCTCTTATATGGTTGGTGTTTGTGTTCTGAGATCAGTGGATCTAATAGATCCAAATAATCATTTTTTCTTCTTGTCCTTATTACTATTTTCAAACCACTTTTATTATTTCCCATATAAATCACCCAGTTTTGAATCCCATATCAAAGACTCACTTCCTAGACAACCTATGAAATAGTAAAAAGTATTGGCAAACCATATATTTGATAAAGGGTTAACATCCAGAGTATATAAGGAACTCAATTCAATAGCAAAAATCTAACCAAACTGATTTAAAATGGGCAAAGGACTTGGGTGGATATTTCTCGAAAGAAGATATGCAAATAAGAAACAGGCATATGAAAACATGCTTAGCATTACTAATCATTAGGGAAATTCAAAGTTAAATTACGAGATACTACCTCACATCTATCTACAATGAGATGGTACCTCACACCTGTCCACAATATTACCACACACCTGTTAGAACGACGATCATCAAAATGATGAAAGATAGCAAGTGTTGGCAAGAATGTAGAGAAAAGGGAACCCTTGTATACTGTTTGTGGAAATGTAGTTGGGCCAGCTTAAGAAAAATCTTATGAAAAACCAGTATAAAGATTCCTCAAAAATGTAAAAGTAGAACTACCATATGACGCAGCTATCCTATTATTGGGTATATATTCAAAGGTAATGAAATCAGTATCTCAAAGAGGTAGCTGTACTCCCATGTTCAATGCAACATTATTCACAATAGCCAAGATATGCAATCAATCTATCCATCAATGGATGAATGGATAAGGAAAACGCACTATATACACAATTAAAAACAATGCAGCCTTTGAAAGAGAAGCAAATTCTTCCATTTGAGACAACATGGATGAACTTGAAATGCATTATGTTGAGTCAGGCACAGAAAGGAAAATACTATATTATCTTATATGAGGAATCTAAAAAACTCAATCTCTCTAGAAGCTATAGTCAAACTCTAAACTTTACAGAAGTAGACAGTAGAATGGTGATTACCAGGGGCTGGGTGGGGAGCTTTGAGGGGGACATTAGTCAAAAGAAACAAAACTTGAGTTAGATAGGAGGAACACATTCAAGAGATATATTGTGCAACATGGTAACATGGTGACTATAGTTAATAACAACATACTGTATTCTTGAAAAGTGTTAAGAGAATCGAATTCAAAAGGTCACATTCTCCACACCTTCTCAAACACTTCTTTGGTCACACCCTAGTCTTTGTAACTACAATAATGGTATCCATTCTATTACCCCAATTTCACAATGCGAATGACCACCATTTCCAATCTTTCCAGCTCACTTTGCTTAATACTATGACTCTGAAAGTAGTTTAGAACCCCACTAATATTTGATCTTACTACCTTTTTCATACCTATACACTTTCCCCTTATAATCACTTGCCTTTTTTGCTCAGCTTTAAATCACTAGTGTATCTTTATCATCATTTTATTTCATGTACATTCAACTCTTCATTCCTTCCCTTGCTTCGTACACTTACATGACAAAAATCACGATTATATTTAATTCTAACTCTGTACTTATTGCACATTGGCACCTATAAAATCAAATATAGCTGGAGCAAAACAGAGCTACACATTTTAAAGTTGTGTGGCCTGGTAATGATACTGTATTTGTCTTATCCATTGATTTTCTTACACTTATAATTTTTCCTATCTTTTTTTTTTCTTCAAATTTCCAAATATTCTTCCAACAATCACTCTCTGGAGATAATTTTGCTTCTGAGTTTACTAAGAAAATAGAAGTAAACATATGATAATTTGCATTAGTTTCTACCACCATATTTATCTACCCACCTACATCCAACTTATTTACTCTGCTTTTTTTTCCTATTAACATTGATTGTCCAAATTCCTAAAAGTGAAATGGTTGTGAGGGGAAATCATTTCACTTTTTTGCTAAATCCCACCCATCAGTCTCCTGAGTTAATTCTTCCTTCTCTACTGAATGATTCCTATAAGCATACAAACATGCTGTAATGTCTCTCACATTCAGTGAGACTATGGCAGCAATCATCCCGATTATTCAGACATTTCCTCTTGAAAAACAGAAAATAACAGAGAACACCATACAACTGTCAACTTCACAGAACCCACAAACTTTACATCGTAAGGAGGCTCCCTAGGAAATACACTGTATTTTTTTTTTATTATACTTTAAGTTCTAGGGTACATGTGCACAACGTGCAGGTTTGTTACATATGTATACATGTGCCATGCTGGTGTGCTGCACCCATTAACTCGTCATTTACTTTAGGTATATCTCCTAATTCTATCCCTCCCCCTTCCCCACTCCCCACAATAGGACCCGGTGTGTGATGTTCCCCTTCCTGTGTCCAAGTGATCTCATTGTTCAATTCCCACCTATGAGTGAGAACATGCGGTATTTGGTTTTCTGTTCTTGTGATAGTTTGCTGAGAATGATGGTTTTCAGCTGCATCCATGTCCCTACAAAGGACACAAACTCATCCTTTTTTATGGCTGCATAGTATTCCGTGGTATATATGTGCCACATTTTCTTAATCCAGTCTGTCACTGATGGACATTTGGGTTGATTCCAGGTCTTTGCTATTGTGAATAGTGCCGCAATAAACATATGTGTGCATGTGTCTTTATAGCAGCATGACTTATAATCCTTTGGGTATATCCCCAGTAATGGAATGGCTGGGTTAAATGGCGTTTCGAGTTCTAGATCCTTGAGGAATCACCACACTGTTTTCCACAATGGTTGAACTAGTTTACAGTCCCACCAACAGTGTAAAAGTGTTCCTATTTCTCCACATCCTCTCCAGCACCTGTTGTTTCCTGATTTTTTAATGATTGCCATTCTAATTGGTGTGAGATGGTATCTCATTGTGGTTTTGATTTGCATTTGTCTGATGGCAAATGATGACGAGCATTTTTTCATGTGTCTGTTGGCTGTATGAATGTCTTTTGAGAAGTGTCTGTTCATATCCTTTGCCTACTTTTTGATGGGGTTGTTTGTTTTTTTCCTTGTAAATTTGATTCTGTAAGACAGAGATTGGTCTACTATTAGGAGATTTATTGGAGAATGTTCTCAGAATAAACACTTTTAAGGAGTAAACAGCAGTATTGGGCAGAAAGAGAAATGAAAGAATCATACAGTTACAACAAATCTTAGTTACTGTAAAAGATTATGACAGAGGTCACTTGTCTGGAGTTAGGATGGCCCTTCAGGGTTGTTCCAAGTTAAGGTGAGCCATTTGGGTTTCTGTGGTGCCATATTGCCCAGAAACTGGATTCAGGCTGTCCTTGGAGAGAGGCACAACCCTCAGTGAGCCAGGTCCCTTTAGCTGAGGACAATTCCTGAAGCGGAACTCAGCATTGCCTGGAAGAATGTGCCCCTCCTTTCTAAAACGATATCTGAGTGGTATGCCCACAGTAAATAGCTACATTATATTTTCAGAACAAATAAAAAGCAGGAAATTTAAAATATCAAATTGTGTGTAAACCTCCCTAAGGTAGAGATAAATAGGAAACCCATGTGGGTGATAACTGACTCCCCTCTCTTTCATATCCCCAATCTAAGGTGTATCCACCTCTTATCTCCTCCACTCAAGCTAGCATCCAAGTAATTAATATTCAAAATTATCTAAAATGCAGTAACAGCCTCTTCACTGGTCTCTGTACTACCACCCTTTCCCCACGTTATTCAATTCTTACTGCAGGGAATTAAGTGATCTTATTAAACATAAATTATCTTTGCATCACCTCCAAATTAAGAACCTTCTATCTCATTCAAAATAAAAGATAAAGTCTTTCCATGGACCTGTAAGACCCCCTGTATAATATGGTCCTGAATATTGTGGCCCCTCGTGATCAGATATCCTCCTTGTCCCTAGGTCCTACCAACCTGGTGTCCTTACTGTTCCCAGGACAGTCCAGGCATTGTTTTGCTTCAAAGCATTTGCAAATGATGTATCCCTTTTTTGTATGTCTTCCTCATGTAACAGCATCACTCACTTCCATATCTCCTTCTGATCTTTATTCTATTCACCTTCTCAGTAAGTCCTTCCCTAACTACTTGATTTCAATTTGTTGTATCTTGATACCACTTAATATTACATATTTACTTAAATTTCTTATTTATTGCCTGCTTTCTCCAACTAAAATGGTAGCTAGAAATCATTCTTAATTATTGTCTATCTTTTAGAGTAGACATCCCATCCAAAAATCTAAATTTGGCATCTGCCACAAAAATATATCTTGATTCTTCTCGCCTTATCCATTTGTGCCACTGTGGTCCCAGTCACCATCACCTCATCACCTTTTGCTTCAAATGCTGCATTCTTCTAACTGCATTTGGTATTTCCACACCCCTTCCCCAACCCTTCTGTTTTCTCCTCACAGGGCAGCCAGAGTGATACTTTGAAAATATGAGTAAGGCCACATCACATCCCTGTAAAAAAAAAAAAAAAAAAAAAAGCTATAACACTGACAACAAAATCTAAATTTCTTAACATGTCCTACAAGGCTCTAACCTCATATCTTATCACCTTCTGTCCACTCGTTTCACTAGAATAAAAAATGTATAATGAAGGAAAGTTATTTTTGTCTCTTCTGTTTACTTCTATACTACTAGTACCTAAAAAGGTATCTAGCTCATGGCAAGAACTTAACAAATAATTGTTGCATTCAGTTCTCATCATGCATATATTATTTTTCATTCTCGTGTTGCAAACTGCATTTCCAATACTGGCTTCAGCACAGGAACGGAAAACTAAACACCACATGTTCTCACTCATAAGTGGGAGGTGTAACAATGAGAATACATGGACACAGGGAGAGGAACATCACATACCAGGGCCTGTCGAGAGGTGGGGGACAAGGGGAGGGATAGCATCAGGACAAATACCTAATGCATGCAGGGCTTAAAACCTAGATGACGGGTTGATGAGTGTAGCAAACCACCACGGCACATGTATACCTACGTAACAAACCTGCATGTTCAGCACATGTATCCCAGAACTGGAAGTTTAAAAATATTCTAATTTCATTTATTTTTTCATAAGGTGACTTGACATTTCTCCCAATCAAAAGGTAAAACCTGTTTTCTTGCCTTAAAATCTGGATAGAATTATGACTAGAGCAGAAATTATGCTGTGTGATCTCCAAGGCTAGTCATGAAAAGCAATACAATATTTTCCTAATTGTCTTAAAACATTCACTCTTAAAACTAGGCAATCAAACTGCAAAGAAACGGACATAGTGCATGAAAAAGCCCACATATTGAAGAACTGACACATGGCCCTTGGCCCTAGTTGAGTTCTCATATGTGAGTGAGTCATCCTGAACATAAATGGTCTAGCCCTTAATTAGCCATCACAATTAATTCCTCATAAAATAGAGATAAGTCATCCCCACTAAATGTTGTCTAAATTAAAGATGTGTGAGCAAAATAAGTGATTGTTATTTTTTATACCACTAAGATTTGGGGAAGTTCATTACGTGGCATCAGTAACTAGAACACTTCAGTACATTCTACTTTCAATTCCTACCTACTCTCAGGTCTTTTTAACTGCAGTTTCCTCTACCTAGAAATTTTTTCACTTACAATTCCCTTGTCTTGTGTTCTTATGAGACAAATGAGGGCACAAGGTAGTCGAGTCTCTCTGTTCATACGGCACCTTCCTTTTCCTCAAATGTTTGGGTTTAGCTGCAGCAATAACAATCAAACCAACAATCTCCAATAGCAGTTACAAAATTAAATGTTTTTGTTTTTGTTTTATCTTATACACAGACATCTGAGACACTTAGGTTTTGCATTTGTGCAATGCTTCAGAGATGCTATGGAAGATCTCTCTCTTTGTTGTTTTTTGTTTCTGTTTGTAATTATTTTTTCACTTTCAGTTACATATAGAAGGTAGGGATAAAGAATGAAATGCCTCATGTCAGCTCCATCAGCTACCATTAAATTATTATTCAGATGTGCCATACAATAAAGTCTATTTTTAATTAATTGATAAAAATTTGTCATAACATTGCCCTTAACTGCATTGGAAAATAATATATTTTAAATAAGAGTATCAATATCTTACTCATAATTTTATAGGTCTATATTAAATAGCATTTTATATATATTTGGTTGAATAAAATACATTATTAAAAATAATTTTACCTGTTTTAAAACTTTTATTTATTTATTTATTTATTTATTTATTTATTTATTTATTTATTATACTTTAAGTTCTAGGGTACATGTGCATAACGTGCAGGTTTGTTACATATGTATACTTGTGTCATGTTGGTGTGCTGCACCCATCAACCCGTCAGCACCCATCAATTCATCATTTATATCATGTATAACTCCCAATGCAATCCCTCCTCCCTTCCCCCTCCCCATGATAGGCCCCAGTGTGTGATGTTCCCCTTCCCGAGTCCAAGTGATGTCATTGTTCAGTTCCCACCTATGAGTGAGAACATGCGGTGTTTGGTTTTCTGTTCTTGTGATAGTTTGCTAAGCGTGATGGTTTCCAGCTGCATCCATGTCCCTACAAAGGACACAAACTCATCCTTTTTTATGGCTGCATAGTATTCCGTGGTATATATGTGCCACATTTTCTTAATCCAGTCTGTCACAGATGGACATTTGGGTTGATTCCAAGTCTTTGCTATTGTGAATAGTGCCACAATAAACATACGTGTGCATGTGTCTTTGTAGTAAAATAATTTATAATCCTTTGGGTATATACCCAGTAGTGGGATGGCTGGGTCATATGGTACATTTAGTTCTAGATCCTTGAGGAATTGCCAAAGACAAGAACCACATGATTATCGCAATAGATGCAAAAAGGCCTTTGACAAAATTCAACAGCCCTTCATGCTAAAAACGCTCAATAAATTCGGTATTGATGGAACATATCTCAAAATAATAAGAGCTATTTATGATAAACCCACAGCCAGTATCATACTGAATGGGCAAAAACTGGAAAAATTCCCTTTGAAAACTGGCCCAAGACAGGGATGCCCTCTCTCACCACTCCTATTCAACATAGTGTTGGAAGTTCTGGCTAGGGCAATCAGGCAAGAGAAAGAAATCAAGGGTATTCAGTTAGGAAAAGAAGAAGTCAAATTGTCCCTGTTTGCAGATGACATGATTGCATATTTAGAAAACCCCATCGTCTCAGCCCCAAAGCTCCTTAAGCTGATAAGCAACTTCAGCAAAGTCTCAGGATACAAAATTAATGTGCAAAAATCACAAGCATTCTTATACACCAGTAACAGACAAGCAGAGACCCAAATCAGGAATGAACTTACATTCACAATTGCTTCAAAGAGAATAAAATACCTAGGAATCCAACTTACAAGGGATGTAAAGGACCTCTTCAAGGAGAACTACAAACCACTGCTCAGTGAAATCAAAGAGGACACAAACAAATGGAAGAACACACCTTGCTCATGGATAGGAAGAATCAATATCGTGAAATGGCCATACTGCCCAAGGTTATTTATAGATTCAATGCCATCCCCATCAAGCTACCAATGACGTTCTTCACAGAATTGGAAAAAACTGCTTTAAAGTTCATATGGAACCAAAAAAGAGCCCGCATTGCCAAGACATTCCTAAATCAAAAGGACAAAGATGGAGGCATCACGATAACTGACTTCAAACTATACTACAAGGCTACAGTAACCAAAACAGCATGGTACTGGTACCAAAACAGAGCTACAGACCAATGGAACAGAACAGAGTCCTCAGAAATAATACCACACATCTACAGCCATCTGATCTTTGACAAACCTGAGAGAAACAAGAAATGGGGAAAGGATTCCCTATTTAATAAATGGTGCTGGGAAAATTGGCTAGCCATAAGTAGAAAGCTGAAACTGGATCCTTTCCTTACTCCTTATGTGAAGATTAATTCAAGATGGATTAGAGACTGAAATGTTAGACCTAATACCATAAAAACCCTAGAAGAAAATCTAGGTAGTACCATTCAGGACATAGGCATGGGCAAGGACTTCATGTCTAAAACACCAAAAGCAACGGCAGCAAAAGCCAAAATTGACAAATGGGATCTAATTAAACTAAAGAGCTTCTGCACAGCAAAAGAAACTACCATCAGAGTGAACAGGCAACCTACAGAACGGGAGAACATTTTTGCAATCTACTCATCTGACAAAGGGCTAATATCCAGAATCTACAAAGAACTCAAACAAATTTAAAACTTTTTTAACGTGGCTACTAGAAAATTTTAAATTTTAAATATATGATTCACATTATATTTTATTGAATAATATTGTTCTAAATGGAACAATCATCAACATACAAATTTCATACTGAGGAACAACACAATGTAACTGAAAATCACACATTTGGGAAACAGACCACAGATAGGTTTGAAATTATTAGGAATATGGACTTGAGCTTATAATTTTTTCACTAAGGTTTAGATTACATACTTGTAAATTAGTAAAAGAAATATTAGCCTTGCAAAATTGTCAATAATAATCAGTTGTTTCTAGAAAGGTTAACACACTGTTGGTACTTCAAAAAATGCTTTTTCAATATATGGTTTCTCACAGAACTAATTTTAGTAAGTATTATGGTATTTATTCTATGTAGTACACTTAGATTGGCACCCTCGTGCCAATATGGCAAAGGTTAACAAAAAATGACCTAAAAGACCTTGTAGAACAATAGAGAATATACATAATAAGAATCTGAAATGAAATGGAAAGGGATTATAGTGATTAATGTGTTATTATCATTTATATGAAAAAATAAATTACTAATTTCAGAGGCAGAGGTTAGGTAAAGAAGACATCACATGAGAGAGGTCACAAAGGATAATATCAACAGTTGATAAATCAGGGATCAGAATGTAAACTATAATTTATTGACATTTATAACTATCTTTACTCGCATTACTTCTTTTGATCTTTACAACCTCTTATGAAATTGTTGTTATTCTGATTTCTATAGAAAAGGTAAAGATATGAACAATTGAAAAGTCAAAGAACTTGTTCAGTGTCACCATGGCATAGCATATCAGTGGAAGGCACAGGACTTGTGGAGAGTTGGGGGCACACTTAGGAAAAATAAAAATCTAGAACTAAAACAATCATTGACTGAAGATGTCGGGACCAGAAAGGTATGTTGGCTTGAATGGATAGTCATGCTCAGAGGTTTTTTCTTTGTTTATTAGGTAAAGGATCATCTTTAGTGGGTTTCAGAGAAGGAATGTTATGAATATTTAAGAGGATATATTGGAAAGGCCTGAAGTTTATAGGAGAAAATAGGTGTTATGTTAGGTCTGTGATTCATATGTGGGGGCAATTCTCTCCCCTCATCCTAGGAGACATGTGGTAATGTCTGGGAACGTTTGTGGTTGCCACATCTAGGGGTGGGGTGCTACGGGCATGTAGTAAATAGGGATCAGAGATGCTGAAATAATGTGCTACATATATTAAACAGATCCTCTACAGAAAGCAAATCATCTGGCTAGAAATGTCGTTAGTTCTGAGTGTGAGACAAACCCTGTATTATGAAACTGGTGTCCCCAAGTATGTGCTCACTTAGCACTCATAACTTTTGAATTATATTGAAAACACTTTTATAATTACTTTTGTACTCTCTCACTAAAGACTGCGTAAAAGTACAAGTACTATTTTTTTATCTCAATGTCTCTAGTGCCTTGCACAGCTCCTACCACACAGTACATAATTAATAGATGATAGCTGATTTGAATTGAATTAAGGTAATGAGAACCTAAACTAGGACAGTAGAACTGGGAATAAAAAAGAAGAGATTTGATATGAAAGAGCTGATACGATTTGGCAATTGACATGGATGATAAAGGAGTGTTTTGCATCAAAAACATTTTGACACAGTAAGCAGGCAGGGAATAAATTCAACTTTGAAAATGTTTTATTTAGTTGCTGGGAGAATAAGGCTGCTTAACAGGCAGTAACAAATATAAGTCTCAAGTGTATAGGAATATTCTGAGAAATCAATGCAAATTGTTGCATTTTGTATAAGTATGAAGCTATGGTAAGGTGTGAAATTGTCTAGTGAGATCGTACAGAATAAAAAAGAATATCAGCTGAAGGCGAACTGCTGGGAATTCCTATACTGAACTTAAGACGTGACTGGAAGAGTCATAGCAAGAAGAATCTTAAGAATAACAGTCAGAAAAATAAAAAGAAAATAAGAGTGCTATAATATATAGCTGCAGAAAAATCAAGTATGATAAAGATTTAGAAAAGATCATTACATTAAGCAATTAACTCTAATCCCACAAACTTTTTAAGTGCATAAAGATTATTAAGTGATCAATATGAGTCTTCCCCTTTTTGTTATTTAGTTTTATGCAAAAAGGATCACAGTCTACAGTCTATTTTAAATGGATCAAAACCATGACATTTGACTAACTACACTTCCTCTTAAAACACATAACAATAAATCTGTCAACTAGAGTCAATTTATTTCCTTTTCAGTTCTAGTCAGTTTATTTCCTATTATCAACAATCGCAAATACTGACCTACATAAAGGCTTACACTAAAAGTTCAAGTTTTCTTTTCTTATGTCAGAACAAACAGTTCAGTGCCTGTTTTTAAATATATTTAATTTTAGCAAACATACACAAAATGAAAAATTGTACACACCATACTTAAATAAGTCCATGGCTTTCCCAAAGTAAATATTCCTGTGCAACCAGTGCACCTTAAAGAAATAGAACATAATCAACATTCATGAAGGCCCACTGGGTTTTGTGCAGTAAGTATCCTGCCAGGGATAACCTTTATCCTTATTTCTCACACCATAGATATATTTACCTATTTTGAAATTTATATATGTGGAATTATGAAATGTGAACGCTTTCGTGTCTAGCTTCTTTAGTTTAACATTAGGTTTGAAATTTATCTGCTGCATGTGTCTCCAGTTTGGGGAAATGAGCATTTCTGTATATGTATTTTGGCCAACCCATATAGGCATTACTTCAAGATACACAGCCAGAAGTAGATTTGATAGCTTTAATAGAGACCCAGACCACCAGTTTTCCAGAGACATATTATCAGTGTAAACACTCACCAGCTGTGCAAAATAGTGCTGGTTGCTGTACAACCTTACCTGTTTGTTTTCCTTTTTAATTGCAAGCATTCTGGTGGCTGTGTAGCAGTGTCATATTGTGGTTTGAATTTGCATTTCTTTCCTAACTAATGAAGATCAGTACATTTTCAAAGATATGATGGGCATCTTGATATATTATTTTGTGGAGTGCCCACTTAATCTTTTGCCTGCTTTTTCTATTTATTAATTAAATGTTTATTAATTATTATGACATATATTCTATATTCAAAGATTTTGTTAGTAATGTGTACTGCAAATACCTCATCCACACTGTGTATTTAGCCTTTTCACTCATTTAATTAGATCTTTTCATGGAAACATATTATTAATTCTGATATGGTCCACTTTTTTTTTTCTTTATGATGACTTGGAATTTTACCTAAGTATAGGCGGGGGTTGAAGTGGTAAGAGAAATTTAGGAATTTTTGCCTACTGCAACTTAAGAAAGTCATCTCATTTTTTCCTCTAAAAGCTTTATTGGTTTACCTTTTATGTTTATTTCTGAAATACTGGAATTGACTTTTGTGTAAGGTTTGAAGTTCAGGTCAGTGTGTGTGTGTGTGTATTTGCGTGTGTGTGCATGTGTGTGTGTATACATATATTCTACATTTTAATATCCAATTGACCTAGTACCTTTCGTAAAGAAAATTTTTATCAATTGTGTTATGCTGTTACCTGTTTCATAAACCAAATGATCATACATGTATGGATCTTTTTCTGTACTCTCTACTCTGTGTCATTGATAAATATGTCTATCTTTGGAGTAGTATCACACTTTCTTAGTTTCTTTATTATATACATATATATACACTGATATATGCTCATATGTTATAGATATATTGGTCCTTGCATGTGTGCAATATATACATATTATATATAATATGGTAATATATATACACAAATATGGATTATATGTGTATATATGGCAATGTGTACATATATACACAAATGTATGTATATGTATATACATAGATAGGTGAAAATATATGTTCTTTTAGTTTACTCCTTCTTCTTCAAGACTTCCCTAAATTTACTAAGTCATTTGGTTTCATATAAGTTTTTGTAAGAAGATACTGATTTACACACAGATGCACAACTTTGGGGCGTTTCATTGATTTTGTGTTATAACATAGATCAATTGGGGGAAACTGACATAATTATATTTTTATTCAAATTCATGAATGTAAATTATTTCTGTATGTTAGGTATTCTTTAATGCAGATATGAATTATATATATATATATACACACGTGTGTATACACATGCATGAAGTGGCTTTTAGTAACAAGATCTTGCACATCTTTCATTAGAGTTAATCCTAGAAATTTAATTTTTTATTCTACAGCAAATGTTATCTTTTCACACTTTTAATATATTTTGCTCATTTGTAAAAATTAAATTGATATTATGTATTGAATTACATCCAGCCATATTACTAAATTTAATTACTAACTCTAATAATTTGTCAGAACATTTCTGTGTTTAATTTAATAAGACATCTCTTCCTCTCCCAACAGATGACAAAATTGATATGAGGTAGGTGCTTCACACTGAGAATGACCTGAAGAATATCAGTCTGTACATTTTATTTTACTTCATCATCCACTTTTTCAAGGAAGTTAGGTAGAAGAGATGGATAGAGAAGTAATCCTCATCTAGATTAGAAATGTATTGTTGAAATAGGTAACCATAAGCTTGAGAGACTGGGCATAAAGCAAGCTAATGCTTTTAGATTTCCATGGGATCCTTCTCTACTACTTTTACAAAATTACAAAGAAATGTTTTCTGTTTCATCAATTGCCTTTATTTCTAAATAATTCTTTAATATTGATTCTTTTCTTTTTTATTAATGAGGGAAATAATTAAGTAACCACCATGTGCTTTGCACCTGGGATATTTATGCTATAATTTGGCTGTGATTTTCTTCAACCATTATCATTGTTACTGCCAGACTAAATTTTCTATAACTTAAGGAATCCTCTCCAAATTTGTCTCTCATTTTGTACCTGTTTTTTTCTTTAACTAGGTTTTGATAAATTATTTATGCCACAAAATTTGAGAGAGCATTACATGTTTTAGATATGGGGCTGACCTCATTTGAATTATTTGCCCTGTAACAGGCTGGCCATAAAAATTTGCCTCTTAAAAGTATCAACAAAGTTAATCTCCAATTGTACATATTTCCCGTAGATCAAGAACTGCCTCTTACTGTGGATCAGGGTCTTGGTAAGACCTTGTTAGTGAGAGAAAAGTGGGTTATCCCTCAGCATGTTGGAGCTGGGATCTGCTGTTCTACTTTGTGAAAAGTCAGAGAAAATATTTTTGAGGAAGAGACTTTACACTGAAAATAATATTCCCTATTATCTACTCAGCTAAAAAAAAAAAAAAAAAGGTGAGAAAAAATATATTTGTGGCTATTCCTTATTATTGCAGATAGAACCCAAAATGTTAAAAAAGAAATCTCGGAGAATACATAAAATAAACAGTTGTCATAATAAACCAAGGTAATAAAATCAAATATGTGGATAGTCTGCAATCCCACCTGGCTTTATAATAGTGCATAAAATACTAAAACGTCCAGAGACATTAAGTAGACAAGGGGATGGAATCCCAGATGGTATTATTAATGATAGAAATAGTAGAGGTAACTTTATTTGTTCAATTTTTAGTTAAGAGCATACAGTTTATTTGAGTCCCTCAAATATCCTTGTGATGTTAGTAAGCAATTTAAAGTAGAAAGAAACTGAAGCAAAGAAAGGCTTAATGATTTGCTCCAATCCTTTTAACTTGCCTCAGGACTGAAAGATTGGATGTGAGAGCTGACAGTAACAGCAGATGATAGCATAGATAGCAGTTTACAGAACACCCAGTAATAAATAATCATATTATGATTGTAGAATACAAGCCAAAACCTGATGAGTCACTACATTGTACACCACATAATGAGGAAATTAAGACTAATCTGTAAAACTGGCTGGAAAAAAAAACTCAAATTACAATATTACTTGTGTTTCAAGGGCAGGAAAATGCTATTCCATTGTTTTTAAACTACAAGAAATAGTGAGAGCAGAGAGAGAAAATAAATGGACACAACCATATGACCATTTAACATTAATGATATTAACTCAACAGTAATTTTTTAGTCTCTCCACGTGCCCAGAGTAATAGTACTTACAGGAAATACAGAGATAAGACCCGGGCTCTTCTCTGAAGAGGCACTGCAAGAGATAAATTATTTTGTCTATTGAATGAGACAAATATTTTAAAATCAAATTATACAATGTTCTGTGAAAGTTTAAATAGCAAAAATAAAAATAAGTAAGAGGAAAGGTATATGCTAAATTCGTCCAATAATTCTAGTAGGCTGAATAATAGCTCTCAAAGATATTAGCTTCTAATCCCCGAAAAAAATGTGTTTTCTCTTTTTTTCTTTTTCTTTTTTTTCTTTTTTGTTTTTTTAGAAATGGAGTTTCGCTCTGTCACCCAGGCTAGAATGAAGTGATGCGATCTCAGCTCACTGCAAGCTCTGCCTTCCAGGTTCACGTCCTTCTCCTGCTTCAGCCTCCCGAGCAGCTGGGACTACAGGCGCCCGCCACCACGCCTGACTAATTTTTTTGTATTTTTTTAGTAGAGACGAGGGTTCACCATGTTAGCCAGGATGGAAAAAAAGTTCTTTGCAGAAGTGACTGTTAATGATCATGGGATGGAAATATCCTGATTTATAGTCCCTAAATGCAATCACAACTATTCTTAGAGCCTCACAAACAAATTATGCATGAAAGAGGAGGAGGCAGGCCGGGCGCGGTGGCTCAAGCCTGTAATCCCAGCACTTTGGGAGGCTGAGACGGGCGGATCACGAGGTCAGGAGATCGAGTCCATCCTGGCTAACATGGTGAAACCCCGTCTCTACTAAAAAATACAAAAAACTAGCTGGGCGAGGTGGCGGGTGCCTGTAGTCCCAGCTACTCGGGAGGCTGAGGCAGGAGAATGGCGTAAACCCGGCAGGCGGAGCTTGCAGTGAGCTGAGATCCGGCCACTGCACTCCAGCCTGGGCGACAGAGCGAGACTCTGTCTCAAAAAAAAAAAAAAAAAAGAAAGAAAGAAAGAGGAGGAGGCAATATGACCACAAAGGCTTCAGGCCACAAAACAAAGAATGCTGAAGCTACCAGAAGGAAGTAGGAAGAAACAAAGAGTTTAGAGCTTCCTGTAGGAGCATGGGCCTGTTCCCACCTTGATTTTGTCCCAGTAAAACTGATTTTGGACTTCTGGCTTCCAGAACTTTGAGATATTAAAGTTCTGATGTCTTAAGCCACCAAGTTTGTGGGGGTTTTGTTTCTTTGTTTTTGTTTTTTTTTTTGGGGGGGGGGTTGCTTTTTTTTTTTACAGTAGCCACAGAAAATTAATAACATATATACCAAGAATAAGGAAGCTCAATCTCAAAAATCTGTTTAAACAACTTTAGAGGGAAATTATTGCTCCTGACTTTGATATATCTGTTTGTCTTTTTGGAGTTGTCAACTCAGCTTTAGTCATGGAATCTTCTGATTCCCTCTGGATATTTAGATATGTACAACCCAAATGGAGCAAATACCAACATATATATTGTCTTTTCCTATTTCCATCATGTAGGCATAAGATCTGAGAAACACTTCATGGAAGGACTGGGATTTGAAGAATGAATTCAGTAAAAATTAAAAGAGAAAAAAATTCTAGGCAAGTAAAACGGCACGAGTAAAAGAACAGAAAAGACAAAAGTTCTGTTTATATCATTGATTGAGTTGGTTGAAGAGATAAAACAATATTTAAACAGTTTGAAAGAGCTATATGAAATTGAGGACATGACTAAATGATAGAGTGACTAAAACCAAATTGGGAAATAATGTGGAATTGTGATGATGTCTTGTTAATGAATGTGTTCTAGGGACTTAGAGTTGATGATTTAAGTATAGGTGAGATGACCAACCTTAGCTCTAATTCTGTGAACATACTGTTTGTGCCTTCCCCAATAAGACCTTAACCATGTTTGAAACTCTAATTGCCTGAGTGTTTCTGCTAACAGGATATACCTTGTATAGTTGCTATCTCTTATAGCTGACCTCAACTAGAGAAGGATGTCCCAGGTTCTTTACTTCTTGGGTGAGATATCTCTGAGGAGTTTTCTGCACTGACTCCCAGAATCCTCAACAGGTTCAAGCTCCAGTTTCCCCAGTGGCACCTTGTCAGATCATAGAACTTACTGTCTGAATTGCTTTCTCTGTCTCTTCCTAGCTCTCCGACCAGTGATACCGAGGATCACCTATCATCTCCAAGTAGCCTACCTGTTCTCTAACCGTGTCTCAATAACTGAATCAGCAAAGGCCAAACTAAGATCATTTTTTTAAACTTTATTTTTCTATCACACTGTCCAATAATTAATTTTCTCAGAGTAGGAAGTCTATGTAATTTTGCATTAACTATAGTTTTTGAATAAAATACAATTGACCAATTTAGGTTTGATTTTCTGATAGTGAATAATACTAGCAGATTATCTGTTGTGTATCTGTAATTAGATTTAACTGAATGCTTTGTATTTTTATTGCTAAATCTGGCAGCCTTGGGAAATGATAAGTAATAGGTTTATTTGGAAAGACCTTGCATATCAGGAAAAGAAAGACTCTAACCTGAAGCTAACTCTTTGTGCAGGAGACTTCATTAAAAACTAGGTTTTTAACAGCAGTTTTTAATATGTCTTCATTGTGTGCAGCTTAGTGTAATTTGACAAAGAGTACAACTTGCAATAATTTCTTTTAGAGAAACCATAGTTATGGTCTCAATTTTTTAATTATTCAGTTATTTCAATCAATTTCTGAAAAGTGTCAGAAAGATGCTCAAATTCGTTCATATAAAAAGCAGATTGTCTAAATCTGGAAACTCTTTGTGTGGTTTTATTTTCCATCTCAGATAAGCTCATAAGCATAGAAACAGAATCACCCGCTTTTTTTTTTTCTTTTTTAAATGTGTTCTCTTTCTCTTCCACACTCCATATGGTTCTTTTCTGCTTTTGTCCTTCTCACCAGCAAGTTTAAAATTATACAGTATTTAACAGAAGTAGCTATTTTCTCCATGAAAATTAGTTTTATTTATTTGCTTCATCTAAGACATGTTGTTGTGTATTATGTTCACTGTTATCTTCACCTGGATCCATTCCAGAGTGAAAGTGATGTTTGCAATGGTTTTAGAAGCAGCATTTTAAAGCTTCAAGTTAATTTTAAGAGCCATTAAACACATTAAAATAAAATACTTCAAGCATTTACCTTTGCCATTCTCTGTCGTCCCCACTCATCATCTGCATCTTTCCTTTATGTAAAGTAGTAAAATTACTTCAAAATATACCTACGGAATTATTCTCAGGTATTCTGTGTTGATTGGTGTGTTTCTTCCCGAAATTTCCGTATGACTTAAGAATCATAACATAATCATCTATGACGTACGGCTTTCTTTTTTCATGTAACTTTGTGTGCCTGCATTATGACTTCTGAACAAATTATATGCTTCTTAAGAAAAGATGTATAGTTTCGCTTTATTTTATCTTTCTTTGGCTAAAGAACATTTCCTCCTCTGTGTGAAGTTTCCATTCATATGCCGAAAATAGCATGTCACACTGTTGTAATTTTTGGTTGCTTGCCCAATTCCACAGCAATGCTAAGCCCCCTAGTTTGCTTTATGAAGGTAGAAACTATGTGTTAGTCTAGTGAATGGATAAATAAATATATTTGTAAATTCATGGAAATACATCAAAATATTACTTATAAACTTTCAAGATATTTTCTATTTTTAATTTTTAGTTGTTTTTACATAATGCTAACTTATTTTTCTGTTGTGAAAATGGCTTATTGCAGTTATCTCAGCTGCACTTGTAAAATAAGGACATTGTCATTCAATTTATTTTCTAATCAAGCAAAGCTTTTCCACATTTTGTGTCACATTATAGGAAATTTATGCTGTCTTGCTAGTTTTAAAGTTCTCTTTCCTCATTTATCCCCAACTTTAAATAGCTTTCAATCCCTGGTCTCACTTCCCACATTCTTCATTAAAAGAATCTCTTACTTCAAACAACACTAGTGTCCCATAAGATTTCTGCATAAATCAAAATAGGTCTTCATGAATATCCAAATTCCACTTTAGGGAATGATGTTTTTTTCTGATGCAGTGTGTAATTCTTCAGTTGAAGAGTAATTTATGTGGAAAAGAGCATGCTAGGGAACTCTCCACTTTACACATTGGCATAAATTAAAGGTTGTAATATGCCTCTGCATGTAGAGAATTATTGAACACATTTTCTTAGTAGAACAGTCTGTAATAACCGTGTCAAATAGGTTATAATTTATATGTTTTAACTCAGTTACTCAACTCATGTAGCAAGGAGATGGCAGTGCTTTTAACTGCAACCAGCTTCCAGATTTTGATCACCTGTTTTTGTGCTTTAGGACACGCCGATAATCTTTGGTAGACCCAGATATTTTGTTCAAGGCCAATGTTATTTACAGGCAGAGTTAGCAAATAGTTCATAAGCCATAATTTGAGGGTAAATTGAAAAAAAATCTTGGCTCACGTGAATTCCATTATTAATGTTGTGGTTAATAGGAAGATAACATATGTTAATTTATTGAAGTTATTTGGCTATGAATTATAAAAGTAATATGCATAAAAATACATGATATGGGTACTCTTGTCTTCTCTTAATGAGAATTGAAGTTTAGAATGGTTAAATGCCAATAAATCAAACATCCGAGGAAAACGAAACTCAGTGAAATTAAATAATTTGTCCAGGTAGCTTTAGAACAAACATTCAAATCCATGACCTTCTGACAAGATAAGCTGGTATCAATCACTATCTTAACTTATCTATTTATTTCATTCTTTCTTTCAATCATTCATTCCAAAATAATTCTAATTTTAAAATACAGTGAAAAAAATGAGACAAATTATCACTTGTCTACAACTTAATGTATCTTATGAGTTGTGATATATGATATCTTCAATTTTATTGATTTTTACATATTCTATAATTTCAACTTTGATTTGCTATAACGTTTCAGGTATTTGAAACTTTGCTATTGATATTGCTTTTATTGTCCACACATTTATAATTAACTCTTGCTATATGGACTTCGTGAAGAAGAATATATTCTGTAACATCTTGGTCTTTTCGATTTATTGGAGTTTCTTCAACATTTTGTGCATGGGTAATCAATATGAATTTATACAGATACTGAAAAGAGGAGGACTTTCTTATCATTAGTCGGTTTAAAAAATTTAACCAATTTATCTGCATCTTTATTTTCTGGTTTTTGTTGTTGTTGTTGTTACAAACTGCTCTTTTAAATCAATACACTTCTGTCATTTTCACATCAATAAATTATTGCGTTTCTAACAGTATTTCTAATATTTTTGAGACTTTTTAAAATAAAAAGTGCCATAAATTTTATAGATTTTTATTATAAAATATTTTGCTCTACATAAAATTATTTCAATTAATGATAATTTTTCTTGTATTAATAATCCTACTACTATATTTAACTTTTACGAGCTAAAATTTCACAGCTGTTATCATAATCTATTGTACACATTTTTTCATGAGAACGAATTTTGTAATTAGTATCATCTGAATGTATGTTTTTAATTCTGTCAGAGAGCCTTTTCAATTAAAATAAAATTTAATCACAAAGAAAGACATTTTGCATATAATTAGTTACACATTACTGAGTAGTATGAAAAACATAAAAATATATTATTTGCTTCAAACTCATTTGGTTAATCAAGTATATATTTGTTTTGCATTTTTCTGCACCTAACAGTATATTCATATAACTTACTTAAAATTATATTCATGTAGTTTTTTTTTCTTTTCGTTTTATCAACAAGGCAAAACATGCACATTATTCTAGAATATTCTTTTCTTTTTCACTTAACCATCCATAATGACATTCATCCATACCAGTACCTATAGTCCACCTCATATTTTTAGTACCTGTATCATATTATATAATATGGGTATACTTTATTCACTCAAAAACTAATACATATTTTAAAGCTCTAAAACATTTTGTACATAAATTCTTATGTTATGATGGTTTTAAACTATCAGCTGGAATTCTAAACGATGACATGGATTGATGAAGATATAAATAAAGTTTTATTTATAAACAATACCACTATATTTCTCGTCCTACCCCCAATAGCATATGTAGTTCACAATCCAGTCAATAGTGTAGTACACATTACCATGCCTTCCAGAGTATAAAACAAATGTAGTCTTTTAAAATTTCTCAAATATTATAGTGATTATTATTTTAGTTTGCATTCCTAATTACTAGTTTGGTTGAATTCATATTCATGTTTTAGTGGCCTATTTGCATTCTTTAACACTTTTTCCTTTGAGTTAATCATCATTTTTAAAAATGATTCCTTTTAGCAGAGATATATCTCATGTGTATTGCAAATGTTTCTCTAATCCACTATGTCTATATATATATTTTAAACTTATTTAACTTAATTATTCAATATTTTATTTTCAAATACCTGTGTTTTCTATGTTTTTTCTTAGTATGGGGTATTTAATTTATACATACTCTTACAACTATTATGTTTGCTTCTGTCTCTGTCATGTTGTTTAATGACTAGTATTTGTTTCTTTGTACTTTCCATCTTGGCCCTTACTCTCAATAAAATCTTTTTACTTGCAGGTGTCTTCAGAACTGCATGCAAAGTTGGTCATTCTACTTTAATTTCAGTAAAGGGCACAATGTCATTCTTTTGTGAAGAATATTATGCTACGATAATCATTCATGCAAATGTTTAAGAACATAAAATTACAACCTAAATATTAGAAATTAAACTGTATAAACATTTTTCTAATTTTCTGTTGTTAAATTTTTGGATATGGGAGTAATGTATGCCATCGTGTCTTTTTACATAGGAAAATTAGGAATCAGTTTATAGCCATAGTCTTATCAAGTATATTCTACTTAGACAAAATATGTTCAAATATATGGTAACTGCAGTTTGAGAAATTGCTGATCCATTTTTTAAACAAAGGTTTTAAATAGCATAATCTGCAATAGGAAAAAAACCCACATCTTCTTGATAGCACAACTATAAATTTAAAGAATGTTGTCTCTTCTTCAGGAAAAGACTCCAGTGATATTCTTCACCAGTTTGAATACACAAAAATTTAACAATGTGTATAATATTGTCAAATGTCAACTTGGAATATCAATTTACGGATTTACATAATTTGCTGGAAAAATATTTTGCCTTAAATTTGTCTATATGTGATGTTTACTGATCTCAACTCTTTTAACTAAACATTACAGTCACAATGTTTTTGGTTTTTCTTTTGGTGATTTTTTCACTTATATTTTCACTGTTTATCCAGTAATTACTTATATCATAGCATTATTATGTTATCTGGGCCCTTGAGTATCTGAGAATTTATTAATTTCAAACAAAGTTCTAACCCTGCTTTGTTTGGAATTTATGGATAACATTTTTTTTCTTCAGAACTCTGAAGCTCTAATGTTCAGCTCTTCTAAAACAATGTACTTTTTTTTATTTGTAAATAAATTGTTTTTGTTTCTTATATTCTTGGATATTTCTGTTTGGACAAACAGAGGCAAGATGGCGCAGTTCCGGGTTCTTCACCGTCAACTTTCTGGCGCCCAGGAAAGACACGGTCGACTGCGCAGGCGCAACCCGACCTCCTACGGAGAAAAACCGGAACCCGCCTAGCCACGCCTACCGACCCACTCCCCCACCCGCCTATGTCCCGCCCACTGCCCTCCCACTCCCGGGCCCAGGACATAAAAGCCGCTCCCGGAGGGCGCGCCATGCGAACTTCCTCGGCCCCTCCTACTACGCGGGACCCAGGAACCTCGCCCGAGAACGCCGTGGGAACTTCCTTGGCCCCTGCTCCTGTGCGGATCTAGGAACCTCGCCGGAGAATGCCAGAGCGACTTCGTCGGCCTCCACCGCCGGAGACCGGTGAACCTCGCCACTCCCTCACATTGGCTTGTAAATAAAGTGTTTTTTTGCCTTGCCTACTTGCCTTTTCTCTGGCATTTGCTCTGGGGTCGCATTAAAGCCAATCAATTTCTTTATTATTATAGCTTAAAATTTCCAATGAAATATAATTTGCTGTTATTCTCTTTATTAAGCTTAAAAGACTTATATCTTTTACATTTTTGGTCTGAATTATTTATTTATATTAGAAATTATTTCTTGAGTGTTATGCTGTTAGTATCATTGTCTAAGTTTTCACCTTGATTATGGATACAGAAGGATGATAATGACTAAAACAAAAATTGAGCAGTAAATGCCAAATGTGACATGCAGGGTCTTATTTTTGCATGGAGGAGACTGAGAGAGCAAGAATCGTAGATGTGATAGTAACATCAAGAAACTTTGGCTCCATTCTACATGACGGTTCTACCTCTGGACTTAAAACTAGGGTAGATTTCCTTATTGCTCCTCATTGCCACTTCTGGAACATTTTCTTCCTTTCTTCACTAATAACTACTAGCTTTAGTCGCGTAAGCCACCAACTATTATAGACATCATCTAATGCCTAGAGTCGTTTTCTCCAATTTCTCAAAGAAACTCTAGAATGTGTCACTCTCCCCAAAACTTTTCTTTATTTCTTACTGATTTTAATATCCATATAAATAAATCTTTTAATCTCCTGGATTCTTACTTGAACACCTCCACACCAATACTTTTGATTTCCATTCTACTCCAGCAGTCTATCTTCATGAACATATGCTAACTTTTCCATGTGATATGTACTATTTCAGTGTTAAGTATCCATCCCTCCACATTTACCAACTATCTTCTACTAGTCATTTGACTCCAATAGTCCTTCAACCCCAATGATACCATTGATCTATAAACTTTTCTCTTTTGCTTATTTCATCATATGTTGAGACCTCTCTCCTCACTCAAACTAAAATCCAATGTCATAATAATACTAATTATTTTGAATATAACCTCATAGGCCTTGTATTTTTGCCCTTTATATTTGCTTGGTAAAATACCAACCAACCCTGGTTAAATACTAATGAAGCTTAACTTACCTGGAGAAAAATTGATAGCCTTATGGACTGATCTCATTTAAAATCCTATTTTCCTTAATGTGTCTTTACCTATCCAGTTATCCTGTATTTCCCTGGCCCATTCAGTCTTTCACTTCTTAAAATTCTGTATTATTATTCTCTTTTCTCTTCAAATTTTCAATGCCATTTCACTCTCACTTGCAAGTTGTGCTTATTATTTTACTGAAGAAATTAAAGAAATAAGATAAGACATTCCACAAGCTTCCCTCACCTCATTCATCTATCCTGTGTTACATCTGAAATATGTTTCCTGCCTCTGTTCTCCCCATATGCTAGAGATATTGTCTATGTACCCATAAGAGCAAACCTACTATATTTGCCCTAGTTGATACTTTTAATATCTATTCAAATATAGCAATTTTTTTTGCTTTTCTCTCTAGCGTAATGAACTTCTCCTTTCTCTGTTAAAGCATTCCTACCTGCATATTCATCAAATGTTAGTATCTCTCCCAATATACAAGCAAGAATAAGACTTCTCTCAACTGCATATTCTCTCCAGTCACAACTTACTTCTCCACTTCCAACTATAGCAAAACTCCTCAAAATACATGTTTTTCTTCAACATGGCAAGCAGAATGACGCTTTTAAAATGCAAATTATGCCAAGTTACCCTTCCAATTTTTTTTTGTTTTGTTTTGTTTTGCTTTTTAATTATAAGGGCTAAACCTCTTATAATGGCCTAAAAGTCTTACAAGGACCTAAGAGTTTTACAGTCTCTGTCTCTGATTGCCATCCTAACCTCACATCCTATCACTTTCTTCCTTTGTAGTTCAATGCAACATACTGGCCTTATGCTGTTTCTCACCTGTGTCTGGCTCTCCAAGGCCCCACCCATCTGCAAGGCTCAACTCTCATTTTCCTTAGATAGTTGTCAAATGTCATCTTCTACGAAAGTTCTTCCTCTACCCAATGTACTTAAAATTGCAATCTATATAGGACTTTCTATTCCCTTTGATTCATTTACTTTTCTTCATAAAACTTAATACCTTCTAATACCTAATATCTTACATAAAATGTTGTATTAGTAGGGTGCTCTGGAGGGACAGCATTAACAGGATATATGAGCATATGAAAGGGAGTTTATTAAGAAGTATTGACTCACATGATCTCAAGTGGAAGTCTCACAATAAGCTGTCTGCAAGCTGAGGAGAGAGAAAACCAGTCCAAGCCCCAAAACCTCAAAAGCAGGGAAGCCAACAGTGCAGCCTTCAATCTGTGGTCAGGCAAAGGCCTGAGAGCCCCTGGCAAACCACTGGTGAAAGTCCAAAAGTCCAAAAGTCCAAAAGCTGAAGAACTTGGAGCAAAATGACCAAGAGCAGGAAGCATCCAGCACAGGAGAAAGATAAAAGCCAGAAGCCTCAGCAAATCTGCTCTTTCCAGCTTCTTCTACCTGCTTTACTGTAGCCACACTGACAGCTGATCAGATGATGCCCATTCAGATTGAAGGTGGATCGGCCTTTCCCAGTCTGCTGACTCAAATGTTCATCTCCTTTGGCAACACTCTCACAGACACTCCCAGGAACAATACTTGGCATCTTTCTACCCAATCAAGATGACACTCAATATGAACTATCACAAATGTGCTAAATTTATTTTTTGCCTTCTTTCCAAAGAGTGTAAAAACTTCAAGAGGCAAAGGTTTTGTTTGTTGTTATAATTTCAACATTAGGTATATTCTGCTACATATTATGTGCTCAATATATGTTTATTAAATGAATGGATAAATGAATGGGTAAAAGAATATAAATAATCTGCCAGATATAGGCCCTCTGTTTCTCTATCAATCATGTTGCCTATATCTTTGTAAAGAATGGCTACCAGAACAATGCACACACCCTGGGGCTTCCTAGTGTTGTGAGTAAAGTCCATTTGCTATAGGTATGAAGTTACAAGAATCTAAATAGATGACAGAAGTTCACATTTCAGCATGCCTGTCAGTTGCTGCAGGAAACACAGCCTTAGGGAGAGAACTAGGGGCAGACATGCCCTGAATTTTCTTGTGCTGGAGCCCTTTAATCACCCACCAGTGGCTTCCACTGGCAAACCCTGAATAGAAAAAAGTTGATACAAGAGCCTGAGAAGCACAGGTAGCAGGAATTTCTCATATCTCCCTTGTTTGGCTATCTAGTGCAAGATCCTTTGCCACAGACCTTGCATTAAACGGCCAAATAGGGGAAGTGTGAGGAAAAGATCTGAGGGCAAAATTGTTCATCGTCGGAACACCATTGTTCAAAGATAGTTTAGAAAGAACTGGCAAAAGACAGCTAAACACTTATTCTCAAGTCACTGCCTTGCCAGAAAATCCATAGTGGACTTTACACTTTTCCTCTTGGACAAAGTGTAATTAATACGAGTTAGATTACCTGCAGAATAGAGGACTGAAATACCTATTTTAAAGTAGAAGAAATATCTTCTAATAAGGACCAGATGCTTAGCTTGAACTCTGAATGACATTCGTGACAAAAGTTGCATTATTCTACACTAGTTCTAAGTAGACCACTTGGGCCTGGAAGCAGTTTATCTTGTATTTCAAAGTCAAACGAACTCTTGGAGTATTTATTTTATTTTATTTTATTTTATTTTATTTTATTTTATTTTTTAAGCAGGTTCTTGCTCCATTGTCCAGGCTGAAGTGCAATGTCACAATCGCAGCTCACCACAGCCTCAACCGCCCATGTCCAAGTGATCTTCTCACCTCAGTGGAGTTTATTTCATCCCACATACAGCCAAAATTGCTGTAATCCCAAAATTGCTGTCAAACTTCAACTATTTCATGTACTGTAAAATTTCTCCCACCTTGAAATGTCTACTGCATGAAGATTCTTTGAGCTGAAAAAGAATAAATTATAACGATTGGCATTTACGAACAAAGATAAAACAGACATTTAAGTTTCACCCAGTTGTTGACAGATATTATCACAGAACTGTCATTTGGGAAATTGGCACACTGACAATCATGGTCATTTCACACTTTTAAAAATATCTTATGGATCACCTTGGTTTTCTTTCTATTAGGAATGTTACATTACTGGATAAATAGATGTAAAAGAAAGGCATCTTTTTGATACTCATTTATTTTTCATCAACAGAGATTTGTACTCACAAGAGAAAGTATGCTCACATAGGTCTGGTTGCACTGTGTGCCGCTGGAATATAAAAGATAATAAAAAGTGATCAGAGCATGAGATGCTGTGGTGGGAAGCTAGTCAACTAGAGAGCACTGGTCAACTGGCAAACAGATCTGTGAGGCTGCAGGATGAACTCGGAGGACAGTGAAAACTGAGAAGCCTAATTCCATTTCTGCACTTTAGTGTGTGCACTGACTGCTTAACCTACTCCTGAGTACGTGCTATGTGAGAAAAATAGAATCTCTATCAAATAGTCAGGTTGTCTGATCTTCCATAATGTGTCGCTTGAAATTATTTTACACATGACTCCTTGCTAGACAAGACTGAATCTGAAATGGAATTTTTCACAGCATGAGATCTTAAATTTAAAACCGCCCTGTTCAGTTTTATTGACAGTGGTTTCTAAAACTAATGATTACTTTTATTTTCTCTATGAAGCAGCAGATCTATCACAGGTAGACACAGAGATGTATATGCACAGGGGCATGATTAAAATGTTACTTATTCTGGTGAACAACTGGAAAATACTTAAACATCTAACAAAGGAGAGACAGCAGTATGGTTTAAAACACTATGGTTTGTACATACAAATAATACTATGCTCTTCTGTGAAACATCCCTTTTCCTGGGCCCATTTCTGAAAGAAAGAATTCCTACTAAAATGACTCACGTGTCCTCTTTTCCTACCCTTTTGCACATCCCTCCTTGACTGATCAGTTTCACTAAAAGGACATATATAATTCAACCAATGCTTCTCTTTACAAATCAAACCTGTCTTCTGAATGTATGTGTTCATTGTTCCTTCAAGTTATAAACTCATAGGACCAGACTATACCCCTGCAGACTCCAAGGATGGATTCCACAGTGGATCCATAATACAGTATTGGTAAACTTGCTTGGTCACCGATCTATTTACTTCTATCAGATTATCATCAGTAATAGAGGTAATATTTTTATCATTTTCTCTCAATCTTCCCCGTCTGCTCATCTCTCAATTATTTCTTTAGAAAGAAAGGAGTTGTTTCTCGTTTGTTTTGTTTTTATTGACTCAACTGAAATCTTAGTTTTTACCAACTAGGAACATTAAAAAGTAGACAAAAGCTGTAATTTGAATACCAAAGTACATTATGAAAATTGAGGTTTCTGGTTTTCTCAAAGCTTTAAATTTTTTACCTTGATTTGGTTTTAGTTTGGCAAAACTAAAACATATGTGGGACTTAACGAACTATTGTAAGAAAAATACACTTTTAACCACTACCCAGATCCTGCCCTGGCCTAGTTAATAAAACTTTGTCAGCCATCCCAAAAGTCATCCATGTGTCCTGTCCTAATGACAGATCTCTTCTGTGCATCAAAAGAAACAAACACCAATTTGTATAGTAATTATTTTCTTTCATTTATTTACTTTTATATTTGTCTAGGTATACATGCATAGGCATTAATAGTATAGTTTTGCCCATTGTTTTAATTTCATATGTCTTTTAACTTTTTATTAACATATAGATTCTTCTTTGTTCATTTCTCTTTTTTGACTTTTTTTTTTTTTTAGAGCAGTTTTAGGTTTATAGAAAATTTGAGTGGAAAATACAGAAATTTTCCATCTACACCCACTTACCACACACATATAGCCTCCCACATTATCAACATTCTCCACCAGAGTGGTACATTTGTTAGAACTGAACCTACATTAACACATCATTGTCATCCAAAGTCCACACTTTAAGGGTTATTCTGGTTGTACATTCTATGGGTTTGGATCACTGTCTAATGACATGTGTTCACTATTATAGTATCACAGGGAATAGTTTCATTGCTCAAAAAATCCTCTGTGTTCTGTTCCACTCACTGTCTCCTAGAAAACACTGATCTTTTTACTGTCTCCAAATTTGACTTTTCCAGAACATCATTTTGTTGGAATCTCACAATGTGTAGCTTTTACAGATAAACTTGCTAAGTAGTAATACGCATTTAAGCTTCTTCAGTGTCTTTTCATACCTTGACATTCATTTCTTTTTAATGCTGAGTAATATTCTATTGTCTAGATGGAATAATTTTTTAAAATATATTTACCTACTCACGGGCAATGAAATTTGTTTATTTATTTACCTATTCAAGCAAGCAAATTTATGTTTCCAAGTTTTGGCAATTCAACATAAAGTTGCTCTGAGTCATTTTGCTCAAGTTTTTGTGTGCACATGTTTTTAACTCCTTTGGGTAAGTTCAAAGGAGTGATTTCTGTATCACATGAATACAGTATCTTCCATTTTGTGAGAACATGACAAATGTCTTCCAATGTGTTTGCACTTTTTTCATTCTCATCAGCAATAAATGAGAATACCCCACCTCCTCGCCAGCATTTGGTTCTGTCAGTGTCCTGAATTTTGCCCATTCTAATAGGTATATAGTGGTATCTCATTGTCACTTTGGTTTACACTTCTCTGATAACATATCATGTGGAGTAAATTTTAACATGGTTATTTAGCATCTGTGTCTCTACTTTGATGAGCTCTGTTAATGTCTTTGACCCACTTTTTAATTGAATAGGTTTATTTTCTTATGGCTTAGTTTTAAGAGTTCTTAGGATATTTGTGATAATAGTTCTTTATAATGTATGTCTTTTGCAAATATTTTCTCTTAGTCTGTGGTTTGTTTCCTCTTTTTTTCCATTTTGTTGATAGTCCCCTTCACAAAGTGGATGTTTTTAATTTTAAAGAAGTCCAGCTTATCAATTTGTTTTATTCATTGTGTATTTGGTGTCCTATCAAGACAGTTATCACTAAGCCCCAAGATATATAGATTTTTTTCTATGTTATCTTTAAGGGGTTTTAGAGTTCCTTATTTTATGTCTTATTTATGATCCATTTTGAGTTAATGTTGTGAAGAGTGTAAGTCTATATCTGGATTCATTATTTTGGCATGTGCATATCTAGTTCTTACAGAACCATTTATTTAAAAGACTATCTCTATTGCATTGCCTATATTGCCTACACTGCATTGTCTATATTGCCCATATATTGGCTGTACTTTTTATGAATCTATTTCTGAGCTCTCTTTTCTGTTTCATTGATATATATTTTCCATCACCATCCTTTTTGATTACTGTATATTTATACTAAGTCTTTAAGTTAGAGTTAGTCCTTCAATACTGTTCTTCTTTAATATTCAGTTTGCTATTCTGTGTTGTCGACATTGCCACATAAACTTTAGAATCAGTTTGTAAATACCCACAAAATAACTTGCTGGGATTTCGGTTGGAATTACATTAAATCTGTATATTAAGTTGGGAAGAATTGACATTTTGACAACATGAGACTTATCCATAATCATTGAATATCTCCCACATATAGTTCTTCCTCGATTTCCCTCTTAAGTTTTGTAGTTTTCCTCAGATTCATGTTGTATGTATTTTGTTATATTTATATCCATTTCATTTTGGGGATTATAATGTAAGTGATACTGTGATTTTAACTGTAAATTACACTTGTTCGTTGCTGGTATATAGAAAAGCATTTGACTTTTATGTATTCAACTGGTATCCTGCAACCTTGCTGTAATCACTTATTATTCCAGGCTTTTGTTTTTGTTTTTGTTTGCTAGTTATTCTGGACTTTCTACATAGACAAGCATGTCAACTGCAAACAAAGAGAGTTTTATTTATTCCTTCCTGATTGAGATTCCTTTTATTTCCTTTTCTTGTCTTATTTAATTAGCTATGATTTCTAGTACAAGGTTGAAAAGAAGTGGCAAGAAGGGATGTTCTTATTTTTTTCCTGATTTTAGTGAAAAAGCTTCTAGTTTCTCGCCAGTAAGATGTTAACTGTAGTATTTCATAGATATTCTTAGCAAGGTGAGAAATATTTCTTCTATTCTTAGTTTATCATGTATGACTGTTGGATTTTTTCAAATGCTTTCCCTGCAACTCTTGATGTCATCATGTGATTTTTCTTCTCTAGCCTATTGATGTGTTGGTTTACATTAACTGATTTTTAAATAGTAAACCAGCCTTGCAAACCTGGGATAAATCCTGCTGGTCATAGTGTATATTTCTTTTTATTCACTGTTGAATTCAACATATTAATATTTTGTTGAAGATTTTTATACATTTATAAGAGATAGTGTTCTGCAGTTTGTTTGTTTTTTTCCTTGTCTGCTTTTGATGTTAAGATAATTCTGGTCTCACACAATGAGTTAGAAATTTTTCCTGCTACTTCTGTTTTCTGAGAGAGGTTATGGAGATTTGGTATATTTTTTCTTAAGTATTTGGTAGAATTCACCCATGAATTCATCTTGGCCTGGTGCTTCACTTCACGTTCACTTTTTTTTTGGAATGATGTTATTCAATTTCTTTAATAGATTTAGTTCTACTCAAATTATCTATGTATTTTTGTAGGAGTTTTGACAGAATGTATCTCAAAATGAATTAGTTCATTTTGTCAAGATTATCAAATGTGTGGGCATAGCATTCTTCATAGTGTTTTTTGATTACCTATTTAATATTCATGAGATCTGTAGTGTTGTCTTCTCATTTATTTCACATATTAGTAATATTTATCTTTTCTCTGCTTTGCTTAGTTAGCCTGGCTAAAGGACGATGTACTTTATTATTTTTTTCAATGAACAAGCCTTTAGTTTTTATTGATTTTCACTATTGGTTTTCTGTTTTCAGTTTCTTTAACATCTGCTCTAATTTTTTAAAACTTTCCTTTCTTATGCTTACTTTACATTTAATGTACTCTTATTTTTCTAGTTACATAAGGTGGAAGCTTAAAAGATCAACTTCAAATTTCTCTTCCTTTCTATTAGCTGCATTTAACGCTGTACATTTTCCTCTAAAAACTGCTTTCACTGCATTCTACAAATTTTGTTAAGTTGTGGTTTTATTTCATTCAGTTTAAAATATTTTTAAATGTCTCTTAAAATTTTTTGATTCATGCATTATTTAGAAGCACGTTGTTTAATTTTCAAATATTTTTAGGTTTTCTTAAGGTCTTTCAGTTATTGATTTCTAATGTAATTGCACTGAATTTTGCGAACAGATATTATATTATTTCTACTATTTTAAATTCATTAAGGTATGTTATATGGCCCAGAATGTGCTCTATCTTTGTGTATGTTCCATGCAAGCTTGAGAATAATGTATATTCTATTTTGTTGGGTTAAGTAGTCTATAGATGTTAATTATATCTAGCTGATTGATGGTATTGTTGAGTTTCACTATGTCCTTACTGACTTTCTACCATTCTGGTTCTATCCATTTCTGATAGAAACATGTTGAAGTCTCCAACTATGATAATATATTCATCTATTTCTCCTCGTGGTTTTATCAGTTTTGGCCTCACATAGTTTGATATTCTGTTATTAGGTACACGCACCTTAAGGGTTGTTGTGTCTTCTTAGAAAATTGACACCACACCTTTATCATTGTGCAATGCCCTTCCTTACTCCTGATAACTTTTCTTGCACCGAAGTCTATTCTGTCTGAAATTAATATAGCTATTTCTGCTTTTTAAACATGTGTTAGAAGAGTATATAATTTGTACCATCTATTTACTTTTATTTTATGTGTGTCTTTCTATTTAAAGTGGGTGTTTTGTAAACAGCATGTATTTGGTTCTTGTTTGTTGATCTACTCTGACAATTTTTGTTGTTTGTTGGTCCGTTTAGACCATGGTCATTCAAAGCAATTATTGACCTAGTTGTATTCATATCTACCATGTTTGTTTCTGTTTTCTATTTGAGGTTCTTTGTTCCTGTTTTTGTTGTCCACTCTTTTTCTGTCCTTTGTAGTTTTCATCGAGCATTTTATAGTATTCCATTTTTTCTTCTTTTAGTATGTCAATTACTTTTTCAAATTGTTGCCTTGAAGTTTACAATTACATTTACAATTAACTGAAGTCTACTTGAAGATACTATACTGCCTCATTATGAGTACCTTATAATTAAAAAATTATTAATTTCTCCCTTCCATCCCTTGTATTATTCCTGTCATTCATTTCATTTATATATCGTATTATCCCATTCTCACATTGCTATACAGAAACACCTGAGACTGGGTCATTTATCAAGAAAAGAGGTTTAATTGGCTTATGGTTCTATGGGCTATCCAGGAAGTATGGCAGCATCTGCTTGCCTTCTGGGGAGACCTCAAAAAACCTACAATTATAGCAGAAGCAAAGGGGGAAGCAGGCATGTCTTACGTGGCCAGAGGAGAAGGAAGAGACTGAGAGGGGGCGGTGGTACTACACACTTTTAAACAACCAGATCTCCCAGTAACTCACTCAATATCAGCACTGAGAACAGCATTGAGGGCATGGTGCAAACCCATTCATGAGAACTCTGCCCTCATTATCCAGTCACCTCCTACCAGTCCCCACCACCAACACAGGGGATTACAATTTGGCATGAGATTTGGTGAAGACACAGATTCAAACCATATCATTTATAATCATACATAAGCATATTTATATATGTTTCTATATATACCATACACATAATATTACACATAAGCATACAAAAATAAAATGCATTGTCATTATTATTTTAAACCATTATCTGTTGGATCAACAAAGAATAAGAACAAATAATAAAAGTTTTTATTTTATATTCTCTTATTCATTTTTTATATAGATTTGAGTTTCTGACTTGTTACTTTCCTTTTCTCTAAAGAACTTTTAACATTTTTTACAAGGCAAGACTACTGGCAACAAATTCCCTCAATTTTTGTTTATCTGAGAAAGTTGTAATGTCTCCCTCACTTTTGAAAGGTAATTTCACCTGGTGAATTTTAGATTGATGGTTTTGTTGTTGTTGTTGTGTGCTCTCAACATTTTAGGTATTTCACTCCACTCTCTTCTTGCTTGCAGACGTAATTATTATTCCTATCTTTGCTCTTCTATGGTTAAGGTGTTTCCCCTCACTCCAGCTTGTTTCGGGTTGTGTTCTTTACCTTTGATTTTTAGTAGTTTGAAAATGATATACCTATGTGTAGTTTTTTTTTGTTTGTTTGTTTGTTTTTTTTATGTTGTCATTTATACTGCTTGGTGTTCCCTGTGGTTTTGTGACGTTGATTTTTAAAACTTCTCAGTATTTATTGCTTCAAATATTTCATTTGTATTTTCTTTATTCCTTCTCCTTTTGGTATTATTGTGCAGTTTTACACCATATGTAGTTGTTTCTGTTATTCTCATTTTTTTCTCAGAATTGAGTCTTTATTCAACTATTCAAACAAGTAAGTAAAGGAAACTAAAGAATATACAATGTAAGAATCATTCCTGGAGGGATATTAAGTTAACTATGTACATTCTCCATGACTGGCTCTTTGGTGAATCATCAGGATTAAAATGAAAAATACACATTTAACAGACACTGCTCTTTTTCCTAAGAGAAAGAAAACCTCACTTTTCCTACTCACTTCAAGTATAAACTCCACATTACTAAAAAGTCTTTAGATCACAATTTTTGTTTTGATCCTATTCAATTTCTCTATAGGGTCTCTCAGTCTTTACATTACTTAGGCATTGCTGTGGGTCCCTGGCATTTACCAGTTTTTAGATTAGGCCAGTTCCTTTCCCAATTTCAGCAGCTGTTTTGAACTTGAGTGACTGTACTTTTCTATAAAAACTCATAGGTTATTTTGGAGTTCTCCTGTTGTCAGGTCTGTCAAATTCCCCTTCCTTTCCTCTGCTTTTTTGCATGCAGATGCCAATAACACACAGGTCTTATGGTTGTTGTGTATTCACTGACTTCAGTGTTTATGTTCACGAAGAAAACTTATCACCTAGGTGTTGGTTTTGTTATCTAATTCACTGCTTTTGAATGGGAATCTGAGGAGATTCAAAAATGATCCTGCTACTTCTTTCACTAACCTTCCAGGAGCACCTGCAGTTTTTCATGGCTTAGAAGTACAGCTTATGTGAAGTTTTGAATATAGTGAATTATAGCAGTTTGTTGAAGTTCTATTTACAGAGGTGTTAAAGTTTTACACAGTTGCACAGTTGAATTTTTACTGATATTTACTAAATACATGCCATAATTCTTAATAAGCAGGGATGTTAACCTCTTCTATGAAAAATAATTTTTGTTTTATCAGAAATGGCTGACACGAGGCTTTGATTAAAGGGAAATTACATGAATTTAGCCCCCTAAACCAGTGTATTATTGAAATTTGTGCCAAAAAAAAAAAAAAAAAAAAAAAGAGGCACTTAGATTTTATTACTGAACACATAAGAAAGAACAGCAGGTCTTTGAAATGAACAGAATAGTCCATCTTCTTAGTTTGAGCTATAAAAAATATTTCACTAAAATTATTTCAACCCAAACACTAAGATGTACCTTGAAAGAGATAAAAAATACAGAGTGTTTTAAAAATATACCTTAATCTCTACTGTAAGAAAAATAGAATTTGAGAATTTTTAAAAAGATAGGTTGATGAACTTGAACGAAGAAGAGATTTTCTCAAGACAAAGTCAAAACCTTCAACTTTGACCTCTGTGAAAGAGAAAAAGTGATATAACCTATTTGATTTTAAACATGATACTATAAAAACGGGATATATTTAGACATAACTAGAACAAAATTTACTATGTTCCAAAAACACTTAACAAAAGTACATAGGCAAGATCATAGAGAGCAGATGTGAATGACTTATTAGAGAAATCCGGGTTTTGATGAATTATTTAACTATATCCTCTTAAAACTTTATAATATCTACAGTAGCAATGTAATCTGGTATAATGTGACCCTTTCTATCTTGTCTATTCACCTTAGGTCCCCAAACTGAGAACAGCAAAAATCAAGTAATCTTTGTGTTATAAAAAGAGATAATAGGCAATCTACATGGGACTTCCAAAGAAGTGGACCCAAGGCAAATCCAGTCACCATTAACGCATCATCCACGTTTAAGCTAGAAATCCATTAAGAGGCCAAAACTGTGAATTCCTTTGGACAGATCAGGAAGACTGATCTTTCCCCTGTCCTCTGTGTAGAAGAAAAAAAGGGGAGTACGGCACCCCTTCAGCCACAGAACAAGGGGAAAAAAGTCGGAAAATCATTTGGAGACCTCAACATTTATGATCCCTGTAGTATTATAGAATTATGGACATAGGGACTGTTCCTGACTCATGCTCATTAAAAATCTAAAAAGGGAGTAGTTGGCTGGAGTGCTTAGTGATCATTATAATAGGACAGGACATCATTGGGAAGATCTTTTTGCCCTAAGAAAATTATCTAATCTTTCTCTCCCCTTGCCACACCTTAGAGAATCCAATCATAGAATAAAAAATAGCAGGGGACAGAGCAGTGTGTGGAGACTCACATCATGAACTTTTGCTCCAAGAACTACTACAGAAATATACCAGGAAAACCAAGAGAATCCACAGACCCTTTAGTGGAACTGGATCACTGTTACAGGCTCCCTGAGAGGCTGAAAAACTGTGAGTCTGCTTGCTTTCTCAGCAAGGAGGTTTGTGGTCTGGGGCAAGTTCTCAACCCTGGTCACCAGCTGCCTGGCAATAGATTTAGTGCTGTTGTGTGGGGCACAAGGGGAGTGAGACCAGCCTTTAGAGCTGTGGGCTGCATGGAAGCAGGGTGAGACCTGTGACTGCCACCTTTCCCCCACTTCCCTGGTGACCTGTATGACTCAGCAGAGGCAGCCATAATCCCACTGGGAATATGACTCCATTGGACTGGGAACCACACCCCCAGCCCCCCGAGCAGCTGCAATAAGCCCTGCCCAAGGAGAGGCTGAGCTCAGACATGCTTCCTGCCCCACCTGGTGGTCTTTATCTACCCACCCTGGTAGCTGAAGACAAAGGTCATAATCTCTTGGGAGACCTATAGCCTTGTCCACAACCTGAGAATCCTGAATACTTAACCAAGTGTCCCTAGGGCAAGTTTGCATCCTCCCTATAGCACTGCAGCTGATGCACTCTTGAAAGTGCCACCTTCTGGCTGGAGGCCAACCAACACAAAACCAGCACACTAAACTAAACACAACCAAGAACCTTCACAGAATCTACTCCTCTGTCATCTCCACAGGAGCAGGTGCTGGTATCCATGACTGCAAGACCTGAAGACAGATCACATCACAGGACTCTTGGTAGACACTCCCTAATACCAACTAAGAACCCAGTAGCTCCACTGGGCAGTTAGACCCAGAGGAGCAAAAGTAATCACTACACTTCAGCTTTCAGGAAGCTCTATTCCCAGGGGAAGGGGGAGAATAACACATCAAGGGAGCACCCCATGGGACAAAAGAATCTGAATAGCAGCCCAGATCTTCCCTCTGATATAGTCTACCCAAGTGAGAAGGAACCAGAAGAACAATTCTGGTAATATGACAAAACAACATTCCTTAACACCCCCAAATGATCATGCCACCTCACCAGCAATGTATCTAAACCAAGACAAAGTGTTGAATTGCCAAAAAGAGAATTCAGAAGATCGATTATTAAACTACTCAGGGAGTCACTGGAGGAAGGTGAAGTCCAACTTAAAGAAATCAAAAACACAATATTGGATATGAAAGGAAAATTCTTCAGTGAAATAGATACCATAAATAAAAAATAATCACAACTTCTGGAAATCAAGGACACATTTGAGAAATGCAAAATGCACCGAAAAGTCTCAGTAATAGAATCAAACAAGCAGAAGAAAGAACTTCTGAGCTCAAAGATAAGGCTTTTGAATTAACTCAATCCATCAAAGATGCAGAAAAAAGAATTTTTAAAAAGAATTTTTAAAATTTTTTCTGCAATAAGTTTGAGACTATGTTAAAAATCCAAACCTAAAATAATAGGTGTTCCCAAGGAAGAAGATAAATCTAAAAGTTTATAAAACATATTTGAGGGAATAATTAAGGAAAACTTCCCTGACCTTGCTAGAGAACTAGACATCCAAATAAAAGAAGTTAAAAGAACACCTGGAAAATTCATCACAAAAAGATCATCACCTATGCACGTAGTCATCAGGTTATCAAAAGTCAAGATGAAAGAAAGAATCTTAAGAGCTGTGAGGCAAAGCATCAGGTAACCTATAAAAATATCTCTATCAGATTAACAGCAGATTTCTCAGCAGAAACCCTACAAGCTAGAAGGGATTGGGATCCTATTTTAGCCTCCTTAAACAAAACAATTATCAGCCAAGAATTTTTTATCCAGTGAAACTGAGCTTCATCAATGAAGAAATGATATAGTTTTTTCCAGACCAAAAAATGCTGAGAGAATTCACCATTACCAAGCAAGTATTACAGGAACTACTAAAAGGAGCTCTAAATCTTGAAATCCATCCTTAAATAAACCAAAATAGAGTTTCCTTAAGGCATAAATCTCACAAGACTTATATGACAATAACACAAAGAAAAAAAAAGGTATTCAGGCAACAAATAGCAATATAAATATAATAGTAGCTCACATCTCAATACCAACATTAAATGTAAATGGCCTAACTGTTCCACTTAAAAGATATGGAATGGCAGAATGGATAAGAACTCACCAACCAAGTTTCTGCTGTCTTCAGGAGACTTACCTGACACATAAAGACTCACATAAACTTAAGGTAAAGAAGTGGAAAAAGATATTTTCATGCAAATAGACACCAAAAGCAAGCAGGAGTAGCTATTCTTGTATCAGATAAAACAAACTTTAAAGCAACAACAGTTTAAAAAGACAGAAAAACATTATATAGTAATAAAGAGACTCATTCAAAAGAAAAACATTATAATTCTAAATATATATGCACCTAACACTGAAGTTCCCAAATTTATAAGCTAATTACTACTAGACCTAAGAAATGAGATAAATGGCCTCATGTCCATTTGTTAATGTCCATTTGTTAACAAATATTAAGTCCATTTATGGGGGGGCTTTAATACTCCACTGACAGCACTAGACAGGCCATCAAGACAGAAAGTCAACAAAGAAGCAATGGACTTAAACAATACACCACAATAAATGGACTTGACATTTCTTAAGTCCATTAACAAATGGACTCAGATATTTACAGAACATATTCTACCCAACAACTGTAGAATATACATTCTATTCATCAGCACATGAAACATTCTCCAAGATAGACCATATGTTAGGTCACAAAACAAGTCTCAGTAAATTTACGAAAATCAAAATATCAAGTACTTGCTTAGATCACAGTGGAATTAAATTGGAAATTAACTCCAAAAGGAGCCCTCAAAACCAAGAAAAATACATGAAAATTAAATAACTTGCTCGCAAATTATCATTGAATCAACAACAAAATAAAGATGGAAACTTAAAAATTCTTTGAACTGTACAGTAATAGTGACACAACCTATCAAAAGCTCTGGGATACAGCAAAAATGGTGCTGAAATGAAAGTGCATAGCATTAAATAGCTACATCAAAAAGTCTGAAAAAGCACAAATTGACAATCTAAGGTTACAACTCACAGAACTGGAGAAACAAGAAAAATCCAAACCCAAACCCAGCAGAAGAAAAGAAGTAACAAAGATCAGAGCAGAATGACATGAAATTGAAACAAATTTTTAAAAAATTCAAAAGTTAAATGAAACAAAAAAAGCTGTTATTTTGAAAAGATAAATGAATGTGATAGACCATTAATGAGATTAAACAAGAAGAAAGAAGATCCAAATAAGTTCAATTACTTACAAATGAAACAGGAGATATTACAACTGATACCACAGAAATACCAAAGAGTATTCAATGCTACTATGAATATCTTTATGCACATAAACTAGAAAACCTAGAGGAGATGGATAAATTCCTGGAAATATACAACCTTCATATCTGAAACCAGGAAACTATAGAATCTCTGAACAGACTAATAACAAGCAGTGAGATTTAAATGGTAGCTAAAAAAAAAAAAAAAAAAAAAAAAAAAAAAAAAAAAAAAATGCCAACAAAAAAGAGTCCAGGACCAGACAGATTCAGAGCTAAATTAAATTAGAGATTCAAAGAAGAATTGGCACCAATCTTATTGACACTATTCCAAAAGATAAAGAAAAAGGGAATCCTCCCTAAACGATTCTATGAAGCCAGTGTCACCCTATTACCAGAATCAGGGAAGACATAACAGCAACAACAACAACAACAAAAGAACTACAGATAGATATCCCTGATAAATAGAGATGCAAAACTCCTCAACATCATACTAATGAACAAAATTCAACAGCTTATCAAAAGGATAATCCACCATAATCAAGTGGGTTTCATACCAGGGATTTAGGGATGATTTAACATACATAAGCCAATAAAGGTGAATCACTACATAAACAGAATTAAGAATAATAATCACATTATCATCTCAATAGATGCAGAGAAAGCATTTAACAAAATCCAGCATCCTTTATGATTAAAACCCTCAGCAAAATCAGCATAAAAGGGACATAACCTAAGGTAACACAAGCCATCTATAACAAACCTGCTCCAATATTATACTGAATGGGCAAAAGTTGCAATCATTCCCCTTGAGAACTGAAAGAAAACAAGGATGCCCACTTTTACCACTTCTATTTAACAAAATACCTGAAGTCTTAGCCAGAGCAATCAGACAAGAGAAGGAAATCAAGGGCATACAAATTGGTAAAGAGGAAGTCAAACTATCACTGTTTGATGATGACTGATTGTATACCTAGAAAACCCCTACAACTTCTCCAAAAAGCTCCTAGAACTGGTAAATGAATTCAGCAGAGTTCTAGGATACAGCATTAGTGTACACAAATCAGTAACTCTGATATATACCAGCAGTGGCCAAACTGAGAATCAAATCAAGAACTCAGCCCCTTTCACAATAGCTGCAAAAATAAATACAATACAATACAATACAATACAATACAATACAATACAATACAATACAATACAACACAACACAATACTTAAGAATATACCTAACCAAAGATGCAAAAGATCTCTATAAGGAAAATTACAAAACACTGATGAAAGAAATCAGAGTACAAAAACAAGTGGAATCATATCCCGTGCTTATGGATGGGTAGAGTCAATATTCTGAAAATGACCACACTGCCAAAAGCAATCTTCAAATTCAATCCAATTCCCATCAAAATACCATCATCATTCTTCAGAGAACTAGAAATAAAAAATCCTAAAATTCATATGGAACCAAAAGAGAAACTGCATAGCCAAAGCAAGACTAAGAGAAAAGAACAAACCTGAAGGCATCACATGACCTCATTTTAAACTATACTCTATGGCAATAGTCACACGAAAACAGCATGGTACTGGCATAAAAATAGGCACATAGACCATTGGAACAGAATAGATAACCCAGAAATAAAGCCAAATATGTACAGCCAACTGATCTTCGGCAAAGCAAAGAAAGACATAAAGTGAGGAAAGGACACCCTATGCAACCCATGGTGCTGGGATAATTGGCAAGCCACATGTCGAAGAGTGAAACTGGATTCTCATCTCTCACGTTATATAGAAATCAACTCAAGATGGATCAAAGACTTAAATCTAAGACACGAAACCATAAAGATTCTGAAAAATAACATCAGAAAAACCTTCTAGACTTTGGCTAAGGCAAAGAGTTCATGACCACACACCCAAAAGCAAGTGTGACAAAAACCAAGATAAATAGATTAAACTAAGAAGCTTCCACACAGTCAAAGAAATAATCAGCAGAGTTAACAGACAGCCTGCAGAGTGGGAGGAAATCTTCACAATCTATACATCCAACAAAGAACTAATATCCAGAATCTACAAATAACTCAAACAAATCAGTAAGAAAAAATAAAACAATCTCATCCAAAACTGGGCTAAGGACACAAACAGATGATTCTCAAAAGAAGGTATAATGAATGGCCAACAAGCATATGGAAAAATTCTCAACATCACTAATGGTCAGAGAAATGCAAATAAAAACCACAATGTGATACCACCTTACTCCTGCAAGACTGACCAGTATCAAAAAATCAAAAGATAATATATTTTGGCATAGATGTGGTGAAAAGGGAATACTTTTACACTGCAGGTGGGAATGTAAACTAGTACTACCACTGTGGAAAACCATGTAGATGTATCTTAAATAACTAAAAGTAGATCTACCGTTTGATCCAGCAATCTCACTGCTAGGTATCCCAGAAGAAAGAACAGTCATTATTCAAAAGAGATACTTGCATACATGTCTATGGCAGTATGATTTGCAAATATAAAATATGGGAGCAGCCCAAATGCCCATCCATCAATGAGTGGATAAATAAAATGTGGTATATATTTACAATGGAATACTACTCAGTCATAAAAGGAATGAAATAATGGCATTCACAGCAACCCAGAAGGAATTGGAGACCATTATTCTAAGTGAAGTAACTAAGGAATGGAAAACCAAATACTGTATGTTCTCACTCATATGTGGGAGCTAAGCTATAAGGACTCAAAGGCATAAGAATAATACATTGAACTTTGGGGACTTGGGGTAAAGATGGCGGGTGGCAAGGGATGAAAGACTACACATTCGGTACAGTGTATACTGCTCAGTGATGGATGCAACAAAATCTCATAAATCACCACTAAACAACTTATTCATGTAACCAAACATGTAAACAAACACCACCTGTTCCCCAAAACCTACTGATATAAAAAAATTAAAAAGAAACATTTACTAGTTATTAAATCTTTACTAGTAAAGATTTACAAAACAGAAAAAAATGCAGGGGAGGACTAGAAGGGAAAAATCAGCCGCTGCTCTCATTCACACTTCAGGCTTCCAAGCAAGAATAGAGCCCAAACTGTGAAAGGGTAGTTGATCCTTTGAAAGAAATGAGTGAGTAAAGCCGGGTCTGTCTCATTTCTTCTTTTTTTTTTTTTAATATACTTTAACTTCTAGGGTACATGTGCACAACGTGCAGGTTTGTTACATAGGTATACAAGGGTCATGTTGGTGTGCTGAACCCATTAACTAGTCATTTACATTAGGTGTATCTCCTAATACTACCCCTCCTCCCTCCCTCCACCCCATGACAGGCCCTGATGTGTGATGTTCCCCTTCCTGTGTCCAAGTGTTCTCATTGTTGAATTCCCACCTATGAGTGAGAACATGTGGTATTTGGTTTTTTGTCCTTGTGATAGTTTACTGAGAATGATGGTTTCCAGCTTCATCCATGTCCCTATAAAGGACATGAACTCATCCTTTTTTATGGCTGCATAGTATTCTATGGAGGTATATGTGCCACATTTTCTTAATCCAGTCTATCATTGATGGACATTTGGGTTGGTTCCAAGTCTTTGCTATTGTGAATAGTGCCGCAAGAAGACATTTATGCAGCCAACAGACACATGATACTCATCATCACTGGCCATCAGAGAAATGCAAATCCAAATGACAATGAGATACCATCTCACACCAGTTAGAATGGCAATCATTAAAAAACCAGGGAACAAAAGGTGCTGGAGAGGATGTGGAGAAATAGGAACATTTTTACACTGTAGGTAGGACTGTAAACTAGTTCAACCATTGTGGAAGACAGCGTGACGATTCCTCAAGGATCTAGAACTAGAAATACCATTTGACCCAGCCATCCCATTACTGGGTATATACCAAAGGATTATAAATCATGCTGCTATAAAGACACATGCACACGTATGTTTATTGTGGCACTATTCACAATATCAATTCTTAACATCTACAAACTGAGACTATTAACTACAAGAACAACTAGGGAAAGACACAATCAACTACTTGTAAGAATGTCAGTCTACCAGCCTAGGAAATATAGCAAGGCCCTATTTCTACAAAATCAAAAATTAGCTGGGTGTGGTGGCACTTGCCTGTGGTACCAGCTACTTTGGAGTCTGAGGGAGAAGGACTGCTTGAGCCCAGGAGGTCGAAGTTGCAGTAAACTGTGATCGTGCAACTGCACTCCAACCTGGGCACGAGCGTCAGATCCAGTCTCAAAAAAAAATTCATTTTAATCTTCTAATTTGGAGAATATTTTGTGGCTCTGCCTCTATTATTGAATTGTCTGTAAGCAATGACAGTTTGTTTTTCCCTTTTCCATTCCTTCTGTGTTTTCACTTCTTTTTATTGTCTTACTCTGCAAGGCAAAATCCTCTACAACAATTGGTAGGTGTGATGTTAATTGGCATTCTTATAGGTTTTCTGGAATCTAGGAATAATATTTCAATAAATTTCCCAGAAAGGATGATGTTTTTTGAAGGTATTGTGTAAATACTTTTAATCAAACTGAGGAAATTATTTTATTATGCTTTATTGAATAATTTTTATCAAAAATTTATGTTAAGTTGTGTCAAACAACTTTTACTATCATGTAGATAACCATATAGAATAGTATAGCATAATAAACAATCTGTTATGTGTATACAACCTGAAAACAGGTAGTGTGTGCATGTGCATGTGTGTATGTATATATATATATATAAACACACACATGAATTGTATTCATCTATTTTATATTGATTTCTAGTTTAGTTGCATTTTGGGCAAATATATATACACACACACACATACTACTATATGTACTACTATATATACTACTATACATACTATATATGCTCTACACATACTATATACATATACATATAGGTATATATATACACATATATATGCACACACATATGTATATAATCTCCAACTTCTTATATAAATATTTATGTGCATTCACTAATTATATGTATTATATAGAATATATAACAACATATACTCTAGGTATAATGTAGAGTATAATTGTATATAAGATAATATATAGTCTCTATGTAATATAAAATTGTAGAATATTATCGTTCATAATTATTGGGCAGTCATTTTTAAATTTATTTTAATTTTCTTGTTGAGTTTTAGAAGAAAAGTTATGAAAAAATTTATAAAGTGATTTCAGGGGTGTTTTTAATTTAACTTTACAACTATATTTTTTCTTAAATGTTCACTGGAACCTTCCAGTGAAGTCATTATGGGGCTGAAGTTTTATTTAAGAGAAGATGTTTACAATTTTTATCCTATGTTCATTATGCTGATAGGATAATTCAGGTGTTTTGGTTTTGTTTTGCTTTAGTCTGTTTTTCTACCTTATTTATTTTAGGAATATATTAACCTAATTTATGTTTCATACATACAGTATTTATTCACGGAAAATTTTGCTCTAAAAATGCATTGAGTATATCCCACCACATTTTATACTTAGTGTATTTTCTAAAGAATGTTATGATTTTGTTTTTTAGCTAATTTATTCATTAATTTAGAAATACATTGTTTAACTTACAAAAATGTAAGATTTTCTATTCATCTATTTTATATTGATTTCTAGCTCAGTTGCATTTTGGGTAAATAATGTGCTCAAAATAATTTATTTGAAATTTGTTGAGATTTGGTTTATAAAAAATTATTACGATTTTTGTAACTTTTATGGGCTCTTGGCAGTAATGTATACCCTGCGGTTTCTTGGTTTCAGTTTATAAACTATGTTTAAATCTTACGTATCCTAATAATGTATATGTTCACTTATTCTATCAGTTGTTGAGTGAGGGATATTAATTATACTAATTTGTGAGTTTTCCTATTTTTTCTGTAGTATTGTCAATTTTTCTTTCGTTGTTCTATGCATACAAATTTTAAAAAATTATATATTCCTCGTGATTTAAACATTTTAGCATCATGAAGCTACTCTTTATCTTTGGTGATTCGTTTGCTCTAAAGTTTATCTTGTCAACTTTTCTTTGATTATCATTTCTATGATAGATCTTTGTGACACTTTTACATAAGAACTTTTTTACTTATAGTTTACATTTGTTTATATTAAACAAAATGCAGTTTCTTGTTCACTTGTTCAATAATCTTTGATTTTGATCAGGAAGTTTAAATCTATTTTTATTCAAATAATCACTGTTATATCTGGAAGTAGGATTCTATCATCTTTTATGCCTTCTATTTATGCTGCCTGTTTCATACATTTTCTTCTTTCTTGACTTAATTTGGATTGATAAATTATTTTTCCACTTTATTAGCATACTAGTTGGAAATTCATATACTCTGTTAATTTCATGCATCTTTTTGTTTTGAATTACTGAAGTTTCACTATTATATATGTGATTATCTTTCATAGGTCATGCATGAGATTTTCTGCACTTCTTGAATGTGTAAATTGGTATCTGAAAATTCTCAGACAGTGTCTCTTTATATATTGCTTCTTTCTCATTCTTTTGCTCTCTGCAGGGAAGACTAATTAAACTATTGAAGCATCTCACTTTCCACACAGTTTCTTTGATCTGACATATGAAATTTATATCTTTTTTCAGTGATGCAATATAGATAATATTTTGTGTTCTATATCCCAGCCTAATAATTACACTTCCCCATTTATTTTTTATTTACAAATATAACAATAATAAAATATGCATATAAGTATACAGATAAGTAAATATTTATAAACCAAACACAAACATATCACAATCATTCAGATCAAGAGAAATATTAGCACAAATCTGTTCATGCTCTCATCTAGTCACAATGTCCTCCTCACGTATAACCACTAGAAAGGCTTCTACTAGCATATTTTAGGTTTTTTTACTTGTATAAATAAAATTATACAATTGTTTTCTATTGTATCTGACTTACTTCATTCATAACTCATATGAGATTCATCTATATTGCCAGATGCAATTGTTGATCATTTATTCTCACTTCTGTTGAGTATTCCATAATGAGAATATAACTTACGTGCTCTACTATTGGTGAACATTTTAGTAGGTTCAAGTGTTTTCCTATTATTAATAATGCTGCTGTTAACATTCTAGTACACATCTTGTGAAGCACACACATACACACAGTAGCAAATTCTTAAAATTTTATGTCGCTTCAGCATCCATTTTAAATATGACTTGGACTGTCTCTTTCCAGAAGGAGGGTTTGGTCACCTTTAACACAGTTTCTATTTCTCTGCCTCCCCTCAGTTTCTCAAAGTGGTCAATCCAAATTTTTCCTGTGCATCTGCTTCCTGGTGACCACTTCCCTATATGGAACAGGCTAGATACAACTCACTGGACTTGTCCCACTGATACTCGCTGCATGACCGCAAATACACCATAGTGACCACCTCTCAGTCAGAGCATGCTTCCATGGAGCACATGTCTCTTTGCTTTAAACATACCAATTAAAACTCCCTGCAAGAAGTCTGTTTGCATAATGCCCTGGACCCCTGAAAGGACTTTGGCTGACAGGACCCTCTCTCTCAGGTCCCTAATCACTGATTAATCATATGTGTCCAAGATGGCCTCCCACTTCCTGTTGACCCTGCAAAGTGTGCTACCCTTTTCTCTCAGGAGACCTGTATGTCATAAACTGCTTCTGTCATTTTACGTGTTTTATTGAGTTGTCTCCTGTGTAACTTATCTGACCCACGCAAAAAACCTAACTTCTTTCCTAGTCAACGTTGTCTTAGAGAGTGGCTATCTTGGTAGGAATAAACTAGACACAGGTCAAATGAGAGCCAAAAGGTCATCCACCAGTATAAACAAGCTTCCTGTGAGAGGTAACCCTGGCCATAAGATGGACACTTAAGCATTAGATTATTGCCAGGATAAAGAATATCCCATGAAAGATCATTGTAAGTAACCATGACCAAATCCCTGGAGCCCCATCAGGCCAGAATTAGAGATTACAACCACTCTTGTGAGGGAAACCTCAAGATCCAATTAGAGAAACTCACACACACACACACACACACACACACACTCTCACACACACACTCTCTCTCTTTCACACACACACACACACACACACACGCACACACATTTCCAGTTGAGTATATACTTAGTACTAGCATTGCTAGATCAAAGATTATTGGTAAATTCTGACCAGAAGTTTTCCTGCAGTGCAAGAGTTGAGGCTTGAAAGTCTCCACCCAAATTTCAGAGGATGTATGGAAAAGCCTGGATGTTTGGGCAGAAGCCAGCTGCAGAAGTAGAGTCCTCATGGAGAACCTCTACTAGGGCACTGCCAAGGGGATATGTGGGGTTGAAGCCCTCACAGAGAATTCCCATGGGGGAACTGCTTAGTGGAACTGTGAGAAGAGGGCCACCGTCCTCCAAACTCCAGAATGGTAGATCCACCAGTAGCTTTCACCATACATCTGTAAAAGCTATAGGTACTCAACCCCAGCCCATGAAAGCAAGCTGTGGCACTGTATTCTGCAAAGTCTCGGGGTAGAGCTGCCCAAGGCCTTAGGAACCCACCCCTTGCATCAATGTGTTGTGAATGTGAGACATAGAGTCAAATGAGATTACTTTGGAGCTTTAGGATTTAACGACTGCCCTGCTGGTTTTGGGACTTGCATGGGCCTATAGCCTCTTTCTTCTGGCTGATTTCTTCCTCTTGGAAGGGGAGTTTTTACCCCATTTGCCTATATATCCATTGTGTTTTGGAAGTAACTAACTTATTTTTAATTTTATAGGCTCATATAAAGAAGGTCTTGTCTCAGATGAGACTTTGGACTTTGGACTTTTGAGTTAATGCTGGAATGAGTTAAGACTTCAGGGGACTGTTGGGAAGGCATGAATAAATTTTGCAAATTATATGAGAAGGACATCAGGTTTGGGAGGGGCTGGAGCGGAATGATATGGTTTGGATCTGTGTCCCCACCCAAATCTTATGTCAAATTGTAATCCCCAGTGTTGGAGGTGGGGCCTAGTGGGAGCTGATTGGATCATGGGGGTGGATCCTTCATAAATGGTTTAGAACCACCACTTTGGTGCTGTTTGAGTGATAGTGAGTGAGTGAGTTATCATCATATCTGGTTGCAGCACCCTGCCACACTTCCTCCTGCTCCAGCCACGTAAAATGTGCCTGCTTCCCCTTCACCTTCCATATGACTGCAAGTTACCTGATGCCTCTTCCACCAGCTTTCTGTACAGCTTGCAGAACCATGAATAATCACACCCCTTTTCTTTATAAATTAACCAGTCTCAGCCATTTCTTTATAGCAATGCAAGAATGGACTAACACAGTACCTGTGTAAAATGGAGATGTTTCATAAGAAAGAATAATCTCCTTTTGGTATAAGTTATGTGACCGCAAGCATACTTGGATATCTTAATATTTAATCTGGGCCAGACACATCCTGATGTGTCAAGAAAGTGGCTGGAGAACTGTGTTGGTGGTCCTGGGGCTCTTCCTGCTTCTATTGTGACCCAAACTACTTTTATTATTTAAATTATTAGTAAATCTTGATTTGTGATAATATATTTTACTTGCATTAATTTGATTTGCCATTCTAATCTTTTATTGTATTTCAAGATTGTGGTAGAATCAAGATACTAGCAGTGGCAAGGTAAAGTAATAATTTGTATTAGACTGAAATACGAATGCATTTCACAAAACGAAATCCTAGTAATTTTTTATTGTTTTTAGGCAATGTATATTTAACAACCATAGAAAGTTCAGATCGCATATCTTCTAAAAAAAGGGATTCACTCTTTGTTTTGTTAGGCATAAAAGGGTAAGGTACTAATTGCATCAATCTATGCCATGGGTTCATTGGTCTAAAATGAGCTAATATATCCTATTTGGTAGCATAAGCCAACTAATTATTTTTTTCTGCTCTACCAAATTTACTGCCCATATTTTCAATGAGTTTTTTTTGTTGTTGTTGTTAAATTTAAACTTTAAATCTTTTATGACATTTACATAATTTTTAAACTTTTCTTTTTTTCTCTGTAGCAAGGTAAGCATGAATAATTAGAATATATAAAATATAAGCAATTATTTTTCTACTCTCTGCTTTTATCTGCTTGTTATAACTCTTGGTGATTTGTTTAATTATATGCCTTTTAATCTTTGACTGAATATTACATATGGAGTTTTCTGTTGCCTAGGATAAAAGTTCTTTCCTCGTGAGAATGCTCTTGTTTACTTCTGCCAGGTATTGCGGACACAACTGGTTTGGTACTAATTTCATTGCTTAAATTAATCATGATATCAGCCACTATTTCTGGGGTACAATTTTCTTTTCTTTAAAATTCTTTTATTTTTCCTTCTTTGCTCAATACCACAGAAATATTTTCTTCAGTCACATCTTTGGGTTCAGACTGTTTTGTAAGTTCTCCACTGTTATTTTAGCTCTTTGATACTTTCGAGGTTATTATAAAGTATTTTATTCAGCTTTGCTTATCTATTTCAACAGAAGTTTTGGAAAGACTTGCCTAGTCGTTGCATTAGAAATGGAAGCCTTTAGAATTTTTAAGACAACATATTATCTGAACATAAAAAATTTCTCCTTTACAAGAAAATATTTTTAAAAATACAGAACAATACCAATGAAAATTTGGAATTGTTTCTTTTTTTTCAGGCCAACCACACATTTCAGATAAACTTGACTGAAATCTTAATTTTAACCTCATCAACTTTTATGTTTCTACCTTTTTTCTATTTTTGTTTTATCATAGCAGTTTCACTCCTATTACTAATTTATGCATTTTAAATTTTATTTATTGCCTCTTCTTTCATGCAACAAGAGGACTTTTCTTTCTAAGTCATTTGGTTTTTCTCATACCTAAAACAGTGATTGATATATAGTAGATGCTCAAGTATCACACAGTGAAGACCAGGATAAATATTTATAAGTATTTTGACAAAATTTTCAATCAAGTAAGAAATCATGTCCCCATAAATAAATAAAGATTGTATTGGTTCATTAGAGATGATACAAATAATATAGATAATAAAACTTGTTATTAAGAACATTTATTCTTAAACGGGATGACTGAATTAACATTAACATTTTAATAAGAATAATACCCTTAAAATATGAATTACAGCACATAGTAATACAATAACAGTAGTATCATAAAACAAAATTTTTATCATTATTCTTGAGATGTTTATGTGTGCTTGCAGACCTCTAGAAAAATTATACCAATTAGTGTCAAAAAGCAAACCTATCCTGAAATAAGTATGTGAATAATTTCATGAGGGTTGGGTTAGAACAAAATTATGAAATTGTAAAATATCATCGTACCATAAATGTATTGTTAAAATTAATCACACTTACTTCATAGAAGGTATAAATATATGTTTTGTTCTTCTTGGTTTTATCCAAATACTCCATTAAAGCAAATAAGAGGAATTTATTGAGCAATTATGATAAATTACAAGCAATTATAGCAACAAGCCCAGTGTTAGGATCTAGGAATAGAATGGTGCCTACCCACATGATGACTACATGTCAATAGTTTGGTGACATATGAACCAAAAACAGCACAATATGTAGCTCTAAGTAAGTTAGCTGTGTTTTCACATACATTACATATCACATATATTACATAATATGTTTTCAGATATATTACAAGGCTATATGGAGAAAAACAGAAATACATTCAGAGATGATTTTCTAAATTAGCTTCATATTTCAATATGAAAAAATTAAGAAAATCCTCCAAAGTCTATCACCAAAAACTTTTTTCTACAAGGAGTACACTATAGTTTAATTTATAAGAAACTCCTTGGCAAACCATTTTAGAGGTTAATAAATCTTTATAATCCTAGTTTTAGTAATTAGTATCACATTCTAATAATATCACATCAAGGGAAATGATTATTTTATATTGGCATATTCATAATTGTACCTGAGGCTGCCTTTTGTGTCATTTCTCTTTTTCACCAACTTTATTTGACAATGCTTTTATTTGTGGCTTTTGATGACCACATTAGGTTTGTATTTTAACACAAAGGTCTTTGGAAAGCCTATGAGGATTGCTGTGATACAAGTAATTCAAGAGATGATGGACAATTTTTATTACACTTCATTTAATATTTAAAACCAAACAATTCCATCATATAACCTTTGTTTATCTAATGATATTTTAGTTCAAAAAAAGTAGTTAATGTTTATAATATGTATATCCAAATACTGATTGTCATCAGAGTCACACACAATGCCATTTCTATATGGTAACATACATTCTTAAAACATAAATAAATGTGTATATCAATATTAAAAATCCTAAGTGTAGTAAATTTTCTAAACATAGCTTCTAACATTTAAGAAAGCTTAGTAATCTATGTGGGCAAAATTTCATTAAGCAGTTGACACTTTCAAGTATTAATATTACCATGTTAGTACTTCCTAGGAAGGAGGAAAAATACCACCTTTCTGAACCAATTGTCAGTAGTCTTTTAAAACAGAAATTTATTATCATATCTGGCATTCATTTGTAGATCATTGTTTAGAGCAAATCATTGTTAAGTGTAATAGACTTTGCAGTCATCCATAAAAATGAGGCCAACTCTCATTAACGGTTCTGAACAGAATACCATCCAATGTCACTACAGTTCCCACTGTGGAAATTTGTGATATATGGTTCATGAGATCTCCCATAGTTGCTGTCTTCAGAGTACATTGATTTTTGACTGATATAGTAAAGTTGTGATTTGTAAAGCTGTTACTACAATTTCTTTGAGGGACAGCACATTGTCATTTGTTGAAGTTAAGTGAGTGTCTGAGGTTTACATTTTGATAATGTGGATATGACAAAAAGTAAATTGTCTAAAAAACCATTATAATGTGAGTTTAAGAAATTATTTTCTGAAAAGCTATTCGTTTCGATTATGGGAAAATTTATACATACAACCATTTCAGAATTGTACTTCTAAAGTTGCAAAAAATTAAAAACTTCAGTTTTCAGAATTTAGGTTGTAAATGATCAGCCCAGAGTAATAGTTTCTTCTTTACTTTGTTCAAAACCAGTCACAGCCTAACAAAAATATCCTACCTTGAGTATGTTAACATTTACCGAATTATTCAATGAATAAAGATGTTTTCCCTTCATAACTCATAATTAAATATTTCAAAAATAAATTTTGTTTAGAAAAAATATCCAAAGTTAAAGAGATACAGATATTCCTTTGTGATGCTAGGTTCAGATCATTTTGCAATAACTTTTCATACAATTAATTTTTATATAGTACTTAAAAACTCAAGAAACTTCCATGAGATAAGGTAAATCAAATCTACGATGCAAAGAATCTTTTTATCTCTAAAGCCTCAAGCAAACAATAATATTAAAATACATAATTTAGTAATATATTACCCTCTTCTTTATCTGATTGCCTAAAGGGGATTTTCTTCTTTCCAGAAGTTGTAGGATACTATAAATGAAATGTCCTGAATGAGCAAAGAAATAGAACTGGAAGAACTGTTTGGTTTAAATATTTGAATAACTAGTAATAAGAAATTCAACAACTTAAAATATCTTTCTTCTATAATTTAGGATATTTATCTATTCCTACCATGTGTGACATAGGTTTGTTTTTTTTTTTTTCACCTTGAGATAACTGAGATTTATAACATTTATATAACCTTTATAAGGTTACTAGCTCAAAAGAAATTGACTTAGTTTAACACTGTTTAGTCTTTTCTAGCCAATCCATTTGTCTTAGTCCATTTGAGACATTATAGCAAAATACCATAGACCAGGTTGTTCATAAAAAACAGAAATGCATTTCTCACAATTTTCTTGGCTGAGAAGTTCAAGACTATGTCACCAGCAGATTTTGTGTCTAGTGAGGGCCCACTTCCTGGTTCATAGAAAGCGTCTTCTCACTGCTTTTTCACATGAGGAAAGAGCAAAGAAACTCACTGGAGCTTCTTTTATAAGAACATTAATCTTATTCATGACCTAATTAACTCTTGAAGACCCTACCTTCTAAAACCATCACATTGGTAATTAGGTTTGGACATACGAATTTGGGGGAAGAAAAAAACATCCAGACCATAGCACCATTTGATTATCTCTCTGCCCTGTTCTTCATCCGAGGTTACAACATTTTCTAGTGCTGGTAGGCATTCTTACAAAAATGGCACATTTCAATCTATGCTTTAGTATGTCCTCTCTTCTGCAATACTGAAATGAAGTGATGCAGGATTTTTTGCTCTTTAGCTCAGCTAATCTTGGGTCTTAACCAGCTAATCTTGTCTCATGACCAGGGATAATTAGGCATGCAGACACATTAAAGGATAAGGATGGTGGAATTTATTAAATGAAAAGAAAACTCTTTAAAAAGCGAGGGGTCCTGCAAACAGATTTCCACCTCACAAATTGAATACCAGGGCCACCATACATGAGCCGAAGAGGCCACGCTCATTCCCTGCATGAAGTGCGAGTTCCTGGTGGCTCCACCCCATTCCCCCAGTGCACATGGGCCTCTATGTAGTCCGCTATCGACATGCCCCGGAAAGCCCCCTGGGCAGCTTCCCTTATCTGCACAAGACATTTGGTGTAAACATTTGTGGGGCAGGGTGGAGATTCTCCAGGACCTTTCCTATCTGCCTAGGCTGTTGACTGTCTCCTGCTTCTATCATTAATGTCATTTGTTTCATCAAGAAACCTTCCCCTTCCGTGAACTCTTTAGTCCCATATATGGACTTTGTTTATAGTAATTAAAGTTATTTTGCCCTGCCCAGTTTTAGAAGCTATAGTTCCAAATCCTAGATGTAGTGCCAAAAGATGCCTAGTCCACCACGCTAGCTAAAGCTGAATTCTCTCCAAAACAATCACTGCTACCTCTATTCACAACATTTTTTTTCTCATATCAAATACAGTTTTCACCCTGTATGATTTCTTACTCAACCAGTATCTAGAGAAGCTAGGGATCTCAAAAAGAACCTTCAGATAAATGTCTGGAGATCAGTATTAAGATTTCCATAAAAATGTCATTTGTTTATAGTCTCAATATATCCTTACAAAATAGCAATTGGAAATTACAGGCTGTCAGAGCTTTGGCTCTCAGATTCCAGTTGGCCCACTGAAATAAATTACTGACTCAGAAATTTTCTGTGACAATGTCAGAATTTAGATAACAATAAACCTTGCCTGTTTACCTATATTGCTTAAATTAGAGTTACAAATGCTCAGAACCAAACTAGAATCCTGGTTTGGAAACCACAATGCTCTAATGTTACCATAGAAGGGAGATTTCTATATTAGTTCTAGTTTCATGCAAAAAAATGTCCAAGTATGCCTTGGAAAGATTACTCCAGAGAAAAACCACAAGTCTAGTGTTCTGTAAAGTAGCATGCCCTTTTATAGCAGTGAAGTGAACATAAGAGCAAAGCTGTAGAGTGTTAGGATGGATTGTCTCCGTATAGTAACCTAGTGATCTTGGAATCTTCTAGTCTGTTTTGAGGTTTTAATATAATGATAAGACTAGCATATCTAGGTTATTTTAGGTCATCATTGCTGGAGAAATTTATAAAAATTTTAAGTGAAATTTTTCTTAAATTGCTCAGATGTCTCAATAGTTTCAGAATTCAAAGGACCCGAGGTTGGAAGCCTAAAATGCTTGTAGTCACAGAGTCCACATTTAAAACACTAATTATTTCTTTATTTAGCCTAAGGTCAGGGGCATGGAGTGAAAGCTATGTTTGCTATAGGAAAACACGTTCCAGGCCGGGCGCGGTGGCTCACACCTGCACTTTGGGAGGCGGAGACGGGCGGATCACGAGGTCAGCAGATGGAGACCATCCTGGCTAACACGGTGAAACCCTGTTTCTACTAAAAATACAAAAAATTAGCCGGGCGTGGTGGCCGGCGCCTGTAGTCCCAGCTACTCAGGAGGCTGAGGCAGGAGAATGGCGTGAACCCGGGAGGCGGAGCTTGCAGTGAGCCGAGATCGCGCCACTGCACTCCAGTCTGGGCGACAGAGCGAGATTCCGTCTCAAAAAAGAAAAAAAAAAAAAAAAAGAAAAAGAAAAAAGAAAAACACATTCCAGCTGGGCGCTGTGGTTCATGCCTATAATCCCAGTACTTTGGGAGGCTGAGGTGGGTGGATCACTTGAGCCCAAGAATTCGAGACCAGCCTGGGCAACACGACAAAACCCCTTCTCTACAAAGTATACAAAAATTAGCCAGGTATGGTGGCACGTGCCTGTGGTCCCAGCTACTTAGGAGGCTGAGGTGGAAGGATCACTTGAGCCTGGAAAATCAAAGCTACAGTGAGCTGTGATCACACCACTGCACCCCAGACCCGGTGATAGAAGTCAGACCCTTTTTCAAGAAAGAAAAGAACGTGTGATGGAATTCCGAATGTATTTGAGGGAGATTGAGTGTAATAATCCTTCAATTCCTCTAGGAAATTTCCTGGCCAGAGATTAGTTGTCATAGAGAGCAGATACCCAAAGATGTTTTTTCAGATAAGAGACAACCAAATTCCTGGTAGACTATATTCAGCATCTTAAATAACTTCCGTTGATTTGCTAGGATCTGGTTATAAGAAATACGACATTTTTTACTGTGGCTTGAGTAAGTCAGAAAATTGAACTTATCATCCTCACTGAGTTGGCCTGATGGTTAATGACGCCTTTGGAAAACATAATGAAGTGTTTTGTTTTAGTACAATTCAAGCTTCCTGGAAGCATACCTGTATTGCACCTGCCAGCCTGCAGTCAGGTTAATTAGCTGGCAGTGTGAATATGTTTCTCAGTCAGTTTAGCAATTCTGATAAGGAGGTGACAGGCACTTTCATGCCTCTATTTTCATACTAAGGTTTATTAAATCTAAAATGCTGAAGAGAGTGAAGGTTGATAGGGATGTTGATGTTTTGCTGAAAAGTTCCTCTTATAACCTTTGAATAATTTTCAAACCAGAATTTACATAAGGACTTTGAAATACTAAAGTAATAGAATGTCACAGTTTGATAGAAAGTGAGGTTTTGGAAGAAAAGCCAAATATTTTCATGGAATTAGCTATTGATTCCCATTATAGACTAAAGATGATACTTAACCACATTGGTCAGCTACTACCAAATTGAAGTACAAAAAAAATAAGCTGTTTAAAAACCACTTGATAACCTTGTATTCCCCCTTATATTACATCCCTTGGCAATGAGAGTGGGCTCAGTTATCAGTCTGTGCTTCCTGACAAGTATGAAAGAAAAATACATATATTCTTCTTCACTGTATAAAGCCTCAAGCCTCACTTTCACGTGTGTGTGTATATACATATATATCTATATGCGTCACCCTAAGCTATACAAAAGATGAGAACTCAGTATTTCTAGTATTTGTCAGCATAAGAAACATAGGATCCTTAAGGAATTTATTTAAAAACAAATTGTGAATGGCATTAGAAACGCTGATGCAAACTGGGTATCAGTCTGTGGCAGTCCTAAGTACAGGTCTTGGAATGCCACTCAAACTCTTGCCAATAATGTGCTAAGTGTTGAACACTGGAGGGAGCCATTGTGTTGGGAGATGTGGAGGCCAATAAATAGAGTGACACGTTCAGCCATTACTTGTTCCTGAGAGTATGTACATGGAAGAACTGTAACAACGTAGGAAGCACAGGTTTTTTGTTTTGTTTTGTTTTGTTTTGTTTTGTTTTCATTTGGGGGGTCAAATCTCTAATGGGAAACAGCTCAGCTAGCTGTTTCCAGGCTTATAAGTCCATGTACAGGATATGCCACTTTGTTCCTCTAGTTGCACAGAGTGGAACGTAAAATTGTAAGATGGTAGTAACTTGTCACAAATATTTACCGATTCAGTGAAAGGATTTTGGATATGTATTATTTTTAGGTGATCATCTAGATTTCAGGGCTCTATAGGCCCCTCTCTCACATATTCCGTGAATTCATTTTATGCATTTTATTAGACAGTGAAGTTTTGAAAAGGAGGGGACAATAATTTAAAGGCAGAAATGAGAAGAGCTAAAAGAAAACCAATACCTTCTATATGCCCTATCCCAGAATTGATAGGTGCTAGCAGATTAAAATTAGGCATGATTAATTTTAGGGGTTAAGCAGGTAATTAATGGGTCAGTACTAGATCGTCATGAATACATGATGGTTTCATTCATGCCTTGGGTGGCAGAGTCATGTTAAGATGGTAAAGGTTGATGGCAGATGATTGTGTGACAAGAGAAAATGTCAGTAAGTCAAAATCTTAGTAAGGAGCAGAGTATCCATAAAAGGGGCACTCTTTCAAATGTTTATAAATAGAAACTCAGGAGAATTATTTAATGTGACTTCCCAGTTCTACATAATGGCACCTGTCGCTCCTTTCTCTTACCTTTTTTTGGTTCATTTTACATAACAACAACAGAACAGCAACAACCAAAAAAGTGTTCTTGAAGTCTTAAAGGCTTTACTGTGTATATGACATTATGTAAATACATAATTAAAATACTTTGATAGCTTACTCATTCATTTATTCAAAAAGACTGACTAAGCAGCTAACAGATATGAGATGTTGTGCTAGGTGATTCAGGTGAAATTATGAACAAAATACCCCATGAATAATCCTTGAAAACTCCCTTTCATACATTTTTTTTTTTTTTTTTTTTTTTTTTTTTTGAGACGGAGTCTCGCTCTGTCGCCCAGGCTGGAGTGCAGTGGCTGGATCTCAGCTCACTGCAAGCTCCGCCTCCCGGGTTCCCGCCATTTTCCTGCCTCAGCCTCCCGAGTAGCTGGGACTACAGGCGCCCGCCACCTCGCCCGGCTAGTTTTTTGTATTTTTTAGTAGAGACGGGGTTTCACCGTGTTCGCCAGGATGGTCTCGATCTCTTGACCTCGTGATCCGCCCGTCTCGGCCTCCCAAAGTGCTGGGATTACAGGCTTGAGCCACCGTGCCCGGCCTCATTCATACTTTTAAAGTATACTTCCTAAATATCTCTCAAGGCCCCAAACACAATAGAATGAAAGCAAATTTAGAAAGAGCAAAAGCAAACATTTCAATACCACGTTCAAGTAAATAAAAGGGAAACGAACCTGGAAACTGGTAGGTAGCCACGGGCCAAGGTAAATAGCCATTTATTGTTCTTAAGGCATCTAGAAATTTCTAAATATGACCTCAGACACTAACTAGCTTGCCAAACCGAATATTAGACATAATCATGATGAAGAGGGTTGAATGGAAAACTGCTAAGCCATTTTGACAGACATCTTCAATAGCCACATAGAAAGAAACGTAAGTAAGTGCTTCTGAGAAACTGAGTTACATGTAATGAACAATATTTATAAAAATCTAAATTTTAGATGCTTTAAAGTATTAGAGTTAGTTAGCTTTTGTTATTGATGTTCCACTTACTGAATTACTAGTGAGAATACAAATAACATCGTGGCTTGAAAGTGTTTTTATTAGAAAAACACAAGTCCCTTAAGATCTTCAATTTCAAATAATTTTTCACAACCAATTTTGTTTCTATGTTATACCTAGGAATTTAATTCCTAATTGAGTTCCCTATTAGTTTGAAGGAATATCTTTCTACAAATATTTCTGTTTTGTTTCTTTAAGGATTTTTTTCGCTTTTCATTCATGACTGAATAGCCTTTCAGATATAGTTCTAAGGCAATATATCCATGTGATAAATCCTTTAAATTCCATAAGAAAATATACAATGAAAAATAAGAGCTGATTTATTCTATATTCATAATTCTCAACTTTGATCCCCAGAGAAAACAGTAGTCATCAGGTTCTTAGGTAGCTACTCTTTTATCTTTTCCTCAACAATATATTTAGAAAATTATTTATCATCAACCTTTAAGAAGTCACTTAAATTTGCATAAAATGTTATATGTTGCACCACTGAAAATGGATACATACTGATGAAGACTATGAGAGGCCAAAAATATTTAAAAGTCAGTTTTACTAAATAATAACATGGTCTTGTTAATAAATTGCCTCACTCTTTTGCTGCTTATTTGATGTTCTGTTTATTGGTTAAGTGGACTGAATACATAGTTTCTTCTAATAACATTTTTATAAGTTTGAGTCTACACAAATTATTACTTTAATACTTATAGCACTAAATTAACTGATTCCAAGAAAAAGCAATGTGAGTTGCCAAATATCTGAATTTGGATCAGTGAATAAATGGTGACTAGATATCAGAAAGTAGAAACAGAGAGATGATAGGGTTGCTTGAACTCAAAGATTGAGATAACTTGTGTTTAGTAAAGCCATTGAAGAGTGGTTCCCTTTGGTAAAGTGCTTAGTGCAGTCTATTTTTATGGCCCAAGAGAAGATACTTCTAACCACTTCACTTAATAGACTGTTTCCCAATCCATCTGATTTAATCATTTGGATATTGCTTCTTTGATAATCAGTCTCACATTTTCTTCACTTAATTTTATCTGATTTCCTCTACTTCTACTCTTTCATCACATTATTCTGGAGGAATAAGACAGACAGGCTTTAATGGATGTGCCTTAATGTATACTCCTAATTTAGGGTATTAAAATAATTAGGAAATTAAAAATATAGAATAATTCCTTATCTGTCTCATTAATTGCCTTAAATATTCCTATTATGTTTTCACATTGGTCCCATGAGTAATGATATAAGAAAGAATTCATTACATTATAGAAAAAAATCCTACACATTTATTAGATTTATACCTATAGGTCAAAGTCCATTACAGTGTTATCCCTGATTAATATTATTTTACTTCCCTGAGTTGCAATTATGCTTTGCATAATGGGTGATCAGAATTCAGTGCAATGAAAGAGTCATGGAGGTCATATTTGAACAAGTGGAATGTGGTGAGTAATAGCTTTGAGGTCTAGAGTGATATTTAATATAAGTCCCATTATTTTTCTAATGTATGTATCCTTTTTTTATCTAGAAATTAGAACATTATTAATGTTCAATGACATTACGCCCCTTTTATCAAATGAAAGTCTGAGACCTTTGCATGGCACACTGAAAGAGTAAAGGCACCAGGTTTCAATACTGTTATATAAGCTTGCACGTGATGAAAAGCTAAATTTTAATTTGAGAAAAAAAAGTAGATCATAAATTTCATGTCTTTGAAATTTTACCTTGATAATCTGTTTCGGTGATCAATATGGCACATTTTTGCAAAAAAAAAAAAAAAAAAAACCCACACAAAACAAAGCACACAAGTATAACTTGTATATGTAATCTATATACAGAAAATAATCTGGAAGAATATATACTCACAGTTCTTGTTTGTAAATAGGTTAGCTGGCCCTAGTTCAGGGACATTTCTCCCCTGTAAGAAGGCAGGTGAGAGCAGTTGGAGGCAGCTGCGAACTCAACTCCCCAAACCACAATTCTTGTTTTATTCTGAAAGTTACTACACCCCTATAAATTGTATCAGATTCCCAAGATAAAAGCAATTAAAAGGACATCTGATTTAATCATTCATTGCACAAAGGATAATTTAGATATAGATTTTGTCAATATATAATGCTACCAGAAGTAAATCTACCCTATGAGATATAATGTGAAGGCAAGATTTCTGGAAAACATTCCAAAATAATCTCCCTATAGAAACAGGAAAAAGTAAGCCCTGCTTTCCCAAGCTTCTTCTATTTGGCGTTACTCATGTCCAAATGCAGTTTTAACTGTACCATATTCTCAGCCAGTTCAGAAACAGAGAATAAATCAGCAATTTCATACTTAATGACTGATTGGGCAGGAAATTTATTGTACCTCTCTTTCCTATCTTGCAATCTCTTCTAACTTTTCCTTATCTAGCAGTTTAGTTCCTATGGACTGCAACTCAGAGGCATTAAGCTCAGTTCCCTTAGCAGCAACACCAATGCCATGACAGGTACTTTCTAATCTTCTGCTTTGGGGTGTTAATTCTCAACCCCTATACCTCCAGTCACAGATATCCTTCTATTAAATGAAAAGATTGTCTGAAATTATTGATTTTTTTAACCCAGATGTTATCTGTTTTTTTTTTTTTTTTTTTTTTTTTTCAAATATAGTTTTCCACAGGCATTACCTATCACAATGGACAACTTTAGGTTTCTGTGATTGGCCAAAAGTTGCCTGAACTTGCTATGAGTATTTGAATATTTTTCCACTGGAATTCTCTGCTGTCCCTCATGCACCCACAGCTAATTAATATTTTTTCCATCCTCTCCTACCTAGAATGACCAGTATGTCTTATGTAGGCACATCATCAGAATAACATTGGTAATAAACTGATATTCAGATGGAGATTGGTACTCATTTTCCCTTACCAATTACTTTGCATGTCAAGGGTTTGGGATTTCTCCAAGAGCAGAAACTTTAAGGAAATCTCTGACTATAGGTTTTGGCTCAGTTGCAGCCATTACTAATTTGGGTGGTCATCAGCTTCTTGTCAGACAGAATCTCTGGGCAAAAGCTATTGTAGGACTGTATAACAAATCTTTCCACAGTGGCACCTTTTTGAGAATAAAAGGAAGTTGAACAGAGGTTAAATTTTCAGGATGCCTAGGTCACCAGTCATAAACCAGGCAAACTGAGTTAATAATCCCTCTGGCTATTAGGTTCCTGGTTCCAGAATCAGGGAATGAATTATTTGCGTACATTTATTTAATGCTTATTTGAATTACAATGTACTAGGCAATTTGCTGGGCCCTCAAGCTACATGGAGATTCAGGAAGACATATTTACGTTCATGGACCTTGTTATCTAATAGTGAAAGCAACTACACAATTATAAGTATGATGACAACTATAAAACAGATAGAAAAATACGATGAGAAAATGTAACTTGGGAGTGTCAAACTAAAAATAAATTTGAGAAAAATATCTCCAAATATGTTTTTATTTAAGACTGAGAAATGAGAATTAAAACTGGAATGCATGGAATGGCAAACCAAAAGTGCATTTGGTGTTGGAAGATTAAATGGAAGTTTTTATTGGCAAAAAGGAAGAGGTTCACATAAACTGCTTAGAAGAAGAGTTCATGGGTCCAGAAGCTCAAAACCAGAGTGTCATCTATTCATTGGTGGAGATGCCATTACTGGGCAAGTGTCATTTTGAGAGCATTGTATCTAAATTACTGCAGTCCTAAAGAATTTCTAGAGATTAAACTTGTCATAGAAGCATGTGTATATGTGCAAAATATGCAAGTCATGTAAAGGAGATGCATGAAGGACATGAAGGGATTTCTTGTGGGGATTTTAGAAAATCCTTGGAAACAGATTTTTATCTCACGCATGAAAGTGTGAGCCTCCTCTGTCTTCATGCCTTCCCAGCCCTATTTTGTCTGAGTGTTATGGCTGTGACTTCATCTTGGTATCTGCAAGGATGCTAGCCTAGCTTTGGAAATTAGGGAGAAAAATTTGGAAAATGGACATATAAGCCAAAACCTCAAAATGAGAGTGAGTCAAAAGTATGCAATGCTGACCAAGATGGCCCCACAGCTTGACTAAATTTTAGACAGGCTTTCTACTGACTCTAGGTCCCTGACCTTTTCTTTGAGCATTTACTTTAGCAAACTGATAATTGCAAATTCTTTCTCTGCCTCCTTTGACATCAAATGTTCTCCCATCCTCTTCCCAGTTTTCCCAAAAAGAAATGTTTTTCTCAAGAACCTAGGAGCCACCCCTTTGCAATGCAATTACCAAATGACATAGTACTCCAATTTATCTCCCAGTTTCTGTGGGAGGGTAGAAGCCTAACTTAGATAAGGATAATTAGCAAACACAGATGGCGTAACAACATTGACTACATCCCACTTGGTGTCCTTTAGTGCTTTTCCATTAGCTCACCTCAGTTTTACAAACCCTCCTGCCTTTTGTTTCAGCTGAGCTGAGTTCGGCCACTCTTCTGTATGACCATAGTCTCTCTTCTCTAATGCAAGAGTTTCAAACAAAGTCTCTCTTGTTTGTTCACCTCTATCCAGTGCAGATTTACATTGACAAAACTCAACTAAAAATGGGCAATGTGGGATTCTTAAGGAACAGAGGGATAACCAGTATCATTGAAGTACAGAGAATGAAAAGGTTGGTTAGTAGTTTTTATGTTGATGGAGGGGGCAGAAAAACATTCATTTATTAAGATACTGTAGAGAAAATAATTCATTTGTAGTTTTCATTCAACTTCTATAATGTAAGCCCTAAATATTTGGTTCTGATGAATTCTTTCTTTACTACCAGGTTTCATTAAACCATTGTTTAAGTTTTAGCCACTTTTTCAACAAAACTAAATTATATATAGCATAAACTATGCTATTTGTATTAGAAAGCAAAGGAAGGAAGGAAGAAAGGAAGGAAGGGAGGAAGGAAGGGAGGGAGGGAGGGAGGGAAGAACGAAGGGAGAAAAAGAAGGATGGAAGAGAGGGAGGGGAAAATGGAAAATATAAAACAGTTAAAGGGACACTTTCTGACTCTTGGAATTTAAAATTGAAGTGAGGCATTTATATAAAAATATCCCGAACAAATGTTCAATGAGGGACCAAGAAGACAGATATTTTCAGGCTGATGTTGTCTGTTAAAATATATTTGAAACTCATACCGTTTCTACTTGTTAAGTATTTTTAATTATTGGTCAACTTTACAAATTTGTCTACTTACTTCTTAAATTATAGTTTGTTTTTATGCTGTATAATTGTCTCAATTGAATAGAATTTAATAAATTTCTTAAAACAAATAATTTCTCTTGACATCACCTGACATTACTCAGTAGCACAGCAACTCTGATTCGAATGGTCACCTCCTTTGCCATGCCCTCCTTTCTCTCTTCTGAATATTAAGATTTGATCTACTTTTTTAAAAGCATCCATTTAGTTAATATTTATTGATATCTACAAAGTATCATTATGGAAGATCCCCAACATTTTCTCCCCTCAGCCCTACTTCATACTTCAAGAAATAAAATAAAAATACTGCTATGACTCTATGAGTAGGCAGTTAACGAGAATGTGTTTGCTATTGTAATACAGGAGAGGACTTTCATCTGTGAAATGGAAGAGTTAGGTTCTAATTCTCAACCCTGGCTTCCAATTAGAATAACAAGGAGGACCTTTTTAAATATCAGAGATAATGAGCCACATCTACAGAAATACAGTTGGAATTGTTTTGTGGTAGAGCTGGGGTATCAACATTTTAATTTCATACAATTATTCCTTGGTATTCAAGAGAAATTGGTTCCAGAACCCCCTCAAATACCAAAATCCACGGATGCTCAAGTCCCTTATCTAAAATGGTGTAGTATTTGTATATAACCTATCCACATCCTCCTGTTTACTTTAAATTATCTCTAAATTATTGATACAATGTAGAAAAATTATACTGAGTATCTAATACAATATGAATGCTATGCAAATAGTTGTTATACAGTATTGTTTAAAGAATAAGAAGAAAAAATTCTCTACATGTTCAGTACAGATGCAATTTTTATTTTACAAACATTTTTGTTCCACAGTTGGTTGAATGCACAGATGTGGAGCCCACAGATAGAGGGCCAACTGTATATATGTTTTTCTATTTCCCCAGGGGAATCTAATGTGCAGTCATGGTTACACACAACCATGTGTCTAAGAGTCTATGTAAGGTAATCTCTCCTGATCTTTGTTTATTAGGAGAACCCTGTGCACTCCTCCTCATGGCTTTGTAAGAGGATCTTCTCCCTAGTTCCAACCTGGGAGATATTAGGGAGAAGAATTTAGTGTTTTTCTTTCCTCATTACTAATTGCTTCCACAGCAGGGAAGACTGGATAAAGATATGGTATTCATTAAGCATATCTCAAATACTTGCCTGGAGTTTGTTTTCCAGCCAGTTGTAGCTCTTTGCCCTTTAGATTATCATGGCTAAGCAAAGTATTTATTTCTCATTGTAGTCTAGCCTAGTTTATTAAAGTTCTGTAAGTTATTTATGGCAAAAGTATCTGTAGGTAATAACTTACTCTTTGCCAGCATCATTCTATATAGATAGATTTCTCCCGTTTACATGGGATGAATGGTTCAAAAGAAAATTTGTAATCCTGGAACCCTTGGTTAAATATCATATTAATGTTACCTGCTCTAATATCGTCACATAAATTTGCCTATATCAAGGCAATTCTGTCTAAATCAACTCATACCCTAAATATGACATGGGAAATATTTTATCATAATTAAAATAACATGATAATACTATTAAAGATAATATTGGTGATATCGTTACCATCAATACTAAGAATTTTTACTTATTATAGCTTCACTTTATTATTTTAAATTTATATTCATTTTCTTATTTAATCTTCACCATAAATCTATGAGATAAATAGATTAGACCCATTTTTACATGAGAAAATTGAGGCTCAAATAGTTTAGGAAATAAAGCTGGAATTTGAAATTAAAACTGTCAAACTCTAAAACATGATGTTCTTAGTAAATATTAAATTAAGTATAAATGTTCACTATAGTAAATATTAATAGCTACTATTTATTTATTCCCATCATATGCATGATATTCAGCAGATGATTCCTGATTCTCACATTACTGCTATAAATTAGACAGTAATATTTACATATTACAGACAAAAAAATCTGAAACACTGGTAATTTGCATAGATTGCCCAAGGCCTCCTCACAATTTGGTTACACATCTGAGTCTGCTATCTCTAAAATTCATGAAGGAATAATGACTTGTTAAGGAAAAGGAATAGAAATGCCTGTAGCACCAGGCACAAGCGTAGGAGAATATAAAGAGATGAGCCAAGAAACCATATGATACCAAATTATGGAAAGTCTTTTACAAGTCATTTTTTCAAGTTTGCATAACAAATAGCCCCCCTTATACAACACTTTCATGTACTATAAACTCTTCTAGATGCTATATATATATATATATATATATATATATATATACACACACACACACACACAAATAAATATATATATGTATAGTCCAACCTCTTTATTCCATCACTCTCTTGACCATTGCTTTTCATTTCTGGCATCATGTATTCTGCATCACATAAATTTTTACATAAAAACAAAGAGTAAGTATTTATCTAATCTACATGTCTGAAAGGAGAAATATTAATCTGATGACTTGTCTTTTAGGCGCCCAGAGAGGTTGAGCTCATACAAAAGGAAGATGTGTAAATTTTAAGTTCTTAGTAATTTTAGTTTTTGTACACATTAAACCATGAACAGGGAGAAATGAAGAGGAAAGAGTATATATTTTTTTTAATTCCCTAGATGACTCACTACAACTGAAAATCAAATCCATTTCCAATCTAAAGCATTGCAGAAAAAAACAGGATAAAGTACACCTATAAGACATGAGATAAGAGAACAACTGGGTTCCACATGCCCATAAAACTGAGTCAAATTTTATACCAGAACATGAATAATAGAAAATTACAAAGACAATTAACTTCTGGAATGCAAGAGTTACTCCTTGTGTCTTCTGTTTCTCGGTCAGCATTTTCAACAGTGAGTAGTTAGATGCTCAGTTATTGATTCAAAATTGCATATTTCTTATATTATACTCAACTAATTATAGAAGGACATTGAGAAAAGTATTGTTTTAAATTTTCCCATAAGCGCTAAGGAGTGACAAATTAGGTCATCTCTAAAGAGATTCTTCCTTGAGTATCCCATATATGCAGGTGCCCTCACTTAATTCTTGTATTATTTTCCCTTTCTAGCACCCATTGTTTTCTTTGTAAAACTCACTTATAAGCATACATTTATTTGTTTGCTTCTGTACCTAATACCTGTTTTCCCCATTAGAAAACCAGTTTCACAGAGCCAAGAAGCAAATCATTTTGTTCACCAGATAATTGCCTCGCAATGTACCTGGATATAGAAATGTTCTATAAAATGCCTTGAATAGGTGATTAATCTGTTATCTTCAATACATGCTACCTCTGTATTCCTCTAACATTAAAGTAGATATGAAACAAAGATACGAATGGGACAATAAATTAACAAATGTAATTAAAATATCTAAATAAATACATATGCCACATAAAAGGTAAAGGTGAGAATTAAGTCATTAAACAATTATCAGGGTAATATGCAAAGGATATGTGTACAATATTTATTATTGTTATACTACCAGAAAAGTTAAAACTGATTTTTGAATGCATTTAACTGACTTCTGGGTGACAGCTCATGGGTAAATTAAATCTGTCAAAACTTGGGAAAAATTCCAACACTGGAAGCTAAGGAAGAATGCTATTGAGATAAGAGGAACTGAGAAATTAGTGCTTGAAAATGCAGATGTGACCAGACTAAGAAAAGCCACCACTTCCATTTCTAAGGAGATACCAAGTCACTGAAAAATAAGAAAGTGAAAAATCTTGGTGGGATAATTGAAAACTCGTTATAGAAACTTGGCCCATAACCATAAAATTAACTCAGGTTTATCAAGCCAAAGCAGAAGGTGTAAAAATAAATAACAGAATAAAAACACTAATATTTACTGGGATAATACTCCTAATAATAAATATAATAAAATAACTACAATAGTGAATATAATAGCTCACAGGTATTGAACACTTCCCACATTCTGGGACTTGTGGCAGTTTGTACGTATTAACTTATTTGTGACTTGCAAAAACTCTTTGAAGTAGATGCTATTGTCATCAATATATTGCAAATAAGGAAGCTGAAACACAGAAAGGTGAAGTAATTTGCCTAAGGTTTCATAAGCAGTAAATGGAGGATGAAGGTTAAACCTAGGTAATACCTCTCCTACTATTACTCTCAGGCTGAATTGGTAATAAAACTATATTCCAACCAGCCTTCCAGCTTAAGATCTGGTTGAAGGATATGGATAAAAATGTGGTAAAATGTAGGGTATTGATGTATTACAAGAGAATTTATTTTGTTTTGGTAATGATTTTTTAGATATGACACCAAAAGCTCTGTCCATGAAAAAAATTAAATTAGAATTTATTAAAATTAAAAAAAAAAACTTTTGCAGTGTGAGAACATTGTTAATAGAATAAAAAGTCACAGGCTATAGAAAATATTTGGAAAACACATAAAAAATAGAGAACTTCAATCCAAAATAGTTAAAGCACCCTTAAATTTTTACAAAAAGAACCCAATTAAATATGGACAAAAATTTAACAGACACATCACCAATTAAGAGATACAGGCTTGGCGCAGTGGCTCACATCTGCAATCCCAGCACTTTGGGAGGCCAAGGTGGGCAGATCACCTGAGACTGGGAATTCAAGACCAGTCTGGCCAACATGGTGAAACCCCATCCCTACTAAAAATAGAAAAATTAGCCGGGCGTAGTGGCACATGTCTGTAATCCCAGCTACTCAGGAGACTGAGGCAGGAGAATCGTTAGAACCTGGGAGGTGGAGGTTGCAGTGAGCCGAGATTATGCCATTGCACTCCAGCCTGGGCAACAAAAGTGAAACTCCATCTCAAAAATAAATAAATTAATTAATTAATAAAAAGAGATAAAAAAGGCATACGAGCATATGAAAGGATGTTCAACATAACTTAGGAAATTGCAAAAAGAAAGCAACAACGTAATACCACTGCATATACCATTAGAATGGGTAAAATCCAAAAATCTTTACAATATCAAATGTTGGAAAGGATGTGGAGCAACATGAATCTCATTCATTGCTGTTGTGAAAGCAAACTTGTATAGCCACTTTGTAGGATGGATTGGTAGTCATTTAGAAAGTTAAACATATTCTAATTACACAGTTTGTCAATTGAGCACCTAAATATTTACGCAACTGATTTCTTGAAGTGTATGGCCACACAAAAATCTGCATGTGAATGTCTATAGCACTCTTATTGATAATTGCCAAAAACTGAAATTAAAATTTAACAACAAAGTGGGATTTATCCCCAATAATGCTAGTCTGGTTCAACATTCAGAATGTAATCTATCATATCAATAGGCTAAAGAAGTAAAATCATATGATCATAACAATACATGCAGAAAACATTGACAAAATCCAACACTCATTCATGATTTAAAAGAAAAATCTCCCAGTAAACTAAAAATAGAGAGAACAATACCCACAATTTATTAAAGATTATCTACGTGAAAACCTGCATCTAACGTCATACTTAATTTAAGTGAGAAACTAGAAGCTTTCCCACTTAAAATCAGATGAAAGACAAGGATGCCCCACTTACCACTGTTTTTCAACAATGTAATGGAAATCCTAGCTAATGTGATAAAACACAAAAAAGAAATAACATGTATATAGATTGGAAGGAATAACTAAACTGCTTCACACAGTTCAAAGATGACATGATTCTTTGTAGAAAATGCCAAAGAATTAACCATAGGAAGGGTGGTGACTCACACCTGTAATCCCAGCACTTTAGGAGGCCAGGGCAGTGAAAATAGTCTATATGACAGTATAATTACAAATAGATGTCACCATACATTTGTTCAAACCCATAAAATATACAACACCAAGAATGAACCCTAATGCAAATTATGGTCTTTGGATAGCAATGATGAGTCAATGTAGGTTCATCAATTACAACAAATATATTTTGGGGGATATAAAAATGAGGGTGACTATCCATGTGTGGGACAAAAGACATAAAGGAAATCTCTGTATTTTCCACCCAGTTTTGTTTTGTACCTAAAACTTCTCTAAAAAATAAAATATACTGAAAAAATCTTAAAGCAAGAGAAATGTCCTTCAGCAGAAGAATGAATATACATCCATACAGTGGGATACTCTTCATCGATAAAAATAAATGGGCTATTAACTCACAAAAACATGTAGGAATCCTAAATGCATATTTCTGAGTGAAAAAATTAACATCAGTCTGAAAATATCATATACTATATAATTTTAATTATATAATATTATAGAAAAGGCCAAACTGTAGAGGTAGTAAAAAGATTACTGCTTGCCAGTGGTTTAGGGTTAAATAAGCAAAACAGGAGATTTTTAGGGCACTGAAACTATTTTATATTCTAATAATGTATATATGACATTATGCATGTATCAAAACTCATACAATTTACACTACAAGAGATGAACTTTATGCGAATTTTTAAAATAATATAGGAGGTTGGGGATCCCGGGAAGAGATGTTCCATATGACATGAAAACCTTACTGTGTTACAGGTATGTAAATAAACTCAGTAAAGTGAATTGGGGAAAAAGTGCTGACCTACGTAACTTTGGTAATAAATAGAATATGTAAGACTGAAGTAAAAAAAGACATACACATAAGCCTGCATTCCAGTTGATAAAGTTTCTCCCCACAAGAGTACAGCTTATTAATTCTTGTATTGTTTTACATGTATGCTGGAATGGAAAAATTAAGTAAATGACTGGCAGATACTGGGAGCCAGGTTTCTCACTGTTGGAGCTGGAATTTACAGATAAACAAAGGCAGGAGGCTAGAATGATCCATGTGGTGATATATTAGAGTTGGAGACATCAGCATGAACATGTTTGGACTAATATAGATGCTGACTACATATAGAAACATATATAGATAAGAATCAATGCATGAATTGATACACATGTGATGTATTTTCTTGCTCTGTCAAATGAAAATGCCTAGAAGCAATGGTACTCCAGTAACAATCCTAGCACCCACATCCTAGTTTCCAATACCATTTTTGAATGGAAGCAACAAGGGATCCTTGGAGAAATGGTTGATTCTAGACTAAGGGAGGAAATATATAAAATGACACTGGAGCATGTTGTAGTGACAGAAAGCAAATATGGTCTCCAAAAAAAAGTCCACCAAACACAAACAAACGCACAACAAGAAGAAAGCTTGCATTGATGTGGATATGTCAGAAGTCAGAGGGACATAGGGGCCAATAGAAAGGGCTCCCAATGGCCAAAGCCAGTACAATTTAAGCAAAAAAAAGAAAAAAAATCCACAACTATTAAATTAATATTCGATTATAATATAAAATATATATCTATAAAGGCATAATAATATAAAAACCTGTTAAATAAATGAGGAATAAGAGACAAATATCTCTTACAGAAAAATTTCAAGTAATTGATATAGATACCATATCCTCACAAACAAGAAGCATAAATCTAAATTTTTTAAGTGTAGGATGTGCATAGTAATTCTTTCTAAAGCATGTAGAATGGAAAGGAGGCAAAATATTAAATTTACATGAGAAAATCTGACAACACTACCTCAGCCAGATGGCCAATATCAATATAAACAGTGATAAATCGAGGGGCGGAGCAAGATGGCCGAATAGGAACAACTCCAGTCTCCAACTCCCAGCGCGAGCGACACAGAAGACCGGTGATTTCTGCATTTTCAACTGAGGTACCTGGGGTCATCTCACTAGGGAGTGCCGGACAATCGGTGCTGGTCAGCTGCTGCAGCCTGACCAGCGAGAGCTGAAGCAGGGCGAGGCATCGCCTCACCTGGAAGCGCAAGGGGGAAGGGGATCCGTTTTCCTAGCCAGGGGAACTGAGACACACAACACCTGGAAAATCGGGTAACTCCCACCCCAATACTGCGCTGTAAGCATACAGGCATTCCAGGAGAATATATCCCACACCTGGCCGGGAGGGTCCCACGCCCACGAAGCCTCCCTCACTGCTAACACAGCAGTCTGCGGCGATCTATCCGCAAGGCAGCAGCGAGGCTGGGGGAGGGGCGCCCGCCATTGCTGAGGCTTAAGTAGGTAAACAAAGCCGCTGGGAAGCTCGAACTGGGTGGAGCTCACAGCAGCTCAAGGAAGCCTGCCTGTCTCTGTAGTCTCCACCTCTGGGGACAGCGCACAGCTGAAGACCAACAGGGGAAGTAGCGGGAGCCGGTGCAGACGCGAACGACTCTGTCTGACAGCTTTGGGGAGAGCCGCGGATCTCCCAACGCGGAGGTTGAGATCTGAGAACGGACAGACTGCCTGCTCAGGTGTGTCCCTGACCCCTGAGTAGCCTAGCTGGGAGAAATCCCCCACTAGGGGCAGTCTGACACCCCACACCTCACAGGGTGGAGTACACCCCTGAGAGGACACTTCCAAAGGAAGAATCAGACAGGTACACTCGCTGTTCAGCAATATTCTATCTTCGGCAACCTCTGCTGCTGATACCCAGGCAAACAGGGTCTGGAGTGGACCTCAAGCAATCTCCAACAGACCAACAGAGAGTCCTTCTGACTGTCAGAAGGAAAACTATCAAACAGGAAGGACACCTATACCAAAACCCCATCAGTTCGTCACCACCATCAAAGACCAGAGACAGATAAAACCACAAAGATGGGGAAGAAGCAGGGCAGAAAAGCTGGAAATTCAAAAAATAAGAGCGCATCTCCACCTGCAAAGGAGCGCAGCCCATCACCAGCAACGGATCAAAGCTGGTCAGAGAATGACTTGGACGAGAGGAGAGAAGAAGGCTTCAGTCCATCAAACTTATCAGAGCTAAAGGAGGAATTACGTACCCAGCGCAAAGAAACTAAAAATCTTGAAAAAAGAGTGGAAGAATTGACAGCTAGACTCATTAATGCAGAGAAGATCATAAACGAAATGACAGAGATGAAAACCATGACACGAGAAATACGTGACAAATGCACAAGCTTCAGTAACCGACTCGATCAACTGGAAGAAAGAGTATCAGCGATTGAAGATCAAATGAATGAAATGAAGCGAGAAGAGAAACCAAAAGAAAAAAGAAGAAAAAGAAATGAGCAAAGCCTGCAAGAAGTATGGGATTACGTAAAAAGACCAAATCTACGTCTGATTGGGGTGCCGGAAAGTGAGGGGGAAAATGGAACCAAGTTGGAAAACACTCTTCAGGATATCATCCAGGAGAACTTCCCCAACCTAGTAGGGCAGGCCAACATTCAAATTCAGGAAATACAGAGAACGCCACAAAGATACTCCTCCAGAAGAGCAACTCCAAGACACATAATTGCCAGATTCACCAAAGTTGAAATGAAGGAAAAAATCTTAAGGGCAGCCAGAGAGAAAGGTCGGGTCACCCACAAAGGGAAGCCCATCAGACTAACAGCAGATCTCTCGGCAGAAACTCTACAAGCCAGAAGAGAGTGGGGGCCAATATTCAACGTTCTTAAAGAAAAGAATTTTAAACCCAGAATTTCATATCCAGCCAAACTAAGTTTCATAAGTGAAGGAGAAATAAAATCCTTTACAGATAAGCAAATGCTTAGAGATTTTGTCACCACCAGGCCTGCCTTACAAGAGACCCTGAAGGAAGCCCTAAACATGGAAAGGAACAACCGGTAACAGCCATCGCAAAAACTTGGCAAAATGTAAAGACCATCGAGGCTAGGAAGAAACTGCATCAACTAACGAGCAAAATAACCAGTTAATATCATAATGGCAGGATCAAGTTCACACATAACAATATTAACCTTAAATGTTAATGGACTAAATGCTCCAATTAAAAGACACAGACTGGCAAACTGGATAAAGAGTCAAGACCCATCAGTCTGCTGTATTCAGGAGACCCATCTCACATGCAGAGACATACATAGGCTCAAAATAAAGGGATGGAGGAAGATCTACCAAGCAAATGGAGAACAAAAAAAAGCAGGGGTTGCAATCCTAGTCTCTGATAAAACAGACTTTAAACCATCAAAGATCAAAAGAGACAAAGAAGGCCATTACATAATGGTAAAGGGATCAATTCAACAGGAAGAGCTAACTCTCCTAAATATATATGCACCCAATACAGGAGCACCCAGATTCATAAAGCAAGTCCTTAGAGACTTACAAAGAGACTTAGACTCCCATACAATAATAATGGGGGACTTCAACACTCCGCTGTCAACATTAGACAGATCAACGAGACAGAAAGTTAACAAGGATATCCAGGAATTGAACTCATCTCTGCACCAAGCGGACCTAATAGACATCTATAGAACTCTCCACCCCAAATCAACAGAATATACATTCTTCTCAGCACCACATCGCACTTATTCCAAAATTGACCACATAATTGGAAGTAAAGTACTCCTCAGCAAATGTAAAAGAACAGAAATTATAACAAACTGTCTCTCAGACCACAGTGCAATCAAACTAGAACTCAGGACTAAGAAACTCAATCAAAACCGCTCACCTACATGGAAACTGAACAACCTGCTCCTGAATGACTACTGGGTACATAACGAAATGAAAGCGGAAATAAAGATGTTCTTTGAAACCAATGAGAACAAAGATACAACATACCAGAATCTCTGGGACACATTTAAAGCAGTGTGTAGAGGGAAATTTATAGCACTAAATGCCCACAAGAGAAAGCAGGAAAGATCTAAAATTGACACTCTAACATCACAATTAAAAGAACTAGAGAGGCAAGAGCAATCACATTCAAAAGCTAGCAGAAGGCAAGAAATAACTAAGATCAGAGCAGAACTGAAGGAGATAGAGACACAAAAAACCCTCCAAAAAATCAATGAATCCAGGAGTTGGTTTTTTGAAAAGATCAACAAAATTGACAGACCGCTAGCAAGGCTAATAAAGAAAAAAAGAGAGAGGAATCAAATAGATGCAATAAAAAATGATAAAGGGGATATCACCACTGACCCCACAGAAATACAAACTACCATCAGAGAATACTATAAACGCCTCTACGCAAATCAACTAGAAAATCTAGAAGAAATGGATAATTTCCTGGACACTTACACTCTCCCAAGGCTAAACCAGGAAGAAGTTGAATCCCTGAATAGACCAATAGCAGGCTCTGAAATTGAGGCAACAATTAATAGCCTACCCACCAAAAAAAGTCCAGGACCAGATGGATTCACAGCTGAATTCTACCAGAGGTACAAGGAGGAGCTGGTACCATTCCTTCTGAAACTATTCCAATCAATAGAAAAAGAGGGAATCCTCCCTAACTCATTTTATGAGGCCAACATCATCCTGATACCAAAGCCTGGCAGAGACACAACAAAAAAAGAGAATTTTAGACCAATATCCCTGATGAACATTGATGCAAAAATTCTCAATAAAATACTGGCAAACCGGATTCAGCAGCATATCAAAAAGCTTATCCACCATGATCAAGTGGGCTTCATCCCTGGGATGCAAGGCTGGTTCAACATTCGCAAATCAATAAACGTAATCCAGCATATAAACAGAACCAAAGACAAGAACCACATGATTGTCTCAATAGATGCAGAAAAGGCTTTTGACAAAATTCAACAGCCCTTCATGCTAAAAACGCTCAATAAATTCGGTATTGATGGAACGTACCTCAAAATAATAAGAGCTATTTATGACAAACCCACAGCTAATATCATACTGAATGGGCAAAAACTGGAAAAATTCCCTTTGAAAACTGGCACAAGACAGGGATGCCCTCTCTCACCACTCCTATTCAACATAGTGTTGGAAGTTCTGGCTAGGGCAATCAGGCAAGAGAAAGAAATCAAGGGTATCCAGTTAGGAAAAGAAGAAGTCAAATTGTCCCTGTTTGCAGATGACATGATTGTATATTTAGAAAACCCCATTGTCTCAGCCCAAAATCTCCTTAAGCTGATAAGCAACTTCAGCAAAGTCTCAGGATACAAAATTAATGTGCAAAAATCACAAGCATTCTTATACACCAGCAACAGACAAGCAGAGAGCCAAATCAGGAATGAACTTCCATTCACAATTGCTTCAAAGAGAATAAAATACCTAGGAATCCAGCTTACAAGGGATGTAAAGGACCTCTTCAAGGAGAACTACAAACCACTGCTCAGTGAAATAAAAGAGGACACAAACAAATGGAAGAACATACCATGCTCATGGATAGGAAGAATCAATATCGTGAAAATGGCCATACTCCCCAAGGTTATTTATAGATTCAATGCCATCCCCATCAAGCTACCAATGAGTTTCTTCACAGAATTGGAAAAAACTGCTTTAAAGTTCATATGGAACCAAAAAAGAGCCCGCATTGCCAAGACAATCCTAAGTCAAAAGGACAAAGCTGGAGGCGTCACGCTACCTGACTTCAAACTATACTACAAGGCTACAGTAACCAAAACAGCATGGTACTGGTACCAAAACAGAGATATAGACCAATGGAACAGAACAGAGTCCTCAGAAATAATACCGCACATCTACAGCCATCTGATCTTTGACAAACCTGAGAGAAACAAGAAATGGGGAAAGGATTCCCTATTTAATAAATGGTGCTGGGAAAATTGGCTAGCCATAAGTAGAAAGCTGAAACTGGATCCTTTCCTTACCCCTTATACGAAGATTAATTCAAGATGGATTAGAGACTTAAATGTTAGACCTAATACCATAAAAACCCTAGAAGAAAATCTAGGTAGTACCATTCAGGACATAGGCATGGGCAAGGACTTCATGTCTAAAACACCAAAAGCAACGGCAGCAAAAGCCATAATTGACAAATGGGATCTAATTAAACTAAAGAGCTTTTGCACAGCAAAAGAAACTACCATCAGAGTGAACAGGCAACCTACAGAATGGGAGAAAATTTTTGCAACCTACTCATCTGACAAAGGGCTAATATCCAGAATCTACAAAGAACTCAAACAAATATACGAGAAAAAAACAAACAACCCCATCAAAAAGTGGGGAAAGGATATGAACAGACATTTCTCAAAAGAAGATATTCATACAGCCAACAGACACATGAAAAAATGCTCATCATCACTGGGCATCAGAGAAATGCAAATCAAAACCACAATGAGATACCATCTCACACCAGTTAGAATGGCAATCATTAAGAAGTCAGGAAACAACAGGTGCTGGAGAGGATGTGGAGAAATAGGAACACTTTTACACTG